>NC_068296.1:28140006-28819173 GCF_025860055.1 Xyrauchen texanus | reverse complement strand
GTGGTTTTTGATTCCTTTAATCTTTTAAATATACAGTATTGTACACTGTAGTGGGTGAAATGTCCAAAATAACTTCCAATATGTCAAAGTACTGGATTATTTAGCAAATTGACAAGTCTTGAATGATCCTTTCTCTTGAAGGACTAGGGTGTTTTTGGATGCTCCTTATATACTATGACACAATTGCCTCTCCTGTTTAATATCTCCTGTTTCACATTGTCTTGTTATTTTAACTTGTCAAATTGTTATTAGTCTTAAATTGCCCCTCTCAACTTTTTTGGAGCGTGTTGCAATCATCTGATTTAAAATTACTGTACATTTTCAAAAACAATGAATTTCATATCATATAATGTTTAGTTGTAGTGCTTTCAATATAGCAAAGGGTGAATATAATGTACAAATCACTCTTTTTTGTTTTTAGTAGCATTTTTCATACTGTCCCAACTTTTTCAGAATTGGGGTTTTATGTCAATGTTGACATCTTTATAGCTAGGTACCTGAATGATAAGGCATCTTATTTAATGCTGCTTACATTTAAAATGAACTCTATTGCTATCTTGAGTGCTTGAGATTCTTGCAGCCACAGTAACGCAAAAAGATTGTAGAATGGAGCTGCACACTTGCTTGCATTGGACAAGCATTCACGTCTGTGTTTTGCGTACTTTTGATGTGTGTACAATATTTCTGGCATCATTAAATTCCTGTTTGATGTCATCGCATAGCTCAGCATTTATGATCACACATGCTATTTATATCTTAAAATCCAATAAATCAATTTGATGTATTACATTCTTTTTCCACAGTCAATGGGATTTTATGTAGGTATGTATGTGTAAGTATGAATCAGTAGTGAAAGCACACACTATTTGAACGGTAAAGCATTGTCGCAAGGCTCCAGAGCTTTGAACTCTGCCAGACCAGAGAGGTGAAAAACTAGTGATCACATGACTTATGTATCAAAGCAGAGTCAAAGGTCATTAGATGGCCTTGCTACTAGAGCAAAGCCTGCTGGGTGATGCTCAAAAGAAACGATTATGGCAGATCAATATGAAATCCATGTGCGCAAATGGGGCTTATCAGCTACCTCTTGACCTGTGTGTCTTTGTGTGCATGGATGGGTGCATACCTCTTTACACAAGCAAATTTACAAGCCAAACACCATGTCTAACTGACAGTGGGAGAGAACCCATAAACTAGATTGCCATGGCACAAAAAAAAAACTAAAACAAATTGGATGTGTTGGCTGCTGTTAGCACAAATAAACAAATATCTACAAATGCAAACCCTAATCATCAAAGTCAACCCAACATCCTAACAGAATATGCCTGGTCAGCGAAGTGTGCAATACAATGAACCCAAAACTATTGTTCAAGTAACATTGCTAAGATGGATCCATTCTTTCTTTTAACACTTTCAAACTCTTTCAGTCTGAGAAAAGTCTTTATACTTTCCAATGGCTTGTCTTTTAGGCCTGAAATATACTCTACTCAAGTATTTAAAATACAGACACAAATGCTACAGATGTATACTTAGCATCAAATATGATCTAATTGGCTATGATCCTGTGATATCGAACAACAATTTTACATTCAGTGTGGACATGCATATTGTCTGTCACTGAAACAAGTCGAATTCTACCTGGGTCAAATAAATTGTTAAGCTTATCTGGTTAATTTTGCCCTTTTGAAAACCATCATATGTGTCCTCTATGCAGACACTTAGGGCCGGCACTAAACCCATGAGCGAGAGTCTGATCATGTTAAAGGATGAGCTCTGGAAACGCATCAGCAGCGTCCTCACACTGTCTTTCAGTGCGGCCAAGATGACAGAGGTGAGTTTTCCTTTCTTGTAATCTAATTGTGTGCACAAATTATGAAGCTTTTCTGAGAAGCAGTTGTTTTTAATGTAATCACGTTACGCCCTTGAGTTGATAAATCAAGTGTAGCACTTTTAAATCCAGCTGGAACAAAAACTTGGATCCTTAGAGGTTCTCGATTTTCTAGCCATTAAAAATGGTTTTAAAAAGTTAGTCTCAAGGATGAAAATCTCCCGACCCTTTTTTTCTCACAAGCAAACGCACATGCTTATTTTTCCATAATGGTGGGGACTTTCCATTGACTTCAGGTGCTTTTATGCTGAGCTAATTATATTTTCTTTCTCCTAACTTTACCCCTAAACCAAATCCTCAAAAACCATTTTCCATTTATTGATTTTTATTAAGACATTAACTAGTATGTTTATGAGACAGTTACCCCAACCTTACACTAACTCTAAACACACTACTCATACAATCAGTGTTAGGTGATAAGACTCAAGCCCTTTAAAACCCAGTAGGTATAGCTTCAGGCTGGATATCTCCAAATTATCTTCAAAAGAGGGTGGAGTTACTCCAGAAAGGGGCGGGTTAAGGAAAGGGTTAATTACGGGCTCACTATATGTTTGCTGGTGGTTTGGAGCTCTTGCTCCCTGGAGATTTTTTTCTCTCCTTAAAACACTGTATGGCTAGGAGAGGGCAGTAAATATGTGCTGTAGTCAGACAAACAGACAGACGAAAGACAGATGAGGTCGTAATGTCTGCAGCAGACCCTGAGAAATGAGTGCAACCTATCACTCTTGGGGAGTAGAGAAGCACAGTCAACTCTCTTCATAGGACAAAGATAAACAGACAGAGATGAATCTGTCTGATGAAACTGTATGATTGGCCAGACTGGGGAGTTGTGATTGGCTGAGACATGTGACTGCTGAGTTGTGATTGGGTGGTCTTTGATGACAACAGTTAATTGCTGTTTGTCTTCTTGGGTAATGTGTTTTGAAGTACCGTTCATCAGCTCTTACATGACAGAGCAGGATCGATTCTCCTGTGTCTCATGTGTCTCATGTGTCTCATGTGACGGCTTTTCATGTACCACTGAATGATCGAATAGGATTAAATAAATCTCAGATTAAACGAGTCCTGTTGAATCCTATTATGTTGTCAATGTTGATTTCTTAATTGAAAATATATTTTAGTCTTGGGCATAAACTTTTCTTGGAAGCTGCCCTATGTGAGTTTGTGTCCTCTTTTAGGATTGCCAAGAATAGCAGATGATTTAATCTCCTAAGAAAGAGAGAATCGGCTTTTGGAATATATGTAGTAAAAAATATTGACAATTTTTTTGAATATTGTAATGCAGCATGTCTTCCAAAACACTGCTGAAATTAAAAGTCTTTGGTATTCACATGTATTTCTACAGAGCCCCTTAAAGGACAGGGCAGGAATATTTTTCTGAAATAGTTATGTGTGCTGTGACGGTACTGAAATATAAACATCCTATTCCTTTAAAAATAATAACTCAGTTCCATCCCTTTAAAATAGTGCTACATTAACATCACTGACACTGACATTACATACATACTTTCCACATAGTGCAAGTGTAAATGACATGTTTGGAGTAGAAAGTGCCAATGTGATGTAACACATTTTTTTATTTATCTCTCCTCTCATTTTATTTTTATAATTGTTCTTATTCCTCCTTCCTGTTGTTACAGACAGGTGTGAGTTTTGAATGAATCTGCTGAGTATTGCTATAGCAGTGGACTCCAAGTGCAGACTTATGAACTGACCACTTGTATTGAGTTTTGATTATTATGTATTATGACTTATCTTTGTTCAATACAACACAATTACAAGTGCAACCCTGATGGTGAAATGTGTTTATTTATTACAAAATGATTTGTTGATTCTGTGAAACGTTTTTGTTAATAGTAAGCAATAGACCATTTAAAGAATTGTGTTTGATGAATACTATCAATATTATATGACATAAACAATATATGATAATAATCGTATTTAGTATCTGATTTTTTCTTTCCTTTTTTGTAACTGGTGGTTTTTTTTCGTTGAGTTATCTGTGGTAAAACTGTTTATTATATTGGCAGACCTAACCTATCTGCCTGGCGCCCGAAATAAGTTTCGAGATTTAAGTTTGAGTTGCATTCTGGGAGGCTGCCACTGTGACAGTGCATTTTTATTACCATAGTTTTCATTTTCCTACATTATTATTATGGTTTTACTATGAGTATCAAGATTCAAATATGGTTACTATTGTAAAACCATGGTAAATGTATTGCATTGGAATGGAAAACTATTTAGAGGTAACACAAACTATTGCGAGGGAACACAAAACTATTTTAGAGAAAGTAATAATAATACAATTAAAAAATCCCACCCTGTCCTATAAGGGGTTTCGTATATTTCTTTGCTTGAGTGAACCAAAACAAAAAAGCTTTTTAAATACAGAATAATCATTCAAATGAATGAATTACATAAATGTAATAACTTATTTAATAGATCATTACGAACAGAAATCAAAACAAAAGAAATGCATTCAGTACTGGTAAAAACTTTGGACACCCATATTTATTCTTTATTATAAAAATGTTCTACATTTTAGAATAATAGTAAAGTCATCAAAATTATTAAATAACACAAATGGAAATATGGGAATTATGCAGTTACCAAAAAAGTTTTTGCTTTCTTATATTTTAGCTTCTTCAAATTTGCCAGACTTTGCCTGGACTACAGCTGGTTCAAATCAAAACACAGTCGCTTGCATGCTTTTTAATAAACATTGTTGAAGGAGTTCCCATGTATGCTGCTGGGCACTTGTTCACTGCCTTATGTGTGCTGAAAAAAGCACATTCATTACACCAAATATCCATAACACTTGAGTGACATTCACCCAAGCTAAATTTGGCATGGTGTGACATCGTGCACTAGCAATCCACACACATCAATTCTGTTGCACTATTACAAATATGTAAACTTCTAATGAGCTCGTAAACATCTTTACAGTGCATGCTAATCCAAGCCTCTAAGCTGCTTCTGAAAGCATTTCCATTAGCTTAATTACAGTAAACAGAACTGTTGTGTTTGCATTTTTAAACCACAGTAAAGCCTGACGCTTTTCAAACAAGCAATACATTCCACTGTTAAATATTAGCTACTACTGGCCGAGGCATTTATGTGAAATCAAATAGGGATCAGAATTCAGCTTGCCTGAATATTTAATGTATAATCAAGCCCCAGGTTGTGTGTGTGTGTGTGTGATGTGTATAAATGTACATGCAAATGTGTAGGCATTCACTTGCTGCCTGTATTGATTTTTATTAGCTGTGGTGTAGTGGCAGAAAGAGACAGAGGACACCACTCCTGTCGCTCTCCATCAGACTCTTCAGTCGTCCTCATCTGTCTGCCTACATGCAGTCAATATGCATCAGTATGTAATATGCACACACGCACGCACACGCACACACACACACCTTATTCTACTACAAAGTAAGGCCTCAGAGGAATTGAATTTGTTTCAGTAAAACTTAGATATCAATTGACCCACTGGTGAATACAGAATGTTGAGCATTGTTTTGTGAAGCTTTAGCTTATACTGTGTATTTTAGCAATTTAGTTACATTTGTGGGTCTTCCAGAAACAGAACCCTTTGTGGTCTAAAATGGTGGTTCTCAACCAGGGGGCCGGGACCCACTAGGGGGCCTCAGCACACTTCCAAGGGGGCCTCAAGTTGACTTAAATTAATATATCATTTAAAATAATAAATATTAATATAATTAAATAAAAATACTAAAAAAAAATTTGTTTAAGATGTATGCCTACAAATTATCAGACTCTATCTGAAACTTCTAGAAAAAAAAATCCATGATGAATTATTTTAATCAGACACATCAAGTTCGAGTGAGGACACTGGCTATTGGAGGTATACTGAAGGATATTGTCTTGGGCAGTGGGGGGCCTTGGAGTCAACAAGGTTGAGAAGCACTGATCTAAAATACAAGTTGATCTGGAAATCAAGATGGGGCATTTTTTTTTATGAGGGCATACTGTAAATGTATCAAGACTCATAGCCAGATAAAGAGAGTTTATATTTAAAGTGATAGTTTTTATATAAATGTTCTTGTTATTACAAGTAATATTGGTAACACTTTAGAATGACTCATGAATAAAATAAACTGATACATACACAGATAAATGCATAATCTGTTATATAAAGCATTTTATAATATGATAATGTGCAATAGGCTAATGTTAATGTTATACTATAAATAACTATTAAGTATCGGTTACTGGTACAACTAACCACAGAGTTAAGAGCATACAGCAAAGGCCATCAAAATCTAGCACTGGTGAAGTAAATATTTTCACAAAGTTTTGTAAAAGTTGTGTTCAAATGTATAATCATATTCACTTATAACTAATTAATTTATATGTAATCACGACTCTCACATCTATTTTTCACTGTAAATGCTGGAAATGTCCCACCTCCTTCCTGAAACAGAAAATATGACTGGTTGGTAAAAATGTATTGGTTGTTTAGTCAAGTCAGTCACGAGGTGTGACTTCAGGTCAACACTTAGAGAGAACCTCTGTGTACTTAGTCAAATAAAAAATCCACAATTCACTAAAAGTACTACAGCATCGCAGTACTTTTAGTGGGGCAGTCACAAAACTTTGAGCATGAGGAATTATTTCAGCCAGCACAACGGACTGAATATAATGACATTTTGAGAAATATTATATTACAAATAGTGAATAATATTACATTTTAAATGATAAAAGATAATATAATATAAAATAACAATACAAAATTATTACAAAAAAAAGAGGTCAGTGTGTGACGTTTCTATCTTCTGTTGGTCACACTTCTACTAACCATCTATATTCTCAGGTCAGAGTTCACCAAACTTGAACTTTCATCCACAATGAAAAGCTATATTTCTTCGCATGAGCTTGCGTTTCCGGTCGCCCATGTTCGGATGCATTTGAATGGTAGTGAATGGAGCGTGAAATGTATTGTGATCGGGGCCTCAATAGTTAAAAAAAAATAAAATAAAAATTTATAGACCAAAAGCCAGTTTGTTGCTATGGCAACCTTTGACACTAATCATTACTCATTTTAGGTGGGCATATACAAAATCCTTAGAAAAACAGGTGGGAAAAGCTTGGACCAGCATGGAAATTTGTGGTAGTGGAAGCCTTTTTAACAGGGTACCTAAACTTTGAAGTTGATCTACATTTGGTGAAGTAATTGAAAACTGAAATGATTTGACTGGCTTCTCAGCAACAGTAGCCTTGTCAGAACACCCTTTATATTGCTTGTTTTCTTTTTTATTCTCCTGTTCTATCATACATCTCTTTCTCTGGCTCTCTCCTCTTGAGCAGACAGGATCAATAGGTCTTATAAGACCTGCTGGCTTATCACGGCTGCAGTCATGGGTGTCAGAGAGGAGAGTCAGAGCCCTGAACATAGAGTGTGGGCAGCCTCTCATCTGACTGAGATAGAAAGGAAGAGAAAAAGCGATGGCAGGTGTGAAAGAGGGCAGTTCCAAGAATCTTGTGCCTAGAGGTGCTTAAGCTGTCTTCAGCCCTTTGTGTCATCTCTGGTCCTCTCCTCCCAAATGAATGGACCAAACAAGCACAGGTGGAGAAGTGTAGTCTTTCAGTGTTTTCTAAAGTAATAAACATTGAATAGAAAAGGAAAATATTTGTGTCATTATGAAAAATTCCTAGTTGCTTGGAACATGACACTAATAGCTGTGGCTAGATATTGTTTATTTCTGTTATTATTTATGCACACATTAACACAATTCATACAGCAGAGTAAAGGGAACTCTTTGAGTTTAAAGACTCTCAAGAACTACTTATCTTGTGTCTCCCTCTAGTGGACAAAAATGGTAATACATACAGCATCTGTCCTTCACTGCTGAATTACCTGATCATTTTAAAGTGTTGTTTACTGCACCTCTTTTAAACCTGTTTTGTTCAAGTAATATGACAACATTTATTATTTAAAGTATTACTGCATTGCCGAATTGACCATCATGTTTACCACCATGTACTGTTTTTTTTTTTTTTGCATGTACCATGGTTGTACTATTCTTTTGCTTACGTAATAATGGCAGTGTGGGATAGTTTTAAGTCTGTGAACAGTAAAGCATAAAGCTTAAACAGAATAGTGCAGCGCAAACAGACTAAAAATTACTATGGCAATGAATACAATTCCCATAAACCATAGCATCAAAGAAAACTCCAGTTTTTAACTGAACAAATACAAAACTAACTAAACTCTATCTGGTCTTCAAAGGGTGTTCCTGGCTCAGGGCAGCATTAAATGCTTAACTCTGTGATAATTAGTCTTGAAGACCAAAAGTCCAAAAGCGCACACCCAACAGAGATTTAAACCTCCCCCCAGAATAAATTTAAAAAAGGCTAAATATACAAAAACAACAAATAGTGCTCCATAGGAAGGATTAAACAGGCACTCCAGCTGTAAACACACTCACTAAATGGAGTTAACTCATTCACAAAAAGGTGAGCACTCAAATCACATACTCACCAGCACAGCTCCATAGGATCCCGGACGAGCCCCCAATTTATGTTATGGCCGGCTAGTTAAAGACTGCAACATAAAGGGGGAGTCAGACACAAAATGCAATTAAGAAAATAGATTTATTATAAATGAAGTACAAATGATGATAGTAAGCAAAAATATCGAAGGGTTTAAACAAAACAAACATCATATGGGGCTAGTTGCTGCAGGTGAATAACGAGCAGAGCTTTGTGACTCCTCTAGAGAGGTGATCCTACCTCAAAGATAGAGAGCCTATAGGCTGAACAAAAGAGGGTTACTTATATACCACACCCCAAACAAATCAATTAAACAATTACTTCCCCCAGCCAACTAGAAACTATCCCCACACTGCCACCATAGGACAGAGAGGAAGACCAGGTTCTTAACACCAAGCAATGCCAGAGTAATAGCAAGCTAATAAGTTCTTTGGAGATAATTATATCAAGCTCATCCCTTTGTTCATAGAATCAAGGAACGAACAGGTGTTAATGGGCTTACCTCACGGCTATCTCACATGTGCTCTTCAGGACTGTTGAAAAAATGTATTAACTATTTTCATTATTTGTTCTGTGTAATTGTGGTCCTTAGTTTAGAGGAAAATATGCTTTGTGGTAATATGCTATAATCAAACTCTATGTTGGTTGCTGTTTACTAATGTTAACGTCTGTATGGGCACATTACTCATTTTGCAGATGGTTCCCCTAATCAACATGTTGTTACTGAGAAACCTGAAGACCCATGCCGAGTTCGGGGACAGCTTTGACATACACAAGTATGGATTTCTTTACCTTAAATACAGTGAATGATATAGCATTAGATAACAAAATATTGGCATTTATTTCAAAGAAATATGGCACAAAAAACCTCTTTAAGCGAAACAAAATTAATAAAAATAAAAATAGATATATAGTTGTAAATTAAGATAAAAGGTAACTGGATACTTTGCGGTTGTCAAATGTTAGTGGTACATGTGTGAACTTGAATGGAACTGTGTGAACTTGAATGTAACTGACTTTATTCATCCAATAAATATCACCTTGGTACCAGTTGGTTAAAAGTAATTCCAAAAATGGCTCACAGTTAGTTCTGGGAAAATGTTTAGCATCATTTGTTTGCAGATGCCACTTTGAGATTGTAATGAAATGTTATGTTATTATAAGTAATATGAAGTATGAAATGCTTTTTTGTTGGTGTTTCAGCTTCTTCACAATGGATGTGATTGCCAGTGTGGCGTTTGGTATGCAGGTGGACTCCCAGAACAATCCAGATTACCCATTCGTGCACCAATATTAACATATTCATGATATGATTAAGAGGAAAAAGGTCATTTGTTCTTGGTCTTATAGCTGAAGTTCTATCAAATAATATTTTAATGTTTTCTTTCCATTTTGGGGGTTTTATGCAGTTGCATTTCCATTCCTCCTCGCACCTCTCGCTGGCCTTCTCCGCAATAAACCGAGAGATGAAATTAACCATTTCTTTATCAGCTGTATCCAGAAGATAATTAAACAGAGGGATGATCTGCCTCCAGAATAGGTACAGCTATGCTCAGTCTTTCAGAAAAAAAGCAACAACTTAAACCAGCCTAAGGTACAGTAGATTGCTGGTTTTACTTGTTTTAAGCTGGTCTCCCAGCCTGGCAAAACTGGTGTTTAGTAGAGGTCACGATGGTCAACTAGTCAAGTAGACGTCCAAAAATCAACTAGTCGTTTAGTGAGGTCGACTACTTTATCAAAAAAATGTCTCATACTGTAATATATCTGTATCTAATTTTTTTGTTGTTACAGGCATTTACATTCATACAGATGTTTTTGGCCGTTGCGTTGCATCTTGCTTTATTTTTTGAGTGTAACCCACAAATACTGTGTGTCAAGTTTAAACTACTGAAAATGTTTAGTACCCTCCATTCTGTTCACTTCAGTTGTGCTCTGTCTAGCTGTTTCTGAACACAGGAAAAGGCCTTAAGGAAATGCCTGATCGGAGTCAGGCGAACCCAAAACCAGCCTTATTATACAGGGCTTCCCTCAAGACAGTTGACTAGTCGTTCAGAGCCCACCGACTAGTTGATTATGAAAATATGTAGTTTTGCACATCCTTATTGTGAAAAGGATGAAAGAGGTGAAAAGTGTCCAAGATGCCTCTAAAACCTCAAAACAGACTAGCCTATCCAGCTTGATCAACTTGAGAGTAGAGGTAGACAGGTTTATCAGCTTTACCAATTAATCGGTGCAGATAGTTGCTTTTTGCAACTATCGGCTATTGGCAAAAAACTATGCCGATAGTGGCAAACTTGTATTACTGTTCTTGATTAACAATCAACTGGGGATTTGCTGTATCAAAACATTTCATCATTGACAATATTCATTAAAATTTTGTCCTCACTTCAGTGCATATTTTGTTATTTTTATTAAATAATCAAGTGTTCTAAATTGAAGCAAGAGTGTGCAAAGAAAAATGAAACCATATGAAAACGTGCCTCATCAGCACATAAATCGTCCAACTTCATATCTTCTAAATAATATTACATTTTATTCCACATTAAACCTTATCTGGTGAAATATCTATAAATACTCAAAACTCTTCATCTTGTGAATATAAAGGCTATAAAAAGCTTAAAGGGTAACTAAACCCCTGCTCAGCGTCTGACTCCACCCACTAGCAATATTTGAAAAATGCTGGAAAAGTGGGCAGACACCAGCGGGGATAGAGGGGACGAAACGAGGGCTGGGCTGAGCGCGGGGGGGGGCGTGCACCTGAGACCCGTAGTGACGGATTAATTGACAGCTGCTGTCAGACTCTAAAATGGAGAGTGACTGGAGTGGTAATTTTCTCCAGGAGTATTACTATTACGTTATTATTATTCCTCACACGGTTGCAAGACGACAGGTACATGAATCTGATGAGTTTTATCGAGTTGATGTCAATAGCGCGCGCTCTGTAGGCATATTCATATTTTGCCGCTATGTGAAAAAATCCAGCAAATGCGTCGGCGCGTTTGTCTACCCCAGAGGATTAACTTTAGCCTAACCATAAATTGTGATTCAAATATATATGATCACTCACCTCAAGACGCCGCTGCGGTGGTGGAGTCCATGCAGGAGGAGCAGCGTTTGGCACTGCGTCGCTTTTCAGCTCGAGCTGTTTGGAGAAGCCCATTTCCACCTCCATTGCGTTGGAGAAGCAATCCCGCGTAAAATGCAGTTTGCACACTCCTACAGCTCTAGGCGGGAACTCGCGGTCTTCCAGGCCAAGGACATGCAACCACTGGCACCTAATTTCTAAGTCTGCTGGAAAGCTATACAGTCCAGCAGTGCTGTTGCAACCAGCAACACTACACCTACGTACCATCCTGACCACTGTACTAAATACAGATAATCTACGCTAACTTGAAGCTATCCTAACTGACGCAATACTATGCTACTAACTAACTATGCTTCTAACAATACTACACTAACAAATATGCTAATTAACTACCTAGACTACACTAAATAATCTAAATAACTATATAAATGCTATGCTAAATAGATGCTAAAATACTCTATCCTGATCGTTTTCAATACTCGCAATTCCAACTCCTGACTCGCTACAGTGGTTTTGATGAAACAAGATGGTTTTTATACTGCCATGGGCGTGGTCGTTCGTACTAAGGGCGTGGTGAGCTGGAACCTGCTTACGTCAGCGGTCACCGGTTACATCACGAAGTACCGCAAACAGCCAATAGGAAAATTCAACTGCAGTAGCCACCGTTCAACCTGAAGAGGGCAGCACTCAGACGTTTTTACACCATATATTGTAGAATTAAAACACTTTATACACAAATGTCAAAAAAATTACTTGAATCAATGACCAGTACTAATAAAGCCCCATTCTTACAGATCATTAACTAAAAAAAGTTGGTTTAAGGTTTAGTTACCCTTTAATTTGGTAAATACTTATAGAGCATTGTAACAGAGCCAAGACTCAAAATAACAATCCCTTGTGTATATTTATAGTATGGATTGTAGGTAAAAGTCCCACTTTGTGCACAAAATCTTTCTAAAATATTTCAAAAATGTTCTTCTGGTTATTATTGGGATTTTAGTTGAACAACAAACTTCATCTGGTATTTTATACATTTTAGACTCTTGTAGCTACTATGTATGCGCCCATCTTCGTAAGGAAAGATTTTGAAATCTATTGGCAGATTAATCGCTTATCGGTCTTCTCCACCACCTTAGTTATCGGTATCGGCAAAATCCCCTATTGGTCAACCTCAACTTGAGAGACCAACTAACCACCTTAGGATTGTTTAAGCTGCAAAGTTTTTGTGATCTGTGTTTACTGTTATCTACAGTGACAACGGGATTTCCTGCAGCTAATGCTAGATGTGAGAAGCCGCCGTGAGTGTTTGTCTCTGGAGCATTTTGATGTGGTAAACCACCCCGATGAACTGGCTTGCACAGAGCAGGGGACAGGCAACGGACAGGAAAACAGTCCTGGCCATGAATCCAGCAAGCGCACCCAGCAGAAGACAATGAGGACAGAAGATGAGATCATGGCTCAGTCCTTCATCTTTCTGTTGGCTGGATACGAGATGAGCAGCAACACTCTAGCATTCACGTGCTACCTGTTAGCAATCCACCCAGACTGCCAGGCCAAAATCCAACAGGAAGTAGACACGTTCTTCACCAGACATGTGAGTCAAAGATTAATATGCCATTTATACATGTAAACCAAAATTTTTCAATCTTTTAAATAATTATTTGGTGAGAATAATTTGTGGAATAACATTTTTATGTCTTTTGAAGAAATTGTGAGACACCACCATTATGCTGCCTTTTTGTGAGTGGTTTTTATGGTGTTCTGGAGTCAAAAGTGCCCACCTGTTCAATGTAAATCTGTGCGATTTTTTTTTTCCAGCTATATTTAATCCACCAGAACAAACTCAGATTGCTTAGAAAAATAATAGCACATCCTCATAAACAAGTTGCACAATTTAAATTAGCATTCCTATCCATAGCACAAACAGTGTGAAATCGGAAATTTAACACTGTGTTCAAAAGGATGAATGCCCATTCCCTTATTCTCCTCTTTAACAGTTTATCTTAATACACACACACATTACATGTAATCTTAATTTTCACTGATTTCATTAAAAGTTCATGATGCAGAATCTTGTGAAATGTTTTGTTAACATGAGGTGGTAGAACCTGACTGTAGGGGATTGTGACCCCCGAGACAATGAGGAGGAACAAACACGAAAAAGCAACACGAGACTGAGTCATCCCTACCTCTTCTAATAATGCACACTGATTTAGAAACTCTTTTTTCTGCAACTGACCCTCCCCCTCCTCTGCTATATTCACCCTATCTGGGCCTCTGTAGCACAAATTACAGGTTTAAACTGAGAATCAATCACCAATCTCTCTCATGAGTATGCACATTATGCACACATAAGACATGAAATCAGCAGAAGCAACATCATCATTGCAAACATGAACTACTGCAAATCAAACACTTGTACAAGCCAACCATAACATTCACAATGCTGCGCATAATCAACCAAACACAAGCTTCTTCACAATGCTGCAACTTTTCTGAATCTTTATAATGTAGTCCCAATTAGTCTGTTTATCTGTCCTTTTCTCTATTAGTTAGTGGTGCTAAACCAAACATCTACTATTATTGGTCATACTTAGGATTGTGGATTTAAACAAACCCCTAAACCTTAGTATTAATCTTCAGTGTCTAACTGTGAGCTATGGACATAAATGATACCTCAAATCATGCAGCTTGTTACATTTCTAAGTGATCAGACTTTAGCTTAGATTTTTGCTGTGTCCGAATACCCTAGCAATCACATAGGAACACACTTGCATTGTGACAGTGAGTTTTGTATGTGCAAGCACAGTCACATTTCATTCAAAAAATTGTAAATAGTTAGTTTAATTTCACTCTCTGTCATCATATCCGTCAGCTGCAGTGTTGCTTATAAACATGTGAATGGATATGAGTGGTAATGGCTGATGCTTCATAAACCCACACCTGCATCTGTTGAATCCTAAAGCCTGCATCCAGGGCCTAGCAGATGCCCACTGGAGGAAGGGGTCAAAAGCTGTATTAGTTCAGCTCTGCATCCTTCTGTCTACCTTTTCATCTCATTCATTCATTCTTATACTGTTTACATGCACACCAGTACTCTGATAACTCGCAATATCAGATTATGAAAATCAATATCAGATTATCTGTCAAACCAAGAACATGAAATCAGGGTAATGGCCAAAAATCTACAGTGTCGATTGGTTTATTCTTAAGCGGTTTGTGACCTTACACTGAGGAAAGAAGATTAATGCGTTTACATGACCACACACGTTGTCGGCTTATTATGCATAATTAGTGTAAGAACACTTTTAAATTTGCTCACAGATTTATACAAATGGTATCTGGGTAAAATATAAATGGTAAATGCATTTTATTGACTCACGATCTGCTAGTTATTACACTTATGAAAATTTCTCTAGGAAAGGCAGGAGAATTGAACAAATCTTGTCACACACACCTTTATCAGCATTTTCAACATTAATAATGTTTAAAGCCCATGGTGCAGGTTAAACACCACTGTCGATTAATGGGTAGATAAAGCAGTCAAGATATGTATATAAAGTTAGAAATGTCTCCAAAATGGTGTTAAAGTCCAGTTTTTGTAGTTTTTGGTTAGAAACGGTTATTTTTTACGCGATTCGGCGATGACGTCACATGAGGTAGACGCGGTGGAATGTAGCCTCAGCCGTTCTCAGCTACTTGAACTAATTCTAGCAGACTAGCACTGACTACTATGGCGTCTAACTGGAATGAGGAAGAACAAATATGAAAAAGGGTCAGCAAAATGCAAATGGCTGTAGTGGTGAAATAAGAGGTGGGTATACTATGAATACTTAGAACAGTGATTCGCAAGCACATTGGGTGTACAAGCACATTGCAGGAGTACATGGAAACATTTAATAATTTATTTTCAACTTGGAAGTACTGAGAATTATTTACTTATCATCTTTGAAATTCCAAGAAGTAAATATTCCCAGTCATTTCATAAGTCCATCAATAAAATGGGACGTGTGTGCTACAACTAACGTTAGTTTCCCAGTGGAAACAATAACCTATGGCACAGCCATAAAGCTTTCATGATGATATGGACTTTTACTTCAGGGCAATTTTGTTATTATTCTAATTTTTATTCGTGAATCACGAAATATGCTCTTCTAATGTCAGAGTGATCGTGCTTGTAAGTTAGTGGAGGCTGTGTTAAAGGGAACACGGTATACAAAATACACACAGAGCTAGCTAACACGCAGCTTGTAAACATTAACGTTAGCATGATGCTTACCGTGGCAATTTCTCGCTGCGGCAGACGGTGTCTCTCGACCTCGGGACGGGGCAAGCAGAGAGGTTTGCGTTCACAGACGGCACGGCGGTAGGAAGTAATTTAGCACTCCTCTCACTCTTTAATCCAAGTGAGACCATCTTAGCATCCCCTGAGTGGTAATCCTCCTCTTTGAAATGCGCGCTGCATATTCTCGAGTAGGCGGTGACAGAGCTAGCTGGAAAATCTGCCCGCCTAATCTTCACAAACTGCACCCAGCTTCGGAAGATCCCTTTGTCCTTGGGGAAGGAATGGACCCTATGTCCAGTTTTGCTGGAGTTCTTGCACCGCCACAAACACAGTAATAAACCATTTTGACTAACGTTATTTATGATCTACTCTTTATCTATCTCTAAGCTATCTGTTATGCTATGCTATCTCTCACTATCTATGCTATTCTATCTATGCTATGCTATTCTATCTATCTATCTATCTATCTATCTATCTATCTATCTATCTATCTATCTATCTATCTATCTATCTATCTATCTATCTATCTACTTACTTATAAATCTGTCACTGTCACTCTTTCACTAGTTAGCTACTCCTCGTCTCACTCTCCCTCAATTGTAAGGCGGGCCACGGGCTTTCTTCTGTCGTCCAACAGTCAGCGAGTACCTCATGTGACGTCATGGAATGCATTGTGGGAGAAATAAGAATAATCGCTAAGCTGTAGCTAAAAGCTAACATATCACCTAATTTTCCGTATTATATTTCTTTTTTGTAGTACCCTACAACATCAAATACAATGGATAACTGTTTAAATGTTTATTACCAACTAGAAAATTGCCAAAAAAAAAAAACAAAAAAAAAACCTGCACCATGGGCTTTAAGACAAAAACGTCTCAAATAAAACAAATAAAAACAGATTAAAACGTACATGAACAGTCTCTTCTCTTTAGATTCTGGGAGAGACAAAACACTCGTTGTCTGGTGTTTCACTCGTGATTTTGATTCAGATTCAGTCCATTTTTTAAACTGGTTTAACTGATTCAAAAAGATCAAATTGACCAAAATATTAACCTCAAATTATTCTTTCATCAATCAGACATCACGATCACCAAACCACATGCAGTTTATATTTGAAGCAGTGTTTTTTCTTGCAGTGTACAGCCACAAAAGTAATAAAAGGGTCTGAAGAAATGGTCCGTGTATCATCCGATCATTCGTGTGTGTGTGTGTGTGTGTGTGTGTGTGTAGTAGTAGTACTAGTAGTAGAAGAAGAAGAAGAAGTAGTAGTAGTAACAGTTCCTGGAAGCTTGCTCATTCAGCTGATACAGTACATAACCTCCAGTTTGACAATGGTTTTGGACGATAAATGTGCTTGAGATGATGTGGACACTTTTTGTGTGTCATAAAATATCCAAGGCTTCATTTTGCGCCTAGTGCCATTTGAACTGGAAAGTTTGACCAACTGGGACCGAACCCTACGCTTTTGGCGCTCAGCGACCTACTCCTTTGAAACTATCCACTGTGCATGCGCGAAACAGAATTGATTCCACCGTGGGAAATAGGAAAACAAATAAAGAAAAATAAAGACAACGTATATTCGACCCATTATTTCGTTTTGGTTTCCTTGTTTATTATATTTCCCGTTTCGAGCTGAAAGCAATCAAACGAACGAAAATTTTCATATTTGGTTCATACAGAAAAACAGAAAAACAAAACATTGATTCGTTATTTCGTTTTTGGTTTGCCAGATTAAATGGAATAATTGAATGATCGGATGATACACGGACCAGAAATGTATAGGAGTAAAAGTATTTTCTCTTTAAATTGTAGTGAAATATGCAACAACATTATCAGCACCACTATTGCAGATATTAGCATAAACTGTCTTTTACGGTAAATTTTCTTTTTTCTGTCAACTACTTTCATGGTGTAGCAACAGTTTGAAGAGAATTGCTGAGCAAGTCAGTTAAAGTCAACAGTAATTGTTTTGCTAGCTACCTTAAATATATTGCATCCAGTTTAATGGCACTGTAAGTCTATCGCCCCCTTGAGTACCAAGGTTTGTAAACGTCACAGCACTAATTGAGAACTTGCACTGCTTTGACTAAGCATTTGTGTCAGGGTTTGTGTACTTGCATTAAGTCTGTTTCTGCTGTTAATCTAAAAATCTGTTCTGAAAAGTCTCATAATAATGCATATTTTTTTGGACGGTTTTCTTATGCAACACATCTGGAAAGAGCGTCAACACATCACGCTTCAACATCATGATTTATATTTTTCCCCTTGCTTTTGAGTTTATCCGGCAGGATCCTCGGGATAGAACATAAACCGAATAGATGTTTATAAACCTGCTTGCCATGAAGTTTTCAAATAAAACAGCTTATGGACAAAGTAATAAAAGCAGTAAAGATCGCAAGCAGTGCACTAAAACTGCCATTTAAAGGGGCAGTTCTCCCAAAAATGCATCTAGATGTGGATGTTTGGCAGTATGTTACTCTTAATCATTCTCAGTTTGTTGAAAAAATTGCAATGAAAGTGAATAATGATTGAGACTAGGATTCTGCCTAACATTTCCTTTTGTATTCCACGGAAGAAACAACACAAGGGTTTTCAGTTAAAGATGAAAGAATTTTAATTATTGGGTGAATGTATAGCCAACAATAACATAGTACTCACTTTATATTGAACAGCGGAGGACACATACACATAGGCATGTAGCCCTGGTGCATATTGAAGGTCAGTCTCATCTACCCTGCTGCTATAAATCTATCAGCGCTCTTAAGTTCAGCTCGGGGAGACAGTATCTTCGGCTCCTCCTTCAGAGCAGTTTTATTCTATAAACACCCCTCACCGTGTGTGTGGTGCTTGCTGTTTCGCCTCTTAAAAGCTTCTCAAATGTTACTCTCCTCACACATCCTGCAAGAGGGTGCTGAAAGTGTTTTTGTGGCAAAAATGCACTGGAGTGTATCTGTTCAGTGCAGCTCTGAGGGTGTTTACCTGAGCACCACAAACTCTTTCTGGTGGGAAATGGTCTTTAACGAATCAAAAAATAATTTTGAGCCCACTTAAGATGCATAACAGGATCCTTGAAGGGTTCTGCCATTGTTTACTTAACGTTATGTTGTTTGAAATCTGTAAGACTTTTTTATTCTGTGGAATCCAAAAAGATGAAAAATTAAGTTTATTATTTCTTTTCTTTTCAATGCAATGAAACCAGGCTGTCAAGCTTCAAAAAGGAAAAAAAAGCACCATAAAGAAGTCCATATGACCGCTATATTCCAAGTCTTCTGAAGGCATACGATAGCTTTGTGTAAGGAACAGACACATAAATAGATTGAATATGTGGAAGTGTCATTGAGAAACATGGTGGAGGGGAAGATATACAGTGAATAACTAATTCAATTCAAACTGTGACTGAATAGCATCAGAAGACATAGAATATAGCACACAAGTCTTATGGACAACATTTATGATTCTTTTATGTTGCTTTTTGTCCATTCACTGTCTGCTTTCATTTTTGGAAAGACTAGTTTAGCATTTTGTAAAATTTCTTCTTCTGTGTTCCATTAAAAAAAGAAAATCATATGAGTTTGGGATGACACAAGTTTGAGGATATTTCATTTGTGGATAAACCATTAAGCTGACTGAGATAAATTACCATTTCTCACTTACACACCCGTAGCCTTAACAAACTATATGTCAAGGGTAAATTCTGGAATTACTGTCATGTTGGCAGCTTGATTTTTACCACTGGGACAGTTAAAGTGACAAACTTGTTAATAGCTCGCTTGACTGACTTGGCAAACATGCCAACAGCTGCACACATTGTGTCTGCAGCTCTAGCCTTTCATTTTCTCTTCCAGGGCTTCATGGTGCCTCCCCGGGTGTGCGCCATTAATTTTCCTTTTTTATCTGCATAAATAACAGGGACCTGAAGCAGAGCTTTACCTAATGAGTTATCCAGAGGAGGGAGATGGGGGCAAAGGGGGCCAAAAACAGAGCAAAATTAGTTGTTTCATTTTTTTTCTTCTATATATATATATGTACACACACTGACGGCCAAAAGTTTGGAATAATGTACAGATTTTGTTCTTATGGAAAAAAATTGGTACTATTATTCACCAAAGTGGAATTCGACTGATCACAATGTATAATCAGGACATTAATAACATTAAATATTACTATTACAATAAAAAAAAAAAAAATGAATCAGAAATTCTCATCAAAAAATCCTCTACATGCAGCAATGACAGCTTTGCAGATCCGTGGCATTCTAGCTGTCAATTTGTCCAGATACTTGGGTGACATTTCACCCCACGCTTCCTGTAGCACTTGCCATAGATGTGGATGTCTTGTCAGGCACTTCTCACGTACCTTACAGTCTAGCTGATCCCACAAAAGCTCAATGGGTTTAAGATCCATAACACTCTTTTCCAATTATCTGTATTCCAATGTCTTTTTTTTCTGTTTCAAAAGTGGCTTTTTCTTTGCAATTCTTCCCATAAGGCCTGAACCCCTGAGTCTTCTCTTTACTGTTGTTCATGAAACTGGTGTTGAGCGGGTAGAATTCAATGAAGCTGTCAGCTGAGGACATGTGAGGCATCTATTTCTCACACTAGAGACTCTGATGTACTTATCCTCTTGTTTAGTTGTATATCTGGCCTTCCACATCTCTTTCTGTCCTTGTTAGAGCCAGTTGTCCTTTGTTTTTGAAGACTGTAGTGTACACCTTTGAATGAAATCTTCAGCTTTTTGGCAATTTCAAGCAATGTATATATCCTTCATTCCTCAAAACAATGATTGACTGACAAGTTTCTCAACTATCTTAAGACATGGTAGTCTATTGCATACTGTGGCAACTCAAAAACAAACACAAAGACAATCTTAAGATTCATTTAACACAGTGTTTCCCAACCTTTTTTCTTCCACGGCACACTTTTTACGACTAAAAAGTTCTATGGCAAACCAGTATCCCACATAAGCTAACCATTGTCAATATTTTTCCTTTTCAAGAACTTGTCCACGTTTTCTGCCCATCTTAGTAGCATGTTTACTTGTAATGTTTGAAATTTGGCTATGAAGAAAAAAACGAGAAAAAAAAAACATGTCACATACAGTAGTAGGTAGGCTACACTGCATGAGGTCGCAGGTGGCAAGAGCACTAAATGGGTAATGAAAAAATAACAAATTTGCTTCTTTACTAATTTGTAGATTTGTTCAAAGCCAAAACAAATTACAGGGAAGAAAACTCATGAGGGGTGAAAAGGGTAAGACAATCGCTGGTCCATGAAAATTTTTTCTGGGGATATTTTAATTTTTTTAAAGAATAAGCTAAAAGCACCAATTCCAGCTATTTTAGTGATTCAAGTTTATTCAAGTTTTCAATTGTGCAGAATTAGCTGCAAAATAAAGAGTATTTTGGCGAGGCTTGCTTCTGTTTCACAAATTTGTTCAACTTTATTAACTGATTAATTCAGTGACCCATTCTGGAAATGTCACTAGGTGGTGACAAATGAGCATCTTATGTGCTATAAGTGAGACATTGAATCATTTTGAGTCGTTCATGACCGAAATCTACCAAGAGACTTTATAGTATTTAAGCATTAAAAGAACAAAGCATATACAGTATATAGTCTTCCTTCAGTCTGAGCATTATTTTTCATCCAATAATAGTGTTTCAATAACGTACTTATTAAATCTCCTCCTTTATTAAAACTTGCATGACTACAAATCTACAGACTTCAGTATAAGAATTATAAACACAAAGCAGATCTACGGTATCATTTTCCTACAGTAACCTATTTAAACTGCTGAGCATGACTTTTATAAGAAAACACCACAATAATAGACAAATAATAATCATTTTGAGTTTCAATAATGTTCTTTCGTCATTGTAAAGCGCATTTCACATGAGTTGAGTCGAGGCGTCAATGCTCCATTCAACTCCAGCATCAAGTGCCGCATTGCCCTCCACATGACAAGATTTTCAGAAAGTGTCACAGAGGGGAGATTTTACGAGTTGTAATGTAAAAAAGTGGGCAGTGTGCACAATAAACATTGAAAACATGTATTTGGCAGAGAGAAAAAAAAGCTTGCAGCTGCTTTGATAGCAGAAAGTAATAAAAGGTCTCGTTTAGGTCTAAGCGTTTTCTTGGTGAATTTAAATTAGTTCAATAACTGGGTCTCTGATATTCGTAAACGATAAGGTAATATTTAATCAAACGAAATAATGAGACATTGAATGACTTTTCACAACAGTTTTTAAATATTTCTTGTTGCCTAGTACTCTCAAAGACATTATTGGTGAAGCACAATAATAAACAACAAGTGTGTGAAAAACACTTTGGTGTGACGTCACTTCATAGACTTCAAAGTATTCTGCAGCGCTGACGCGAATCACGTGAAAGACCCTTAACGTGTATAAACATCACTCACTTTTGCTCATTAATCATTGCTCTTCACAATCACAAAAGTGACCGATTATGGTTTCAAAATGGTGAATTTCTCAGAAAGGTGAGGAGTTGCCTGAATTTATTATTATTTTTTTCATGCATTTATTTATTTTGTGGAATTTTATAATTTCCCACAGCACACCTGACAATCTTTCACGGCACACTAGTGTGCCACGGCACAGTGGTTGGGAAATACCGATTTAAAGAACCAAATAGTTTTTTCTTATATAATGGCAAGTGAATTTCTAGTACCAAATGATCAATTTAGCATGATTACTCAAGGATAAGGTGTTGGAGTGATGGCTGCTGGAAATGGGGCCTGTCTAGACTTGATTAAAAATTACTTTTTTAAAATAGTGATGGTGCTGTTTTTTACATCAGTAATGTCCTGACTATATAATTCCACAATGGAAAATAAATACATATTAATCATCCTAAAAATAGGCTTCGTTGTCTTGCAAAATATGACCTGTATATTGATTCTTTTGATTTTGAGGTGAAATGTGACCTGGACGTGTTTTCATGTGATTCACGATCCAAATCAGGTTTCAAAATGCTTACTTAGCTTGTTTGTATTGATTCTTTACAACATGACAGGAAAACAAAATTATGGCCATAATGTATAAATGCAGATCTACTCCCTAAAATAATCTTTGATCGATACATTCTTCTCAGGTTATGATTGTTTTACTACAAACTTTGAGACTAAACTAAAACTACTTATCAGCTAACATAGCATACACCATACATACATATAGCTACATACTACCAAACTATACCAGACAGTTTACTGTTGCACTGTTATATTGCACTATTGTATGTTTTGTATGTCATATGTTGTGCTACTTGGATCGCACGCAGAGCTTTAGACACTCTGAGCAGCTCTTTGGTTGACAGCGGAAAGGGAACGCTGTCTCCAAACAGAGGCTTACCCACTGGATCGTGGATGCCATCGCATTGACCAGACCCAGGACGTGTCCGCCCCCTTGCGGGTTTGAGCATACTCTACAAGGAGTGTGGCGTCCTCATGGGTAGACTCACCACAGATACTAATATGCCCTGTACTGGGATAGGTGTTCCACTGGTGCCGATTACTCCGGTAACCCCTTGTAATGTATGGTCTCCCTGAAAGAATAGGAAAGGAAAAGACCATGTATAATGATGCCTATATAGCGTTAGATGGCCCCAGCCGAATCTAATACTCTGTGGAGAGAAAACATAGAGAGAAAAGGCTGCGGCTGGCACGGCCTGCTCCCATGCTAGTTACATTGCTTCCCCCCCTTAGGGATGTGGGGAACTACACGACCTCTTTTGGGACGTTGTGGGAGGTTGCGTGCAGTCTGATGCACCTGCAATTAAGCACTTGCATCTTGCTTGCACTTGCATCGGCAGTTCAAGTAACACGGTTTAGCTGTTGTGACGTTTTTCTATAGGGACCCCTATTGTCACTACAAAGCCACAACGCTGTACTAGTCACTGAAATGGCCGGGACCTTGTCTCGGCACCTCAGCACAAAACCTGAATGAGAGTGGGCATTCCGTCTCCTTTTATACCCGTATGTCCGGGGGAGTGGCATGCAAATTCCACTCGCCGTTTTTCATTGGCCTTTTCTCAAAGATCTGACGTGTTTTGGGGCTTCCAAGAGCGATCCCTAGTGTCACTACATCGACACAACACCTCGTTCCCTCCATCAGGGAATAGGCAACCTAGTAAGTCAACCTAGTAACTAATTTTTTAAGTTGTGTCCAAACTTTTGACTGATACTGTATTTGAGGAAATAAAAGCTGAACCAAAAATAGATATTAGAATGCAGATAATTAAGTTAATAAGGTCCGGTTATTATCTTGTCGATGTGGTCTGACTGACAAACTGAGTCTATCCAGATAGCTCTTGGAAAGAATTTAATGATCTGGTCAGCCAAGTGTGATATCTCATTGTGTTGTCGGGCGCAAGACGGGAGGAAGAGAGGAATGGACAGGGAGAATGAAAATCCAGACAGCAGTTGGGGGTGCACAGTCATAATACACAATTGAGCATCTTCAGAAGTGAGAGAGAACACTCCAGATAGAAGAGATTCTAGCTCTGTTCCAGTATCTAGTGAACTGCCTACCTACATAGCATTTTAAGAAATCATTGTCCCTGTGTACGTCTGGTATTAAATTTCAGGTAATCCAATCACAAGTGGACAGACGAGACACATCACTGTTTACACCTGGTCTTTATTTGTGTCTCAAAGCGACTCCTTTGACCACTTGTGTTCGGATTTTGATTGGAGGGTCTCTGATTTCATGACTGCATATATCACTCACTGGTTAGCTGCCTCGTCAAGCTGGATTGGCTGGTCTATTTTAATGGTTTTATAGGGATTTGGGCACTTATCAGCTGGTCAGGCAGGCAGACCAGCAAGACCAGCTGAAGACTTGACCAGACTGATCAGGTTGACCATCTTAAGACCAGGAAACTAACTTAGGTGGTTGTTTGAATCTGTTTTTTCTTCTAGTTTATGAACAATCTATTGAGTGCAAGAGGTTCTCATAAACAGAATACTGTTAATACTTGGATACAGATTGAAAATAGCAGATAAAAAGAGGGGAGGAAATGGCAAAAGAAGGAAACAGAAGGATGCAGAGTGAGAGAGAGCAGCCGGTAGCCAGCCTTTCCTATCTGTGAATAATTCATTGGTGACGTGCCTCTGAGGCTCGGCCTCCAGGGGGCTCTTTCCCTTATTCAGAACATTGATGGGCTCCTCTGCCCTCCCTGAAAGCGCTCAAACCTGAATAAACAGCTCGCCTCTCCCCCGCTAAATTCAATAACACAGCCTTTGATCCTTCCCGAACCACAATGCTGTATCTGTCGGTTCCCATTGAAGTGGCTGTTGCCTCTCTCATTCCTAATGCAACAGCCTCACCAGTTGGATTTCTAACACACAACTTATGAAATGATGCTGCTTACCTGAGTGAATGCAAATAGCTTGCATGTGTTTTCTAGTGCAGTTTACTCTGTTCCTGTCTTCTTTTCATCTTTTATCATTTTAATGCTTCATTTAAGCATTGATTAAAAGAACAGTGGAGAGAGAGAGAAAAACATATGCCATAAATAGGCATTAAAGGGAGAGTTCACCCAAAAATTGTAATTCTCTGATAATTTACTCACCCTCATGCCATTTGAGATGTGTATGAATTTCTTTCTTCTGTAAAACACTTTTGAAGATTGAAGATCCATGCTCAGCAGGTCCTTAGAATGGGAGAGGATGGTGATTAGATATTTGTTGGTCCAAAAAGCACAGATAGTCAGCATTAAAGAAATCCAGCGGTGACAATGTCTTCTATAGCGAATCAATAATATTTTGTGCAAAAAAGAACGAAATGATGCACTTTTTAACTATAAAAGATTGCTTCTAGTCAGGCATTGGCAAATGGCCAAATTTACCCAAGTGCTCCTGTGATGCAGATGCCGGAAGAATCTTCACTGGTGCGATGGAAGCAGCCGCTTATATACTATATATCCATGGGATATGATTAGCTGGCCTAGATGAAAAAGCTCCTTCTGAACTTACATTTTGAACTTAATTTTAGGGCATTATAGGCATGCTCCTGATGCAAAGGCTGTCTTG
This sequence comes from Xyrauchen texanus, assembly GCF_025860055.1. NCBI lineage: Eukaryota > Metazoa > Chordata > Actinopteri > Cypriniformes > Catostomidae > Xyrauchen > Xyrauchen texanus. The sequence continues at coordinate 28,793,358 of NC_068296.1, read as the reverse complement.
AAAGGAAGATATTTTATTTTTGGCCAAAATCTAAGGCAGTATTGCATGCATGCCTCATGGATACGGCAATCCTATAAAGCATTGTGACAAACTTAGTTAAAAAGTTAATCCAAGATAGAGAACAAATTGAAAATAATGTCGATAAATGCATTTACATGCAACACCTTCCACCATTTATGCTTAATAGGGCAATAACATGTGTGGTCAATGAAAACAGTTATATTTTATCAAACTAATGTCATAAATGGTTTACATAAATGGTTATCATTAAACAGTCGGCACACCTAAATTTTTACCAATTACCCCTATTTCAGTCTGTATTTATATTCCTTTACCGGCGTTTTTACTGGCTTCTCCAATTTGCACCAGTGTTGTACGTGTGCCTGTCTACATTTATTCATTTTACATATTGGTGTGCAATTATAAATATAATTTATTAAATTCAAACTACAAAATAGTACAATCTTTTAAAAAATGTACTAACTACTCCATATTTGTGTATAAAAAGCATTTTTATGCTTATTAGAGTATTGACAGAGACAAGGATGACGGGTCATTCTTATATAAATTAAGAAATGGTAACACTAAACATGATGGCTGTATGAATGGAATTCCTGCCTTATATTTAAAAGAGCCAATCAGCTTTTTGATAGAGACCATGCTTATTAGTTTACTTAAATTTTTTTTGTGATTTGAGCTAAAGTTTTGATAGGGCCTACTATTATTGTCAGAATATATTACTGATTTGAATTATGTTATTTGAACGTAATCTTGACCAGCTGTGTTGGAGATTTCAGTCTTACTCCATTCAATTTGACAGTAGCTGTACTTGTGTGACTCCAAAAATAATGCTGGAGGTATTACAAATATAGCAGCTGCTTAATTTTGTGGCCAAAATGGCAGCATAAAACATTACAGCAATAATGAACAAAACAAACAAGGGACATATGAAAAGAACAACTGTAGTTTTGCACATCCTTAGAACAGATGACCCTATTGTGTCGTTATGATGTTGATACAGTGGAAAGCACGAAACGACTCCCCTGTTTATTATTTAGTCTTTGTGCTCTGGCCGTTTCGATCTCCTCCGCATGTGTAATGGAACGGAGCAGATGGAGTCATCAAATCTCTGCTGCCACTGTAGAGGAGCCTGAATATGTAAAGACCCTTGAGACAGGAAGGAAGGAGAGTTATAATGTGCTTTATTTAAACAAACATAACAGATCCTCAGCCAGTCAGCCGCACCTTAACCTGATGCGTGTACGTCGAATGTCAACAGCTATCGGCTGCCTGCCATTGTTTGCGAATCACCACCGCTGTGAATCCTGGGGGATATGCAAATGATGCAGCCTCGGTGGTAATGAAAATGTGTTCTATTATTTACCTGCCATTGTTAGGCTTTGTTCAAACAAGGTGTGTGTATATATTATTTATGAGAGCTGTATAGCATCTAGAGATGTGCAAAACTACATATTTTTTTTAAATCGACCAGTCTGTAGGTTGCCTAAATGACTTGTCACCTAAAATGGTCACCTAATTGGACATTTTTCATAGGGAGTTATTACATAAGACATGTTCTTGTATTCAAAAACAGCTAGACGGATGAAAAACAAAATGGAACAGAATGCAAGTATCTCAAAACACTTTTTTTACTTGATACTGCGTCTTAAAAACACAACGCTCATGGCGAGAGACAAAAGAAACTGTGCGAAATGTGATGCAACAGTCAAAGACATCTGTCTATATGTGTTTAACACAAAATATTTTTTTTAAATTACTATTAACTTGACATGCCATTTTAAAAACACAATACTTATGGCGAAACGTTCAAACTAAGGCTGTCAATTTAATACGTTAATTCAGTGCGATTAATTAATGCGTTAAAAAATAACGCAATTAATCAGGCCGTACATAAATTCCGTCAGAAAGGGGCAGTCAGCGTAGCCTAAGCTGTACAGGAAACTAACCAAACTTTTCACAGAAAGAAAACAGCAAAAAACAAGTCTGAGCAGGATGCGTTCTTGAGTTTAAAGACACAAATCTGAATGCACTGGTCTCGAAGCCTTTAAAGGTTTCAATTAACTTTACACAACTTTGCACAACTCGGCGTTTATGCTCGAGATGCTGAAAAGAAGCGAAACACGACGCAACAATGTAAACAAATGCAACAACGCGTGTTGTTTTCTTCACTTTATAAACTGTGCGTTGCTCATACTGCTGAAATTTCACTTACTACCCTCTGGAGTAAACAGGTGGTATTACAAGCTTGCTTTTCTCAGGAATCTTCCTTATTACGGTCCTTGGGCATGCGATTAATTGCGTGAATTTTTTTAACGCGTTATTTTTGGTCAAATTAATCGCACTGAATTAACACGTTAAATATTATATGATTAATTCAATTAATGAATTGGCATCTCATGTGATTAATTTAATTACACATTTTTACAGCTCTACTTGAAACGTTTTTAAAAAGACTATTTTTAACTTGACATAATGTCTTAAAAACATACTTCTCAGCACTCGAGCATAAACGCCTGTGTAGCTCAGCGAGTATTGATGCTGACTACCACCTCTGGAGTCATGAGTTCAAATCCAGGGTGTGCTGATTGACTCCTGCAAGGAGTCACCAAATTGTCCCGGTTGCTAGGGAGGGTAGAGACACATGGAGTAACCTCCTCGTGGTCGCGATAAGGGGTTCTTGCTCTCAATGGATCGCGAAGAGTAGCATGAGCCTCCCTTGCTGTGAGTCTTTGAGGTTTCATGCACAGTGAGCCACGTGATAAAATGCACGGATTGACTGTCTCTGAAGCCACCCGGATTGAAGTGAGTAGCCGTGCCACCAGGAGAACCTACCAAGTAGTGGGAATTGAGCATTCCAAATTGTGAGAAAAGGGGACAAATAAAAAAAAAAGAAACATACTTCTCACAGGGAAATGCTCAGATAACTGTGCAAGACGCAACGCAGTGGCCAGATAGAACAGTCTGAATGTGGATGAAAAGGTTTTCTGAAAGAGTTTTATTGTGCACAGTTTTACACAGTATTCTTGCATAATAAGCGAAGGTAAGCATACCTGTCTAGCGGAAGCAAAGGTGAGCCAAACTCCATGGAGCTGCATCCACAGTAATGAGCATTTTAGTTGCAGTCTCTGGCAGAATCATGATGGCGAAAACCCCTCATAATTGCTTTTGCGGCAGGGAGCCTCATGACCTGTCATTTAATTGTCCATTACGGATGTATTTTCCTGCACATTGAGTCAAAGGGAATACAAGGTGTCTGTGTCTGCGGGAGGGTGGGGTGTGTTAAATCCCAAAGGCAACGTTGGGCTGTAAAAGCTCTACCACAGACACATGGCAGGAAGAATATAATGAGCATCAGGCACATGGATGAGACGCACAGCGAGTTCACGGCCTAGTCGAATGGACGGTGGAGATGTAAGCATAATGGGGCCAGGGATTAAATTGCTGTCTTGATGGAACCCAAACCATTGTTATTATCATTAGCAAAAACTAAAATAATTGGAAAAATTGAAACTAAACTAAATAAATTTTCATGATTCATACAAAACAATTGAACAGGATCACGTTACTATACCTACATTTTTGCAAAATTAGTTTTCATGGCTCGTGTACATATTTTGGCATGTTCTTGGTGAAATGAACACTAGAGGCGCTATAACAACTTTGTCTTTTATTCCTTTTAACACAATTCATGAGTAAAACAACAAATTATAAATTAATAAACACTTAATTTTTGCCCCGTTTTAATGCTACGTTGCATGCAAAGCCAACTACATTTACAAACTTGTTCAAGAGGGATTCAATTGTGCAGTAGCTCAACTGATAGGGTGTTGCACTTGCGATCCAAAGGACCAGGATACGAGTCCTGAAGAGCATGCAAGTGTCATAAGCGTACCACAAAATGACACGTTTGTTTCACATTTGCTTTAATGAAACTATTGATTAGGTTTAGGTTTAAGGTTTAGGGTAGGTTTTGTTGATTTAAAACTTGATAGAGCATTAACCTTAAAAATAAGTAAATAATAATAATTTGTCACTTTTTAATTTGCCACACAGGTGGCATTTCACCTTGGAAGTGCCACGACACACGTAAGGAGCCACGCAATATATTTTTGCAAATCTTTTGTCACAGTCAGGTAAGATTTTGATAAAAAGTTTAGTTTAACATTTGAAACCTTTACAACCCACCTTCAGTTGAAGCTTCAATGCACTCCACAAATTTTCCAAAAGCTTCAATAAACACATGGGCTGGAATGGAACAAACCATTGAAACTGTTGAATTAATAAAAGATGTATAGATGGAAACCTCATTCTCAACAGCAGACCAATCAGTTTTGAGAATGCCGGTGTTACTGCAAAAAATTCAGTTTAAAGGGGGTTGGTTTTGTGTAGATGTGGGTCCCCACGCTATTGCATTTTAGAAGCTCCAAGGTAGCTCCATAAATTATGTGGCAGTGTTTTTAAATGGCAAACTCTGTTTGCATGCAGCTTGCATCTGTCATATAATTACTTCTAAAATGCATAGCATAGTTGTTCTCAGAGTGCTGTCTATAAAAGAATATTAAAGGGACCATGACATGCTCTTTTTTTTAAATAATTTTAAAATCTTCTCTGAGGTTCACTGATAATGTTATTAAAGTTTTTTTGCAGCAAAACATTATTTAGTAATATGTGAATATGCAATAACTGTTCCTTTGCAAAGCTTGAATCGTATTATGACTGTTTCACAAGCAATCCACGCTGAGATGACCTGAAAAAACTAAACAAACACACATACATAATCCAGAGCATGGTGAAACAAGACATGCACACATACAGTATTATCCTCCACTGAGATGTACCTCGCTGGAAATGGATCAAAACAGTTGAAGACGTCCATCTAGTGCATGTTTACATACACCAACAATTAAAAATAGTGCAGGTGGGTGCAAGAATGTGTCCATGATGCATTTGTGCTTAAAATGGCTAGAGGCAGAGCAGCTGAATGAAACATCTGAACAGAGTCTCCTTTTCAGAGCTGTAACTTGACGCTTGGATCGCTTGAATGCATAAAAACAAGGGGGAACTGATCATTTTAACCCACCGGACCATTATATTTCACATACAGAGATAGACATATCACACAATATGTAGAATAAGAAAAGATAAAACCATACTAAAGAAATTTTTTTTTAATTCCAGTGTTTGACTGGACAAAAGTTACAATAACTATGTAAAGTTTTTTGTTGTTGTTTTTTTGTGCAAAAAAAGATCGGTAAACCTGTAAAAGATCGGTATATCAGTAAACATCAAAATGTTTACCGATATAGCTAATGGAAATGTAAATAAACGATAAGATTTCACAAGTGTTGACAAAATATTTTTTAGTTTAACTTTAGTGAATAAATAATTTGTCGATATGTCAAATTTTGTCAAACATTTTTTTTTGTCAAAAACACTTTGTTGAGAAATAAAGGCATAAACGCAAAAAAAAGAAAGAAATGTGTGTCATGACAGAATTTACATCACATCTGTCCTCACAACAAACAGTATATCAGAGAGGAACACTTAGGCTGATGAGGAGACTCAAATTTTCCTCAATTTCATTAAAGACAACAACATTGCCTTTTATTATTGGTTGATTAGCTTCCTGCAGCATTCACTTGAACAGTGGCTGTGCTGGATGTAGAGAGAACGGAGATGGAGGGGAGTCCCTTATGGGGAGAAACCGGGCAGGCCTCTGACATGCTGGCATCCTCCAAAACGGAGTTTTGAACTTGTGGGATTAATGTCTCTGGTCTGATACTCTTGAAGTAGAACGGAAATGGCCGATCTTTCTTCATATTGTGATAATGAAATCGATCATGTACCACAATTGTAAATTACATCACCATCATTTTAGCGCCTTAATTCAGTCTAGTGAAAATGACCATTGGTTGTTTGTTAATTTTTAAGGCTGTATTGGCTTAAAAACGTATATATCTATATTTATTTATATACTGCCTATAACTTACAACTAATGCAGTAGCACTTTTCAAAAAATATAATAAACCATCAGCAATGTCATTAAATACAATTTAGTTCATTTCTTTCCTTTTTTTAAAAAAAAAAAGTTTTATATATTTCATATTTAATCAGACTTAAAAAGTAACCTGACCTGCTTCCGTGATCCATGCTTGACACCACGTCTTTTAAAAGTGGTGCGAGATACATGACAATGGTCTGTCTTATTGCATGTTTATACAAAAATAATAATAAAATAGTCCAGACGCATCCCCTTTGGTGTTCAGAAATAGTTTTGCTCTCGCTTTGTTTATGAACTGGGCACCAGTGGGCAGGGCCAAGGGTGTGATTATGTAAAGTAGGTGTTGATTTTGCTGCTGTAGAGCCATTTTTTATAGCTTAGTTACAATAAATGCTTTTATTGCATTGGGGATTACATTTTGAGTTCTGAAATTTACAGTATGTTTTTATAGTAGAATGACCTCTTATATTTCTAAATATCAAGGAAATGTTGATTCCTCCTGACATGACTTTTACAGGTCTACCAGTGTGAATGCACCTTCTATACAGTATTTGTTCAAAAGAAAAGTAGTTAGCAACTCCTTAATGTGTCCTGAGCTAAAATGGTCAAATCCACCTATAGAGTCTTCCCTACATAGAGGCCTTGCAACTGACACTGTCACGATATCTCCTCCGTCAACCATTCAGACCATGACAAAGTGTTGATTTTCTGCTCAAGTGATTTTAATTAAGTAGTTTTAATTAGTTTGTCCATTGTTTGTCCCTTATTCTGTGGTTCATGCATTGGCCAGCACTGTATCATTCGTATAGCCAGTCCACAGTTGTCTGACATGTGCTGTCTCACGTTGATAAGAGCACAACTAATGTCTCTGACACTCCCTGCAATTAGTTTTCCTAATGAACCATTTGGCCAAGGAAATAGTCACCGCTTGGGGCTGATTCCAAGGATTGAAGGAAACCAGTGTTGATTTGAGGAGTTTTACAATTAATTTTGTTAAATTGAAAAGCAATATCTTTTGTGTTATATATATTGCTCAGAAATTAATAAATGTTTTTGAAATGGCCACAGTATTAAATCCCATCACTCAAACTTGGAACCAAGATTATGATTCAGTCTCAACTCACAATTTCAGAGTAAAGCAATAAGCCATTTGACACTCATTACTATGAAGAAAAAAAAACACCTCATACCTGTGATAACTTTTTTACCCGGATAAATCACTGTATCCGGGTAAAATCTGTATATGATAATATTGCTCCAATGTTGCTCATTTGTTTTACAGTGCTCTACAAATACTCACAAAAAAATCCTCTTTTCTATGGTTGGTTTTGAATGTTCCTTATCTATTCACATGACGTCACATTAAAAAGATATGATAGTTGAACATCTGTGGGTGCATTATTGATATCAGAAACACAATGAGCCTTCCAGCCTATCTGCCCCTTTCCCATGCTATCAGAAGACAATGCAAGATGACATTCAGTGTATTTATGCAGAAACGGTCCCATTGAGCAATCTCCTGTTTGAGAAAATGCATGCCTCCATCACTATCAATAACCATAAATAACCGTTTTTGTGGAAACCCTAAAGGGACGGGTGAGATAAGGAGCCATAGCCATTTCCAACCCATAGACACCCGCCAACACACACTTTCTCATAGAACTCATGGGACTACATTTACAAAGGGGGGAAATGATTGTCCGAAGAAAGAAAGAGGCCTGAAAATGGGAAAATAAGTTATAATGTAAAGCAACTGGTGGGTCACAACCCAAAAATGGCCAGAAGATCTTTTCTGATATGGTTACAGACAGCAGGAACAATGTGAAATGCAAATAATAAAGTGCAACTAGCCATATAATTGTGTATTATTGGGATAGCAAAATAGGCTTATTCTCTTTTAAATAGTCAAGAAAACATTTAAATTAGCCAGATATATTGTGGTTAATGTCAAAAACAGTGCATCTAATCAAACACTCTTGTATTATGGCACAAATTCATCTGTCATTTAGTAGAAGCTAGGCAGATTAGGCGCAGATGCCAACATAGACAGGTGGCATGACATGCCCTCATTCTCAAAAGCCATGAACATGTTTGTTTACTTTTGTACCATAAACAATTTTGGTACGGTGTTGGGTCGCCACTTGATGCCCAATGTAAAATCTTGGTCCTGAAATATAACCATTTGAAAACCTTTGATGCTATGTGATCATCCAGTTATGTAGAAAATTCAGTCTTTACATGTATGTCACATACACATGCACACATATCATGTTCAGCTAGCCATAAACAGGAGGTTAAATATCTAAAATCATCAAATTGATTGATCGTATCTCTTACTTGATGGGAATGAAGGGAGACGTAAGGAGGGAGGTTGCCTCTGCTCCAAGGCCTGTGAACACTTCATACACACACTTGTGCAAGAAAAATGAATCTCATTTTCTGAAAAGAGGTTGATATTAATACCAAGGGGCACAGAAATATGCAGGGAAATGAGTTGTTTTAGCAGGGTGCTCCTTTGAACATGGCAAGGCTTTTTTTGTCTCTCTCGCAATGAATTTGAAGGAAACGTTTGAGTGTTTTTAGGTCAAAGCATTTCCGTATAGACCACATTTCTTGTTTTATAAATTCAAACAGTTAGGGCTTTTGGATTTTAATGATATGTTCGGTTACTTTTAAGTGAATTTATTTTGACTTAATGAGAATACATTAGGGTATTTGTCTAGCGGAGCGTGTTTGTTGTTGTAGTATGAGAACAAGCAAATGTGCAATTAAATTCAGAGAGAGCCTGTCATGAATTTAGAGAAATGCTTACAGTACATCTGAAATACTTCTGATCTTTAAAAGAGGGTCAATAATCATCATGTTTAAGCATGTAAACATACTTGAGACATGTTTAGACTAAAAGAGGCAAGCCGTCTGAAGCTGAGACTACTAACTAAAGCGTCAGTCCACAAACATCTCTACTCTGTGCCATGGTTATACAGTAATTCTACACAGGGTCTAGCACATTTATTAGCCCTCCCGCCATCTGCACACGGTATGAAAGCAGCCAGATGTCACCCTGTCTGTCATCTGTTATGCTTTGTATTGTATCCTACTGAACTCTGTGATGCATAATTTCAGAAATGCTACTTTGAGCCAAAATTGCCTTTAGTCTCTGTTTACAGTTATTAATTATTGCAGCATTCAAGCAAAACATATCCGGTTTGATGCATACAGGAATGCATTATGGGTACATTGTGTAAGATCTTTTATCTATCTATTGCACTGGGCTTTTGTTTGGTTGTTTGTATGATGAAAGCCTGAAGAGACAAAAGAGAATCAGCTGAAACAAGAAAAATTGTTAAGCCTGTCTGCAGGGCTGTCTGACCTTGCGTTGTGATTTTTGAGGCATCATTGTGCATTCAGTGGAGTTAAATTTAGTCATACTTCAGGCAGTGATTCAGGGAATAAACAGAGACAGGGTCTTTTGTTTTGGCAGAAATTTGGTGAATACTTCACATTCACTGAAATAAATTATTGAAATAACGCCAGCTGAATCAAAGATGCCTCTTTCACACTGAAGCAAATGTCATACAGAGTAAATTTGCATGGATTTTAGTTTTAGGCTGGGATGAAGTTAAAATATGTTAGATATGCAGTATTGGCATTTTACAAAAATTCACAATGGTACCCACATTTTTCTGCCAAAAAAGGTCCTCACAATGCAAGTGAATAGTGGCCAGAACTTTGAAGGTCCAAAAAGCACATAAAGGCAGCATAAAAGTAATCCATATGACTCCAGAGGTATGTCTTCAATAGTGATATGATAGGTGTGGGTGAGAAACAGATCGATATGTAAGTCCTTTTTTACTATAAATGCTCCTCTCTGTCCAGCAGGTGGCGATATGCACAAAGAATACAAATCACCAAAAACAAAAAAATAATGTGAAAGTGGAGATTTATAGTAAAAAAAAGACTTAAATATTGATCTGTTTCTCACCCACACCTATCATAGGACTTCTGAAGACATGGATTTAACTACTTGATTCATATGGATTACTTTTTGTGCTTTTTGGACCTTCAAAGTTCTTGCCACCTGGGGGCCAAGGTAGCTCATCGAGTAAAGACGCTGACTACCACCTCTGAAGTCATGAGTTTGAATCCAGGGTGTGCTGAGTGACTCCAGCCAGGTCTCCTAAGCATCCAAATTGGCCCAGTTGCTAGGAAGTGTAGTCACATGGGTTAACCTCCTTGTGGTCACTACAATGTGGTTTGCGCTTTCGGCGGGGTGCGTGGTGAGTTGAGCGTATATGCCAAGGAGAATAGCTTGAAGCCTCAGAAACACGCTCAGCAAGCCACGTGAAAAAATGCGTGGACTGACGGTCTCAGACGCAGAGGCAACTGGAATTTGTCCTCCAAATTGGGAATTGGGCATTCCAAATTGGGGAGAAAAAAAGTTCTTGCCACCATTCACTTGCATTCTATGGACCAACAGAGCTGAAATATTCTTCTAAAAATCATTGTTTGTGTTCAGAAGAAGAAAGTCATACATATCTGGGATGACATGAGGGTGCGTAAATGATGACAGAACTATTCCATTAACTTGTATTGAACCCAGAACATTCCTTGAAACATTTGAGTGTAACTCGTCCTGCCCCGCTTGTGCTATGAAGGACCCTCAAATCATGCGGCTTATTGGGAAGAGATGTGCTACTTTTCTCAGTGATCAGACTATTTTTGCTTGTTAGATGATCAAATTGAAAAATATTCCATGGACTTACATTGAAGAAGTGGTTTGAGCCATATTTATGGACCAGAAACTCATGGAGATTTGGATATGAACTCTTGAATTGGGCCAGTAAGCAACCATCCAGAGAAAATCATTATATACTGATATGAGATCTCCTTCAAAAAGTGCAATAGTACAAGTCTTTTTCTCATTTGAATCTCTTTTTTAATAACAGTAGTGCCTTTACTGAATTACCACACTTTTATTATAAGGGACATTTAATTCCTCTCTGCCTGAGACTTATAACACATTCATGTCTTCAAAAATTCAACAGCACATCTCAATCCCAAGTGAGTCTGTTATTTAAAAACCCTACTTGCATACTGCATACTATCCTCACCAGCATTTCATTACAGACATGTCACTTTGCACCAGAATGGCACCTGATGATAAGTGACAGTGTAGCCAGAGAATAGGGGGGCAGGGAACTGTGTCCATCATGGCAAAATTTGCCCCTTTCTCACCCCGCTGCATCCTCTCATCCCTGGAACGGATGCTTTAACTGGTGGAACAGAGTGACTTTAGAACAGCTAGTCTTTTATAATGCCTGCATTGAATGTCTGGGGGACATAGAGGCAGAGGATGTGGGCAGAAATGCAAGGGAGCATGATCACTGCCTGACCCCTATGTTCACAGAGACATGCAGTAATAGACTGCTCAGCGCTGCCTTCTCTGCTGTGGCTTTCTTCATTCAGTTCACACAAAGACATAACAAACAACAGAATTATTACAACAGTGAGAAACAATAGAATATTATATATAGAAACTGATCTGAGAATATGACTTTTATTTTCATTTTCTATTATATTTTTTGGGGGGATAAAAAAGCCTTTTATGTTCTGTGAATTGGATTTGAGTCAATGGCATGTTGTAAAACTGAAATGACCCTCCTCTTCAGTGTGGCTGTGATTATTTCTGCGGTGCTTCCCCCTATTGATCATACATAGTGACTGCAAAAATAATTCTAGACAGGCCTTGATGTTATAATGCTAAATGTGTTTAATTTTCTCTTGTAGGAGACAGTAGATTACACTAATGTCCAAGAGCTGAAGTATTTAGACATGGTCATTTGTGAGGCACTCAGACTCTACCCACCTGCATTCAGGTACATCAGCTGATTTCATAACCCAGTTAATGTGCATGCATGGAACCAATAGCACGTATTATTATGAAAGACATGTGAATGTGTTCTTGTTGGTTTTGTGTATTTTGGCACAGGTTTTCGCGAGAAATAGGGCCAGAATCTGTGGTAAACGGACAGTTTCTACCTAAAGGGTCATCCCTGGAAATTCCTGTTGGGTTCCTTCACCATGACAGCACTGGCCCGAACCGGAGAAATTCATTCCAGAGAGGTGAACTATTTTGCAGTCAGTAACTACCATATTACTGAAGCAACAAGGCCTGAAATCCAACTCATATGTATTGGTTGCATCAGAAATACATAGCCACAGATTTCCATGAGCTTGTCAAATTGAGTTTTTAAAGATCATTTAGATCAATTTTGCATAATATGTAAGACAATTCTGCAGCATTTTAGGGTTCAACTTTATCATCCACATATGGATATTTTATAGATGTTTTTCAACGAGCCATACACAGAGTCTGCCATGTGTTTTGCTAAAATTAAACTCTGTGTTTTATTTCAGGTTCACTCCAGAAGCCAAGGCCAGCCGGAACCCATTTGTATATCTGCCGTTTGGAGCAGGGCCACGCAGCTGTGTGGCCATGAGGTTGGCCCAGCTGGAGACAGAAGTAGCTCTGGTTCACATATTGAGGAGGTTAAATGTTGTGGGCTGCGTGGACACCGAGGATTGTTATGAAATGTTGGACTGGGAAAGAGCAACTTTTGTAGAGGTCTAGAGATGAAGTACATGAGATTGTGTGATCCGATCAAACAAATTTTAAGACAGAACCCTACCCGAAATCATTCACTCAATAGGCATCGCTAGACCTTATTTAAGAGGGCTTCAGCCACCCTAAATTTTATTTCAGCCCCCCTTAAAATCTGTGACCTAGCAATCAGCACCCAAATATGTGATCGCCTCTTGTGAGGTCTATAAACAGTGACAGTACTGCAGTAGTTTGAAGTGGTAGACTGATTTGGTGGCTTTTTGGTTGACTATAGAGCGAGCCAACAGCATTCGAGTGCGGGCTGTGAAGAAGTATATCATTAGTTTGACACACTGAACGAATACGCCCCTAGACTGAACCTATCATTTGTTTCAACAAAATTATACATGTCTTGTGAGGATCAGCATCTTTACTGTAGAACGACTGAAGCATAGGCGGACAACCCCCTATCTGAGGGTTGTCCCCCCCTAAAATATCATTAAAATATGTGTATTGTAAATAATATAATGATATATTCTTAAAATAATTGTTTAAGACATAAAATAATACAAATGCAAATGGGGCAACAACAAAAGAAACCTTGGTGTCCCCTTCAAATATTGCTCTTGAGAATTGTTGTGTTTACTGTCCCCCCCCAACATTTTGATGAAATTTTCGCCCCTGGACTGAAGGAGAGGAGGAATGTTGTCCGTTTAGTTTAGTAATCTCATTTAAAAAGAAGAGAAAGTAGCTGGATGAATTATGAGTAAAAGTGACTCAAGATGACATTATGAAGACATCAGGACTTAACTGAAAAATGTTTAGGCTGAAATTGTTGTCTTTTTTGTATATCTTCAAAGTCATGCACATCAGTTCAAAAACGTATAACTATGCTTTGTTGACATTTGTGGGGAAATGCTTATGACGCTTAAACACTGCTGAATTCTTAGTAGACATGCACATTTTCATAGAGTAAATTATAGTCCTTTTGGCAGTTATTTTCTTTCTTTTTTTATTGACTCAATCAAAACACATAAAAGAGGTTCATTTGTTGCTACCTACTGGCATAAAAGTGTGATTTACAAAAATGGTCAAATGAACCAATTCGCTCATCATTTACTCACCTTCATGCCATCCCAGATGTGTATGGCTTTATGTCATCTGCTGAACAAAAACAAAGATCTTTAGAAGAATATCTCAGCTCTGTTGGTCCTTACAATTCAAGTGAATGGGGACCAGAAATCTGGCGATCCAAAAATCACATAAAGACAGAATAAAAGTAATCCGTATGACTCCAGTGGTTAAATCCATATCTTCAAAACTTATATGGTAGATTTGGATGAGAAACAGATCAATATTTAAATAATTTTTTACGATTAATCTCCACTTTAATTTTCCAATCTAAAAGTCACTTGTTTAGTTTTACTTTCAGATCTGATTTCTGGTCACCATTCACTTGCACTGTATGGACCTAAAGAGATATTCTTCTAAAAATCTTTGTTTGTGTTCAGCAGAAGAATGAAAGTCATACATATCTGGGATGACATGAGTGTGAGAAAATTATGAGAGAATTTTCATTTTTGGGTGAACTATCCCTTTAAACAAAAGTACAAACCATTGAAGCCTCACAGCTTCATTGTCATTCCCGTAAAAATGAAAGACGACGCTACTGTTAATAATGGCCTTAATTTTCTTGTCTTGTACACACAGGTTCCTCTGGAGTTAAAGTCAAGCACCACCCTTGGACCCAAGAAAGGAATTCTTGTCAAAATCAAGAGAGAGAATTGAGGATTCGAGGCGTATTTATAAGGGTTTCAATTCCAAGATTTAGAATCTGATTATTTTCTAATCATATTACTTAAAATGAATCATTAACCAAATGTCTACTGTAAAATTTTATTCTGTAGTCGGCTGACAAATTAATTTAATATATCAGAACCAGTGCAGGCGTCTTTAAGAGACAGCCTTTATATAAGCACATTGTCCAACAGCCTTTTGTTTTACTGGGACGATCACTTCAGCAATGTGATGGACATATTTTGTCACTGAAGATAAAAATCATGTCCTTTAACTGGGATGGAAATATGGTCAAATATATCTTATTTAATTAAAACTGATTTTCAGTGTAATTTGAATGAAAAATGAAACAGATTTTAAGGTTCATTAAATTTGGATGTAAATGTAACTATAAAAGGAACTGAACCGCCTCTAAGTTAAAAGGAGAGGTGTGTCTTGCCTTATTTCCACTCTTGAAACCTTTTTGAGGTTGAGGTTGGACTGAATGCTGCATTTTTACCCAACATAAGAACATCATAATTAGGTGTTGACTGATATATCACAGAGGCCGATAAATCAGATGATATAAATCAGATGAATCAGATGGAGTGGTGGTGGCGTAGTGGGCAATAGCACATAACTGATCCCCACAGCCACCACCATTGTGTCCTTGAGCAAGTCACTTAACTCCAGATTGTTCCGGGGGGATTGTCCCTTTAATATGTGCTCTGTAAGTCGCTTTGGATAAAAGCGTCTGCCAAATGCATAAATGTAAAAGTAAATGTATATTCTGATTTTTTAAATGATCTGCATCGGCCGATCCATTTTTCTGTTAACCCAAATAGTTTCCCAAGCTGCAAGGGCACAGAAAATCGCCTGCTTGCATGTGATGGACCCGTCTGAGACATGTAAACGACCAATCACAATTGCAGATTTGTTGTTACTTGCCATCGTGTTACTACCATAATAGACTGGCATACAATATCTTTTTTAAACTGTCCTGCATATCAGAGCCTTGAAAGACTTGCAGGAGCTCATGACGAAGTGCTCGCTTGTTTCTCTCTCTCATCAGCAGTTCCTTGTCATTTTTACTGTCATGTCTAATGATATAAATGCAAACGTAAAAACAAAATCTTTAAAGACAATTTGATGACTAAACAGAACCCATCAGAAACTGCTATCTACCATATCAAACACACAAGATATTATTTTTTTTAAATTTTTTATTATTATTATTATTTTTACAAAGTTTTTAGTAAATATAGTCCCCTAATAAATTTACCATATTTTTTGAAGCAATTTTATGTATTTGTTATTTACTATAATAAATTGTGTGGCATTATACTGTATATCAGCATTATATCGACTTATCGACCACACTGACAACCATCATAAAGGGAGGATAATCTTATATATACTCAAATGAAAATAAAAAAATATTTTGTGAACATCCATGGATTATTTTTTTTCAGATTTTTTAAATACATTATTTTGATAACACTAAAATGCAAGGTTAAAAATCTGGTGTTTTTATAGTTATAATATCAGGAGTTTTAAACAACTGAGCTTTTTGTGGTATTCTTAAAGATATAGTCACCCAAAAAAATGTATTCTCTCATTTTCTCACCCTCATGCCATCCCAGATGTGTATGACTTTCTTTATTCTGCTGAACACAAATGACAATTTTAGAAGAATATCTCAGCTCTGTAGGTCCAAACAATTCAAGTTAATGCATACCAAAATTTTGAAGTTCCAAAAGCACATTAAGGCAACATTGAAGTAATCCATAAGACTCCAGTGGTCAATATTTAAGTCCTTTTTTTACTATAAAATGTTCTCCCTGCTCATAGGTGGTGATATGCACGAATAATGAGAATCATCCAAAAAATAAATAAAGAAGAATGTGAAAGTGGAGATTGATAGTACAATATATATCTGTTTCTTACCCACACCTATCATACCACTTCTGAAGACATGGATTTACCCACTGGAGTCTTATGGATTACTTTTATGCTGCCTGTATGTGCTTTTGGTGCTTAAATAATTTGGTACTCATTCACTTGCATTTTTAGGACCTACAGAGTTTAAATATTCTTCTTAATCAAATCTTCAGTTGTGTTCAGAAGATAAAAGTATGTCATACACATCTGGGATGGCATGTGGGGGAGTAAATAATTTTGGGTGAACTATCTCTTTAACAGAAGCACAACTCCACAAGGGTACACCTCACAAAACAAGCAAACTGTGGTTGGTCATTATACTTATCAGACAGTCACTTCCTGTATAACCAGGTCAAAATATGATGCAAAGTGGGCAGAGTCTTTTAGTCTGGTTTAGCTTTACATGCTGTCTTTTTACTCAGAGACTGTCACAATCACACCCTTCATTTCTCAAGCTTACCACCAGAGGTCAGTGGCACAAGTCTCCATAGTCAATGATACTCCTAATCATTTACCTAGTAAATGTTCCACTTCCTAGTGTCTGTGGTGTACAGTATGCTCACATCAATTATATCAACATCTAATTAATCATAAATTAAATACAATGTCAAAAGCTAAAATTATAACATGAAATTTATTTTAATAGGAATGAGTAATGCTCAGATGTTGTACATATGGTGCTATATTTTGCCAGCTCTCGGCTTAATGTTGTATTTTTTGTATTGTGCACAAAAAAATAAGTTGACAGTTGATTTATAATACTGGCACTTGTGAAAAGGTAGACTGTATCAGGTTGTAAAATTGTATCTGGCTGTTAAATTTGTTTTCTTTTAAACAAGTGCAATTATTATTGCACCTAATGCATTAAGCAATCTACATACAATTCTATTGTAGATATATTATATTTAACAGTTTGCTATTTTCATCACAAAATATATCACAGAGGGTATATCAGTAAAGTTACTCTACAAAACAAAAACAAACAAAAACAATTATATTGCAGTGATTAAGAATTAACCTGACAGAAAAAAATACTTAAAGAGATATTGGTTATTTTCCAGTTATGTAAGTCTAACAATTGAAATAACTATTGCTTACAATATCAACATGTTTTATAATATAACATGTTTTGATATCATACTACAAATTAGGAGTATTCAATGATGTACTCAGGATAGACCTGGTACTTCTCAAAAACTACAAAAATGGCTGGATTGGTTTCATTGTCAACACAGCTGTCGTAAAGGTTTTGATTGGATTTCTTCTGTGGAGGTCGGACTAAAGTAATGTTACCCTTTGTGAACTCTCCGACTAGCACCAGTGCCACAAACATCTTCTTGGTCTTGGTAGTGGATTTTGCATATCTGTCAGAGTATGAAGCATCTCTTGCAAAATAGCTGCCTGTTAAACATTGATAAATACATTCAGCAAACTTTCGACATTTGGGTAAGTTTTCAATAATTGCATTTATCGCATATGTCATCGTTGCTATATATGCTGCAAGAAGCAAATGTTGTACCTCTCCCGTAAAGTGTTCCGTGACTGCCACAGATCCTCCAGTCAAAGTTCTGCTGACATATGGCCTCTATCAGAGACTCATCCGTACCATGGAAAAGGTAACGCTGGTCGACTCCCTTCCCTCCATTCATCTCAGTCATTTGTTCTTTTTGCCTTGTAAAAAACAAAGATAACTTTAATTAAATGGAACATATGTCAAAGTATTATTACAGTGTTTGCAAGGCAGCTCTATATTGATATTCCTCAATGATTTGGATTTGGGGTTTTGCTAAAACCCTAACCCTAGGTATTAAACTTCTGCAATTAATTAAGCCTGAACCTCTTAACAAACAGACTTTGTTTTGTAAATCATTTTAGCCATAATCTCTCAACCTTCCTTCTTGGTAAGTATTGGGGGCGGGGCTTGGGAGCATTAAGCAGTTGATGCAAACACCTGTATAATGAGCTATTATAGTTGCTTTTGGTAAAGCACTGCTGTGTGCTGCGATGGTCTTTGCTGGATATCTCAATAATGTTTGTTTCCTGGTTTTGCCTTGGATTTACTTGAATTTTTTGGACAAATGGATCCCAACTTACAAATTAAAACTTAAACTAAGGAGAGTCAGCTGGGGCTGGCAGGGCTACAATTTGGGCTGGAGGTGTTTAAGGTACCGCTAACCATGCCAGCCTATTGCTTTTCTCTTTTTTTTTTTTCCACATCACTTTACCTCTATAAACACACAGTTTGTTAGGGAAACTGGTAGGTAGGTAATGGGTGACCACTAGCATCTTGTAACAAAGGTTACATGAAGAAACATACCACTGAAAGACCCTCCAAAGAGACAAATTCTGCACTCTCTCAATCCTGTGAATGATGCTTTTGGGCATTGTCCTACTAAACATTGAGCCAATCCTTTGGTATTCCTTAGAAGAGCTTTGCAGAGGAACAATCTGGGAAGGCACAGTACACCATTTAGTTTCAAAACTCTGTATTGCAGGGATAGTTCACCCAAAAATGAAAATTCTCTTGTCATTTGCTCACCCTCATGCCATTTTAAGATTTTTAAAAGAATATTTCAGATCTGTAGGTCCATACCAATACAAGTGAATGGTGACCAGACCTATCAAGCTCCAAAAAGCACATAAAGGCAGCATAAAAGTAATCCATAATAATCAATATTTCAATATTGTTTTACTAGTGAATATTTATAGTACAAAAGGACTAAAATATTGATCTGTTTCTCAAGCACACCTATCATATTACTTCAAATGACATGGAACCACTGGAGTCTTATGGATCACTTTAATGCTGCCTTTATGTGCTTTTTGGAACTTGAAAGGTCTGGTCACCATTCACTTGGCTTGTATGGACTTACAGAGTTGAGATACTCTCTAAAAATCTTTATTTGTGTTCAGCAGAATAAAGTCATATAGATCTGGGATGGCATGAGAGAATTTTAATTTTTTGGGGGACTATCCCTTTAATCAAGGCTGCAGTTTGTCAGTTACCATAGGCATTAAATGTATATTCATTCAACAATCCCAAAATGCAAGCATTTAAACGTAGCAGAAGCCCTACTTGCCTTTCCCATGCTTAAAATGATAGTGATCATCGTTTTAGTAAGATGACTTTGTACCTACCTTGTAGGTGAATCCAAGGAGAGCTCCTTTGTCCCAGTGAGCAGGGACTTCCACAGAGGAGATGGTGCTGTCTGAAGACTCACTTCTAATCAAAACAACAGATTAATAGACTAGTGATAAATAATAACATGTTTATAAGAATCAAATAATGTGTGTGTAATCTTACCCCTTAATTTTGCTCTTGACTTCTTGAGCAGACACAAAACGCGGTCTCCTTCGAATCTCTCTTACAGTTTTGTACTTCAGATTTTGCTGATACATGCCTGAAAGTGATTTGCTTAGTGTTGTTTTTGTATTATTTACTGCCATATCAAAGTTAATTTGCTTAAATAGGTACCTTTAAATGAGAGCATGTATTTGTGGTTCTCTGAGTTGAATGAAACTTCCTTGTCCTTGTCAGGCAGGTAAAAAATTTCAAGGATTTCCGAAGTGACTGAGGCCACAAGCTTTGCATTTTCCTGTTAGAGTCAAACAGTAATGCCTGCTTAACTTATAAAAGAGTCAAATCAAAACAAAGGCCAACAGATTATTTACATACTTAATTATTTGTAGGTATTGAACCTAAATAATAGCCTTAATATCTACACAAAACAATTATTCGGTGGTGAAGTAAATATAGTAGAAAAGATATAAATATTTTCAACATTGAATAAGAAAATAAGTACATTTTACATTCAAACAAGTAAACATTAATGCTCTAGCTTGTAAATAAATATTTATGATTGTTTGATATCTTGAAGTAAATAAAATGTAAAATGTAAAAGTAAATTTTACTTAATTTTTCAAAGCTTTTATTCCCAGCAAGAACTGAGCTTGCATGGTTTCACTGTTTGCAAGTTTATTTACACTGCTTATTTTTTGTCCTAATATTGTTAAAATTGGTAACTTCTTGATTTGTGCAGTCTGAAGTTAGTTTTCATCAAAATAACCCACTAATGATAAAAAAAATCTGTTGACTGTCAACGTCATCTGTGTTTTAAGCGATTTCAGCAGACTGAGCTGTTAAATTAGCCACGCCCCCTCTTTCCAAAACCCTGCAATCCAAAGAAAACAAATGAGCTTTGAGACCGACATCGTGCAGAAATGGTTGTTTAAAACAACAGCAGAAAAATAGCGCCCTCAACTGACAACTGTTATGAACAACATGGCATAAAAATGCATTATGCCTCAATAATTTGCTGCAACTACAATACTATGAGAATGCGTAAAATGATTGGCAGGTTGAAAGCTTTTTTTTTGTTTACAAAGTCTAGTGCTGCCATAGAAGCAGGTGATATATCTTATAACACTTATTTCATTCATATCTTTCAGGGAGTAGGACAATTTTTTGCATACCTTTCCATGAAAAAGTAGATTTAGAAGTAGATTTTACTTAATTTTATACCATTACGTATGTAATTTTTTTTATCCAGTGTAATAAGAGTAACATCACATGATAATTCCTCATCAGGTTTAATGACTTAATGTAGGTTGAAATTAAAAAGAATATCACAATTACATCACTGACCCCTTTGCCATATTCCGTCCAGCCCTTATTGTCATTTTTCCAGTACCACAGCCATTCAGTGGTCAGTATAAAGTGAGGGGGTTTAGTAACAGAGGATGCTGTGGATAGTCGCCGCACTGATGACCCTCCTAATGTCATTGAGTCAAAATTCACCACCTCATTCCCTGTGCTGGTCTGAGTAATACTGCAATGTTGAAAATGGAGCAGGTGGGAATGATTTAAAGACAAGCAAATTGAATCTATATAAGCAAAACAACAAAATAAAACAAATATACCTCAAATCATTCGATGGACTACAGAATGCCTTCTCAATCTCCTCTTCATTTGGCAGGTCACTCCATGTGACTCCATCCTTTTTTAAAATTTGCCATTTATAGGGTAGATGGTGGTGGAAACGGACACACTTGTCTAAAATGGAGAAACGCAAATAATGGTTATCATTTTGACCATAAAACACATTTAACAAAGTTTCCTCAAGTCTTACAGTTAGGGGCCGTACACATAAGATGTGTTATCAAGACAGTTGCATTCTGTTCTATTTTATAGCACTGTGTCTAGCTGTTTTTGAATGCTACAACACATCTTTTGTGAACAGCCCTTTAGAGTTAAGGAGTTCAACATCATCATTACCTTTGAAACTACATCCAGCACGTAAGAAATAGAGGCAGATTTCACTGTAATCAGCTTCACTTACGGAGCTACTGGATTTGTGTCTGGTGCTCCTCTCACTGCTGGAACAGCTCACTGCTGGAACAGCTGCAGTCAAGATAAAAGAGTGAACAGAACAATGGACATGAAGAGGATAACAATGAATAGTGTAGAATAGGCACTGAGTTGCCTAATCAGCAGGAGGGAGATAAGGGAAGAGCCAGGGATGACAGAGAGAGAGAGACGCATACGCAGCCGCTCTGTGTGTTGTGTTTGTGTTGCTGTATTTTCAGTTTGAGGTTCTGTTTGTTGTTTGTTACTCCAGTTCCCACATCCTCCTTTCCCTCCCAGGCTTTGGCACCAATGTAACAAGGTTTTTAAGATGGGCATGGAGGGGGGAACCAGCTGAACAGTCAATGTAAAACTTGAATCATACAGAACCTCAAACTGACTGGTATGGTAACACATTACAATTAGGTTCCATCTTTAACATTAGTTAATGCATAGGAATCATGAACGAATGAACAATATATATTTTACAGCATTTATTAATCTTTGTTAATGTTAGTTAATAATACCATTGTTCATTATTAGCTCATAGTGAATTAACTAACATTAACATATACAACTTTTGATTTTAAAATGTATTAATATGTTGAAATTTTAAAAATGGACTAAATGGGACCTAATAAGTGTTAATGTTTCTATTTCTAAACCCTGTGCAGGGTAGCCCAGCACACTGTTTACGCTAAATTACACATGTTCTGATTGCCTGTACTTGTGCTGCATTGCGTAGTAGTTTTGAGTTCAGTGTGGAGAGAAAAATGGCTGGTTGCTGGAATCTTATTGCATTCTGCCTGTTTATAACATTGTGTAAAGCAGAAATAAGACAGTCACTAGTTCTTGTTCTTTTTTTTTTTTTTCATTCACCTGTGTGCTCTTTCTTCTTGACTGGTCTCTCTTGAGAAGAGGTGATCAGTAACTTGTTCTTGTATATCTTGTGGAGTTTGCGCATGTTTTCTGGACTGACCCCTCGGCCATTGAGAATTTTCTGAGCCTGTGCATCCAAGCTGTGGGCCCTTTTGCAAGCAGCTCCAAACTTGCAGTCATCCTGCATGAAGTGCTGGCACAGGTGCAGGCTGGTGCAAGATGTCTTAAATTTACAGCTGCCATGTTCTCCATTCCCCTTGTTGTAATGGGAGCAAACCTAGATAAACAGAGATAGAGGCCCAATAATGTATCTTATGAAAAGATAGAAGAATTTCAGTTTAAGAACTCATATAAATGGACAAAGGCTGGCTGAGCCACACAAGGTCTGCAAGCACTTAACGTCTGTAATTCATTTTACAGTAAATTTATCTGGGCTGCACAGTACAGTAGTTCATCTTAGCCTTATGGAAACTGCGTTCACGTTGTCTGGACATTGTATTTTGTATGCAATGCATAATTTAATTTCCTTTAAACTGACTGATCTCAGTTCAGGGGACTCTAGGCTGTCAAAGTGTTACGAGGAGGGCGTGGCTGGGCCTTGAGGCTGCATGGCCGGCGCTGCAACAGCTGATCAGTGGGAGAGCGAGATAAAGGTGAGCCGGAGGGATGCGCTAGCGCGGAGTCCTCGCCGCGGCTGTCTACCTGGGGACTGAGGGATCATTGCCGCCTTCCGAGAGCCGGAGGAACCGCTGCTGTCTGCCGAAGAAGGGGAGGAGTCAGACTGGTGGTGCCCGGGACTGAATCGGGCAGGGGAGAAATGTGACAAGGAGGGCGTGGCTGGGCCGTGAGGCTGCACGGCCTGCGTTGAATCACCTTATCATGAGGAGAGTGAGACAAAGGGTACCCGGAGACACCAGTTTGAGAGAGAGAGAGAGACACGTGTTCATCTATGTGTTCTATGTTTTAAGTTATTTTATATCATTAAACTTTACGATGACTGGTCAGCCGGTTCCCGCTGTCTCCTTGCCTGTCCTTTAACTGTTACAAAAAGGTTAAACTTTTGACGTACAAAGTCATGTGACAAAACATGCCGCCAATTTCAGCTGAGTTTGTCTTTGGGAGAAATGTCAACAAAACTACATTTGGTAAGAAACCTAAATAAGTCTTTACATTGAAACCTGTTTGAGTCAAATGATTCGTCTCAAATTTCATCCGATATACAATTTTTTTTTAATTTAAGCGATTTATCGCTTACATTTTTAGATGAAACTTCCTATCAAAAGTTCAGTTTCAGGCTGCAGATGATGTTTGAACCACTCAACATGTTTGGCAGACATGGGACAATAATTATCAGTACATAGCTTCAGAATTCATAATGTATAATTTTATTTTAACATGGTTGGCAGTAATTGGGTGATCTTGGACATTACTTAATAATTATGCTAATTTCTGATTGGTGAAATGCTTCAGCACCAGATATAAATTGTTTGTTTGACAGTGCAAAGAGAGAACATTGAGATTATGCTAAAGTAGAAAAAAACATTAACATAAGTCAAATCAAGTCTTATTATTATTGTAGTATGTGCTGTAAGTTTTTTGGCAGAAACCATATTTTTAATGCAATGAACCATGGTGTGGACATCAATTTTTGGACATCAAGAGTTTACACTTCTCCAGGGAATCAACCAACGAATGGTTTACGTACACTCACCTAAAGGATTATTAGGAACACCATACTAATACTGTGTTTGACCCCCTTTCGCCTTCAGAACTGCCTTAATTCTAAGTGGCATTGATTCAACAAGGTGCTGAAAGCATTCTTTAGAAATGTTGGCCCATATTGATAGGATAGCATCTTGCAGTTGATGGAGATTTGTGGGATGCACATCCAGGGCACGAGCTCCGTTCCACCACATCCCAAAGATGCTCTATTGGGTTGAGATCTGGTGACTGTGGGGGCCATTTTAGTACAGTGAACTCATTGTCATGTTCAAGAAACCAATTTGAAATGATTCGAGCTTTGTGACATGGTGCATTATCCTGCTGGAAGTAGCCATCAGAGGATGGGTACATGGTGGCCATAAAGGGATGGACATGGTCAGAAACAATGCTCAGGTAGGCTGTGGCATTTAAACGATGCCCAATTGGCACTAAGGGGCCTAAAGTGTGCCAAGAAAACATCCCCCACACATTACACCACCACCACCAGCCTGCACAGTGGTAACGAGGCATGATGGATCCATGTTCTCATTCTGTTTATGCCAAATTCTGACTCTACCATCTGAATGTCTCAACAGAAATCGAGACTCATCAGACAAGGCAACATTTTTCCAGTCTTCAACTGTCCAATTTTGGTGAGCTCTTGCAAATTGTAGCCTCTTTTTCCTATTTGTAGTGGAGATGAGTGGTACCCGGTGGGGTCTTCTGCTGTTGTAGCCCATCTGCCTCAAGGTTGTGCGTGTTGTGGCTTCACCAATGCTTTGCTGCATACCTCGGTTGTAACGAGTGGTTATTTCAGGCAAAGTTGCTCTTCTATCAGCTTGAATCAGTCGGCCCATTCTCCTCTGACCTCTAGCATCAACAAGGCATTTTAGCCCACAGGACTGCCGCGATACTGGATGTTTTTCCCTTTTCACACCATTCTTTGTAAACCCTAGAAATGGTTGTGCGTGAAAATCCCAGTAACTGAGCAGATTGTGAAATACTCAGACCGGCCCGTCTGGCACCAACAACCATGCCACGCTCAAAATTGCTTAAATCACCTTTCTTTCCCATTCTGACATTCAGTTTGGAGTTCAGGAGATTGTCTTGACCAGGACCACACCCCTAAATGCATTGAAGCAACTGCCATGTGATTGGTTGATTAGATAATTGCATTAATGAGAAATTGAACAGGTGTTCCTAATAATCCTTTAGGTGAGTGTATAAGGTAGGCTTTATTCACAGTAGCATCATATTTGAATTTTGACGTGAATGAAAACAAGGCTGTGAGGGATAGACTTGGAGTCTCTTCAATGGCATGCAGTGTAAAAAGCTGTATAAAATCACATCTAATTTTCACAACTTGTGCTTTCTGGACAAAAATTAAACATGGCACTACTATGTATAAGGTCTTTACTACAGGTAGTGTTGGGCAGATTACTTTAAGAAAGTATTCTGGGCTGAATACTAAATACTCTTTCTTAAATATACTCAGTAAAGTATTCCGAAGACATTAAATAAAAAGTAATGTATTCAGAATACAAGAATACTTGACAACAAATAATATATTTTGACACAAAATTAGATAAGATACAAATTTATTTTTGAGATGGTTACTGAATGCCAAGTGCAGAAACTAAACAAAATAGTGAGGTCAACAATGAAGTATATTAATGATTTTCACTAGACTTGCTTGCATGTTTCCATATTAAGGCCTATCTATAAGTTTCTCTTTTATTACCAACACTTATTTTTGTGTTCTTTTGGTTGTTTTACTCATGCTTTATTTATTATTATTATGGTTTTATATTTTTTGTGAATCACTTCATATGAGATGTTTAAAAAAAAAAGAACTAAGATAAAATCATATGCTTGTATGTTACAATATGTGTCAAACTTAACTAGGATCCCATATGTCTATAAACCACATATTATACAGTAGTTACACAAGGTTTTTCTGTTGTTGTTTGGGCTGTGATCTACTTCAAGTCCTTTTTCCTCTTTCGGTCTTTGCAGTACTTTCTCTGATATTTGACCTATTCATGGGGTATTGTACAATGGGGTAAAAGGCTCCTTTTGATTTTATTTTCTCCTAAAACACTAAATAGCATCAAAAACTACCACAATACTTTGCTTGTCTATATGAGCTTCAACATTTTCCTCTTTCAAGAGATCATTGCATGTAATGTCTAAAGTTTGATTCTGAGGCAATGTTTTAACATTTTAAAAAACATTTGTACATTTATGTAGCTAATGAATATCCTGGAAATTATCCCATTTTGTGATCAAATACTTATTTGTCTTTTTCAATTTTGTTCAAGGTGATTATATCAAAACATTTTAAGTGAAAGGATAGTATTTGGGGTAAAAAAAAAAAAAAGGCCCCCCTGTTGTAGTGGCGAAAACCCCCTATTAAACATTATTCGGCCAAGAAAAACAGATTTGATTTTTTTTTTTTTTAAAGTGGGCTCACATTGACTGATCCAATCACAGTGGAGATAAATTTGTTTATAGAATACCTGAGATGTTTTTGAAATTAACAGTATATTGTGCACCCTTTTCTGGAGTGCTTATTTTGAATAGGCATTAACTTAATTTGTTAACAAAAAAAGCATCTTGCTGTCTCAAGTTTTTGCGTAAGTTGACAAATTTTTTCATAACTATCGCCCCGGTTTCTACACAATATCAATATAGCCTCCCTGGGGCATTTTACCCCAGGTGTGGGGTAAAATGCTCCCTTGCCACCTTTTTAAAAAAATAATAATTGTATTCGAAACAACCTCCTTTTTATTAATTTTCTCACAAATTATATTGCTCCATCATTATTCAATTAAAATGTACTCCGCCATTATTCAGAAACCCCATCTGAAGCTGCATAAATGTATTTACACAGCAAAAATCGCTGGAAACATCATGCGTGTGAATGTTATATTTGTGGACACTAGTGCACAGCTGATTGTTAAGGTGTGCTGCCAGATATTCAATCCGGGAATCCGGAATCAATCCTAAGAAACTGTACTTACTGCGTTTGCCTTTGTAGGGCAGTATAGTTCTCTTGCATATTAAATGTGCACTCAGTAATTTTACACAAAGACATGAATAGCTCTTTTTAGAAATAATTAACTGCTGATAGGTGTAGGTTAGAAACAGACACTTTTTTAAAGGTGCCATAAGTGCTTTTAGCCGTTCTGGAGCTTCTACGTGACTGAGCCGTTGAATTAGACATAAAAAACAACACCCTCCAAAGATGACTTTGAGACAGTCACCTTCACGTGGTTGTCAAACACAATTGTGCTTTAAGCTGACAACTGTTATGAATCTGAATATCATGTTATACATGAATGAACTGTTTTGACTACTACTAAGTATAATATGATTGACAGACAGAAAACACATGAAAAGCTTCAGATTGGCTGATTAAAGAATGTGCCCGCAATCACATTGTTTACGGTTTATACGGTCTAGTGCTGTCGTAGAGACTGGCAAGATATTTCAGGACACTTGTTTCAGTCATATATTTCAGGGATTGTTATGTGGATTTTCTGCAATTAAAGTTTTTTTTTTAAATCACTTGCATCACTAAGCCTTCTTTTACAATAAATTCTCATTCCTGCCCAGAAAGTGGCGATATGCAAAACAAAAACAAAAGAATGTGGAAGTGGAGATTGATTGTAAAAAAGGACTTAAATATTGATCTCAATACTGTTTCTCACCCACACCTATCATATCATTCTGAAGACATGGATTTAACCACAGTAGTCATATAATATTACTTTTATGCTGCCTTTATGCACTTTTTGGACCTTCAAAGTTCTGGCCACCATTCACTTGCATTGTGAGGAAAAACAGAGCTGAAATATTCTTCTAAAAATCTGTGTAAGTATCTCGGACGGCATGAAGGCAGTGTTGGGTAAGTTACTGTAAAAAAAAAAGTAATTACTAACTACTAATTACATCTTATACAATGTAATTAGATATCAGACCGAGTAATTAGTACAGTAATTGCATTACTTATTACTAATTACTTTCTAAACCCTTCTCAACCTCTGCAAGATGACATGACACTGTTCTTTTTAATTCTTTCAAATAAATAATATAAAATCAAGTAAATTATTCATGAACTGGCCAAAGAATTTAAGGGGGCAGCGTTAAATTATAAAACAGATATTTTAACATTTAGATGTTAAATTTAGATTTAAAATTCACTATTGTATTATATAGAATTGTTCTATAGTCTGTACAGTATATAGCGCAATTACATCAGAAGTAACTAATTAAATTACTGAAAAATTAAAGAGTAATCCCTTATTTTACTTTTTTTATTTTCAATGAAAACAATAAAGTAATAACTTACCCTCATGCAGTGTTGGGTGTGATGCAATACTGAGTAAATTATGAGAGTCTTTTAATTTTGGGGCGAACTATCACTAAATTGACCTATCAAAAATTACACACTTCACTTTTGAACATAATTTCATATGTTGGCCTTAGCCAGACGTGTACACATTTAAGAGATACTGACCTCTGGAAGTAAAGATGGGTCATTCTGAAGCAGAAGTTGAAACAACAGTCCACTCTCAAGCTCTTCAAGATCTCGCTTTCTCAAGAGGTCAGAATTATGTGCTGAGGCCAAATCATGAGAATTCTTGCATTTGAACCTAAGATTAACATAATCATGGCAATATACTGAAAGGGGGAAAATAATTCAAATGAAATATATTGCAATATATAGTATTGGAATATATTGCAAAGGTTTACATATATACAGGACCAAAAGTATCCATGGATGCAAAAAAATCCATGTAAGGCCTACTCCTTATCTACAGTGTTGTCCACAGAACTGAGACACGTAACTAAAACTTGCACTGACGGCACCACCACACCTTACACAAATGTTGCCATGGTAACTATTGTCTCCACCAAAATACCAGAGTTATACATGGTATTTCAACTACAAACTACAGTATTGTTATTACAATTATTCTAAAATAAATGACACCGATAATACACTATTTGAAGTAGATTCCATATTTACTAGTTTGGATTCAACAGTAGCCTAGTATGCCCAACAATTACTCTAGTATTTTCAGTCGGAAACTATGGACAATTATTCAGTCAAAATACATTTGTGATTTGTACAGCATGTGATATGATACAGCATGTACTATTCCGACGTATTCATTCTAACAACAGACCTGAACAATCACTTACCCAAATCTGCAGTTTCCACATACAAAGTACCTACACAGGTGCAGTTCTTCACAGCTGACACATTTGTCATTTTTGCACACTCTCAGAGAGGTTTTGGCTATGATCAGACTGTCAGCACCCAGTACTGAGTTGGTGGTGTTCGAGTCTTCATCCTCTTTTATAACAAACCTCTGGTGGTCATCGAGCACCAGAGACAGTACCTGATCCGCCACCGTGAAACTCTGCCGTAAATTCTTCTCCACTTTACCAAAATCCGAACTGCCCTCGTGTTTACAGAGAAAGTTGTAAATGTATTTAGACACGGTAGATGCCATTTTCGAAGAGGCCTTAAAGCTCGTTTCTCAATTTGCTTCCTCTTACTGATGTTGTGAGGTATTTAAACAGAAACGAAAGCGAAACTGATGCTGCACTCGAGCGCCACCTGGCGTTTATGGTTTGATACAGATCTCTAACTAAATACTTCACGGTTACCATCATTTCTTGCAAGATATGAGTTACTACAGTTACTGTTACTACTGTAAAATTATAATAAACTTATATGGGACCTTCTTCCACGTGTGTAAGAAGCCTTCACAATATATATACTGTGTAGCAGTATATATATAGCAAGAAAAAGTATGTGAACCATTTAGAATTACCTGCATTTATGTATACATTTGTCTTAATCTGGTTTGATCTTCATCTAAGTTACAATAATGAACAAACACAATCTTTTGTTTTTCTTTTTTGTTTTAAAATTCTTTGTGCTTTATTTTTTACATACCTTTTATCATCTTTTGATAACACTGCAATTCTATCAGTTCAAGTCATTTTTTTATGATTAAAATGTTTTATTGATTCATCTATTAAACAAAGAAAAGCTAAACATATCCAAACAGAATCAATATTTAACCCCCACTATTACCCCCACCACCCCCAACAACACCCCAGTGGTCACATGATTATAGACACAAACAAAAAACAAAACAAACAAAAAAATTATTATCCACTACACTTCTCTACACTGCCCTCCCCGAGAGCCCTCCAAAAACGGAAGATATTTTCCCCATTTCCCCTCAAACAAGTCTAAATTCCCCAGTCTTCTGGATGACCACTCCTAAAAAGCTGCCACCCTGTCCATCTGCAAGCACTACTCCTGAAATGGTAGCGCTCCAGCCAACTTCCATCCCCTTAAAACTATCTGTCTGGTGGACTTAATGCTAGTTAGGACCCAGATTTTTTATGTGCTACATCTGGGACAAAATAAAATGAGTGCCCAATACCCCACACATAAAACTCTGAATCTTCAACAAATTCTTGAATCTTAACACACCCCCAAAAGACATGGTTTTACGTGTTGTGGTTTAACACCATTTGAAATATCAAAAATATATTCACAATTTTGCATCTTAACTGTCTTGGCATGATGTTGCCCAAGTTTGGTGTCACATAAATCCCCTAGGAGGTGTATTTCAAATTCCAGAGCATGTGTTTTTCAAACAATGCAACATGGCAGACTTCCTGTGACTATGAGGGTGAAAGTTGTCCATCTTGACTGTAGGTGAAACAGAATGTGCTACAGAGCTTCCCAAAAATTCAGTTTTCAAGGGGCCTGCAGAGAGCCCCCCCCCCCGACCCAAGTGAACCTTTCCGAGCTCTAATGGCCGACGATTCTGATGTTTGTGCACATTTTCACATGTTTTTTTAGCATGTTAAGGGACCCAAAAGCCCCTGAAACCTTGAAAAGAACAATTTTAACAGTAATCCTTAGGAAAACAATAGGACCTCCACACTTACATTGCATGAGCTGTAATAAAAGTATAGCCTCTTATAAACATTACATTTAAAATCTTGCATAGCTTGTAGATGGAGATACAAGACCAATACACAGTAGACTTGCCAAACTATGTTTTTTATTAGAAAGGAGCAATCCTCCAAAGAGCTCTACAACTTTTTAGGATGTCACATGCCAAATATACAGACATAAAAGTGCCATCACAACGGATAAGCAGTATCTTTACTTGACAATTCATACAACTTAATTAACAGAACCATGTTAGTAATAATTTATTTACTGTAATCCCAACTGGGTACACTGGATCTGAAATAAGAATGCCACAACACAGAGGACGTTTGTATGAAGTTTCTCTAAAATAGTTTAAAGGCACTTCACAAGTACATAGTACAGAGATATTCATGACAACACCGTTATAACAGCTATTAAGTACAGAGATTCGCTACTGTTCTTAGATTTGCAGGGAGAACACTATTTCTTAAGGCTTATCAATGTAATGTACTCTTTAAAAAAAAGAAAGAAATGGAATTGTAATATTGCTCAGTAAAAATTGGTAAACAAAAGGCTTTTTTTATATGCTCATCAACCTTATAATTAAATGTTAAAAACAGGCATTGCTTTTATTTTCCTTGAAGTTAGATACAGTTTGTTCCCTTGGTTCAGTACTGGACAATGGACCATTCTGTATAGTCATCCAAAAACAATTCAGAACATATTCTACCTAAATATGAGTACATTTATTTATAATTATCAATTAATATAGTACAAGCACACACACATTATAAGCTATTGTGTTGTCAAACTGTCATAATAATATAAACACACTTGTACGATTAATCATTAATGTCAGAAATGGATGCATTATTGTCGGATTGAAATACTATAAATGAAATCCCATTACAGCTTTTGTGATTTTGGCTTTTTATCTGGTTGGAGTTAAATCACTGGCCTTTTGTGAGTGCAAATGCTTCGTCTTTGGGTATCTTGCAGTGAACGGTGACTGAGGCTAACATTCTTCCTAAGATCTGTTTTCCACAGAAGAGAGAAAATCAAACTTGTTAAGAACAACATCAGGGTGAGTAAACATTTTATTTATTTTTGGGTGAACTATTCCTTTAATATGGGTGAGGTGCTGTAAGTGACATTATTAAAAAGGATTAATGGGAGATAACAAGAAAATCAGTACTATTCCATTAAAGTACTGCAGTAACAGTCTCTAAGTCCATGGTTATCGGCATCATTCCCTTGTTTGGTGAAACAACAAGAACTACTGCCTTAAATCTTCTTTAGAAAGTTTCTAGAAAAGTACTTGCATATCACAACTACAAGGATTATCATTCATGCTTTATAGGATAGAGCCAAGCCGAGCATTTAGACAGCCAAGCAGACCAGGAAAGTTTCTTCTAGCCTATCCGTATCGCACTCTAAG
Organism: Xyrauchen texanus; assembly: GCF_025860055.1. NCBI lineage: Eukaryota > Metazoa > Chordata > Actinopteri > Cypriniformes > Catostomidae > Xyrauchen > Xyrauchen texanus. Next base: position 28,760,680 of record NC_068296.1, on the reverse strand, counting down.
CAGCACTTGTAGAAGAACTTTATGTTTTATGTCAGTTAGACTTAACTATTCACAAAAATATTTGCCCCCACTATGATTTCTTCTGTTTTTGTGTATATCTCATACTAAATGTTTTTAAAAATTCAAACAAAATCTCATATAAAAAAGGCCATCTGGTTAAACAAAATACATTTTTTTAAATGTTAATGTTATTTATTGAAGCAAAAAAGTTATCCAATACCAACTGGGCCTGTGTGAAAAAGTATTTGCCCTCTTAGTTACTAAATACCCAAATCTATGAAACTCCATTCATAATGGGGTTCAGCTGAACTAGACACACACAGGCTTGATTACTGCCAACCCTGTTCAATCAAATCAACACATAAATAGAACTTTTTTAGCAGCAGGAAGCACACTATGCCGAGGTCAAAAGAAATACCAGAAATGGTGAGGAAAAAGTTGATTTAAATACATCAGTCTGGGAAGGGTTACAAAGCTATTTCAAAGGCTCTGGGACTCCAAAGAACCAGAGTAAGAGCCATTCTATCCAAATAGAGAAAACGACACAGTATTGAACCTTCCCAGAAGTGGCCGACCTTCCAAAATTCCTCCAAGAGCACAACAACGACTTATCCAGGAAGTCACAAAAAAGTCAAGGACAACATCCAAGGAACTGCAGGCCTCTCTAGCATCAATAAAGTTCATGACTCCACTATCAGAAAGTCACTGGACAAAAATAGCATCCATGTATGAATGGTGAGATGAAAACCACTGCTAACCTAGAAAAACAATAAGGCTTGTCTGGATTTTGCCAAAACACACTTTGATGATCCTCAAAGCTTTTGGGAGAATGATCTGAGGACTGATGAGTCGAAAGTGGAACTGTTTAGAAGACTTGGGTACCCATTACATCTGTCATAAATCAAACACAGAATTCCACAAAAAGAACATCATACCTATGGTCAAGCATGGTGGTGGTAGTGTGATTGTGTGGGGATGTTTTGCTGCTTCAGGGCCAGGGCGACTTGCAGTAATTGAGGGAAACATGAATACTGCTCTCTACCAGAATATTCTAAAGGAGAACTTCATCAGTCCATGAGTTGAAGCTCAAGCACAACTGGAATATGCAGCAAGACAATGAACCAAAGCATAGGAGTAAGTCTATCTCTGAATGGCTCAAAAGTAGTAACATTTTTGGAGTGGCCTAGTCAAAGTCCTGAATTGAACCCGATTGAGATGTGGTGGCAGAACCTTAAACAGGCAGTTCATGCTCAAAAACCCACCAATGTGGCTGAACTAAAGAAGATCTGCAAAGAAGAATGGGCCAAAATTCCACCACAGCATTGAGAGTCTGACCTCCAGTTATCGCAAGCGTTTGCTTGCAGTTGTTGCCGCTAAAGTTGGCACAATCGGCTATTAAGTTTAAGGGGGCATTTCGTTTTTCATATGAGTGACATAGGTGTTGGATAGATTTTTTGCTTCAATTAAAAAAAAATTATATATTTTAAAACTGTATTTTGTGTTTACTCAGGTTGCCTTTGTTTTATGTAATATCATGTTTGAGATCTAAAACAATTTAGTATGCAAAATAAACAAAAACAGAAGAAATCAGGATGGGGCAGATTATTTTCCACAGCACTGTACATCTAACCAAGCAGACAGATCCTAAAAAAAATATAGAAAGAAAACATTGCCTCTAGTGAGCACCTCTTTGATCTGGGACAATGTAATGTAAATAAGAAAAAAGTTTTAGTGGATGTACATGTGTATATACAATATATATCTTTCTAAATAAGAACATTTGTGAAGTACTTATAACCATTCAACTGGGAAAATGGTTGTTCAACATGTTCAATGAAGATGTGGTGTATGCAAACTCACTGGGAACATATTCAAATATTATTATCAAAAAATATAATATTCAAAGTAAAGCCTTGCTGATGCAACTTAGGAGTTGACAACTTCCAACTGCCTCCAACAGCCAATCAGAATGGGCATCAGATGTAACATTACATGCCCTAATGTGGCAGTGAGGTTTCCAATGTCAACATTCCACTCACTCCAAAAAGTCAAAAAGCCAACCAGGCAGGTCCAACTATACAAACACTCTGAGATGTAAAGACTACATTTCCTGTAAGCTGTAAACACACAAAGAAACCAAAGACCCCGCTTAGTTTCTGTATTATTCACATTTAGCAGTCTGGATGTAAACTACTGGTGTAAAAAGTCACCCTAACCACACAGGAAGCCAAAATGAATTGTTGCTTTCTTTAGTATCAATGTTTGAATTTCTTAATCTATTCACAGAGGGAAATAAGGTGTTGTACCTGCAAGCAAACAGTATATTTTAGGTATCTTGCTCTGCAAGATCTAAGAATGTCCCTTTGTTTTATTAAAGTGACAAGTTACACCTACACGCAAGAGAAAGTATAACCCTCTAAAATAGTAAACACCTGTTTAAAGGGATAACTCACACAAAAATGGAAAAGGTTAGTAAGTCATACACAACTGGGATGGCATGAGGGGAGTAAATGATGAGAGAACGTTCATTTTTGGGTGAACTATCTCTTTAATTCACCCTATAACGTTAACGATTCACACATGTTCAAAGCCCAGCTAGTGAGCTTGGTAATGCTGATCACAGTAACAAAGTATCAAGAGACTTATTACTACATCTGTATTAAACCTACAGTTCATTTGCTTTAGTCCATTCCTCTCAAAAGCAAATGAAATGATGGAGAGGACATTGATGCCACAGAGCAACATGAAGAACCACAAATGGAAGCCAAACTATAACTCTAGCTCCTATTGCAGTGGTCTCTATCTTACGTTGTCCCTCAACTGTTGTGTCCTCTCTGTCCCTGAATGAGGTCACATGGTGCAGGATTTGTCTAGTGGATCCTGTGGAGGGGGCACCGGATGCTGTGCTGCTCCCATCTTGGGTATGGTCACGATGGGCTTTGGCCGCAGAGCGGGGGGCTTGAGCTGCACCCCCATGCGTGGAGCCACTGCGGGCTTGAAGGTGCTCATGGTGTCGCTGGATGAACTCGTGCTACGCCGCATGGGCGGCTCGGTGGCGGCAGGCCGCAGCAGGAGACCGTGCAGTTGGCTGAGGGACTCGGTGGAGCTGGCCGGAGTGGGAACATTCTTCATCTGCTCCAGGGTGTCCAGCACCACGTCAGGGGCATGTTTGGCAGAACTCTGCCTTTCTAGCTCCTTCAGCTCATTCAGAGCAGTGTTCATCGTCTCCTCGATGTCCTACAGTAGAGAGAGAGAGACAGTTAGAGAGAGACAAGGGATGGGGAATGGTAATACAGAATATGATGATTATAAAGTATGGTATTTTGACAGTACAAAGGTGACAGAAATGATGGGGTGACACTGACTGGATTCAAACCTGCATCTCCCACATGAGCACCCAGGCCCAAAATGTATGGATTACATTAACTGCTGAGCCACGGGCCAGTACTGAATGTGTGAGTTTGATTTTGAGTGAAATATTATTTGACTGAGCTCAGCGATACTACTGTTGGACTTGCACAAGCTAGTCATATTTGTAGATGCTACTACTTAACTACTTTATCTAACCAGTTTCTACAAAGCCACTGAAACCAATATAACTGCACAGATTGAGGCCGAATAATAATAATAATATTTATCATACCTCAGTGCATGACACACAAGTTTAACTTGACAAGTACACTCCATGCACTCCATGCAAAGACCATCGTTATATCAATAATGGCAAATTTACTAACAGATTTTGTGAAACGGTTAGATTGTTAGTAATGAACAAAGCTAATATTTAACCTTCTGGGATCCTATCATCATAACCAGTACATAATCATACATTAAATAGTAACTCTGACTTTTCCAATATCCAAAATGTTTGAGGTTTTGGCAATTGAAAAGTTCACTCTTTGGTTTTTCAAAATGTCTGACATCAAACATTTTTTTTAAAGAGGAACAATAGGTGTACAATCAACTAGGCATACTATTAATTTTAATTATCAGAGTATTTTTTTTATTTATTTTTGGAATAGAGACATCAATATTATAAATGTCCTCTGTATATTTAGCATAAAGAAAATGAAGCCCTCATTGAGGACCATTCAGTTTTTATATTTATTTTTAGTACACCTAAGCACATTTAACCCCCCAATTTTCATTACCATAATGCATCTGTAAAAAAGGAAAACTTTTAATAGAAAAAGTTTTACTTTTACTATTACCATTTTTACCAATGAGAAAATCATAATGAGGTAAAATGTGGGAAAATAATGTCACAATGTAAAAAAGCTCTATAAATAGGCTTCATTTTGTATGTGTAAACTATAATTTCTTATTTATTTCTTTTGGTTCTGTAGTCAAATTGGACGGGGACATTTTCTTGGTAGGTTTTGTGAGAATCGCCCCCCAAAAATAACATTATTTGAATGAAATATGACATTTTGTCACAACACTTTGCCAAGCACCTACTCTCATTATTAGAATTTGTTTTGTATTGCAAGATGCCACCAAAAAATTTCAAGAATTTAAGGAGGTTGGGAATACTTAAATTTGTCCATGTTTAGAAAAATGTGTAAACTATAATTACTAAAATACAGAAATAGTATAATAACGAAAAAAACTTTTTTACTGGGTTCCAGGAGGAGAAGTGGCACAATACTTGAAATACAGTATTATGGGGGACGCAATAAATGTTCTGAAACCACTGGTGATTATTTACACATGCATAGCGCGTGGATAGTTAGTCTAACGTTAACCTATTAATGTCGTTCTTTGTTCCAAAACTAGGCCTTCATTAAATCTGACAGTGTGTGTATGTGTGTGTGATTAAGTGTGTTGTGTACAGATTCGCATTATTCATTAGTAACAGGAGGCAGTAACTGACTATGTTACAGGGCTGGGCCTGCTGCGCATGGTGTGAGGGGCGTCGTCGCTCGCCTCCCGCTGACCTGTGCGATGCTCTCTGCATCCAGACTCTTGCCGTGAGGCTCGGTGAAGCTTGTGTACTGGCCTGAAGATGTGGACCTGCGTATGGGCGGGCTTTCTATCTTCTTTATGGACTCGTGGCGGCTGATGTTGGTCAGGCTGCCGTGGCCCATCCGTCTGCGTCTCTCGGGACTGTCCATGGGCATGTGTCCTCTTCCCCTCAGCATGTCCCGCGGGCTGTAGTGACCCATCACTTTGGAGCCCAAGTCTGGTGTCCCGTGACTACCGTGGCTGCTGTGGTTATTGTGGTGGCACTGAGAGGGGTGGACCATGCAGTGAGCGTCAGAGGGCCGGGCTGGAGGCCGGCGGGTTGGGGGGTCACTCCTCTTCCTGTGTCGGCTAAACAAAGAGAAAATATATGAAGAAAAATATAGATTTATATTCAAAATAGATTTGCATGTCCTGAAGGATATACAAGTGTTTGGAAGGCAGTAAAAAATGGTGTTAGACACTGTTTGGGATGCAGACACACTCACTCAGTTCAGTCAAGACTAAAGACTCATATATTTAACCAGGCGTACACCTAATTTATCCTTCAACTCACAATTAGTCTGCTTTAGTTAGGTCTGCCAGAATGAGAAACATCCATCATGATCTATAACTCTGCAAAAATTTAATGGCATCTAAACCCTTTGACTTCAGAGGATGAAGTGATGCCAACTCCAACTGTAAGACATGGGATACTTCATATGCCACTGCCTGAACCTTGGATTTAGGATGGACAACACCGAACCTCACCGAAATGCCCTGCAGGTTGAACTGCGATCCACCTCATAATTTTTCTCTAACTGCATCACCTCGGTCTAATGATGGAATGCACTCTTAAAATGGAATACACAGACTATTATTTAATTACCAACAAAATCCTTCAGCAGCCAACTAACTAAGGACAATGCATCAATGTGAACTTCTGCAGTTAATCCAGGATGGACTTCAAAAGACATTGGACATAAATCTTAAAGTAAAAAAATATTTTTTATATAAAACAAAAAAAACAAAAACAAAAGGACCTTTGCTGCTTACTTAATTTTAATTTTAAACTTAAATTTTAAACCATGATTTGAACTGCACATAAATAACTAATATTGGCATTATATTCATGTTATAAGAGGGAAACTGGCCCCCACAGTGAGTCTGGTTTCTCCCAACGTTATTTTTCTCCCATTAAACAACATCTTATGGAGTTTTGTGTTCCTTGCCACAGTCGCCTTCGGCTTGCTCACTGGGGTTCTAAATACATTATTATTTAATTTCTATACACAATTTACAATCATATTTAATCAAACTACACAATGATCACTCTAAGACTTTATAGATATTACAGTTTGCATTTATTTTGTTATGTAATGCATGATTTCCTGTAAAGCTGCTTTGAAACGATGTGTGTTGTGAAAAGCGCAACACAAATAAAAATGTCTTGACTTAAAGTTTTATGTAAGCTGTGTAAATTAAATGCACAAAAGACTCCTGAAAGGAGATGTAAGTTTTTCGATGTTAAACTACTTACTCCTTTCCTGACTTAATATGCAGAGACATATTTAAATGTGTATTTTTTTGAAGTATGTCGAAGTGTCTTACACTGACATCTTATGACCTGATTGCTGCATTATTCAAACACAGTAGTTTTCGGTTACCAATGCCATTGTAGAAATTCACTTGACTAATGGCAGACAAAGGGGGTGTTTTCATATTTGAAATGAAACAATCAGTCACCATTAGTGCAATTCTATTTAGCAACATAGTGCTGCAGAAATAACACAGTTTGCCTAAAATGTGCATTTGTCATGATACTTTTCTGTGCCCTATTTGCAGAATAAAGATGGTTATAGATGCTTAAAAAGATCAATTCTGTATGAAAATATCCCAATACCATCATTGCTGTTGGTTAGATTTTGAATAACAAACATTTGTTAAAAGTTTAATCTTGAATTTTGTATGTACTAAAAGTATAATGCTTATAAAAACAGATAGAAACGGATTCAAAATTACAATCTACAAAACAAAGTTTGAATGGAAACTTTCTGATGGGCAGTTTAATGTCATTTCAAAAAGATGTGGAGAGTACAATGACGAGAAAGAGGAATTTAAATACATTCCTCATTTTCCAAATACTGTGGTTACATATTTTTAAAATAATTGAATCAAAAACCACAATGGTGAAAGCTTTTTCTGGTCTTCTAATGCATATTTAAGTGTATAATAAGTCTATTTACATACCTGAGGTGTTTAGAGATTAAAAAAACCACCTGCCTTTTAATCTGTCCGCCTCCACAACACTCACCATTTTGAATAATGTTAGCTCAATGCTACGTGGTGGACACGGTTTATACTCACATGGGTACATGCTGCTAGCATCACACGCTGCATCTGGCAACATCAAGCATGTGTGATTTTACCACAATCCTTCAGCGCTAATTCATAATTAGCATGAGCGTCAGAAGCATCTCCAGAGTGTCTTTTGTAAGACCTACTCTGCATATTCATGACATATTGCCTGGCAGGAAACAGCTTAGCATGAACAATAACGATGTATTATGACTGCAGATATCACAGTTTTAGACAAATCAAAAGAGCTTCACAGAAAAGATGCCTGGAGTGAGGATTCAAATTGACATTTGGGAAGCAAAGAGGTTGCATAAAGCTAAAATATCAAGATATCTCAATAAAAAATAAATAAATGACTTGACCATATAAGGTTCAATGCTTAAAGGAATAGTTCACCCAATTATGAAAATTCTGACATTATTTTCTCACCCTCACCCAGCTTGACAGGCATTGTCACTTTAAACTGTCATTGTATGGAAAGAGTCATATGGGTTTGGAACTAAATGAGGGTGTGCAAACAATGCCATAATTACAATTTTTGGATGAACTATTCCTTTAAAAGCACAGATGACATCCATATCACAGGTTGTTTTCATTTTCGAGCTAACAGCTTAACTGCTACATCACGTGGTCTCTAATTTCTGTGGGTTGCTACATAACACATAAATTATCTCAATTAGCGAGATCTATCACAGCTGTTCAACCGTGACTCTCTGCTTAATTTGTATTTAATGAGCTCTCATAATGTGCTTATAATCATTTTGACAATCCTTAATGGATAGCAATAAGTAATGAGATGCGAATGCGTACGTTTATATGTTATGTAACTATATCACTAATGTAACTAAGGTGTTGCTTGCGATGATTAAAATTAAAGTAAGAGGAACTGGCTTGAATCTGAGTGCAATTTTATCCAATGTAGAAGTCAAGCAGAAGTTTTTCCAGCAGGGGGCGCACTACACTGTATTAAAATAATGCTGCAATGCAATGATACAATGCTGCAGGAACCACATATATTTTCATGCGGGACATAAAAAATTCTGTCATCATTTATGCTTTTATCTTTTTCTGTGGTACAAAGAAGAGATGTTACTAGGCAACTAAAACTGTCAGTCCCTAACATTCTGCCTAACATCTCCTTTGTGCACTATGGAAGAAAGTAAATCATACGAGTTTGGAACAAGTTTGGAATAAATTATGATAATTTTTAATTTGTGTGAACTTTCCCTTTAATTCTTAGTGTACTTTTATTTCAACTGTGCTGCATGGAGTCTGTTATGGTACTGCAATTATCACACCGTCACTGCTTATTCAGATTTCTGGCAAACTGAAACTTAAAGAGTTTGTGTTTGAGCACCCCACCTCCTATTCTAGAAAAATGCTGACATTTCAAAAGGGATATTTGTCTTTTGGAGACCACTTTAGGATTTGATTGCCATTATTTCATTCAGTTTATAGTGGCAGAGGAAGCCATCCTCTTCCTTGAGGACGTATGTTTGATAAATGTGCTTATGGAGGGTCATGGAGAACATCTAAATAAAGAAAAATGCAATGAAAGATTTAAGAGGCAGGAAACATAGATGTACGTGACAAAGGGATAGAGCATTCCAGGGAAAAAAGGAATACATGACAAATCAACAGAATGAAATATAGAACAGAACAAACACAAGTGTTAAGTAACACAGTAACACAAAAATGTTCAAAGTAGGCCTAAAACAAAACAGGTTCAAAATGAAGGCATGCCCTCAACAGTCATAAGCTACAAACAGCAGGATTTGAGAATGTCCCTCATACTCATAAGAACTTGTATGTGAAGTTTTGTGAGGGTTAGAAAACAGCTAGTTTGTTCTTGCATCCATCTGCAGTTTCTTATGGTGATTTTCACTTGACGTCAAAGTTTGGTTTCTTTTGGATTGTGTGAATGATGCACTCGGGTGTGCACCCATGAATCACCTTGAAAAAGTGGCCTGGGGTACTGTTCATGTGAACTCTGTTACGGTTCACTGCTAATATGAATGCAATCGTCCTAATTTGAAAAAGTGATTGATGGTTAGGGAGTAAAGAATACATGAAACGGTATTATATATTAAAAATCCTAAATATTAGTAGCTGTATTCCACTACAGTTACAATTGAAATAATTGGTAATCAGAATACATTTAAAATGAATAAAGTCGCATACAGAGATTACTTTGTCTGTAGAGAGTAGCTACATCGTGTTTCTACAGCTTAACAAAAAACAGAAACGCTTTGACATATAAAACTTAAATCCAATAAATACATAATTACATGTCTTGTCGATGTTTTGTTCTGCGGTTAGGGTATTAAAATGTATTTATTTTTTTTTACAAGAAATGCTAACCAATATAGCCTTTAACATCATATAAAAAGCAACAAATAACATATTTTCTGCCTAATTTTATGAACATAATCCACACACAATCAGAACAGTATGTCATTGTGTACTTCTGTTGGATTTAGAATTTTGGAGCAGCAAAAATAGTAAACATTACTGTACATTTTCATGTGAACATTTAGCTTTATGCTAAGCTAAAATGCCATTTCTTTCCTTTACATGCATCTTTTCCAGGCACAATTATTTTTTATAATGAATTCAATGAAGAAAATTCTTGTTAGAGCATGACTTTTTTTCTAGTAAAAGCTTTTTTTGTAGAATTTAAAATGTTTAATTCATAATGAGAATTTAAATATGGTTGTGCTGTAAAAATATCTAAAAACCCTTAAAACAAGTCAAATTTACTTGAGTAGCAAAACTGCATTAGATATTTAGGCTTTATCTTCAGAGAATGTATTTTTATAGTAAAGTGTATTTTCTTACTTTATTTACTTGTTTATAGTCAAAACAAGCGAAAGAATCTGCCAGTGCTGAAGATGAAATCCAAAGTATTTAGATTACATTACTGACCTTGAGTAATTTAAAGGAATATGTTACAAGCTACATTTTACAGCAGGTATTCTGTAATCAGTAGTGGAATACATTTAAAAAGTAACTTTCCCAACCCTGATGATGTACATCTTGTGTGTTTGTAGGGTCAAGATCGCAATTATTATAGTATATTAATATATATATGTATATATATATGTATATTCCTCATACCTCCATCAATAACATAACATTCATTAACATAGTGAAGCTGATATATTACTGAGTTGTTGCATAGTTACAGTGGTAAACAGCTACTGCTCGTACTCACGGTGATGAAGCAATCAGTCCATGGTTCAGACCCAAATTATATGAAGTGAACAGAGACCAGTAAACTCTGGTTTGGTCCAAGCAATTAAACCAAGTATGAAGGCACTCCTAATAGTTTTTCTATTGTATGTAAACATTCACTAGATGGACGTGTTTGACCATTGTGACCGTTGAGCTGTTTCTGAATGCAAAAACCTGTCCTGAGTGAATGGCCCCTAAATGGACAATGCATTTTAAAAACGTGTCTGCCAAAGATTTCTGTCGAGTGCATATATACTTATACTGACAATTAAAAAATAATGCAGATGGAATGCAAAGCATGTCCTGTGTGAAAAGCCCCTAACTTCAATGTCATGTTCTCTATCAAATATTACTGTGCTCAAACGGACAAAGAGTCAGCAGGGAGAGCACTAGTATATGTTGTCTTTGATAGTTTTAAGCAAGGGGGATTCTAGGACCTGTAATTGTACACTTACCTACTGATGTATGGATCAGGTAGTCTGCTGTCCATTGGAGATCCTATGTCCCTGCTAGAGAATTTCTCCTCTCCTCCATGTCCACTGCTGGCCTCACTGTCCGCTTTCTGACTCAGAGTGTCAGAGAACGTGTCATCCCTGCCATAAACCAAAAACAAACAGTCATAAATTCCCTTTTAAGTGCAACAACACTTGACAACAGAGATAACAGAAGAGTTCCAAATCCCACAAAAATGCATTCTCACCCTTGTTTACACTTTAAATGCTCATTCATAAAAGAATGTTTTACATTTTTGATTATGGAGTACATCTTTAAAATTTTAGTTCTAGAATTCCTACACTCCTTTTTCAGTGCTGACAGAGGATATCCTGTCTGTTTGTGAGCGGTCCCCCTGCCATCCCCTCTATTCTCTAGCTCTAGCTCATTTTAAGATCTTTTATGAGAGAGAGGGTCTGACACTGCTGGTCTAAGGGCTCTTAAACTCCCTCTCTACACAAGACTGTAAATTCTCTAGCCCCAGCGCCACGATATGAGAACACACATCAGCAGAGGGTCATGATGTATTGACACAAACACACACACACACACACACACACACACACACACACACACACAGTTTGGGCTGGTATGGGCTCCGTTGTTGGAGTCACACAGAACTCTGCCTGATCCATTATTTACCCCTTTATGAGCCATAATCTGTTCAACTGGGAACAAATTGTAATGACAATAAAGGGGTTTATCAGAGGAAGATGGTGCACAGTATAGTGTTACAGGTGTTAGGAATAGATTAGTTGGGGGGCCTGGTTAGCTCAGCAAGTAAAGACGCTGACTACCACACCTGGAGTCGCAAGTTCAAATCCAAGGTGTGCTGAGTGAATCCAGTCAAGCTTCCTAAGCAACCAATTGGCCCGGTTGTTAGGGTGGGTAGGGTCACGTTGGGTTAACCTCCTTGTGGTCACTACAATGCGGTTCTCGCTCTTGGTGGGGCACGTGATGAGTTGTGCGTGGATGCCGCAGAGAATAGCGTGAAGCCTCCACATGTGCTAGGTCTATGCTGTAACGCACTCAACAAGCCACATGATAAGATGCGTGGATTGGCAGTCTCAGACGCGGAGCAAGTCCTCCGGCCACCCAGATTGAGGTCACTATGCCACCACAAGGACCTAAAGCACATTGGGAATTGGGCATGCCAAATTGGGGAGAAAAGGGAAGAAAATCCCCCCCATAAATAGATTAGGTGCTCAGATAGACACCACATTTCCACAATACACACTCAATCCACTGGGGGGCTATGCATTCCTTTGCAATTTCCTGTACTGGAAGGGGAAATGTTAATTTGAGAGAGGACTCTGACCAGGTGGAGGTGGATCCAGGTGACACAATCTGGTAGAGATGCTGCGAATTATGCAGTGAAGCGGATGCGCGTCATTTTTCCTCTCTTCCCCCTTTTGTTCGTTTTATGGACGAATTGTTAATTGCCTATTTTTGGGACTTTATCTTCCTCTTGTTTGAACTAAACCTGACACTTGGGCTTGCCGGGGATACTAAGGTATTAGGAACTACTCCCACATTCACAAACATATATACAGTAGCTTCACACATTTTACATTCACGCTGAGAACTGGCAACATGGACTTTAATGTTAGGATTCCCAGCTAGTCAGCCTTTCTATTTACCCCTAGACAACATGGCCATAGTATTTGTGTGGTAGTTAGTTGGCGAGTTTGTAGCACAACCAACCTCAAGCGATGCCCACTTATAGGAAGGAGATTAATGTGAATGTATGGGTAATGAGATTTTAATGTATGAAGTAATGAAAATAATGGCATTTTAAAGGAATATTCCCTCAAAAAAGTTATAGTGATATAGAATAAAATCAATAGAAAGTTAAAATGCAAAGCACTTAAAGGAATAATTCACCCAAAATTAAAAATTCTGTCAAAATTCACAATAATCGTCATGTCTTTCCGAAAAATATGACTTCTATGAGTTCTAATTACTTTCCCAATGGCTTAAATTTTTGGTTGTTTCTCATCAAAACCCACTGTAAGCCTCCAGAAGACTTGAGCGGTGTCCTAAATGATGCACTGTACACATATACATTATACACTATGCACTCAGCCATGTAGTGTATGAAATTTCAAAGTGGTGTACCATCCCAAATGGCACACTAATAATTTTTTTCTACACAGAGGCATTCACTGTTTTTCAGCGGACGAAAATACACGCAATGTTTTGCCGTTAGCTTTAGCATGTTAGCCAAACTCAGTTCAATACAACTAAAATAATGTACCTATTCACACAGCATTTTTTCACACTGTTTTTTCGGTTCAAGAAGTACATCATCCTCGTAGTACTATTCTTTTTGTTGCATTTTCAGTGTAAACATACTACTTGCACTGCTTACACTACAAAATGCTGTAGAATAGTGCAGAAGTGTGTGGGTTTGGATGCACCTTTGGAATATGACGCATGGACTAAGTTTATGATTCTTTTGGGTCATCTCAAGCTTTAAAATGAGTAACTATCAACTGCCATTTTACTGAAAAGACAGACTGGGACGTTTATTAAAAATTATCCATGTATTCCGCATAAGGAAAAAAGTGATATACGCTTGGAACAACATAAGGTGAGTAACTTACATGAGTAACTTTTTTTTTTTTTTTTTGGGGTGAACTGTTCATTTAATGAAAGTTTATGGGGTACAGCATTTCAAGTGTTTAAAAGCAGAAAAGTGAAGCTGGTATTTTTGTTAAAGCACTTCAAATAAATTATTCTGTACAAATTATTCTAGATCATCCTTTTTAAGGTGGATGAACATCTGGTTATGTGTACGTAGTCCCAACGTAATTCCTGTGGGTGGAGTTTGCTCTATGTTAATAGTGCTTTACGAATAGTAAAATCACATCCTGTTCTGGTAACCTTGCGTGTATTGTGCGAAAATAACCTATTTACTGGCTTTACATGGCCATAACGTGTTAATAACTTTACACCGAGTAGTGTATTTTAATACTTAATGCCTTTTATTGCATCGTTAAGTGAATTACTGTAACAAAAACCTTTGCTCTAAAAAAAAAAAAAAAAAAAGAAATTCTGTGGTAACCAACATTGTACTGTCGACAGAGCTTATATTGCACTTCTGGGACTTTTCCTTAATAAGTCATTTGAAATACTGTAATATTTAATCAATGACTGGTCACATTAAGGCAGCAATAGTGTAACACCCTTGCTTGATTTATATTATATCAGATAAATTGAACCCTCATTATAAAACCAAGCATCCTTGAAATATGAAAAATGTATAATTATGGACAATGGAGATGTTTTGACACTGTAGTATCCAGAACCATTTATCAGATACTCACATGTCCTGCACAACAATGTACTGGTGAGGCACTAGGCCATCTATGCCATTATGTCTGCCCTCCCACCAGTCATCTGACGCTCTCTGGTACAGCAGAAGAGATGCACCCTTTTTAAAAGACAGCTCCCGTGCTGAACGCCCAACGTAGTCAAACTTCGCAATGGCTTCGATGGGCTCCCCCTCTGTACAGGAGAAAAGAATCAGCACAAAAGATTTAAAGGAATATTTCACCTAAAAATTGTATTTCTATAATTTTCTCACCAAGAATGTTAGCTTCAGTCACCATTTACTTTCATTACATCTTTTTTCCCATGCAATTAAAGTAAATGATTCTTGAGGCTAATATTCTGCCTAAAATATCCTTTAGAGTTCCATGCAAGAAAGAAAATAATTTGGGTTTGGAACAACATAACTATGGAAGCCCAGGAGAGCCATTTACAAAAGAATGAAGGAATAAATTATCAATCTATTAATTTGAAAATAAAAATGTGAATAAACCAATTTAAAAATGGACAAAGACACATTTAAATGTGTTTATTTAATTTATGTTTTAAAATGTACACGTTTATCAATAAAATAGCACATTAATAAAATCATTTTTAAATGCACCTTTTAAATGGCGTTTAACAAGCATTTGGCAGTTGATTTTCTTTATCGTTTGACATTTGCCAATCCATACCAGCTGAAGCCCAGGTGTGCCAATTAAAAAAATTATGAAAGAATAAATTCTATATCGATTTTAAAATAAATGTATTAATGGACATAAAACACACATTTAAATGTGCTTACATCTTTTTTTTTTTAAATGTCATTATATTTAACAATAAAATTGTGCATTAATAAATCATATTTATTTCATCTTTAAAATGATAAATGTAGCAATAAATGACTACATTAATAAGTCTTTTAAATGCACTTTAAAAGCACCTTTTAAATTGCATTTTAAAAAGGTATTTGGCAATTGCTTTTCCTCATCCATTTGCCAATGGCTTTTCTATTTGCTTTTCATTTTCTTTCAACATTTTCTTTTCCTCTTCTTTAACCAATTGAGAAAAAAATTCCAGTGGACTGTTGACTCATGAGAGCAACCAATGAACTTTCAATTCAGTTATAAGACACACCCCCCTCTACCACATGCCACTTGAAGAGGATGTAAGACAGTCGGTCACTGGACGATGGTACGAGCAGTTTATATGATATTATTGGATCTGCGCTTAAGAATCAGAAGTTAATGGTGGCTCGTTCACTGTTGTTTTGAAATACTGAACATGGCTCCGCCGTTTGCTGGTTCATTCTGTTGTTTGTTTTTCTCTCTCCCTCGTGTTTCACAGTTGGAGTCGGTGAGCTTAATTGGCATTTCCATTGGAACGCTGAATGCTCCCGGGAGATATCTATTACGGTAATGGGATTCTTACACACTCTACCTGTTTTCCTCTGATTGCACACCCTACTTTATCCCTTGTGTGTTCTCTGTATGTTTGCTGGTTTATTGTTTGCTGTACCTTAACGTTATTCTTCTGTTTAGTGTGAAGTTCCATTCTGTTGGTTTCAGTGGTGTTTGCCCATTAGATCGTCACTGCAAGGTGATCACGCTCAAGGAGGATTCCTTGGATTCTGCTCGCGTGTTGGGAGACTTGTTCTGGGAACCACGCCACAATTCAACGGATTGTTCTGGACCTCCACAGCACAAACTATTCTCGCTGTAGCGCTTTTGTGTAGACTGTTTCATTAAAGACATGTGAGCTTTACCTCTGCTTTTGGGTCCTGTCTTTCCCCAGCGTGATAGGCCCTACCTGAGCGTGCACGGTGATCTGTGTGGAGCTGGTAATCGTAATGCTGTGGTTAGAACCAGCCTCTCATCCTGCGCCCCAACTGAAACACGCAATGGAGGTGAGCAAGGGCAGTGGCTCAAGTCGCTGGAGAAAGTCGATAGACAGAACTTATACTGAAGAATACGCACATCCCCTCTCAGTTATATCACATTCATTAAAAAAACACCTTTATACTAATACTGTTTATACTAATGTTGTGCATTATGAAAGTGTGTCTTTCAAATGAAAGTTAATATATCTTCAAAAAGATGTTTAATGACTGACAGGAGCTATACACAGTAAATACACAATGTACACATTATTTTATCCCATTCCTCTTTTACAATTGTAGTCTGGGCCTTATGGATTTTGAATGAATTTATATTTTACCTTAATCAATTATGTTATAGGCAAAATGTAATGACGCAGATAATGGCAATTAACATGTCAAAGATGTTTGAGGTAAAATGTCCAAGATTTAGGCCAGACATTTTCCGAGAGTAAAAAAAAAGCAATAACCAACAAGTGTTTTACCCTTTCCCTGCTAGAATTGTGTGAAATGAAACAGTCACTTAACATAAATTTTACTGGAAAAAAGACTTTGTGGTTGTGTAAACGAACAATAACACTTTATTAAGCTTCATAAACAGAAACAGTTTAGCAATGTTTCATTGTGTCCCAGTGCTTATGATCGATGATCTCAGTGCACAGGAGGTACAAGTATATTGTTTAATACAAAGAAAGGAAAAAAGTATGATTAATCTTTGCCAAAAAATTAATGCTTCAACGATACCAAACACGGCACAAACCAGAAGCGAGTACAAATGGAGACATGTGAGAGTGATTGAAATGGGGTTTAGCCTGTGCGATTTCACGGCTCCCAAAAGCTTGTAAAATACAAAGAAAAGAAAACATTTTGATGTTTCTTTTAACGTCACAAGTTGAGCACATATGAACGTGCACGAGCACCTGTTTGAAGTTATTTGAAACACAAGGCATGGAAAGTGATGTCAAAAACAGTCAAAAACATCAAACAGCGAACCAGCACAAACATTCATTTTTGCAGCACAAATCAGCACAAACGAATGGTGTAGATTTAGTAATGATTTAATTATATAGGGTGCAAACTTCACGGACGTTACTAAAGCAATTGCTTCTCTGCACTGCCTGACCTTACAGCTATTCACTTGTTTCATTACTGTAAGATGGCTCTCTCTGCCATATTTGTGAACAAAGCCCATATACTGTACCCTCTGTGCACTGTGAGATCATCGATCATAAGCACTGGGACACAATGAAACTTTGCTAAATGGTTTCTGTTTATAAAAGCTTAATAAAGTGTTATCTTTCGTTTACAAAACCATTTTATAAATTTTTTTTCATTTATTCCCCAGTAAAATGTATTTTAAGTGACACATATCCGGACACAGATCACTGTGCACGCTCAGGTAGGGCCCAAAAGAGGTAAAAGTCACATGTCTTTAATGAAATAGTCTACACAAAAGCCCTACAGCGAGGATAGTGCGTTCGTCAGTGTGTGTTGTGGTGGTCCAGAACAATCCGTTGAATTGTGGCGTGGTTCCCAGAACAAGTCTCCCAACACGCGAGCAGAATCCAAGGAATCCTCCTCGAGCGCGATCAACATGCAATGACGATCTAATGGGCAAACACCACTGAAACCAACAGAATGGAACTTCACACTAAACAGAAGAATAACGTTAAGGTACAGCAAACAATAAACCAGCAAACATACAGGGAACACACAAGGGATAAAATAGGGTGTGCAATCAGAGGAAAACAGGTAGAGTGTGTAAGAATCCCATTACCGTAATCGACACCTCCCCGGGAGTGTTCAGCGTTCCCATGGAAATGCCAATTAAGCTCAGACTCCACCTGTGAAACACGAGGGAGAGAGAAAAACAAACAACAGAATGAACCAGCAAACGGCAGGGCCATGACATGGCCGTATTCATGAACGAATCTTACATCCTCTTCAAGTGGCATGTGGTAGAGGGTGTGTGTCTTATAACTGAATTGAAAGTTCATTGGTTGCTCTCACGAGTCAACAGTCCACTGGATTTTTTTTAACTCGATTCTCAATTGGTTAAAGAAGAGGAAAAGAAAATGTTGAAAGAAAATAAAAAGCAAAACGAAAAAGAAAAGTCATTGGCAAATTGATGCGGAAATCAATTGCCAAATACGCATTTAAAAGACTCATTAATGTCCTAATTTATTGCTACATTCAATGAGATTTTAAAGATTAAATAAATATGATTTATTAATGCACAATTGTATTGTTAAATATAATGACATTTTAAAAAAAATATTTAAACACATTTAAATGCGTGTTTTATGTCCATTAATAAATTGATTATTTATTCAAGTTTTTATTTTCAAATTAATCAATTGATAATTTATTCTTTCATTCTTTTTTTAATTGACACATCTGGGCTTCCATACATAACACCCTCACCCAAATTATGCTTGTTAAAACGCCATTTAAAAGGTGCATTTAAAAATGACTTAATAATGTGCTATTTTATTGCTAAATATAAGTACATTTTAAAACAGGATTTAAACACATTTAAATGTGTCTTTTCATGGCCATTTATAAAATTATTTATTCACATGTTTATTTCCAAATTAAAAGATTGATAATTTATTCCTTCATTCTTTTGTAAATGGCACTCCTGGGCTTCCATACATAACACCCTCACCAAAATGATGTCATCAAAGAACAATTTATCATACACCATCATCACTGCCACAAGATTTCCATTGGAGAATTTCTGATCATAACTTTGCATGATCAATTTGTTTTTATGCATGGGTGCAGCCATTGATTTCTACAATTTTGACATATGCAACATAAAATGGCTAAAGGAAGAGAATATGGCACCATTCATGCACCGGTTGGTGTTATTTATGGTACTAAGTCTAATTAATTGTCATGTGAATGGGCACATTTAAAAGCATCAGTGTTACGAGGTTTTCTGATCTGCTGCTGTATGCGCCTTTGCTGCCTTGACCCCCTTTATGTAAGGACTCATTAGAGAGCAGATAGCAGACTTCAATGCATGCGAAGTAGCTGCAGCACTGGCAGAACGGGCCGTTATCATCCTCTGAATAATCAAGCAATCTGTCCTCTTAAAAAAATACAGCGTCATGCCTGCCAATCTTACCTGCACAATGGCAGCATAACTGTTACTATATTTAATATTCTAGCATGGCTGGAAGGCTTTATTTACCTATCCGCATCCAGGATAGAACTAGCTGTTTTATAATTTGATACCCTGGTACATATACAGTGGCATGAAAAAGTATGTGAACCCTTTTGGAATTAGCTGGTTTTCTGCATTAATTGGTCATAAAATGTGATCGTATCTTCATCAAAGTCACAATTATAGAGATTATTAAACTAACAACACACAAACAATTATAATCTTTCATGTCTTTATTGTACACATCCCATGTTCTGTGGAAAATGTAAGTGAACCTTTGGATTTAATAACTGGTCGATCCTCCTTTGGCAACAATAACCTCAACCAAGCGTTTCCGGTAGCTGAGCATTAGACCTGTACAACATTCAGATTATTCCTTACAGAACTGCTTCAACTCAGCCATATTCTCGGCTCTCGAAGTCATTCCACAGCATCTCCATTAGGTAAAGGTCTGGGCACTGACTGGGCTACTCAAAAGGTGGATTTTCTTTTTGTGAAGCCATTTTGTAGTGAACTTCGATGTTTAGGGTTACTGTCCTGCTGCATCGGCCAACTTCTACTGAGCTTCATCAGACATTATCCTGTAGGATATCTTGATAAACTTGGGAATTAATTTTTCCCTCAATGATTGCAATCTGTGCAGACCCCAAAGCTGCCCCAAATCATGATACGCTCTCCACTGTACTTCACCGTTGGGATGATGTTTTCATGTTGATATGCGGTGCCCTTTATACGTTATTCATAGTGCTTTGTGTTCTTCCCAAGCAATTCAACCTTAGTTTAATCAGTCCGCAAAACATTTTCCCAGAAGTGATGTGGAGTGTCAAGGTGGTTCACACACGCGTTTGGCGCGCTATACACACACTCACCAGAATGAACGAGGAAACTCCCGGGGTGAGTAGAAAGGATTTTAGTTAATAAAGAGCACTTCTAAATTACAGCACATCCTCTTTAACGTTGTTACATCTGTACACCAACCTTCATTGATGTAAAAGCATGTTCCACCACCTCTTGTTTTCCCTTTTAACTCCGTGATGTGATCCGCTCTGAACAGCTGAAAGCCCGGCAGATGTAACGCGCTGTCTGGAATGGCATAACTCAGGCAGGTTTCTGTGAAGCACAAGGCAGCAGAGGTTGAAAAGTCCTTGTTTGTATGGGTGAGGAGAAGTAGTTCATCCGTTTTGTTGGGAAGATATCAGAGATTCGCTAGATGAATTCTCTGCAGCACTGTTTGAAAGCCGCAATGTCTCCCTCGCCTGCGTCTCATTGCGCATTTAAACAACACAGCTGCGCCTCTGACTAAAATGTCCAGCAAAACATCTGAATAGTCAAAAAACAGGAAAAGATTGTCTGGTATATGAATGCCGAATGTTCAGCAGTTCGTCCCTGGTAAAACTGACTGAAATAATATTGCTAAATACAGGACAAACAAACAAAAACAACAAATGAACTGAAGAGCTTCACACTTATCTTGAGAAGCAATCAAAACAAGGGGAAAAAAGTACACAAAATTTGATTATGAAAGCACTACAGACCTGCAAAAATGCTTACTAGAAGTTTTCCATAACACAACCATTGCTAAACATATTAAGACATGAATTGAGCCCCTGATATTTCTTCCCTATTTATAAAAAGAAAATTAACAACTGGACATGAAAATGTCAAACTGTACATTCTACTGACACATTAAATTACCTTCACTGTTTGGTCCAACATCCTGCTCGCTAAATTATACAAAAGGCACTTAAGCAATGTACTCTTAATTAATTCTGGAGGTCTAAAGAGGATGCAACTCTATTGTTTTGGTGCTATTTTTACTTGCAGACATTAAAGTGTTGTTCCTGCATCTGCTAACCTGCCCTGGATCACTGACTATTGTACCATATGGATCTATTGTTGCTACAGTGGAGAGCAAACAACTCTTGCTAGGGTTTCCAGCTGATACACACCAGCACCGCTGACTTCAAGCAAACCCAGGAAAAGTGTCTGACAGAGTGAAAACTGGGTTAGTAAGCTGCATTTCCTATTTTAAAAATTTTTAATTGGAGAATTACATACAGACTACAGGGGTTCTGCCATTAAGAGGAGAAAATTAGCTCTTTGCAACATTGTCAGGGGGCCGTTCATTTTTTTTTTTGTCTTGAAGGAAAACCACATGTTTCAGATACTTCATACTCAAGTCAACATGAAATAAAAACTGGCCACATTTTCTTACTTAGAAAACATTTCTGGTCTTACTATGAGCAATCCTGCGGTGCATGTTATTCCCCCCCAAAAAAGGTAACCTTCTTAAAATATAATAATATGCTCCACCTCTGAAATAAGACTTGGGAGACCTTTTTTTGAGTTTTCGATGTCAAAAAGCAGTCTCAATGTGGACAGAATGCCAAAACTTTGAGAAAAAGATGTATTTTCAAATGAAAACAAATTAGTGTGGCCATGGCCTGCTCATTCCAGTTCACTTGAATGAGTAAATATATAAATATTAAATATATAGCGGGGTCCCATCACTCAGCAAAGTGGATTTCCAGACGGACCCTGAGACCAGATGATCCCCTCTTTCAGAGGTAGTGATTAAGGACAGATGCTGAATCACTGGCTTGACAGATCACTGGCTTGAACAGGCTGATATACACGTAGCTATATGTTTAAGAGGCACCAGGCACCATTTCCTTGGCAGGGTTAACAGGTCCATGGGGTGACATTTCTCTATAATAATTGCAGCTGATAAATACATGGAACACTCTGAACAGTGCTCTTTTCAGAGAGGATTTAGGTAGGTAATATTACCCAAATATACATTGTAAGGGAGTTACTCATAATTTAGATCAGACACAAGAGAATGCTGGCCATTTGCAGCAATAATAGTGTAAAAGCTTGCAAGGTAGCAAAACAATAGAGTTAAAGTTTAAGATAAGTTTAGTTATAAAAGTATAAAATTTGACAAAGCAGACAGGTCTATAGAGATAATATAATATTATAATTATTATATAATATATTGAGCTCTCGAAATGAACGTGTCAACGTATGCGATTAATTAAAGTTTCGTGATTAATGCATTAGCTGTTAATACAGCATAAACCGGCATAAACACTGGTTGGAAGGGTGGAACCTGTGTAATGTGTCTGCCTGGAGTCATTACGCACACAACAGTGATTTAGTATCAGTGATAAAGTGATGGGGAAAAGAGCTCTTAACACTATTTGTTGTCCAAAACAAGACTAGATGGAACTTCAGACAGCAATCAAGTATTTTAAGGCCCATCTATGGCACATTTTAATTACAGAAGCATGTCAAGTCTTAACTATCACCCAAATGCAGAATTAGATTTTTTTGACTGCAAGCGCTTTTCATGTGGAGTTAGCGCTAGTGATGATGCCCTGAAGTGAATCATGAACGTGGTTTCACGATTGCTGTAGCAAAGTAGATAGCCACAGTCTGCCAGCTGATTAATATTGTGAAGGATGAGAGTTTAAGAGATTTAATACCCATAGCAATGAAAATGTGGGGACTAGTTCTTTCAGTTAGTCAACTTCCCACTTAGACTTTGGGAACCATTTAATGTTACTTGATTTGGTTCTATTTAAGTGCATTTCTATCTCTATACTGTGGAAGGTTTTGTTTGGAATATGTTAATTAAGCACTATATTGTTACAAATGTCATATTGTTACATATTTTTTTTTTCCAAAAGGAAACATTTTGACAGAAAAAAGTATATTTAGAGTGAAATTTCAGAACTTCAGAAAAATCTGTGATTAATCGCGTTGACTACAAACATTAGGCAACTAATCGCAATTAAAAATTGTAATAAACTGACAACAATAATATTATTATAATAAATCACAATTGTGTCAATCACAATTCAGTATGCAAAACTCTCCATCGCTTTCAGTAACAGTATACTGAACATTCTATGAATGTAAGTCAGTGGGAGATTGTTTTACTTAAATCTTAAATTTCTAAAGTATACAGCTTACAAAAATATAAAGTACTCCTACGACTGAAATTATCTATAAAAGAACATTTTAATGTAGTCAGTATGTTAAGTGTTTTGGACTGAAAGCCTGAAGAAATTGTGGAAGTTTAGTTAGGTTTAGAGGTTTATAAAAAATCCTAACCAGAATTTAATGTATATCAACATTATTGCCTTAAAAAGAATAAAAATCAACCCTTCGCTAAGCTCAGTCGCCCCTTGGTTAAATTTGCTCACTCTGACAAGCTTTGCAGAACTCCCTATAGGAATAAATTGGAGATTGCTGTGAACGGCGTGGCAAAATATTCTCATAAACGTAATGGATAATATTATTATGTGGGCTGAAATGAAGAGTGGCATTGTAAGACATATTTATCTGATTTTTCTTTTTAAAAGAAATCATTAAATTAAACAATAATTTGATTATAAACTGTGCAGACTGTGGATCAAAAATGAGGTAAATGATTATTACAGTCACTTGAAAACAGAAAAACATAATTTGATAGCAATAACAAACCTCATAACATTAGTGTAAGTGAAAAGAACTGCTTATAACGTCTCATAACACACTAATGTTGATGCTGTGAACTTTTTATTTACTATTACCTTTACTTAGACCTAAGATCAGTACTTTAATTAATGTTAAGTTATTAGCTTTAATTTACCTTGGAGCAAATGTAGGGTGTCCTCAATGATGTTATACTTATATTTGGGAATGAGGAATGACACACTTTGCATGCTCTTCTAATTATATGTTTAAAGATTTTTTTAAAAAGAAAGAAAAATCCTCTCTAGGTACCTCGTGTCACTATTTACAAGTGACCCAGCAACACATTTTTTATTATTATTATTTTTTGATCATTTTGGTAAAATCCTGCTAAAATCTGCTCAAACACATATTACCCCCATAGGTACTCATTGTAATAAGACAAACGTTTGTCAGAGTAATAGTGGCAGGGCAACAGTTTGACAGTTTTAGGGGGGCTTAGTGAAAGGTCCATTTTTTAAGGAGTCTCTAATGGGAAGAACTTCCTCAATACCTCCATGAGGAAAATATTTGGAGCAAAATCATGAACGCTGAAAGTGTTTTTACAATCTTGCAGGCTGTGTTAGTTAATGGAAATCTTGACATACTTGCAGTATCAGGCTTCTCAGTGCCCAGGACTGAAAAAATATATGAGTTTTTAAATAGACAGTGAGATGGGAACTGTCAAAACTAATCTTCAGCATGCAGAGATGCAGATCTGGAGGTCTGATGGTGATTTACAGAGGCTTTGGTTTCTGTTTATATTACTGCAGATATGAGATCTGCCTGTTTAGATAAGCAGTGATTGGATGATTGATGATGGTATGATGTCAGAGTTGGACACAGGTATCAAATCCTCAAGATGTTTAAGCACAGGTCAAGTCTTAAAAGCAGTTTTTCCACCCCCATGTTGTTCCAAACCTTTCTTGCTTCTGTGGAACACAAACGTTGATGTTAGGCAGAATGTTAGCCTTACTGTGCACTTTCATTGCATCTTTTTTCCATACAATTTAAGCGAATGGTGACTGAGGCTAACATGCGGCTTAACATCTCCTTTTGTGTTCAACAGAAGGAAGAAACACATACAGGTTTGCAACAACATTAGGTGACTATCACAATGTTCAACTGTTTATAGTATTTTTGCTACAGTTTGTCAAGCCTGAAAATAAAAAATGAACTCACTGCATAAACGTTAACTCTTGAACAATAGGATAAAATAGTCGGTCTTGTCTGTCATAGAAACCTTAGGTATGGCAAAAACAGACTTCCCATTGCTCATATTAAATCAAGCAGAAGAAAACAGTCATTGTTCAGGTATGGAGGGAGACAGGAAATGTGTCTATATTCAGTAGGGTAGCATGCAGGTCAGCAACAATATTTTCTTCTCTTTCTTTTTATATAAAGGAGAAAAAAATAAAAGACTTTACAGAGTCTTCACAGCCTCAAACAGCAGTTTATTTTTCGTATTACACTTGGGAATTGGTTCATATGTCAGAAGAGCCAAGCATCTGGTTTGTGTTTGTTTGTGACAGTGAGATATATATATATTTTATTTTTTATTTAAATAGAGTAAAACTACACGAAAGCTTCAGTTTAAGGCATTGCAGTAGAGACTTTACATGTGGCAAGTGATATTGCTCAGGCTGATTCATCAGAGGATCGGATCTTCTAGTGAATCTTATGTAAGCAGTGAGTAAAATAAGTGTACATTTAGATTAATCAGTTTTGTGTGCATCTTATACGGCATCATTAAAATAGTGGTGTGGTCAACCAAGGCGGGATCGACGCACCTCATCGAGCTCACTGTACCACTGGAGGAGGGGATCGAGGCCGCCTTTGAACGGAAGAAGGCCAAGTACTCAGAGCTCGCTGCCGAGTGCCGGGAGGCTGGCTGGAAGACGACCATCCACCCAGTGGAGGTCGGATGCCGAGGTTTCCTTGGGGTATCAACCATACGCCTCTTGAGGGAAGCAGGAGTGACCGGAGGGAGGCTAAGGAGGGCAACAAAGGATCTGGCAGAGGAGGCAGAGAAAGGTAGCTTTTGGCTCTGGCTGAGGAGGAAAGATAGGAGTTGGGGGAAGAACATCTAACCCCAGATTACAGCAGCAGGGAGAACAGCTATCAGCTGCAGGGGGTGACAGGGAGACGTCCCTGTCACTGCTCCGCCACCAGGAGACGTTCCAGAATTAAAGGAGCGAAACGTCGGTGAATGGTGGTTTCTGGCTGATGACCCTGCAGCTGACCCATGGGCACTGGAGGAGGTGCGACAGGCAGCAATGCCCAGCAGGTGATTACATCTTCCTGTGCAATTACTGAAGTTCTGGCGAACCCAGTGACTACTGTGAATAGGGCAGTTGGAGTCCAGGGAAGACTGGAGGACAGCCAGGAAAGACTGGATGGCAGCAGGGAAAGACCGCACCGGGAGTGGGTGGCTAGTTACCTAACCCACTAGTCTTTCGCGAGAGAGACAACCAAACCTAACTACAAAGAAACATATTGAGAAACAACCCGCGGGCCCTCCGAGAGGTGGGACGAAAGATGGGCCCAACAGGACAGACCACACGGTGACGACGGCAATGAACATGGACAACGAGAACACCAGAACTCCAGTAAACGAGGAGAAGACCCTCCGAAAGTGTGCATGTGGATGGGAGAAAATGACCACGTTTAGAGGCTTACGGATCCATCAGGGGAAAGCGAAGTGTGGACAGAAAGGCCAACAGCAACCTTGCACTGCGTTAGCAGGTGAGACAAGAAGGACCAAAAGCCAGGGAAAAAAACACAGAGCCGAAGGACCTAACGTTGCTGAAGGCATGAGAGTCACAGAGGAAGGTCCCCTGGTGGAGGCTGAGCCTCCACGTGAGCATGAAGGCCCAGTCCCCAACACGTTAGATAGAACAGAGCCAAATGAAGAGACCAAAGAACCAGCCAGAAGGAGCAAGCTGAAGTGGCCGAAGTCGAATGAAGCAGAGGCATGGCGTAATTTGGACTTGGACCTGATCAAGACCCTAGAGGGATCACTGCGAGGAGGGGGCGAGACTAAGCTTAACCTGATTGGAGACATAATATACCAGACCTGTAAAGACAAGTTTGGCGAAATTGTCTCCAAACAGAGGACCGCCAGGAGAGAGAAGGGAAGGAGGGAAAGGGAAATCCTCCAACTTGTGCAAAGGCGTCGGCAACTCCGCAAGAACTGGAGGAAGGCAACCCACGCAGAGAGAGAGGGTCTGAAAGTCCTGTGGGAGGAGGTCCGGAAAAGGCTAGCCGGGCTCACGAGAGCTGAACGCATCCGCAAGCGCAGCCAGCGGAAGCAGAAAGAGCGAGCCAATTTCTTCAAGGATCCCTTCAAGCATGCCAGGCAACTACTGGAGGAAAAGAAGAGTGGCAGGCTCGAAACCACCAAGGAGAAACTGGAGCAGCATGTCAAAGAGCAGTACAGTGATCCACAAAGGAGCGTCCCTTTAGGAACTCCAGGATACGTGCCTCAGCCGGCAAAGCCAACGGTTGAGTTCAACATCATGCCCCTTAAGCTCAGCTGAAGTCAGGCAAGTCGTGGAGAAGGCAAGGTCCTCTTCCGCACCTGGTCCCAATGGGGTCCCCTACAAGCTTTATAAGAACTGCCCCAAGGTACTAGAGCTGCTATGGTATCTGATGAGAACTGCCTGGAAAAAGCAAATCATTCCATCTGAGTGGCAAAGAGCGGTAGCAGTCTTCATACCTAAGGAAACGAACTCCAAAGACATTAGCCAATTCCGGAACATTGCACTACTGAACGTAGAAGGGAAGATCTTCTTCTCAGTGCTAGCCAGGAGGATGACTAACTATCTGCTCGAGAACGGTTATGTTGACACCAACTGCCAGAAGGCAGGAGTTCCAGGTTTCCCAGGATGTGTAGAGCACTCCACTATGATCTGGGACCAGATCCAGAAGGCCAAGCGGGAGAAGACCGACCTGCATGTCATCTGGCTTGACCTTGCCAACGCGTACGGATCAGTTCCGCATCAGCTGGTCAACTATGCCATGGAATTCTTCCACATGCCCACCTGCGTCAAGAGCCTGGTAGCTCAGTACTTTAGCAACTTGCAGATGTGTTTTTCCCTCCAGGACTTCACCATCGGATGGCAGCGGCTCGAAGTAGGAATCGCGATGGGGTGTACTATTTCTCCAATACTGTTTGTAGCAGCCTTTGAGATACTCCTCATCGGGGCAAGGCAAATGGTTGGGGGGATCAAACTCCCAACTGGCAAGAGGCTTCCCCCACTGAGGAGTTACATGAATGATGTCACCAGCCTCCTTCAGACAGCAGCATGCACAACAAGACTGCTGAAGAGGATGGACGAATTGATGTCATGGGCAAGAATGAAAATCAAGCCTTCCAAGTCTCGGAGCTTGTCCATCAGGAGAGGAGTCAGAAATGACAATACCATTTTCGTCATTGGAGGGGAAAAATTCCCACTTCTATCAGAGCAATCGATCAAAAGCCTGGGGAGGCAGTATACTGCAGACCTATCTGACAAACAGATGGGGAAAACCGTCATGAAGCAGCTCTCTGACGGACTGGCAAGGATCGACCAAAGCCAACTCCCCTTGAAGTTTAAGGTCTGGTGCTACCAGTTTACACTCTACAGGAGGGTGATGTGGCCCCTGAAAATGAGTGAGATTCCCTCATCAACCGTAAGTAAGATGGACGGAAAAGCCAACTCATTCATACGAAAGTGGCTGGGGTTGCCACGGTGCCTATCTGAAACCGGTCTATTTGGAAAAAACATGCTGCAGCTGCCACTGCAGTCCATACAGTTGGGCTACATGCAAGAAAAGACCAGGTTGGTTCTCGAGCTGAGGGAGTCCACAGACGAATCAGTAAGGAACGCAAATGCCAAGGTTCCTACTGGCCGCAAGTGGAATGCCCAAACCGAGGTCGATCAAGCTGTCGGTCGGCTACAACACCGGGAGATTATGGGCAGAGTGCAGGTAGGAAGAGCAGGTCTAGGATGGGGAGAGACACCACGCTTTTGGTCCAAGGCCAATCGCAAGCAAAGGAAAGAGATGGTGGTAGCAGAGGTGACGAGGATGGAGGAAGATCGCTATAAAATCAAGGCCGTGGCGCAGGGTCGACAAGGAAGCTGGACAACCTGGGAGGGAATCATGAACCGGAACATCAGCTGGTCAGACGTGTGGAAAATCCCACAGGCAAGACTTAGTTTCCTTATTCGTTCAACCTACGACACGCTTCCCTGCCCTCGGAACCTTCACCAGTGGTTTGGAAATGAAGAATCCTGCATACTCTGCAATGCTCCCAACGCAAGTCTCCAGCACATCTTGGCAGGCTGTAAGATCGCTCTCTCACAGGGACGCTACAGATGGCGCCACGATCAGGTCCTGAGAAAGCTAGCCGAAGTACTTGAGGAGTGTCGACAGGGTAGTAAACAACCACCATCAGTAGAGGACCCCACCATCTTCGGTGTCGGAAGGAGGGGTAAGGAGAAGCACCAGATCAAGAGAAACAGCAAGGCCCTTCTCCCCCAACCAGGAGTGGGACATGAGGGTGGACCTGGATAGGCAGCTCCGGTTCCCCACGGAGATAACCACCACATCTCTCCGGCCAGACATAGTGGTGTGGTCAACCAAGGCGAGATCGACGCACCTCATCGAGCTCACTGTACCACTGGAGGAGGGGATCGAGGCCGCCTTTGAACGGAAGAAGGCCAAGTACTCAGAGCTCGCTGCTGAGTGCCGGGAGGCTGGCTGGAAGACGACCATCCACCCAGTGGAGGTCGGATGCCAAGGTTTCCTTGGGGTATCAACCATACGCCTCTTGAGGGAAGCAGGAGTGACCGGAGGAAGGCTAAGGAGGGCAACAAAGGATCTGGCAGAGGCAGAGAAAGGTAGCTTTTGGCTCTGGCTGAGGAGGAAAGATAGGAGTTGGGGGAAGAACATCTAACCCCAGATTACAGCAGCAGGGAGAACAGCTATCAGCTGCAGGGGGTGACAGGGAGACGTCCCTGTCACTGCTCCGCCACCAGGAGACGTTCCAGAATTAAAGGAGCGAAACGTCGGTGAACGGTGGTTTCTGGCTGATGACCCTAGAGCTGACCCATGGGCGCTGGAGGAGGTGCGACAGGCAGCAATGCCCAGCAGGTGATTACATCTTCCTGTGCAATTACCAAAATTGATTATTTATATTGCAATTACTGGCTTATATTGATCCAATGGCACTGGCAAGCACCTAAGGCTACAGAGAGCATTTAGCATGTTTGATTAAATCCCCTTCCTGTGTTTAGGGATCCGTTTCTCCTCCCAAGGAATTCAAATACAAAATAAAGAACCGAATAGTTTGACCAAGTTCTCTTTTCTTAACGGTCATTTCACTTAAAGCTGTAAAAAAATAGGATTACCCAAAAGACAGAGCATGCAGGGATTAACCCTTGACTGGCCATGTCAGAATAGGTAAAATGAAGTAAAATGAATCTAGAGGATTGATGCTTATTGGCTAAAGTCCAGCTGGGCCAATTCAAAGAATGCAAGGTCACTGACTGGACAGGAATAGATGACCTAACCCTATGACCTCAAAAGCACTTTAACAGTCTTACACATACACTGGCAAGGGATGTCATACAGTAAATACCCTTCAGAGTGTTGATAACAAAATAAACATACCATCTTCACTGGTGTGGGTCTCTGTTCCTCCATCCTGATCAGCCTCCTCTAGAGCTCCATGTTCACTATATGGACTCTCACTGCAAGAGAAAACCAGAAAAGAGGAGACAATCAATGAACATCTTATTTTATAGTAAGAATCCATGAGAGGCCATGCATCACAGTGTTTCCACCATGGTTAAAGGATGTTATTAGGTACAATGTGAAGAAAACTTCCTAAAAACCTCTATTGTGATAAAATCATCATAATGTACAGCCTCAAGTGCCTTTTGCTTAAAAAAGATGAAACAACAACATGATAAATAAATCATCAATTAATAAGAAACACAATAAATAATTCTCACTCCAAGTAATATAGTCCTTTACCGTTTCAATGTTTTGTAGCAACTTTCTGCATTAAAGTGAAAATGAATAAAAATGAATAGTCGCACATCATTTACTCACTTTCATGCCATGTCTCACTCATTTTCGATGTGGGACTTGCTTTCTTCTGCAGAACACAAATGAAGATTTTTAGAAGAATATATCAGCTCTGTAGGTCCCTACAATGCATGTGAATGGTGACCAGACCTTTCAAGCTCCAAAAAGCACATAAAGGCAGCATAAAAGTAATCCATTAACAGTGGCTAAATCCATATCTTCAGAAGCGACATGATTGGTGTAGGTGAGAAACAGATCAATATCACAGTCATTATTTTAATATATAAATCTCCACTTTCACATTCTGAAAGTGAAAGAGAAGATTTATACTAAAAAATATTGAAATATTGATCCGTTTTTCCCCGAAAGTGATTGCATCACTTCAGAAAACATATTAATCCACTGGAGTCGTATGGATTACTTTTATGCAGTCTTTATGTTCATTTTGGAGCTTCAAAGTTCTGGTCACAATTCATTTGCATTGCAAGGACCAACAGAGCTGAGATATTATTCTAAAAATCTTTGTTTGTGTTCAGCAGAAGAAAGAAAGTTGTACACATCTGGGATGGCATGAAAGTGAGTAAATGATGAGAGAATTTTCATTTTTGGGTGAACTATCCCTTTAATATAGAATTTAAATGAAGTGTGGTAACAGGTGTGCGTATACTAACTATTTTACAGAGGCTTCTAACATGGCTCATCCAGTCAGAATATAGAGCCGGAATGATCCATTTATAATGCCAGATACAGTACAGTAATCTGAAAAGTTGGACACACCTGAATTAATCCATATTTCACATTATCCTAAACACCTTTTATCTAAAGGCTTTTTTGAAATGCACACATAAATTGTGAAGTTTATGCTTATGAACTGTATGAATTTTTGCCAAACTAAATTTAAATTAATTAATTTAAAATGGGCATAAAACAAATACACAGGGAAAAACAAAGTGGGTAAAGTAATAGTCAGAGTAAAACCCTGTATCATGTAAAAAGTACAGAGGCTGTCATTAGTATGCAAGAGGAGTTGTGGAGGGCGATTGAGATTCTGGCTGTGACACAGCGTGGTTACGGAGACTGGCACTAATGCCCTTCACATCCTTGCAGATTACCTCTGACACACAGTAAAGCCATTTCAAACCGAGCACTGCCACTCCCACACGTCACGCCACCACAGGGGAAAACATGAGAACTCACTTTGCAGAGTTTAAAAGGCTAGTTAACCCAAAAATGTAACTTCTTTCATAATTTGCTCACCCTCATGTTGTTCCAACCCCTTATGACATTACTTCTTCTGTGGAACACAAAAGGAGATGTTAGGTAGTATGTCAGTCTTTGTCACCATTAATGTTTCTCCATAAAATTAAAATGAATGTTGACTGAGGCTAACATACTGCCTAACATCTCCTTTTGTGTTCCACAGAAGAAAACTATTATACAAGTTTGAAACAACATGAAATTGTCATTATTGGGTAAACCATTACTTTAAAGAGGTAGTATCATTTGAAATGCTCTTGTACAGATACTTGCAGTGGCAGGTGATTTGCTTAGGGGGAGGCTGAGTTAGGCCGCTCTTTTTGAGAAAACAAAATCACACGCCAACACACACACATACACACAGCTGTGGAGCTGGTGGAAAATTCCTCTTTCCTCCATGTACAGCTGGGTGCAAATAGCTGAAATCACTAGTGAAATGCTTAAATTTAGTTAATACAGTTTAGCCTATTTTTAAATAAGAACAAGACTATCTTAGTATTTGGTATGTCCTCCTGTTTTCTTTATTGACAGCATGCACTTGAGCTGGCATTGACCAGCATGCTTTGAGAATGTTTAAAAGAACATCTTGTGTGCTTCAATGAAAGCAAGTTAAATATGAACTTTTGTTCAAAGTTATTAACAAGGTGACCATAGAGCAGAATCTTAAATATTTCTTATTTATTTTCTTAAATTAAATTAATTTCTATGCATTAGTTAAAATCCTAAAACTTTTGCTATTTTCTTAAAAATATATTTTGAATCCCACATTTTCAATGTTGACTTTTGGACCCCACTGTATATTTCAGAAAGAAATGAACATTGGATTGGCTGGCGATCTTTCCATACCTTAATGGTGGCAATTACTGAGATGTTTCAGTCTGGTTCACCTAGTTGAAGCAGATCTCCGAACCCTTTAACCTCTAAAACATTTCCTACCTCAACTTAAGAGTTCCCAGTTGACACCTCATCAGTTAACATAATTACCCACACTGAGTCCAAATACAGCTAAGAAATAGCTGGATCTCTACATCCTGGCACACATACCTGCAATATTCAGCATGTCTTAAACACAAACCTTTGTCCTAGGGCCAACCATATCCTCAAAAAGAAATAATTAAAGTATTAACACTGAACATATGGTCAGTTTAAGGAATATTCCGGGTTTAATACAAGTTAAGCTCAATCAACAGCATTTATGGAATAATGTTGATTACCACAAAAAATTATTTGGACTTCTCCCTCCTTTTCTTAAAAAAATAAATAAATCTGGATTACAGTGAGGCATTTACAATGTAAGGCCAATTGGGGCCAATTTGTGGAGGATTAAAAGGCAGAAATGTGAAGCTTATAATTTTATAGCACTTTCTTCTGTTAAAACTCATGTATTATTTGAGCTGTAAAGTTGTTTAAATCACAATTTTACAGTCATTATAGGACTTTAGGGTTTGTTGACATTACATCATCATGGCAACAAAGTTGTAAAATTGTCTGTAACTTTATACAGACAAGGTTAGTAAGTGATTTTATCAAACTAAAATCATGTTAACTTTTTCTGGCTTTAACTTTGAAATAGTGAGTATTTAATATATAACGTTTATGGATTGGTCCATTCACTTCCATTGTAAGTGCCTATCTAGAACCCAAATGTTTTTTTTAAAAGAACAGGAGAAATCATTTTTTGTGGTAATCAATATTCAGTACAAATTAAGTGAGCTTAATTTGTACTGAACCCGGAATATTCCATAATTTAAACAACATTTTCAGCTACTTTACAGTTTGGAAGAAAATAAATTACTATCATAACCAGAATCCACATTCAGTTAATATAAATTATGCAAAGTGGCACACTTTTCTTCCAGTCAAACCATAATTGTAGGTAGGTACTTTACGGTAGGTATCTATCCTTCTGTCTCTGATGAAACAACTAGAATTATCACATCCCAAAACTGTACTAACAAAATCAGTGATTCAATGTAGCTCTGACTAACTAGATTTTTACATTCAAAAAGACATTCAAAAGTCACATCCAGGTTGCAAGTATGTTGGTGCCGGTTGCCAAGGCTTTGCTGTGTGTTTACTAAGGTGTTCTGGATGGCTGCAACATTATCAGCCCATATCTTTAACCACTAGGTCCCACACCACCCCTCCCTCTCCTTGTCTATGGTCCCCACATGCTTTAAAACATCCACCATTGTGCCTGTACCAAAGCAATCCAAAATCACTTGCTTAAATTACTGGGATCCTTTTGCTCTGACCCCATCATCAGCAAATGCTTTGAGAGACTAATCAGAGATTACATCTGCTCTCTGCTGCCTGCCTCACTGGACTCAATGCAGTTTACTTGACCACTGATGATGCCATTGCATCTGCACTACATACTGCTCTCTCCCACCAGGAAAAAAGGAAGATATTAGAGAATGATGTTTGTAGACTACAGCTCAGCATTCAACACCATAGTGCCCTGCAAGCTTGATTTGAAACTCTGGGCTCTGGGCTTAAACAGCTCGCTGTGCATCTGGATCCTGGACTTCCTGTCAAGCAGATGCCAGGTGGTTAGAATAGGCAGCAACATCTCAGATGTTTAGCCTACAGAGAGGAGGTTCACACTCTGACACCATGGTGTCAGGAGCACAACCTCTCCCTCAACATCAGTAAGACCAAGGAGCTTGTGGTGGACTTCAGGAGAAAAAACAGAGAACACAGCCCCATCACCATCAATGGAGCACCGCTGGAGAGTCAGCAACTTCAAGTTCCTCTGTGTCCACATCACAGAGGATCTCACATGGTCCGTCCACACTGGGGCTGTTGTGAAGAAGGCTCACCAGCCCCGCCTCTACATGAGATGGATGAGGAAGTTTGGAATGAACCACCACATCCTCACACGGTTCTACACCAGTACTGTAGAGAGCATCCTGACTGGCTGCATCACCGCCTGGTACGGCAATAGCACCGCCCACAACCGCAAAGCCCTGCAAAGGGTGGTGTGAACTGCCAGACACATCATCGGAGGTGAGCTTCCCTCCCTCCAGGACATCTATACCAGGTGGTGTGTGAAAAAAGATAGGAGGATCATCAGAGACTCTAGCCACCTGAGTCATGGGCTGCTCTCACTGCTATCATCATATCGCAGCATCAGAACCCACACCAGCTGAATTCAAGACAGATTCTTCCCCCAAGCAATCAGACTTTTGAACTCTTGATTGCTCATGATACATATATCAGCACCGCAATTTATTAGCCTCAGACTGGACTCACATTTTATGCTTCTCTTAATAACACACTGGCAACTGACTACCAACGAATAGCTGAATATCAACAAAACACTTCTTATTTATTTCCACTGATTACATGGGGGGAGGGCACAGTGTATTTTTTATTGTATACGGTCGTCTTATTTTGTGTATACTGTATATTGTATATTATTGGGTGTATATTGTGTTGTGTAACAACAAATGTGTTATGTGTAAATCAGATGTTAATTGCAATTGTCATACTGCTATGTTGCTTGGAACTGCACCCAAGACTTTCACCCATTGTTGCACTTGTGTATATGGTGACAATAAAGTGATTTGATTTTTATATGAAATACCCAGACAGAGCTGTCCAGACAATGATTAATAATTAACTAAAAATAACAAATGCACTACACCAAATTTCTCCCATCACAGCACTCACCAATAGTCGCCACCAGCCATACACTTCTCATACAAAGGGCCGTCAAGCTCCTTCGCGTCAGGAAAGATGGTCTCATGGTGGATGATGATGGTTTTGATGACCTCATTGACATGAGCCTGGCAGGAGACCTGGTCCTGCGTGTCTGGAGTGGGCATGAGGGTGGGTCCAAAGCAGATGGCCAAATTATAGTGGTCCATCATATTCTCATCGCTGTATTGGGACAGGCTGCAGTAAACAGGAGAAAGCAATCAAGACATTAGGCAGACAAATTGAATTACATGTGACATTACTTACTTTACATGTCTGAAGACAGCCAGCAAAAAAGCAAGAGCCATAGAGGGTTTCATTTAAAGACATGTCAATACTTTACCTAATTAAGCATTTATGGAAAATGTATGTAGGCACTTTTATCTCACACTGGGGTAATATCATAATGAAATTTATCCTGTGTTGATGTTTTTATTAAAGCAGGAAGTTTGGGTGGGACACATCGAAGGGCTTGACCCATTTTGTTTTAAATAGCCAAAAGGCTTTAGTTATGTCACAGCCATTACCATTAATTGCTAATTTCTAGTTGCTGCTGGTTGTATTAGGGGGAGGGGCATAGTTATTCTATCTAGAGCGTGTTTTACTGAACAAAAATCTGTGTAGTGCAAGATGAATCATCATTATTTTGGTCTGTTTTCCCAGAAGAGAAAGACTTTTTAGAAGTACTCTAGCATATAAATGACTGTGGCAGGGCGGAGGGCAGGGCCGGGTGGTGATTCTATACACCCGGTCCCTTATCAGGCTAATCAAGCCTCCGAGAGGAATAAAGGCCGACTGCGGAAGATGGTGCGGGAGAGAGAGATCATTTACAGTCATGTCCGTCATGTGTGTGTTTGTGTCTTTTGTTTAAGTTTCTCATTAAACTACTATTTATATTGTCAAGCCGGTTCTTGCCTCCTCCTTGCCCATCTATATCCCTTTACAATGACTTCAAAGCTAACAGACATGGAGCCTAAAAAGCCTAAAATTCATATTTAGTTTTCATGTGTTCTTCAACCTTGTGTGACCCCACGTCCACATGCGTGGACACTGTATTTTGACTTCGCTATATGCAACGCAAAATATAAACAAATAAAAACCAGCTGATTACTGTTCACAAGACTCTAGACTGTCATTTAGAGACTTACACCTCTGCCATACCGAGTCATGTGACACGACAACATGATTTCCTTGAAGCGCTCCTTCAGATGAAGCGCCAAAATTAGTTCCTCTTGTAAGAAATTGAAAAGTTTTTTCAATGAAACTTGTTTGGTTGTAAAGAAGAGTCTCTAGTTTCGTTTGACATGCCGCATTAAATAATATGTAAATGTTTTGCACGTCAGCGCCCTGATAAATACGATGTCCACATATGTGGAAACTCATACTGCATTTCCTCAAAAGTAGAAAAAAACATGTTAGTTATTTTGAACAACTTTTCAACACATCTATGGGTCAATTTGCTTCATTTTAATATACATTGTGTTATATTTTATTTTGTTATTACTGTGCAATACGATTCTATTCATTAACATTCATTTTCACATTGAGATTAAATGGGTTAATCCAAAAGCTGAAAAATGTTGCTTTCAGATGATTTAGGATGAAAACTGTTCTGAGACCAGTGAAGACAGATAGCACACTGGAGTTTAAGTCATTCACTAAATAGGGAGCAAGGTAGCATCCTATAGCTTTCCTATGCAACTAAGTGCATTCACTCCTAAAATCAGACCAAAAGTTTTTCAGGCTGCAGATGATGTTTAGACCAATCAACGTGTTTGGCAGACATGGGACAATGTAATCAGTACATAGATTCAGAATTTGATACTACATTTTATTTTAACATGGTTGGCAGTGATTGGATGATGCTGGACATTACTTTGAATCCAAATTATTTATTCCGCTTCACAGAAAATCAGCTGTAATGTCTGTATGTTTCAAAAACATGAATAACCAACACTCCTGGAAACAAACTATTTGATGAAAGAAATCTGACTTTCTATAGCTTAGTGTTATTTAAAATTTCACAACATAGTCTCGCTGTCCACATATGTGGACATACATTTTTAGGAAAACTATTAATTCTAGAATTTTTTTTTTTTTGCTTGTTTATTAGGTGCTACTATTTACAAATCAAAAATGGATACGGAAAATGCACACCGAGGTCTTACAAGGAGTTTAAATCAGACTATTTTCAAGACGTATTTTGTAACTGGATATCAAATTGGAATACAACTTCAGAGTGAACCTGTACGACGCTCCATTAGCTCGAAGAGATGTAGCTGAACAAACAAAAACAAAGGCAGTGGCTTTCTCTAATTGAACTGTGTGAACAAGTGAATTAATTGTGAGTGAGATTTGTTCATGTGGAAAGAATGGGCAATACTCCTCTGTTTTGTTTGACAGTGATGGGTTCTAAAGATTCAAGTAAACATACCGAACATCCTACTGAATGTCTACACTCCCTGTTCCTCTGACTGAGATATGTGAAAAACAGTCTGTCAAAAGGTTTTTAGTTGACTGCTATTTGAGTTTTCTTCAGAGCAAAGCAATTGTAGTGCTCTTTATTTTCTGAATTTAACACAATGACAATGTGCATATTACATTTTTAAGTGCTTCAAATTCTTTCATGGATATAATGATAACAAGACTAGAGATTATGAATCCATAAATAATCGTGTACGCTGTGGACAAGTTTGAGTTCTATTGTCTTTTTAATTGAAAGGAGCATATCATTTATGATTAATAAACAACTGTACATTAATTATTTCAAACACTTTTTAAAGATTTCTGAATGTTTGAGAGAGTACATTCCGACTTACTGGTTGAGAAAGGCGAACAGATAACGCATGACCACAAGCACTGATCTGGGGACAGTCAGGAGAATCTTACGAATATACAGAGCTCTCTCATACAGATTATCTATTCCTGAAAGAGAAAGAGAGTGAGAGAGAGAGAGAGAGAGAGAGACAGAGTAAGAATTTTTTTTTTTAAATAAAACAATGAGAAATAATGTCAAATTTTACAAATTTAAATCCAGTAAAACAGATCAAGTACAACTGGATAGAAAACTCATACCACTATTCAAGACATAATATGGCATAAGCATTTCACACACCTTATTAGGTTTAATGCGACCATGGACATGAAAATGTCATAGATTTATGATGACATTAACATTCGTGCATGTGAGAGAATGATGGGGTCAGATTTGAAAACGTACTCCACGTGTTCTGTCATGACATTCAGCAATGATTATTTAGGGCTACCAGTGTCATCCACACCACTTAACAGGCCTTAACACCATCTATGAATTAGATACAAGGCTGAGCTAATTATGTATGGGGACAAAAACATCAGTATGTCAAGGATCAACAATAGAATGTCTATTGTTTAAAAAAAATTAAATTTTGTTGACAGTATAAATGCTTTTAGTGAAAAGTAAACTGGCACTTTACAAAGAAGTCCATAACAGCGGACACAACATATAGAGTAGGTGTATATCGGTCACACACTCACTGATTTAGTGTTTTTACCAACATGCAGAGCAGACTGCATTTAACAAGAGTTCTTTTAAGGGACAGTGACTACAAAATTAAGTGATTAATTTGTATTAATTTAAATTAAATGGGTGGGTGTGCCCTGGACTTAATGAAGCTGATTAACAGAGCATTAAATACCGTAAAGTCTCAAAACTAATCAACTCTTTTTTTTTAAAGGAGCTTAAAGCTTAATCAAGAAGACTGGAATCCCAGAAATCTGTGGGTGTATTCCTGCAGCTCTTCACCTGTGAATGTACACAATATTCAGTGTGCTTTCTCTCCTGTGCCCTTGCAACTTACTGTAATTCCTGTTCCCTCTGGAATTCCAACACACATTTCTTGCTGTCTCCATCTCTCTTTAGTCAGGCTATGTTTGAAATAGCATACAATCACGCTATTTAAACTTTTTCAGCTGTATGTACATGTATACTATTTGCAATATTCCAGTTTATTGTATGCATGGAATGCCCAAATGATAATTTCCAAAATGTGTTGTATACAACAGTGAAAACAGATAACTTTTTTACAATGCAAGTGCAATGCAATGTGCTCAAATCCATTTTCACATGTCTCCTGCTACACAAAACAAACTGATCTCCCGAGAGCAGTGTATGGATATATATATATATATATATATAGAGCTGCAGAGGATAGAGAACTTGGAACGTGATATACACAGATTTTGAGGGTATTAACCAAGAAAGCTTTGTTTTGCGGGACTTGATAGCGTTGTTTATTTGCGCACACCGTCAATGTTGTTTTGTTTTAGCAGCCAGTTCACTGAATTAATTATGCAAATCAGATACCGGCACAAACACAGGCAAAACATTTGTGCTGAATGCAATTTGTACGCCGCAGTTCTCCATCTTGCAGGCTGGTTCTGAATGCTTGCTTGTGAAGGATCCAGCAGCCTACCACAATCTGGCATACTTTGAATCGGCTCTTAAAAGTGCAGAAAGTGTGCTCGACTACTTGATACATGCCTGGTTATAACGTCCTTGACCATCATCTGATGAACTGCTACTGCTATTATCACAAAAAAAAATCACTCTTTAATCTCGCTTAACGCATTTATACCATTAATAAAGTATAAACCAGCAAAAACTCTGGTGGGACAAGGGTGGAACCTTTGCAATGTGTCTGCCCGGAGTCATTACACTGATGCATACACCACAACACACACACACTAGCATGGGAAAGGACCTCTTAACAGCATCTGCAGGTACAAACAAGCCCAGAGAAGAAAGCAAGTACTTTAATGCCTCTTTAAGGCACAATTTAATTACCACAGGACCAGGTCAAGTCTTAACTATCACTAAAACGCAGAATGAGACGCTGTCTGCACTGCTTTTCATGTGGAGATAAAAGCAGCGGTTGACGTTGGCACTGACACATGAACGTGGCTTCACGTAGACATAGTCTTCCAGGTGATTAATATTGTGGTGGATGAGAGTTTAAGAGATTTAATGTCCATTATAATGAATATCCCAACTGTGGGGAGATTAGATCTTTCAATTAGTCAAACTCCCACTTAGACTTTGGGTAATGTTGAATGTTACTCAAATTGGTGCTATTTTAGTGCATTTCTATCTTTATACAGTGGAAGGCTTGAGAAGCAACATTTAAGACATTGCTTAATAAAGCTGTGCACTGCCAATATCATCATGAAATGCACGGTGACACATTTGTTATGATTCAATAAGTCACAAGCCAATACATTATAATCTAACTGCATTAAGTGTGCATGCTCGAGGGATGAGCATCTCCCCCCTTAGTTCGGGACATTCACGCAACTCATAGAAGAAGCTCTAACAGCACAGAGAAATGCCAGTTTCGGAGTTTGTTGTTATTTACATGATCCGCTTCTGTATTATTTGAACATTAATAAAGCTATAACACATTAAATTAAGATGTAACGCTGGGGTTTTTCCATTAAAGATGCTCGAAAAGCACGTTTGGCTTCAGCGGAGAGGCATCTCCGGCTCCGCTTATTCCACAACGAGAGTGTTTCTGAATTTACTCCCTTTTTTATAATTCCCTCATACTTTGCAATCTACATCATCTGAAGCTGTTTGGAAAGTTTAGTGTGCATCTGAACTGTGAGCTGTGTTTTCTTCCTCTCCTCAGTCAGGTGCGAGCTGCAGTGCTGCTCTCACACACCATCATTAGTTTCATATGATATCATGTTATGTTAGATGACATCAAACGACTATTTGACAACGAAAATGTGTTATTGTCGACGTTTTCACTAATGTTGCCTAATTGTTTCAGCCCTATATTTTTAATAAGTTATGTTTTTATGCCAGCGTGTGACATTTAGCAGACAATTTGAACAGATTTATTAGTTATATCTGTCTCTGTCTTTCTCCTTGACTATAGTAAAACTCAAGTAAAAAGTGGTGCAACACTACACAAACTCTCTTTTTGCTTGATCCCTGCTGTGGATGTCAAATGACACCCCTCAAATCCAGCTAAAAAGATTAAGCTTTATGGTGTCAAACTGAGATTGTGATAATGCATGCTTTCTGAACTCTTTCAAACTCCCACAAAGTTGCATTCATGCCTGTTAAAGGACCGATCGAATTGCTAATATGTCATATTGTGGTTGCTGTAACAGAGTGTAAGGCTGTTGGCTTTAGCCTAAGGCGGTGGATGTCTTGTCCTACAGAGAAGAAAGTCACTGTGCCACCATTGAAGGCAGTAGACAGCTCTATTTATCTGAGAGCAAACGATCACAATTAAAAGCACTGTTAATTCACATTGACAATCAATGACAGATTTACAGCTGCACGTCAATAGGCATTCAGTCATTGCACACACACATGTATTCATGGCCCGGTACACTTACAGGCACAAACATACTAGGGATGTGCCAGGGTGGTAAACATCCACTAGTCATCTATCAACTCACTAGTCGATAAGTGGGGTAGACTATGAACATTAATATTTTAGTGGTGGTGGTTTTAATGGGAGACACAACTTTTTTGCATGATAATAGCTTACTGTGCTTAACAGTGAATAACAGTCAGCACGGTGAATCAGTCTTCAAAAAATTTGTCTTTTTCTGCACTGTTGTTACAGCAAAGCACCACATCAACAAAACATTTCAAGAAGATCACTTTCAGACATTAAATCCTCTGCTGTCAGTAATTTTCCTGTATTTGTAAGGTCACATGGAGAGATTGAAGTATTTTGCAGATTCTGTCTGACAGAGCTTAAATAAATAGTTGATGTAAAAAAGCTTTAAACTGCTTGATGTCACGAACTAGATGTGTACATGCAATATTATCTTGCAGTTCTGTGCTTTTGAATGTTCATTGGATCACCCTAAAGCACTCCGGTTTTAAGTGTATCATACTGCATTCAGGATGCACATAAGCAGTTTTGTGCAGCTCTATTATTGGAGCCTTTCTTATTTCTAACTTTGACGGTTTTGTGCTATAAGACGTTATAGTTATTAAGCCTATTTATTTGTTGAATATCTGTTAGATACCATGCTGAAGTGCTGCACTTAGCATCCGTATATCCCTCTAAAAGGCATCTAATCTGTGTCAAGCGAACATAGCCTAGCCTAATTATAAATTAATATCCTTAACACTGACTATTCGGGGGGCTTGGGTAGCTCAGCAAGTAAAGATCCTGACAACCACACCTGGAGTCGCAAATTCGAATCCAGGGCGTGCTGAGTGACTCCAGTCAGGCTTCCTAAGCAACAAATTGGCTCGGTTGCTAGTGAGGGTAGAGACACATGGGTTAACCTCCTCGTGGTCACCATAATGTGGTTCTCGCTCTCGGTGGGTCACGTGGAGAGCTGTGCATGGATGCCACGTAGAATAGCGTGAAGCCTCCACATGCACTAGGTCTCCGCGGTAACACTGACAATTCTACTAGTCGTTCAAACAACCGATCGACTATTTGATTATGAAAATTGGTAGTTTTGCACATCCCTAGAACATACATTCATATTATTCATTCTTTAGGAAAAAAAAAGAAAAAGAAAAGAAAAAGCCACTTACTGACACAGGAGATAAGATCATTGAATCTCTCCTTTGGAAACAGAGAATTCTCCAGACCACGAAAGTAGAGTTTCAAAACCCCAGCCACAGAGTTTATATCATGGTTATTCTCTTCGTCTGTCAGGGGATCATTACCTAAGGGACATTTCATATATCTTTAAATGTCACTGCTCGGTTGGATTGTTCACATTAATATTTATTCATTTAGTAGACACAGGCAATTTATCATAAAGGAGCCAACCATTTTATCAACATGGCAATATCAAACGTTTATAATCTAATGGAATGAATAACCCTGAATAAAAAAAAACTTTAATGATTACAGTAACTCTGAAGTAATGTAAATATGTAAATGTATACTTTTTGTGCCACTAGTGGCACCAAACAAAGATTACTGTTTCCAAAAGTTTTTTGGGAGTTCAATTTACAAATGGTTCCAATATACTTTGTATAAAGTCAAAAAAGGAACGGATGTGAAATAATTTCGGACAAAATCTATAAGGTAAAACTGTGCCTAAATGTGCCTAAAGATTTGTGAAAGCGTAAATCAAATTGAAAGCGTAAAAATAAATTGCATGCACACAGAAATTGTTTTAAAGGTGTAAATCAAGTTGCAAGCGTAAGAAACAAATATTAGCAATACTTCAATGCTTTGCATAAGTGTAACTCACGTGTTATGAATCTGTAATTTCATATTAAAACAAAGTCAATTTGGTGTGC
The DNA here is from genome assembly GCF_025860055.1 of Xyrauchen texanus. Lineage (NCBI taxonomy): Eukaryota > Metazoa > Chordata > Actinopteri > Cypriniformes > Catostomidae > Xyrauchen > Xyrauchen texanus. Next base: position 28,716,484 of record NC_068296.1, on the reverse strand, counting down.
ATTCTTCTGACTTTCTTTTTTTCCACACTTACGGCATTGTTTTTGCACCTAAACATGGCCAAAAATCTCTCCTCTCTTCAATATTAAACTGAACTATTAATACATACACGTTCTTTTATTGCGAATGTTAAGTTGAGCTGACAGCATTTATTGAGATATATATATATATATATATATATATATATATATATATATATATATATATATATATATATATATATATATATATACTATATATATATATATATATATATATATATATATATATACACACGAGGGAAGACGGAACAGTGTATATCGGATTATTATTTCTGGAAAATATTTATGCCACAAACACAAATCATTTACACGTTTGCAGAAGTTTATATTACACATACAGACTGATTCTACACAGTCCATCTATTTTGCTGTTCATGACACCCTTTCTTCGCTTGCATGTTGCTGATTGCAGGTTTGCGATGTTTTTGCAAAAACAGTGTCATGAATTAGTATTGCTAATATTTTTTTCTTACACTTGCATCTTGATTTACACCTTTACAAAACATTGTGTGCATGCAATGTATTTTTACGCTTGCAATTTGATTTATGCTTTCATAAATCTTACTCGGTGCATGTACATTTTTCTATCATGCTTGTAACTTAATTTACGCTTTTACAAATCATACTCTGCATGCAAATTGTTTAGGCACTATAACTTCATAACAATCTGGCAAAAAAGGTTTTTTTGCATTCGTTTTGGTGGTTCATAAACTGCTTGCCTGGGCAAACTTTTGGCTGCTATACATCTTACTGCTATTGGTAGGTGTGACTTATATGTGTCTGGGCAGCAGTGAAGCACCACCCCTCACCTGTCAATAAACCGCTTTAAAAGGAAATAACCGTATGATAAGAACATTTTAAAAAGCGGATACATACACAATGACAGCTTCATGGATCTTCTTTAGTGTGTCTATTATCAACACATACAGTTGAAGTCAGAAGTTTACATTCACTTAGGTTGAAGTCATTAAAACACATTTTTTAACCATTCCACAGATTTCATATTAGCAAACTATAGTTCTAGCAAGTCGTTTAGGATATCTGCTTTGTGCATGACACAAGTCATTTATCTAAGAATTGTTTACAGACAGATTGGTTCACTTTTAATTGACTGTATCAATTCTAGTGGGTCAGAAGTTTACATACACATAGTTAACTTTTCCATTAAGCAGCTTGGACAATTCCAGAAAATGATGTCAAGTCTTTAGAAAATCAGCCGATTAGCTTCTGATAGGAGGTGTACTGAATTGGAGGTATACCTGTGGATGTATTTTAAGGCCTACCTTCAAACTCAGTTTGCAAGTGCACATGAAGACAAAAATCGTTTTGGAGAAATGTCTTCTGGTCTGATGAAACAAAATGGCCATAATGACAATCATTATGTTTGGAGGAAAAATGGTGAGGCTTGCAAGCCGAAGAACACCATCCCAACCATGAAGCATCATGATGTTTGAGTGATTAGCTGCAGGAGGGACTGGTGCACTTCACAAAATATATGGCATCATGAGGAAGGAAAATGATGTGGCTATATTGAAGCAACATCTCAAGACATCAGCCAGGAGGTTAAAGTTCAGTCACAAATGGGTCTTCCAAATGGACAATGACCCCAAGCATACCTCAAAAGTTGTGGCAAAATGGCTTAAGGACAACAAAGTCCAGGTACTGGAGTGGTCATCACAAAGCCCTGAACTCAAAAAATGTGTGGGCAGAACTGAAAAAGCGTATGCGAGCAAGGAGGCCTACAAACCTGACTCCGTTACACCAGTTCTGTCTGGAGGAATGGGCCAAAATTCAAGCAACTTATTGTGAGAAGCTTGTGGAAGGCTACCCAAAACAAACAAATAAAAAGTGTACATAAACTTCTGACCCACTGGGAATATGATGAAAGTAATAAAAGCTGAAATATATCATCCTCTAACATTATTCTGACATTTCCTACTCTTAAAATGTAGTGACCTAACTGACCTAAGACAGGGAATGTGCTCTACAGTTAAATGTCAGGAATTGTGAAAAACTGACTTCAACTGTATTACAAGCACGAACACTTGAAGCTCCTTTAATCCAGGTAATCCACTATTTATTTATTTATAATTTGATGCCATATCAGCAGCAATGGATATATTCAAAAATAACAGTGTTTCAATTTAAACATTGTTTACAATAATTTAACAATTTTGTCTTAAAAACAATCAATATACAAAAATATACATATATAACAATTTATTTCACGCTTTCTTTGACTTTTCTGACTTTGTTTCGCTTTATTATCATGCAGTATAAATATGCACTGATATAGTGATTGATGTATGTCATCATGAAACAGAGACCCTCCCCTCCAAATCCGAACACAAGTGGTCAAAGGAGATGCATTTAAGTGACCAGGATCATCTGAAACGCATTGTAATATCAAGTGGACATGTGGCATTACACACCCACCTCTCTCAAACGAGTTCTTGATATCGTTGACTTCAACTTGAGATCCAGAAACTCTGAAAATCCCTTGATGTTGAAGACCTAAAGAGAAATTGAAAATTAGTTTGTCATCACAATTCACCAATTCAAATGACTTGACTTTGATAAGTTTTAAATAATATATGCAGAGTCTCACTCATATGTCCGTCCATTTAAAGCTGCTGGAAATAAAGGATGATCCATAGCAACTACTTTCAATTCCCCAACTCAAAAGCTGAGCTTTAGAATTTTTCCCTTTTTCTAATTAAAGATATTGAATGAAGAAAAGAGTCTGCAATCAACTTCTACAAAAACATCCGTCAGGCTGGATTAGCTTTTAATGGAAAGCCTGGCTACGGGTCAGAACAGATTAATTTAAAACTTCTCTACAGTTCCAGTAAGACGACCACACAGAGAGATCATTCAGTGCTTATAATAGACACGCAAAATCTACAATCATCTTCGCACAGTTTACACAGGAGCCGAATATGATAAAGAACTCTTTGGACTGAATGACCTCTGGCATTGGCTGGGAGGCACACTGAACTGAAAATAGAGCTAAAGCAAGTCTCTGCATGGCTTAGGCTGGAATGGGGCGGATTCGGCAGGGCACAAAAAACAGGACCGGCCCTGACTCCAATGTAATAAAAAGGTAGCTTTTAACTTGGAGAAGTTGAGAAGAGTTTTATGCCAAATATATAAATATTAGCTTCCTCTTTGGCTTATTCTGGTGCTATAATGACAATGGTGGACTATTCTACAAAGTTTAGGTATTATTGGTGATGTAACTTACCATATAGATTAATAAATCGAATACAACTCTCAACAATTCTTGGTATTGCTTGTCCAGAGTCCTTAAAAAACAAAGAATGTGGACATAACATTAGTACAAACAATCTATGCTCTAAACTATTAATATCTGATAAACATTTATACAATTATTGAAAATATACCACACAAATATAGCATGCGCAGAGTTCCCACTCCTTTTGCCAAATTCATTTCCATGACTTTTCCAGTACTTTGTGATCAATGGATAAGGATTTTCTAAATCATTTTATGGAGATTTTACAAAGAAATATTTTAGAAATGATGACAACTCAAAAAATTCACTTAAGAAATATTCATATTTTAAATATTTTTTTTTTATCAACTTCCATGACTTTTCCAGGTCTGAATATCTAAATGTGAAAATTCCCCGATATTTTCAGGTTTTCCATGAGAATGGGAACCCTGCATGTACCAGTGTCAGAGATGGGAGAGTAATTCTTCTTGGCAAACCCTTACAAAGCCCATTGGTTTTTAGTTTTAAACCTTGCTATTTAAAAGTGAATGCAAATAAAATCAAATGATCTTCTACCCAATCATGCTCCAGTCAAAGTTCTTATAGAGACAGGAAATTAAATGACAACTTAAATCTATGTGTCAACATGGTTCTTGAACATGAATGGACCTAATGCCAAGTGTGGAAAAATAAATGCTGGCTGCTGCTGAACACAGATTCTGAACATGGCAGACATGCTTTTGATAATCCAGCTATGTGAATCCTACGTTCAAGCTGCCTGTTGTTAGCAGTTAGAGCTGTTTGTTTTGTGTTTGGCAGCACTCTATCTTACATGCCTTTAAAAATGCTGTTATCTGCTTCTAACTGAGGGAATGTGCCAAGCCATAGCTCTGTGCCAGTGCCAGGAACAGAGGCAGATCTCGCAGGGGCTATATTTCCCAGCTATGCTCCATGCAATATGGTGCATACAAAATGTTCTGCCCTGAAAGTGTTTAAATATTGATATGTCTCAAATTCTTAAAAAATATCACTGGCTACTACAACTCTGGTCTATGCTTGAATCAAAAAGGATTTGTGTACAAATTTGTAGCAGAATACATAACAAAATAAGGCACTGTGCTGCAATTCAGTTTTACTTTATGGCAAGGCATTATTTGTGTTCCATTTATGTCCTTATATTTGTATTTTCTTTCCTTATAAATAATTTGTATCCATATGTAATTAGCAGTTTCTTAATTTCTCACTTATTTTAATCATTTATAGCTATATTTATAGTAAATACTATTTAAAGTATTTAAATAATATTCTATACATATTTTATAAACCATATTTTAATAAAAACATTTTAAAGTATTTTTTTACTCTGAATTACCAGTGTATGAAAGGTACTATATGAGTAATTGCATGTGGATTGCCTTACATTTAAATGACATATTCAGAATAAAACTATTTCTATGGTGGGTATCTTGGTCTGGGATGTACAAGAAGGACATGCTCTCATCTATGACACTTACATGGGTACATCCTGTGGGTCTTAAAGTCTGAGATTTGACTAATGAAAATGCTTATTTTTAGCATTTTTCTAATACAAACTTTTCATTACCAACTATGTATTTTATCAGCATAACAACGAGTGGCATTCATTTCTTAAGAATTTAGTATGCCACCCTTATGCTGTTTATTGGTTTAAATAAAATAAAAAATAAAAAACTGATTTTCAATGTGGACTCAGACTTTGGGACACCAATTTACATGGTTTAGAACTCCTTAATAAGCAAAGGTGATTGGAAGTCGGTCTGCAGGAAGCTTAGACAAATGTGCAGCAAGCCATTCAGAACAAGCCGACTGTTTCTGTACCTGATGCCTTGTGTGAGAGTTCCGTCGTCCGCGGCTATGAGAATGGGACAGCAGAAAGAGAGAGAGTACAGCAAGAGAGCAATAGAGCGGGGGAAAACACAGAAGAAAGAAAGAGGCGATCCCCAGGTTATTTGGTCCCAGCACTAAAGCCACCAAAAACAGCCTACAACATCATTATTAGTCTTCCAATGACACCATTAGCTCCAGCCTCACAGAGAGAAAGAGAGGGTGGGTGTTTGTGCTGACAGCATTGTATCCTTTCATCCCATACATTTCTCACACATACACTGTGCATTTTAAGTCTCTGCATCTAAAATTTGAGTATGCATGTTTAAAGCAATAGTACACCAAAAATCCCTCATGTCATCTCAAAACCGTTCCGAACCCATATTTTTGGTGTGGAAAACAATCGGAGAATGTTTTTTAACAATTTTTAAGCAGCTTTAAATTGACTTGCAACGACACTTCATAGTGACCACTGCACTCAAGCTAAAGAGGGCCAACAACACCCCAAAAAAGCACTAAAAGTCTAAATAATTTGTGTACTATGCACTGATGAGACAAAACATTATGACCACCTGCCTAAAATGATGTTGGTCATCTACGTGCTGCCAAAACAGCACTGACTTGCAGAGGCATGGACAATACAAGACCCCTTAAGGTGTCGTGGTATCTGACATCAAGACATTAGCAGCAGACCCTTCAAGTCCTGTAAGTTGCGAGGTGGAGCCGCCGTGGATCAGACTTGTTGGTCCAGCACATCCCACAGATGCTCAAACGAATTGAGATCTGGGATTTAGAGGCCAGAGCAAAACCTTGAACCATTCATCATGTTCCCCAAACCATTCCCGAACAATGTGTGCAGAGTGTCAGGGCACATTATCATGCTGAAAGAGGCCACTGACATCAGGGAATACCATTGCCATGAAGGGGTGTACCTGGTCTGCAACGATGTTTAGGTAGGTGGCATGTGTCAAATTGACATCCACATGAATGGCCAGACCTAGGGTTTCCCAGCAGAACATTGCCCAGAGCATCACTCTCCCTCCATCGTCTTCCCACAGTGCATAACAGCACACGCATACATGGGCATCCACGTGATGTAAAAGAAAACGATATTAACCGGACCAGACAACCTTCCTCCACTGTTCCAAGGTCCAGTTCAGATGCTCGCGTGCCCATTTTAGGCGCTTTCGATGGTGGACAGGGGTCATCCTGGGCACTCTAACTGGTGTGTGGCTACGCAGACCATACGCAGCAGGGTGCGATGCACTGTGTGTTGTGCCACAGGTGGTGTTCTTTGGGCTTTGGGCACCCTGTCGCCGGTTTGTGGTTTGTCCCTCACTAGACCTCTGTCGGTAGGTACTCACCACTGCTGACCAGGAGCACCCCACAAGCCTTGCCATTTCAGAAATGCTCTGATCCAGTCATCTGGCCATAAAAATTTGGCCCTTGTCAAAGTTGCTCAGGTCTTTACTCCTGCCTATCTCTCCTGCATTCAACACTGACTATGAGAACGGATTGTTCGCTTACTGTCTAATCCACCCAGACCTTGACATGTGGCCTTGTTAGATGATCAACGTTATTTGCGTCAACTGGGAGTGGTCATAATGTTTTGGCTCATCGTGTATTCCAACTTTTCTGAAGGCATACAATAGCTTTGCATAACGAAAAAACCTGAATAAAGTCACTGAATCATTATTCACTGATAATCTTGCCCTCCACCAATGCTTGCATGTTTGAGTCCAGAATTTGAAATGGTAAGTCACCTTCTTGAAAAAACTTGGAATATAGTGCACAATTCATATGGATTATTTTTATAACAGTTTTATGGTGTTTTTTTTATTTTTATTTTTGAAACTTGTCAGCCCCTGGTCACGATGAACTGCACATGTATGACAAAGGCTGCATAACAATTCGGTAAAACTTTACAATGAGGTTGTATTTGTTAACCATTTAAAACAATAGTTAAAAAGAACTCGCAGAGAACAATACTTTTACAGCACTTGGTTAATGTTAATTTCAACATATACCAGTACATATTTTTAATTAAAGGGGTCATGACATGCCTTTTTAATTATTTTAATATGTTCCTTTAGGTTGACTTCTAATATTATTTATTTTTTTAAATGTCGGTGCCAACAGAATAGCCTCTCAGAATAGCTACTCTTCTCACCACAATTGTATAGAGTGGTTATCTGAGTTACCATAGACTTTGTCAGTTCAAACCATTCTGGCCATTCTCTGTTGACCTCTCTCATCAACAAGGCTGTTGTGGTGTGTGCCGGCATCATTCTATGTAAATTCTAGAGACTGTTGTGTGTGAAAATCCCAGGAGATCAGCAGTTACAGAAATACTCAAAACAGCCCATCAGGCACCAACAATTATCCATGCACTTATCTAATCAGCCAATCATGTGGCAGCAGTGCAGTATATAAAATCCTACAGAAACGTGTCAGGAGCTTCAGTTAATGTTCAAATCAACCATTAGAATGAGGAAAAATGTGATCTTAATAATTTGGACGATGGCATGACTGTTAGTGCCAGATGGGCTGGTTTGAGTATTTCGGTAACTGCAGATCTCCTGGGATTTTCCCGCACAACAGTCTATAAAATTTCCTCAGAATGGTGCCAAAAACAAAAAACACCCAGTGAGCAGCAGTTCTGCAGATGGAAACACCTTGTTGATGAGAGAGGTCAACAGAGAATGGCCAGACTGGTTTGAACTGACAAAGTCTATGGTAACTCAGATAACCGCACGATAACAATTGTGGTGAGAATATCTTAGAATGCTATTCTGAGATGCGGGTTGGCACTGTTCACTGTTTGGCACTGGCACAATATTAATCAGGTGGTTTTAATGTTGTGGCTGATCGTTGTATAGTTGAGAAGATACGCAAGTTTGCATTCCCCTTTTGTCTCATCACTGTTTACACCCCTTTCATAATTTATACAAATATAAGAGATACATTTTTTTGTTTAGTACTACCCTTCAGAATCTACATAAGCAGATATTTACATTAAGCAGAGTATGCATATAGTATAGTGTGTTGCCTTCTTGAGCATTAATGAATGTTTGCACCTTGTGTAATAGCACAACTAATAACAAAAATAACAAAAACAAAAAGAGTGAAAAGGACCTCGAGACACACTGGTTGTACACGCTCTAAAGATGTATTCCCAAGATGAAATCTAATGAAACTGCATATGAACAACCAACCAACATATGCAAATAACCCGACTGTCAACAATGGCAACTAGATTTTAAATCGTTGTCACAATCAATTATTTTTGGTTGCATTTGCAACAAATTTTGTCACAATCTGGAGCCCTAGAAATGATTAAAGGCAGATTAAGCGTTGATGTGTTGTTGTGGAGGTGGTCAGATGCAAATGTCTACTACAGTTTGACATCACAATGTGGAGGAAGAAAAGAATGAGTTGTTTTGACAGCTTGGTTACAACAAATGCTCTTTTTGCAGTGAGGAGAAAGGTTTGAGTTCTGAAACTTGCAGTATGTTTTTATACTCTTCTATGTAAAAAGATCAAGGAAAATTTGATTCTTTTATGTCATGGCCCCTTTAAAAGTTGTGTACGTTAACATTAGTTAATGTATTATGATCATGAACAATCAATGATCAATAGCATTTTCATAAATTTACATCAACCACGATTAATAAAAGCTACAAAAAAGTATTGTTCATTGTCAGTTAATAATACCTAATGCATTTACTAATGTTAATGAATAGAACATTTTTGTACATAATTGTAACCAACAATTCTTGAAAAATATTCTACTTTTGTGTGACAATAAAAATAACAGCATATGATATTGAAAAGACTAGAGTGATTAAATGAAACAGGACTTTCATTTTTGGGGTAGAATTTCTTTAAGAAGCTTTCAAGCTGCCCAGAAGCAACTGTGTGAATGTTGATGCCTGAAGCGCACATTATCTCCATCAACACACACTCCCCCATGTTTCTGCTCTGTTTAAAAATGTTCCCCAGCCATAATGATCAGTCAAGTAGAAGCAAGTAGCTGTGGATCATAAAGGCTTCAAGAGGCGGTGTTCAGAACAGGTAGTAGTACAGCACCCACTGCTCTAAGTACCTTAACAAATGACTCCAAATTGCCATTAAACAGCTTAACGTTAAATACAGAGCGTGGCCTGGACCTGTGAGTGCCAAACGGTTTAGGAGGAAGACTGGGTGGCCTATAAAGAGAGGTTAACATGTTTAATCTTGAAAATCCGATGCTCTGTCACTCCCTGTAAAAAGCCTACTACGAGTAATTCTTCGATGACCAAACTTAACAGAGAACCTTCAAAGACATATTCCCTATAAAAGTAAGAATGTGCTTTGTGAATTTTTAAAAGCTGTTTTTACTACTATATAATAAATTCAAAAGCATTGCAAGTGAAGCCGACAGCTTGCTTAAATGGACAGACCAAACCAGTCTTTCATTTTCTGAATAAAAAGTGTGCTTTCAAAACTTGCCAAAGAGCTAGGGTGTTCTGGGTGGTTTCCAGGGCATTGCCATGTGTTTTCTAGGTGATAGGTCAAAAGAGACCACTGCCAATATGATATTATGGTCCCTAGATATGGCTTGGGTCTTTTTGTGCCATTTTATCATCAGCCAGGTAAAAAAATGTATGTCCGATTGCTTAGAAATGTTATACCACATCGTCTTCAACAAGCAAGATCATGATTTGATATTGGTAGCACAAGGGGTGCAGGACAAGTTATGCACCAAAGTCTAATATTTAGGTTAAGGGTATTTTAAAATTACCTAATCACAAGAACAAGCATTGGTAATAGTGATGCTTGCCTTAGCAAGCACTACTGACGTGTAAATATCCCATACATTATACGTGTTTGCAACTTTGGAAGGACAGGATAGCGTGCTGCACATGTGATTTCAGGTTATTTGGGGTAAGTAGTAATCTCCTATCGTGCTTAGCTCAGTGATCTGCACATGCCAATGTCCTGTTCATAAACTTCACTTCCACCGCACATCAAAGGCCATGGAAATGCCACGTCTGCTGGAAACAGCAGGCGATGGGTTGTGAGAGATATCAAGGCACGAAATCTTTTGGTTAGGAATGGGTGTGTTGGTTGCTGGTATTCAAAAAAGAGTAACTAAATCTTTGGCAAATTTTGATATAAAAATTCAGCCCTTGATTTCTGATAAAACAGATTCAATGTTACAAACAACTAGCTCTGCTAGTTGTCAAAACATGCTTGCAACAGCTTAGCATTAAAAACACTATCCTCCAAGTTCCATTATTTCTTTGTCTCACGTAAATGACAGTTCAATTCATTCCAAAACCTAATGTTTTAGCACCACTCTTCAGTCAAAAATAATCTAAATACAGCAAAAATGTCCCTTCCTCAGTAGGGAAGTGCCTTTTCATTTGCTTACAAATTGTGCCCAGTAGGCTTCCTATGTCTCTGAGTGAAGTCAGATCTAAAGGGAGCTATTGGAGCAATGCATTGTGGAGAGGAGCCCTGGGGAACAGAGTCATATGATGAATTATGGTGGTGAAGAGTCATAAGCATCTGTTCTACGGTTTCTATCTCTCATACATCTCTCTTATCTTTTTAACTTTCAGGTCTCCTTTCTCATAAGTACTGGGCTTCAATGCATCAGTTAATTGTAGTCAAGTGTTTAAAAAAAAAAAAAAGGATCTAGAGCCAGATAAATTACAGAAAAAGTACTGTAAATTTGCATTGTCAAATTTTATGCCACAGTCTTGCAATCTTTGAGAAACAGCTAGCCATAATGCAATATTTCATGACAAGACAAAACCTTGAATATGGTAGAGAAGGATTTTACCTTGTGGTTGCGTACTCAGGCCGGTAACCTGCGAGCAAGAGAGAGAGAGAGAGAGAGAGAGAGAGAGAGAGAGAGAGAGAGAGAGAGAGAGAATGAAAGGACCGTTCTTTAGAGTCCCTGGGGAAGGTTTTGTTTATGCTTGGTAAAGCACATGCAGCCAGCCATCTGTCTAGAACTGGACATCCACACATTCACACCTTTAGGACATTATTTGGTTTTGTAGAAAAACATCACATTTCCAAACTGCTGCAATCACAGCTGAAAAGTTTTAGCTACAAGTACCTTGTTAATCTATAAAATCACTGAAATAACAATCCTGCAAGCAGCCTAGTGCCTACAATCTTTAAAAGACACAGGCTATGGTTGACTTTAAGGAAAGAGAAGTGAACATGGTTTCTGACAGCTTTGTCGAGCCCACCCACACAGCACCCAGCTCAGTAGCCCCTGACAGTCAAGTCTGCTGTGTTCACAAAAGAAAACTGAAATGCCCCAGGCACCAAAATATGGAAGGGCACTGTGTTCAGGGGGTGCTGAGCTTATGAGGTGATGAAGAGGGATTACAAGCTTTCTGCTATAACAATTAATATATACAGTTACGAGGTCCAGTGATGTTTAAAGGGCAACAAAAATAAAGTAGCTGGTCTAAAAATGTTCCAGCTGTTTTTAGAAAGATATAGTAGACAGTGACTGGAAAATATCAGGACAAGACCAAACCCGAACCTGCATCACCCACATGAGCACCTCAGCTCAACATGTCAGGAGCATGTGCCATTGCTCCAACAATCTTATTTTCTTTAACTGAAATATTTTCCTAGTTATTGGCCATGAGAATTTGGATCAAAATTGTAAATACAATAAACATAAATGCTAAAACATTACATCCACTATGGATGATTTTCTGGATTTCTCTTATTCAACTGGAATTTTTAAGTTCAATCAATTTATCTGAGCTTGTTTTAGTCCATTCTAATTGAATCACCAAGGATATTTAAGTTGAATTAACAAGCGCATTTGCCAAATCAACACAAAAACATATGTTTAATCAACTAAAATTAGTGTCACTTCACAGTTAACTTTCATTTATGGCAAAATCTTCAATACAGAGAAATGTAAATTACTTTGAATCTGAACACATGTTAGACAAAGAATATCACCCTAAATGTTGTCCCAACTAGCTTAACAAATTTGTCTAAACAAACTACTTAATACTGAACAATGTTGCTGATTTGCATGCATTGCAGTAGGAATATTTTTTGATGGTTTGTGTTAGTGTTATAGGCTTATTGTTTGCAGTTTGCAGACTTTATCTGTACTGTTGTTGTTTGTGTTATCACTGTTAGTTAATAGTTGTGTGGTGATTTTCAGAGCTCATCTTTTTACATAATGATGTTTGTTGATTGTCACTATTACTGAGGTATGTGTGTGTGTGTGTGTGTGTGTGTGTGTGTGTGTGTGTGTGTGTGTGTGTGTGTGTGTGTGTGTGTGTGTGTGTGTGTCAAGTGTTGAGGTCTATTTGGCTCCTTCACTAGTTATCACATACTGTATTTGCGTTGCAATTTGCTAATGCCTTAAATAGCAAAGATTTACCACAGAAAAATTAACTTTTTTAGGGCAACGAGTTTCCATAAAATATTTAAGTTCATTGAACTTGTCCGGGCTTAAAGTGATATAGTTCATGAAGTATATACAGTACATCTATCCATGCAGTACAAAGTTCTGATGTTAGTATGACCATACAAAGGCAAACGTTACCATCACCGATGGTCCTCTTCAGTAGATCATGCTTAGCCTGTAGCTTAGTGATGAGATTGCTGCCCTCCAGATACTCACGGAATTTCTGTGAGGAGGCATGATTGAGACCAGCATGAGACCAGAAGAACAAGACAGCGGGTGACTTAAGCACACTTGAGCTGAGCTGTTTTCTATCACAAACAACCATAAGTTGCAAACCTAACTCTAAAACAAGCCTTTGAAACATTTTTCTTTGAATATAGCATCCGATTAAAAATAAATCTTCATGACACATAAACTGACCATGAAATAGAACTGCTCTGTCTCCTGCTGGTTGGCACGTCTCTTGGCGATGCTTGGCTTGCTGAGGTAGGTTTCTGAGACTGTGGACTTGACTGATTCGGTCGAACGGCTATGATGGAAGCATTCTGACACGTCGTAGTCCTCGATGGTCACCATGTCCTGAATGGTAGTGAGAGTGGCTTCTGAGGTCTTCTTTATCTGAAATGGGACATGGTCGTGGTTTTGTAGGAATTCTGCATATTTTATATTTTAAAAAATCCAGATTACAGAGAGCACCCATCGAGAGGAAATCTGATACATAAAACCAGATATCAAGTTTCACATTTGTAGGGATTTACATACATAACTTTGCATAATGCCATACAGCTTAACTTTAAAATACTTCAGGAATACTGGGCTATCAGTTTAAGTACGATAAAAGGACAAAAAAAAAAAAAAGTTTTTCAAGAAAAACTTGCACACTGAGAAGAAAAAAAAAATCCACCCTGACCATCCCTACCTGACATGTGCACAGTGACTAATAGAAGGCCTTGGGCAAGACACCAGACCAAAGAAATCAATTTACATACATTGGAGAGGAAGATGGCTAGGGGGAACATAATTCATTTGAAAGCCTTGAGGATTAATTTCTGAAGCTTTTCAGAGCCAGACATGCAACATTATGATAAAAATTATAAATGTCCGGGACTGTGGCCCTATATCCCAGCACTATAAGCTTTGGAGTACAGAACTGACACAACTCTATGGGATACCAGATGATCTGGAGAACTATTATAAAAAATGACTCTTATCAGGGCTGTAATGTGTAATGTGTATAATGTCTTTTTCAGCATATCATGCAGAGTATAAATCTGTAACAAGTTATGTATGAATTAATTAATAATTAATTGGATGACCATTTCAATCAATCAATTGAGATTATAAATAATATAAAACATATAATATTAGCAGCATACAATAGTTTAACCACACAAAAGGAAAAAAGTTTGGTTTGAAGGAAAGAAAAACTATTCAGAAAGCTAGTGCAGTCGTTCAGTGGAAACAGTGGTTCACTTGCTGAATGAACCTGCTCATTGTGCAAAAAAACAGAGTTTGGAAAGAGAGCAGAGCTTATTCGGTTTGCGAAAATACTGTAATCACACACTCAAACAAACAGACGTTGTATGACTACCTCCATGATTTTTTAACGCCACATAAAACCTTGTCAGTTTCATCACACGCAGTGAGCTCATCTCTCTCATTGTCCCATAGGGTCAGACTGAATCATCCCTCAAATCAATGGAGCATGACATTCATGACAATGGAAACTAGTGGCTGCACCAGACCGTAGCTCTTCTACGACAGGATAGATCCAGGTCACTGTTGCACCTGTGACTCCACTGCCAGTTATGGAGATGGATACACTAAGAACTGATCACAGGTTCAAGATTGTCTCCAGCCTTTAATCTCACTGTGGTTTGGTTTTGGTGACAGTATTAACAGATGATTTGTCGGACCTGTCTGTTGGATGTGGTTTACTGGGAAGTTGTTCAATAACAAAAGCAGGTGGGAAGAGAAGGAAGGGAAATTGCTCAGTTTCAATCACATCAAAGCAGTCAAATGAAATGACTTGAAATGACAATGAGAGAGATTTGTCATTTTTTTAAAATAACACTAATTCTGCTTGAAGAGCCCAGGCCCTCCAGTGATTTTTTTATAAAGATCCAATTGAGTGTAAGGGTTACCGTCCAATTTCCCTGATCCAGCTAGGCGTTAAAATACTGTCAACAACTTTGGCTAACCGATTAAATAAAGTTATGACATCTCTTATACATATAGATCAGATGGGGTTTATTCTCGGCTGCAGCTCTTCTGATAACATTAGGCGTTTAATCAATATCATGTGGTCAGGGGCGAATTATCAGACTCTGGTCGCTGCCATCTCAGGCGTTTGATATGGTAGAGTGGGAATATCTTTTTAAGATTTTGGAAATGTTCGGGTTTGGGAATAAGTTTATTTGATGGATTAAGTTACTTTAAAGAAACCCGGTAGTGGCGGTACAAACAAATTGATTAATTTCAGATTATTTTACTCTAGATAGGGGCACCCGGCAGGTTACCCTCTTTCCCCATTATTGTTCTGTCTTGCCCTGGAACCGTTAGCAGCAGCGATAAGAAATGAAGATGATTTCCCATGGGTGATTGCGGGAGATGTGGTGCATTAACTTCTGCTTTACAAGATCTCCGATCTCACTAGTTCTATGCCTTACCTCAAAAGAATTATTCATTCCTATTACAAGTTCTCAGGATACAGAGCTAATTAGTCTAAATCTGAAGCTTTGGCTCTGACCACGTACTGCCCAGAAACAGCTTTTCAGCCAGGTGCCTTTCAGTGGCACAAACAGGACATTAAGTATTTGGGTATTTTATTCCCAGCAAATTTGGGTGATTTAGTTAGTTCACTTTGACCCTTCAATAAAAAGTTTTTCGAGCGATGTGGGCAGGTGGGCTTCTTTACATTTATCGATGATTGGGAAGGTTATTGTTATTAAAATGAATTGTATTCCAAATTGAACTACCTGCTACAGTCTCTCCCTATAGATGTCCCCCTCTCTTATTTCAAGCTATTTGATAGCATAGCGAAGTCCTTCATTTGGAATGGTAAACATCCCAGATTACATTTCAGTAAATTGCATAGGCCAATTGACAAATGTGGGCTAGGCCTACCCAAGATTTTGTTTTATCTTTATGCGTTCAATCTCAGACATTTGGTTCATTGGTCACTTCCACCTGAGAGAGCCCCTCCTTGGTTTTGTATTGAACAGGAATTTCTTGTCCCTATTTCGCTATTGCAAAGCCTTTCTATCAAACTAACCGAGAGTTAAGTTACACCCTGTTATCTCGCATTTGCAGTCGGTATGGACAAAAAAAAAGTGTCCAAATTCTTTCATTCGGACATTTATTTAAATGTTGCCTCGAGCATTGGCTGAACCCCAAATTATGTATTAAAAAGTTCCCTCTCTGCTAGAGTAGATTGTGAGGGGGGTTACTACACTCGTGACCTATATGATAGGAGAGTGTTGAGATCCTTTGAAAATTTGGTTCAACATTTTGGGATTCCTAGATCAGTTCCTCAGTATTTACAGTTGCGCCACCTGCTCTGTACTATTTTGGGAGTATTATACACCCCCCTAAAGCAGCAGACACTTTGGGAGGGGTGAGTCCTACTTCATTTCAGGAGTGGTTCTCGGAGATGAAGAGGGTGGTGGCCTTTTCATTTAGAAGACTGGAGAAATTAGACCTGGAGGCTCTCTGGGAGGGGCAATTAGAGAGAGGCGTAGTTGTCAATATGTGTGATTATTATTCTTTGAGTGTCTATAATCAATGTTACATAATACACAATATATATTATGTTGTTACATAATATATATTATGTATTATGTATAATATATATATATATATATATATATATATATATATATATATATATAGTGATGGTGGTGTAGTGGTCTAAGCACATAACTGGTAATCTGATAATCAGAAAGACGCTGGTTCGAGCCCCACAGCCACCACCATTGCGTCCTTGAGCAAGGCACTTAACTCCAGCTTGCTCCAGGGGGATTGTCCCTGTAATAAGTGCTCTGTAAGTCGATTTGGATAAAAGCGTCTGCCAAATGCATAAATGTAAATGTAAATGTAAATGTAAAAAAAATGGTTAAATCAGAAAAACAAAATGCAGGTGGGCATAGGGCTGCACAATTAATCGAAAAACTGACCTTAATTTACTTTCTTAATGCACATTCCTGATCTTATTTTGCACAATTAATCAATGCACATAACTCCAAGTAAAAAAAAATATTAAAAGTAGTAGGGCTGCACAATTAATGGAAAAAATAATTGCGATTACGATTACAGCTGCCACGATTATGTAATCGTGAAAACTGATGATTACAGCATTCAATTTAAGTCTGCTCCTGTTGCATCAATTGTTTGTATTTACAAAGTGTTTTTGCTGCGGTTGAGTATTCTAACCAATCACTAACATGTCAGTTAGCAATGAAACGGCAATGGCCAATCAGAGCCGCCTAGATTAGTCCTCCGTCCTATCTGTAATAACAACTAATGCCCAGATGCTTGTTCATGTTCTTGCTCTGTTTGCGCAGCACACAGAAATTAATACTGAAGAAACATCACCTGACACTTGCAAAGAAGATGTAGAACAAGAGCGAAAAGTGCTTTGTAAATATTTTGGATTCATTAAATATTGCACTGCTCGCTCTGAACATAGATGTTAACTACACTGCAAATGAGCAACATGACAAAACTAAAACGATCCCGTTCTAATCAAGGCAAAGGTGCGTTTTAAACAACTGAGTTGTTATGCTGATTAGACAGCTTTGTTTTTAATGAGAGCATTCGCAAGAGTGCAGAACATTGTGTGAAGCGTCACTGTGCTCGAAATGCAGATCTCAAACAGTGTAAACCTGCAGTGAGTGACAGCAGTCATTGTAATGGGAGAGTTTGTCACGTTGCTCGATTTCTGTTCAATTTATTACAAATGTAATAACAGTTTTGTTTTGTCATGTTAATAAGCGGGCCAATGTGAATTTGATAAAGTAAATAAAGTAATTCAGCTGAACTGTTCTAAGTGTGTTTTGGAAGTGTAGACAATATAAAGAATATGGCATGAACAGCATGTCAGGAATCATAGTCATTGTTATCATGTCTGCTCTAATAAGACCCATTTGCCACGCAGCTGGTATTGGTAGATTTAACATTTACACGAATCGCACAAACTCAGATCGCAAATGACTGTTTTTAATTTCCAAAGTGCAACCACGGAGGCCAAAAATTATCTAACATAAATGAGATCACCATGAAGATTTAACAGGATCATAAATCATACGATCAGTGAATCACAAAGCAGTATGAGTTTTTTGATGTGCCCCCCAGAGGTTTATCTATGGCAAAACAAACAGACACTTTCTACAGCCAACTGTGAAATGCCTTAGTAGGGTTTTAGTGTCTGATGTGAATAGATTATCCATTGGGGAAGTTCAGGAGGGAGGGAGAATAGAAGCGAGAGAAAGATAAAGGGAGAACAAGAAAAAGAGATAACACTGTCAATTCTCCACAGAGAAGCCCAAAATTATCATAATCTCTAGAGCAAACACTATTTACATTATTCAATTATGAGTTCTGGAGGAGAAATGTAAAATGGAGGGGAAAAAAAAAAAAGGATGAGAAAGGAAGTTTTCAAAGAAAGACTTATTTCTTTGTATGTGGTAAAGGTGTGTTTGAAGCCCAAGGCAAAGCCTATCAGGATGAGTGCTTTATAGCTGTTATTAGTCTAAAGCATAAAGTATTCATCAGTTAATTTCTATTGTCCTCTAATTCAGTGAAGGGTCAAGGAAACAGCTGCACAAAAAACTCGGGCTTTGGTTTGTACCAACACTATGTTCTGTATAATGTGATGCTCTTCAACAGACCTTGAGGCTGATGCCACTTGTTTGAAGCCATCTGGAAAAAACAGGAAGTGCCCTGACCTTATATACACTTACTGTGTGCTTCCTCTTATCCTGGCCTTATCCAGTCACTATAAACACTCATCATTTAGTATATGATTTTTATTCCAATTAACAAAGCACTGTACTAGTTTAAACCAATATATTCATCAGGGTAATTATTCAGGTGATATTTGGAGATTATCAGTATTGGCATACTGTCACGTTTTTGTGTGTTTTTGTTCATGTCTTTTATTTTGAAAACTAAGTTCCTTGTTCCTGTCATGTGATTTCCTGTTCCTGCCATGTTTTCATGTGGTTTCCTTGTCATGTTACTGTCATATGACCCTCTTGTTCCACTATGTTTATTAGTCCTGTCTCCTCATTGGTTTGTGTTCATGTGTCTTGTTATCAGTTCTGTAATGTAATTGGTTCATATGGATATTGCCTGGTTTTCTTGTTATTAGTTTGGTCTTGTTATTGGTATATGTTTCATTGTCTTGTTAACTTGTTTACCCAGTCTGTGTATTTATAGCCCTCATGTTCTTTAGTTCTTTGTCAAATATTGTTTTGGTGTAATTGTGTTCAGGTCAAGTCACGTCTAGTCTTATGTTTTGTTGGCACTGAATAATAAACTGCACTTGGGTTCTCACATTCATCTTATCATCGTCTTCGTCCTGTTCATGCTTGCTTTGCCCTGCCTGAACATTACAGAATACTCAACCCACCAGCATGAACCCAGCAGATTGCCTCTTACAGTTACGTCAGGGAAACCATTCCGTGGAGGAATATGTGGAAGACTTCTGCGCTCTGGCTAGCAAGGTGGATTTCAACGAGATCGCCCTCAAGTACATTTTCCATTTTGTGCTAAATGAGCCCATATGCTCCATGCTGCCTGGAGGCAGATATAGTTGGACTTTGTTAAAAAAATATTGACGTTGCTCTTCGAATGAGTGGCTCAGCCTTCACAGTGTAGGATGTGTCCCGCACAACTGTCCCAACCCTGTATGAAACTAGATATGGAGATGAGAAATGTAACAGGTATTCAAGCGTCTCTCTTAACCATGCAGCTGGTACGTTACACAAAGCATTTTTACTATTTCTGCCTTTCTTGTAAATAGGTCTCATTATTTATGACTAATGAAGGAGCTCCAAGATATGAAATTACAGATCGCTCCTACGTCACGCGCTTACAATGTTAACAGCTGATTATAAACATAGTTATAGTTTGATATAGTTATCGTGTCGCTAGCTTAAGGAGACTCTGTATAACACCATTTACATGATGAATTAACAGGTATAGAAAGGTTTATACATCTATAACATCTTAAGTTCAGGAACTACGTGACAAAGCGCTTCCTCACTGCACTCGCTTACACTTCTGACACTGCTGACATCTGCACGAGTGAGAGAGCGAGAGCCAGAGCCAGAGTGAATTTGCAAATTTTGGAATTACAGTTTAATACAAAAAAAGTTTAATGGGGCCTGGGTAGCTCAGCGAGTATTGATGCTGACTACCACCCCTGGAGTAACGAGTTCGAATCCAGGGTGTGCTGAGTGACTCCAGCCAGGTCTCCTAAGCAACCAAATTGGCCCAGTTGCTAGGGAGGGTAGAGTAACCTCCTCGTGGTCAGGATTAGTGGTTCTCACTCAATGGGGCACGTGGTAAGTTGTGCGTGGATCGTGGAGAGTAGCATGAGTATCCACATGCTGGGAGTCTCCGCAGTGTCATGTACAACGAGCCACATGATAAGATGCGTAGATTGATGTCTCAGAAGCAGAGGCAACTGAGACTTGTCCTCCATCAAACGGATGAAAATGTGTAACCGCGCCACCACAAGGACCTACTAAGTAGTGGGCAATCCAAATTGGGAGAAAAGGGGATAAAAAAAATATTTGTTAATCAGTATCTATTGGTTTACCAATTTGCAGCTGCACTGTAAAGTGAATAAAAGTGTGCAGGAATTTCCAGCATTATGATTGTGGAACTTGCAGGAATTATTGAAATGATGCACAATAACTGCAATACCCCCCCACCCCCTTGTCGTATACAGCAAGGCGAGCCAAATCAAAGGTAATCACGGGCCAACTTGCGAGCCCTGGTTTGGCCTAGAGTTTACTCTGAATGGTGCCAAAAACAAAAAAAAAACGTCCTGGGAGTGGCAATTATGCTGACAGAAATGCCTTGTTGATGAGAGAGGTCAACGGTGAATGGCCAGTCTGTTTTGAGCTGACAAAGGCTACGCTAACTCAGATAAGGACCACTTGCCTTGTGACAACAGTCCAGGCTGGTGGTGGTGGTGTAACAGTGTGGGCCCATTACTACCAAACAAACATAGCTTGAATGCCTCAGCCTATTTGCCTATTGTTGCTGACCATGTGAATTCCGTCATGGCTACAATTTACCTATCTTCTTGCATAATAATGAACCATGTCACTAAGCAAAAGTCATCTAAAACTGGTTTCATAAACATGACAATGAGTTCACTGTTCTTTAGTGGCCTTCCCAGTCACTGGATCTGAATCCAATAGAACACCTTTGGAGTGTGGTAGAACAGGAGATTCACAGCATGAATGTGCAGCAGACAAATCTGCACAAATAACGTGATGCAATGTCAACATGAGCCAGAATCTTGCAGAAATGTTTCCAACATCTTTTAAATTCCATGCTACAAAGAATTGAGGCTGTTCTGAGAGCAAAGGGAGGCTCTACCTAGTATTAGTATAGTGTTCCTAATAAAGTGCTCAGTGAGTGTACATCAATCACTGTCCGTGTGTTACTGCATGATATTAAAGCACCAAAAAGGTCACAAAAGACAAAGAAAGTGTGAAAAATCGGTGCGCTGTTTCTCCCAGATGCATCTGAAAATTAATCCAAGCACATAAGCACATGTGTCCCAGCATGTTGATATCAGACACACAGAAAAAAGTTCTGTGAAGTTTTCATGCTTGTGTATGTATCCACGATTTCAATTTTTTTTGATCAGATGGTTATTTCCTTTAAAAGCAGCTTGTAACTGGCAAAGTTGAAACGTTTAGGTAAGCGCAGCAGTTGATTGACATGTGAGGGGTGACGCTTCGCTGTTGTCCGGGAGGCATTCAGGATGGATAGCATTTCCACTTCAAATGCGATGTGGTCACATGCATTTTTGACTGCCTCCTTATGTGGTTTTTGATCTGATCACAAAACGTTTTAAGACCACATTTAGACCTGACCACATGTATTTAGTAATCGGATCACCAGAAACACATCTTAATACCAGGTATAAACAGGGTCAAATGACCTTCCTCCTTATGTTAGCTCCTAAATCTGGCTACCAAAAGCTTTGTCAAAGGATAATACAGAGGTTCTGTCTTCATATATTTTTGAGTGAAATTAAGAGGGAACACATTGTGCAAAATAAAGGTTTCAGACAGATTTCATCCTTTTGTGAACAAATTTTGATTTTGCATTAAAAAAACCATCATCTTATTTTTAGGACCATACAATTAGAATTTTTTTTTGCATTGTGACATTATTGTGACAATTCCCCCTATAACCCATTACCGTAATGCAGCAAAAAAAATAAAAAATAAAATCTATGATATATTATTTCAAGTATTTATGTCATTTTATACTGTATTGAGAATTTTAATTTGAGGGGGAAATTTACTTAAATGGCTTTTTCTGTATGCAAATACAATTTCTTACACTTTTGTTTTAATTCTGGGGTGAAATGTGACCTGCACAAGTTTTCGTAAGTTTCACCCAATATCACAACCTGCAGTATGAATGCATTGAGGTTTTGTCCTAACCTATATGACAACACAAGTTAAATCTGTGCTGTAGAAATACTATATAGTCTTTATCATGTGAACTTATTGACACAATCAGTACCATATTCTGTGTCTGTACATCAAAATAATCTCTGTCTCCACTCACAGCCCTCTATAAAAAGCTCAAAAGAATCTGCACACAGCAGTGAAATAACAGGAAGAAGATAAGAGAAGGGGACATGCAAGACACTCGTTCATCTATGATGGACACGATAACTGCGAGTGCTTTAAAGACTGATTCAAATGTTGCAGCCTTGGTGGAGACACAGATAATAAAAAGTGAAAGACACACACAGTCTGAGAGAAGAACAAAGGAAATGTTGATACTGAGAAAAACCTGTCTGTGCGTCGTTGTGGTTATCTGGAGGACAGCGAAAACTCTTCAGGGAGCTAAAAAAGTATTTCTTGTAAGTCTCCCACAGCCTCTTTTACGATCAGCTCTTGCCAACTCAATTAAGCAAACACACTGCAAAGCTGTCTCACACGAATGCAATGGGAAGTTATGGGATGTGTGTTCCTGGACTTGTCAAACTTATTTAACAAGATTCTCAAATTTAATTACGCACTTCAATGTGTTCATCGTCTCATAGAATTACTATTTAGCAAAAGCTTTTTATCCAAAGTGAATTGTACACTTTTCTGGGAAAGTCTTGGGGAACTTTGCGTTCAATTTCCAGGACACCTGGGATGTCTCCTTACGCCATTATTAGAATCATAGCGAATTATTAGAACACCCCTAAATGACGTGTAAAAACAAAACAAAATGTGGTTAAGTCTCTTAATATGTCAGATAGAATGTCTCTTCCTGTCTAAGTGGGCGATTCTGAGCCAGAATAAGCTGCAATGTGGATCAGACCTCATGACTCAAGTCAAACTTCTTGCTACATGTGAGCAAGGTTCCCTTACCTCAGAGGTTCTCAGTTCACATTCTCACATGTGTTGTCAGGGGCGCTCACTGAGCTGCGTTTATGTAAACAATGATGTTCTTTCTTATCGAATGGGTGAAGAGGAAAATTTCAGCGAACACTTACATTTCAGTCTGTTCTTCACACAACACTATTGAATGGCTTCGGTAGACTTGAAATATAGCGCACAAGTGATACGGACAACCTTTATGCATTTATGTGCTTTTGCAGCTTGACAGTCACAATCATGATCCTCTCATCCCTCAATATTGTGTTTTACGGATTAAAAAAGTCGTACTCGTTTGGATCGAGAAGGTTGAGTAAATGACAAATTGTATTTTATGTTAAGCTAATATATGTCCTGCAAGCATTATCACTTGTACACTCTATTTTTGGATGTTTGATAGATATATAAACCTAGTTAAAAGAAATTGTATTTATGTAACACAGAAAGTATACATAAAATAGCAGAACAATGTAGGTTTAGTGACAAAAAAATATTAAGATTATAAGAAGATTGTATTCAGTTTCTTATTTCAGAATTAATTTTTTTAAAGAGTTTAATTTTATAATATTTAAGAAAAATCTGTGAAAACCTAAATATTGCATTCAGTTTACATTGTATTTTTTTAATCAAACTTTTAATAAAATAAGTTCTAGTTTTAAAGGGGGTCATGAATCCAAAATATTAAGAACAACTGCCTTACCTCCTCACTCTCGATCTTAAGAGTTGCTAGCCGGGACTGCAGCTGCTGGAACCTCAGCAGGAGTTCAGCCTGCACAGGAGGTTGGGCCGTGATCTGGCACACCTGAAAAACAAGACAAGACTTCAAATTACAAGAGAGCTCTAACAGTCCTCCTCTGCAGATTTGTCAATACCTTTGAGACATTACACACATTTCCATGAAATACCATTTCAACCAATTTGACTTAAAAACATAATCGGACATATTACGAATGAAACAAGATATTTAACAAGACAAAAAATAAGGCAAAACTTGATTTTATATATTACAAATTGATTGGATCATGAAAAGTGGAGCAAGGAGGTTGGAGGGGAAGGGTTTGTTTTAGAGGCGGAGCAAGTTATTACTTTTTAGGGCTGCACGATTATACCAAAAATCATAATAGTGATTATTGCCCTTGATATTGTAATCATGATTATTAATGTCGATTAAAATATTAAATTACTGTGACATCACAAAGCAACGATGTGGTTCTTCAGAGTAGCAGATTTCAATGGTGGATATGAACTGCCCTCCAGTTTCTTTTAAGCATCTTTTAAGCATTATATTGTATTTTATTTTATATTGTATTGTAATAATGTTTGTTAAGGTAAGGCAAATAAAAAATATTTTAAATGGATATCTATGGTATAGAATAAATTAAATTATAAAAATGTTGTTTGCACGTACAGTAAATAATATGGCATATTCAATATTCAATCTTATTAACAGCCGATTTAAATCGACCGAGTTACTGTGTTCAGTAAGCCCTTTCATGGAGAGAAGGGACCATTCATCCTGTTAAATCTTCAATGGTGATCTCATTCATGTAAGATCATCGTTAGATAATTTTTGGCCTCCGTGGTTGCACTTTGGAAATTAAAAACAGTCATTTGCGATCTGAGTTTGTGCGATTCGTGTAAATGTTAAATCTACCAATACCAGCTGCGTGGCAAATGGGTCTTATTAGAGCAGACATGATAACAATGACTGTGATACATGCTATTCAGGCACACTTAGAACATTTACGCTGAATAACTTTATTGCTACAAATCAAATTCACAGTGGCCCACTTATTAACATGACAAAACAAAACTGTTATTCAATTTTTTATAAATTGAACAGAAATCGAGCAACGCGACAAACTCTCCCATTTCAATGACTGCTGTCACTCACTGCAGGTTTACACTGTTTGAGATCTGCATTTCGAGCACAGTGACGCTTCACACAATGTTCTGCACTCTTGCGAATGCTCTCATTAAAAACAAAGCTGTCTAATCAGCATAACAACTCAATTGTTTAAAACGCACCTTTGCCTTGATTAGAACGGGATCGTTTTAGTTTTGTCATGTTGCTCATTTGCAGTGTAGTTAACATCTATGTTCAGAGCGAGCAGTGCAATATTTAATGAATCCAAAATATTTACAAAGCACTTTTCGCTCTTGTTCTACATCTTCTTTGCAAGTGTCAAGTGATGTTTCTTCAGTATTAATTTCCGTGCGCTGCACAAACAGAGCAAGAACATAAACAAGAATCTGGGCATTCAGAAAGTTAAAAACTTGCGCATTAGTTGTTATTACAGATAGGACGGAGGACTAATCTAAGTGGCTCTGATTGGCCATTGCCATTTCATTGCTCAACTGACATGTTAGTGATTGGTTAGAATACTCAACCGCAGCAAAAACACTTTGTAAATACAAACAATTGATGCAACAGGAGCAGACATTTTCATGATTACATAATCGTGGCAGCTGTAATCGTAATCGCGATGAGTTTTTCCATTAATTGTGCAGCCCTACTACTTTAAATTTTTTATTTTTTACTTGGGAGTTATGTGCATTGATTAATTGTGCAAAATAAGATCAGGAATGTGCATTAAGAAAGTAAATTAAGGTCATTTTGACTTTAATAATGATGACAGCAACCATTCGATAATCTACTACAATAGAACATTTCCCAAAGGGAGGAATCTCATCCCAGAATGAAAAAAAATTACTTAAAACACCTGGCATGTGCATATTACGCAAAACCTCAGTTGTTTTGTTTTCACTAACCGAGAATGCAGGCATGCCCACAATACAACAGGTTGCAAACCATGCATAGACATTATATCACTGACAAAATGGCCAATTAAGGAGCATTAATCCAACAAACACCCTCTAAATAATGACTTGATGGTGAGAAATGCAATATGATCTGCTCCCAGAACTCTGCGTAAACACCATGCTGGTAGCTGAGACACAATAAAATAGGAATATGAAGCAATCCGGACCACGTCTAAATCAGAATTTCATTAACATGCTTTTTTCCACTCTGTATCCTGCATGCGCTCATACGTTTCATTACATGCTGAGACAAGATTAATGTTCAGGTTAATGGATATACCATGGGAGGTGCACATTTATCTCACTGTTTTTGCAAAAATGATATGTAATGTCTGCTTTCAGGTATGGAATGTGAGGTCACAAAGGTTAAGAAAATAAATGAACATGCAGACCATCATCTCAGAATTAAGATGTAGCTGGAGTCAGTGTGGTTGCAAATGTGTATATACAGTGGGGACTAAAAGTCTAAGACCACATTGTAAATCTGGGATTTAAATTCCTAAATTTACACCTGGAAATATTTGTTAAGCTGATAATGTGCATTAAACATTTATTGATTTACAAAAATGCAAAACAGAAGCATTTTCACTACTCAGATTTCGACTCCCACTGTAATGTATAAGTGGGTGTACACATATGTTCAAGGGTGTGGTGGTATGGCTTTGTTTAAATCTGACCTCATCTCCCATATGTGGTTGGAATTCAAATTTGACTGGTGGGCAGAAGGCAGTAGGGTACATTTCCATGAAACGCTGGCGGTCACTACGGGGGTCCAGACTGTCCACAGCATTCTCTATGATGTCCAGGCCTTCGTGACGGGATGTCTCCAGGTTATATTCGGCCGAGAGGTAGGTCCGCAAAGCCCGGTTCAGAGAGGCATGGTACCCCAGATCACAGCACTACAAGGGCAGAGGGAGAGGCACAGGGAAGTGTCACCTATTAATAACTTACCAAAGACACCCCTAATCTCCATTAAAGGGATAGTTCACCCAAAAATGAAAGTTCCTTTATCATTTACTCACCCTCATGCCATCTTCTGTTGGACACAAAATAAGCTTTTTAGCAGAATTTCTCAGCTAAGTAGGTCTTTACAATTCAACCAAATAGTGGCCAGAACCAGAAACAGGTAAATATTTAAGTCCTTTTTTACTAAATTCTGCTCCACGCCCAGGTGGTGGCAATATGCACAAAGAATATGAATCGCCAAAAATAACAGAAGTGAAAATGGAGCTTTATAGTAAAAAAGACTGTTTCTCACCCGCATCTAACATATTGCTTCTGAAGATATGGATTTAACCACTGGAGTCTTATGGATTATTTTATGCTGCTTTTATATGCTTTTTGGCACTTCAAAGTTCTTGCCACCATTCACTTGCATTATAAGGGCCTACAGAGCTGAGATACTTATGAGAAATTTCTGTTTGTGTTCAGCAGAAGAAAGAAAGTCATACACTTCTGGGATGGTATGGGGGTGAGTAAATGATGAGAGAATTTTCATTTTTAGGTGAACCATCCCTTTAAAACAGGGAAAAATAATATCTCTAGTAAATACTGCATATGGTGCCTTCAGTTCCTTCTAAAAAAAGTTACTACTTATGAGCTTGGAATTACAATGTTATGTATTCATGCTTCTTGCTTTCTTAATGCAAAAATAATGTGAATTCTTGCATAAATGAGTTTCTCTCAAGCATACATGAATGTAAAATGGAAAAATAACTTATATTTTAGGTTGTTTCTTACCAAAACATGTTGCATAGCTTCAAAAGACATTAAATATGATGCACAAATCACATGGACTACTTTTATGATACTTTTGCATCCTTTATAACTCTTCAAAATAAGGCACTATTCACTGCAATTATATTGAAAAGTGCACCGAGATATTCATTAAAACCTGCATAAGAAAGAAAATCACACAGGCTTGGAATGACATGAGGGTGAGTATAAAAAGTTATGACATAATTTTCATTTATTGGGAGTGATATTCCTGGT
This sequence comes from Xyrauchen texanus, assembly GCF_025860055.1. Classification (NCBI taxonomy): domain Eukaryota; kingdom Metazoa; phylum Chordata; class Actinopteri; order Cypriniformes; family Catostomidae; genus Xyrauchen; species Xyrauchen texanus. The sequence continues at coordinate 28,688,457 of NC_068296.1, read as the reverse complement.
TACCAGCCCAAATCTTTAACCACTAGGCCATGCCACCACAGTTCCAGCAAGTGTTAGATCTTCCTAACAGCTAGTGTATGACATTCCAAACACATGATCAACTTTGGCTTTGAGAATCATTGTGTCCCTGTATCTAAACAGTCTAAGATGACCTAATATATACTCACAGTATTCTATTCTGTGTGCTGTCTTTATATAACCTTGGATGCTAAAAGACTTGTGTGAAACAGCCTGGTAGCAAAGTTGCTACAGGCTAAACATGAGTAGACTGGCAGGAATTTTCATATTTTGATTTAAACTCTGATATACAGCAGGAGTCATGGGGAACTGATATGAGAAACGGTGTCCTGGATAATAAAATATGGAGAAATGTGCCATCCTTGGAGAGGTTATTTAAGATCTCACTGTGCTCGTCATTGGAATAGCTGCCAGCATTTGGCTCTTAAAGCGTCTGCCACCTTCAGTGTCCACTGCTTTCCATCTTATTTAATAATCATGTTGGAGTGCTCAGCCTGTTGGTCTGCTGATTGATTTAAGAGTTTTGATGCTGATGCAGCCAGAGCAATCAAATGGATCCAGCTACTGTTGCTGTCCACATTGCCCACTAAATGTATCTCTCTCTCTCTCTCTCTCTCTCTCTCTCTCTCTCTCTCTCTCTCTCTCTCTCTCGTTTTCCAGTAAAAACATCAAGCATCCTTAGAACATAATAAATTCACTTGACAAACAAACTTGTTTAATATAATAATACTAGTTTTCAAAAATATATCTTAAATTCAGCTTATTCTACTTCAGCAAAATGTTTTTCCTAGTTAAACCTAATGACAGGTAGATATAAATTATATGATATAATATAATCTGACTTCTTACTGCACAAGACAAAAATACTGATTAAGGGATTGTTTTTTGCCATCTCTTTGGCTCTGTCTTGAGCACTCTTTTAGTCTCTCCATTGCTGTCGGTTTCTCCAATTCTGGTGAGACAGCACAAAACAGTGGATAAAGTAAAAAGCCGTTCCAGCTCATCTCTGTCTGTCTGCCTGCCTGTCTCACTGCCTTCATCTCTCTTTCTGGTGAGACAGCACATTGCAGATCAAGCAAACCCCAGTTCTTCTTTAATCATACTTCAAGTACAAAAGTACCAAAATAATCGTTAAGGAACAAGAAACGTTTGACAAGCTCAGTTTTCTTTCCTGTGTTGACATATCTCCTATTAAAACATGTCATATTGAAGGGCTTGTCCCTATTTTAATAGCCAATATTTTTAGTTATGTCAAAACCATGAACCATTATTTGCTATTTGCTAGTAGGGGTTTCACGACTACTGATTTTAAATTATCGACTAGTCGAGCCCATTAGTAGAGTCAAATTCTACTAGTCGTGACATCCAAAGCCCCACCCATCCACGCAATGGGTTTTAGCAGAGACTATTCAGCAGAGATGGGCCATTTCTATAAAAAAAAACAACTGGGAGAAATTGGAACACCCAACAGATGTAGAAAGTCCCACTTTATAGGTAAAAAAGCCAACCACCTTTAAAACAAGCCAGGAAAATGGCATTTTAGCCGTTAGCGTAATCTGAGGTAAAGCAGCACAATTTATGATACAAGTGTTGTCAAATTTGAATGCTGATTTAAATATGTTCTTTGATCATAATCTTGTTCCCCCATTCAAGAAGATAGAAGCTGCAATTTCATGACTGGAAATAGCTTCCAAAGAGAGTCCAAAGATGGCCACCAGTGGACTGACTTGCTAGAAAGACTTTTTATTATCTAATTATTTGTATTTACAAAAATACTAACGTAGTTTTATGTCGTCAGGCATTATTTAGCCTGCTAGACTGTGCCTGGGGTTGCCATAGAAATGTGCTTAGTAGTTTGACACATGAGGAGAAAATAATGACCGATGGTCTATGTGTTGTTTTGTATGTGAATGGATCGGATGAAATAAACATCAACCAAAACATTATCTCCTCGTAAGCACCTTTTTATTAGAAGTGTGGCACAATAGGTAGGCATACATCGAGTTATAACATATCTAAAAGATAACATAAGTGTTTGAACATATTTAACTTAGCCTAGACTACCTGTAGCATCAGGCATTTTCCCATCCCAACAAGCAGTCGCTTGTTTGGATGGTTTTGGGCGGCCAAGTGATCTAGCGTGCAGACGACAATGGGGATGCATTCCGTCATGTCAGTGGACTCCAACTTGAAGCACTATTCTAAACTGTTGATGAATCGTGTTCTTGAATGAGCGAACAGCATCAAAGTCAGCATAACACTACCATTTTGTGGCCAATTTGCATATATTGCAGGTTACTATAGCATAGTAGCCTATGGAGCGTTCTGAACATTGTGGAACAGAGCGACACAGTAAACAAACACCAGTTCTGAAGTGCATTCTGTGTGCACGTCTTTCAATGAGTCAGAAACAACATCACAGCATATATTTAAGCCACTGCTCCTTTTCTGTGAAGAGCCAGTGGGCTTTACACCCATTGTATTTTGTACAGAAATACTATGTTTGCTGCTGGAAGAGTTATTAGGGAGTCCAGCAGGGGGTGCTCACTCTGTGGTCAGTGTGGGTCCTAATTCCCCAGTATAGTGATAGGGACACTTTACTGTAGGCACCATCCTTCGGATGAGACATTAAACAGAGGTCCTGACTCTCTGTGGTCATTAAAAATCCCAGGACACTTCTCGAAATTCCCCCCGTTGGCCCTTATCAATCATGGCCTCCTAAAACTGAATTGGCTTTAGCACTCCACTCTCTCCTCTCCACAAATAAGTGTGGTGAGCATACTATGGCTGCCGTCGCATCATCCAGGTGGATGTTGGATAATGGTAGTGGTTGAGAAGAGTCCACTGTTCACTGTGTAATGCGCTTTGAGTGTAGTGTAAGAAAAGCGTTATATAAATGTAACGTTCATTCATTCATAAAAAAGATTCTCAAGCAGTCCCATTCTCAGAAAAGTGGGTTTTTAGGCCAGGTGTAATGTCCTCTCCTTTTATTCTAAATATAAAACAGGCACCCAACTTAATGTAAAAGTATGAAAGTAGGGCAATATATACTTCTCTGACAGTACATTGCACTGACAAATCCAAACTTTCTTTTGTAAATGTCTGCTGGAATGATAGATAATGTAAAAAGAGGGCATAGTTTCATGGCACAGTAGAAACCATGGCATAGCTAGATATGGGTTCAGTGGTATGGTGCTGTATTTCTCCACCCACATGTCTAAACCACCACTATTTCCTTTGCTTTTTCTCCACAAGGGCCAATTCATGCCACACACAGAGCACTTAATGTGCACCATATTACGAAGACTATAACTCTGCTTCAAAACATAATGAGTTGCCCATGTAATCCATTGCTGATCAGGTTTTATCTTTGTTAGAATACTCCCTAAGAAGGTAGCTGGCTATTGTAAACCCCTCATTCTCTTTCAGACAAATATGTACAACAATCAGGGCTTCATAAAATGTAATCTAATAACAGGTTTGAATGGTTGTTTGGAGACACAGGTCCAATAAAAATAACAATGCAATATAATCTCAGTGTACTTTTAAACACTTATCTCATTCCTGTCAGACACACCTGCATTTGGATTCTTAAAAGTTAAACTTGAATGCAAGGTTAATAGAGCTCTCGTGGGGAGTCTAAACATTCCCTCTGATCAAAGCAGGTATGTGGACAAAGGGGCATTATCCAACAAACTGGAGAAAAAGGCTGCAGACTTTGTCATATTTAGCCATCCCAGCAGACTTGAGGTCAGTTTGGAATTCTATTTATAACTGTACTCATCACACAAAGTTTCTTCATGCTATTAAAGAACCCCTGAATACCTACTTTTCTTTCTCTGGTACTTACGTCTATTAAGTCTGACAAGTCGTGAATGTAATACTTGAAGATTGAAGCATTAGAGGCTTCAAGTGTCAGCAGGTATTCGTTCCGAGCTTTGATGGACTTCAGCTTGTTCTCAGAGTACTTGGCTTGTCTCTGATGAGAGAAAGAGTGTGCACAAGAATAACAAATTTATATGAGAAAACAGGTTGAAATATAGGTAGCAAAATACTTTGAACACACAAGCTTGCTTTTATCTCTGCACACAGTCTGTTCCTTGAAGATCTCTTGTGAAATGACTGGCAAACAAATGCATCCAAAAATAATAACTGAGATGAACATACAGTATAAGCATATAAATTGCAAAGAATCAAGGTACGTAAAGAATAAAGATGGCAACAAATGAACAGTGCACAACTACAGCGGAGTCCAAAAGTCTGAGACAAATTATATTATCAGCATAACAATTTCAGTAAAAAGCTGAACTGAAAAATGTCTTAGTATGTGGTGTGTTCCTTTTTGCTTTAATGACATCATGCATTCAAGCTGTCATGGACTGCAAAGTTTATGCAAAAACTTTCAGCATGATCTGAGAATTTTTTATCCTGTGCGTTTGAACGGAAACAAGAAAATCTGACCTTTTCAACAAAGGAGTTGGCAACATGGTTAATGTCACAAATTACCTAGTAATAGAGCAGAATAGAGGTCGACTGATTGGTTTTACCTACTAATCATGCCAATAGTTGCTTTTTGGAACTATCGGTAATCGGAATTAAACAATATTGATAGTTACGGATAGTTTTTTGTCCTACTCCATGTTCCTCTGTGGCCGTCTGGTGAATACATATTAAGGTTATAAAAAGCTAAATTTGTTGAATATTTACATAAAGAGGATTGTAATAGAGCCAAGTCACTGTCACCATCACTGTTTATGGACTAAATCAAGATTATTAATTTGAAATATTATTATTTTTTTATATAAAAGAGACTTATGAAGCATAGACATGTTCATGTTGATTTAGACTGACAGTGTTGCTAGAGAAAAGGAAGAAAGTATTTTATAATACCGGAAAACTAACGTTTATCTAATATTGATGAATGATGATCTGTTCATTACTGCTTATACAGTATTCATTAGCCCATATGATAATGTGTACTTTATAGTAAGAGTGCATGTTTTGTTTAGAAGCACAGACATTTCAAAATAAGAGGCTTGTATATAGTTAAAACTCCGGTGTTATGCACCAAATCTTATTTTTTTTCTATTTATTATTGTACAATAAACCTGAATCTAGGATTTTACTAATTTACTGACTCTTTTAGCCTCTATGCCCATCACAGAAAAGAAAGACTAATAAAATGTTTTAACATTCAATAAATAGATTTTAAAAACTATCTCCTGATTAATCGGTTATCGGCCCTTATCGCCACCATCAGAATTGGCAAAATCCACTTTTGGTCGACCTCTAGTGCAGAAACTTAAATATTTCATCTTCATTTTACATTATAATAAGTCTTTATTTGTATTTATTTTTCTAAATCCAAAAACTTTATTTCTAGATTTAAATGTAGAATCTCAGATTTACGATGTGGACTTTTGAACCGCACTGTATGTATAAATAGGTTTACAGAACAAGTATTGCTCATTTCCTGCATGTGGTTCTTAATACAAACATTCAGATCTAAGTTGGTTGACTAAGTTGAGTAACTGACCTACAGAAATTGACTCACTTGAACTTCCATATTTTAACCATCCCACAATGCTTCATTCCAGGAAGCATCAATGGAAAAAACAATTGCACAGCTGTTAAATCATTTGTCACAGCCGGCTTTAACAGAAAGCAGATCAACGAAGATGATACAGTGTGGACTGCTCTGGGAAAATAGTGCTCAGGAATGGGATCCATTAAAAAAAAAAGTCTAAGGCATTAAAACACAGGTCCACAACTTGTGGAATGAACCTTTTTTTTTTTTTTTTAACTAAATTTAGGATCCCAAAGATGGGTGAATCTCAAAGAAATGTCTGGGTTATACTGTAATTACCCCAAAATTAAAAGAAAAGTTTATTTTAGGACCAATTAGATTTTTTGCATTGTGCAATTACTTTCCGTGACAATTAAACACATTGTCACTCCAAACTAGAATAGCTGTAATGTGATATACAGTATTGATCCTGTCTGGAAACAATGACTTGAAAAGGACTTGAAGATTTAAAATCAGCTCAACGAATTTCAGTGCAACAAATATTTCCATAATGTATACTTAAAAAGTAACTTTTCAAAATTAATATAAAATGTACAAAATATATAATTATTCTCACATTGCAGTAATGAGAATTAGATTTTAATAGCATATTATTATGCTATTGGCAGTAAAAGTGTAATGAAAACAATATCCAAATCCAAAACATGGTCCTAAAATAGTCTTCATTTCCATTATGCTAATTATACTTTCTTGTTTTTTCTTGTGATTTTGTGGGAAATATGACTTTTTTGTAAGATTCACTGATGTATTTTTGCTACAATTTGCTTCACTTTCATTATGCACAATACAATTTATTTTCTCTATCGCTTTCTCTTTTTTGCTTTTGGGGTGAAATATGTTCCAGACATTTCTTGGGATTGGTATACCAAGATGCGGTATACATTTTATGGGCATTGGTGAAAAGAAAACATAACATACATTTTTTGATCTCATCAACTTTGAAGGGTTCGACATGGTTTAGCATAATTGTTATGAACTATTAAAAACTTTTTCTCCTTTACCTTCTCCTTCATCTTCTCAATCTTCTTCACAGAGCTCCATCTCTGGGGTCTGTCCTCTTGCCGGATGTGAAAGACCGGATCTCCAGTGCGTCCAATCTGTTTCTCCTCCTGCTTTTCTGCCTCTTTCAGCTTACTCTCCGCACTGATGCTCTCAGTGTGATACATATGGTAGGTTTTCATCACCTGCGAGACCCAGAGGTCAGAGTTCAAAGTTCAACAACAGCCAGCTGAGCTCTAGAGAGGTGCAGCAGCTGCTGATCTGAGCTAAAGCACTTTCATCCTCCCACTTGACACGAATCAATTCAATTCTCTAGAGAAACTCTTTTGTCTGCAAAAAGTACCAATGGAAATGTTGAAATGGTTTAAGACAGTATATAATTACATAATTTCCTCCCTCGTATACCTTGATTTGCATCAAGTCCTACAGGTTTGGAAAACACATGAGTGAGAATTTCTGTACCCCTTAAAGTAGACTTTCAAAGAGGAACCATTTAAAAAGTTTTCTAATTTTTTTTTCTGACCATTAGGGAAATGCTAGCCTCTTAATGGGCCATCTTGGGGCTCAAATTTTCACAAAAAAATATCCCTTAATTCTACTAGTACTGACAGAGAGATTAAAACAATTACAGTAGGAAGAACTGTTTGAAGTGCACTCGCAATTGCAATTACAAATGGCTTACTTATAATTGTACTTATATAAGATAAAGTATATTAACAGAAAAACAATCAACCAGATGCTGTGCAGTTAGTATTTTTGGTACCTTAGAAACTAAGCAATTCACCAACTTCTTTCATCAAACTCTGAGCATTTCAGATGAATAACACAGTATGGAATGCTAGACTCCTGTGATAAAATTCCATTATTGTGATGAGAAAGTGACCGCCCCTTTGCCCAGAACACAAAGTCTGCGGCAAAACGAAAACCAGAGTACCTACCACGTCAGACACACAATTCTGAAACTTCAACCAGAATTTCTGTATCTCAACAAACCACCAAAAAACATGTCATGTCACCATCCTTTGATTGGCATCGCCAGCAGGTGGGTGTGTCTTTATGACCAAGTCTAGACAATCTAGAGGGGGTCTAAAAAAAATCTATGTAAAATGTCCCTTAAGATGCACCCTTGCAACTCTAGATGCAGACTTAATGTTTTTAAGAATCCTAGCCCACACCCTTTCCTCCAATACCACGTTGAAGTCTTTCTCCCATACCCTCTTGAGAGAAGTTAAAGCTCAGTCCCCAAGATTAATTAACAGGGAGTAATACAATGATGCCTCATGACCTTTTCAAAAAGCAGTAATCAAAAACCAGAGTATATGCTGCTTTGGGGGGTACATTCTTACATTCCTTGACGGAAGGGGGTGCTACTCCCAAAAACAGTACAAAGCAGGTGGCGCAGCTGTAAATACATACAAAAACTGATCTCTGTGGATGCCAAAATGTTGAACCAGATTTTCAAACGATCTCAACATTCCACTATAGGTCACAGAGTGTAGTAACCCCCCTCTCAATCCACTCCGACCAGCAGAAAGGGGACTTACCGATACACAATCTTGGGTTCTGCCATAAGCTCGAGGCAACATTTCAATAAATGTTCAGTTTAAACATTCTGGACTCTTTTGTCCATACCGTCTGTACATGCGAAATAACGGGGTGTGACTTAACTTCTAGTTTGATTAAAAAGGCTTTGCAATGGCGAAACAGGGTTAAGAACTTCCTGTTCCAATACCAAACCAGGGAGGGGTTCTCTCAGGTGGAAGAGAACAATGAGCCAAATGTGTGAGACTGAACACATAGTAATAAAACTAAATCTTGGGTAGGCCTAGCCCACATTTGTCAATCGGCCTATATAACTTATTGAAATGCAATCTGGGACGCTTACCATTCCAAATGAAGGACTTCGCTATGCTCTCAAATTGCTTGAAATAAGAGAGGGGGACATCTACAGGGAGAGACTGTAGCAGGTAGTTCAATTTGGAATACAATTCATTTTAATAACAATAACCTTCCCAATCATCGATAAATGTAATGAAGCCCACCTGCCCACATCGCTCGAAAAACTTTTAATTAAAAGGGTCAAAATTAACACTAACTAAATCAGACAAATTTTCTGGGAATAAAATCCCCAAATACTTAATGCCTTGTTTGGGCCACTGGAAAGCACCTGGCTGGAAAGCCGTTACTGGGCAGTATGCTGTCAGAGCCAAAGCTTCGGATTTAGACCAATTGTACCTGGAGAACTTGGAAAAAGAATGAATAATTCTGTGGAGGCAAGGCATTGATCTAGTAAGGTCAGAGACAAATAATAAAATATAATCTGCGTGAAACAGAAGATTATGCACCATACTTCCTGCCATCATCCCTGGAAAATCATCCTCCTTTCTTATTGCTAATGGTTCCAGGGCAAGACAGAACAATAATGGGGAAAAAGGGCAACCCTGCCAGAGTAAAATAATCTGAAATGTATCCATTTGTTTGTACCACTGCTGCAGGGTATCTACAAAGCAACTTAATCCAACCAATAAATGTACTCCTGAACCCATACATAACCAAAATCTTAAAAAGATATTCCCATTGTACCATATCAAACGCCTTTTCGGCATCAAGTGAGATGGCAGGGACTGGAGACTTATCATTCGCTACTGACCACATGATATTGATGAAATGCCTAAAGTTATCAAAAGAGCTACGGCCCCCAACAAACCCCACCTGATCTATATGTATAAGAGATGTCATACATTTACTTAGTCAGTTAGCCAACATTTTTGACAACATTTTACATCTAGCTGGATCAGGGAACTTGGATCTTTGTCCTTTTTAAGAATCAGACTGATCCAGGCTTGTGTCCTGGTTGGTGCAAGCTTTCCAATCTTTAATGATTCCGTATAAACATCGAACAAAATTGGAGCCAATTCTGTAGAATAAGATCTAAAAAATTCAGCAGCAAAACAGTCTTGCCCCAGAGCCTTGCCTGTAGGCAAGGCCTTAAATAGCTCCTCCAAGGTTTATCTCAGAATCAAGAGAATTATTTTGCTCATTCGTCAGTTTAGGGAGTTCTAATGGTTCCACAAATTTTCGAATATCTACATCAGTAGACGAAGACGTGGAACTATAGAGATCAAGATAAAAGTCTTTGAAAGCATTACAAATATCAATGGCTGTGGTAAATAATTCACCACCAGAAGATTTCACTGAGGGAATGGTAGAAAAAGACTCTAAAGTCTCTGCTTTATATATCTTGACAAGTTTCCCTGCTTTGTCACCCGAGTCAAAGTATGACTGTCTTGCCCTGAACAACTAGAGATGCACCGATTGCAATTTTCTTGGCCGATTCCGATTTCCGATTTTTTGCAAGTGTGACCTGCCGATACCGATTTTTTCAGATTCTGATTTTCTTTCTAAGAACTATTATTGACCGCATATACAAACAAAATCTACCTTTCTTTCAGATTTCTGAACCCTCTGTGCTCAACTATGGAGAACAGCTGGTCATCCAGGTCCATGAATTCCATAATTTTCCTTGTAATTGCTTTGGTCTTTTCGCTGCTCATTCCAAGGGATGATAGGAGAGACTGCTGACTTGTGACTGGCTCTGAGCTCTGGCTAGCTTTAACTGCTTTACATTTTTAGCTTCTTTTTTAAAATGGGCATTTTCAGCTGGGTGATGGTGTTTTAAATGTCTAATTAGGTTTGTTGATCCGAAAGTTATTGTGGTGTTTCCCCACGGTTTACTTTGGCCTTAAAATTATTACACATTTCGAACTTTATATATTCTTCACTCACAGTGAAGATCTTCCATGCCAATGACATGTTTTCGTGCGGCTGTGACGTTATTGCCTGCGCCGCTGGCACCAAAACGGACCGGCTTGGAATCGGAAAGATGTGAGGCTGACCTGAGCATGCGGAAAATCTGATAAATTCCGGTCCCTGGGTGGTCGATCGGTGCATGTCTATGAACAACCAAAACACCACTTTCCGCGAAAAAATAGCATTATATCTGTATTTCAATCAGGTCAATTCTGAGGCCATCAGACGACATTTCGCGCTTCAGCTCTGCCTCGGCACTTTTAATATTCCTTTCAAACTCCACGAGTTCACGTGCTTTGGATATTTTTGGTGAATGAGGCATACTGTGTGATCCGACCGCTAAGAGCAGCCTTAATTGCCTCGCAAGCCACACCCACAGAGGATCCAGTTGGTCTCCATATAAACATTGATTTAAGTCTTTAAAAATTGTTGTAAAACAGGATTTTGCAAAAGGGATACATTACAATGCCAACTATATGATTTCTTTTTCTCTGTATGTGGCAAACTTTTCAATACATTTGAATTGTAGATATTTATTTATTAGTATAATGTCTCCCCTACTCATACTTGAGCCAGCACTAAAGAAAACATGTCCACCCTATATCTTACCAAATTTTTCAGCTTCCTGCAAGGAAAAATGTGTTTCTTGAAGAAACACAATATCATATTCCTTACACTTAAGAAACTAAATAACCTTCTTTCTTTTTATGGGCTACCCCATCCCATTCAAATTCTATGTCATATTAACCTACTCATATTAACATTTGACATATTAATATAAAAAATAAATTGTATCAAAAACAAGATTATACAGACCACATTCCCAATTAGTGCAACAATCAAACCCCAAATTCCCCTCGAACAAAACAAACAGAAAAATGTGCGCAAAATGGGCACGACAGCGCCAACTAGCGTCAATAACTCAAAGAGTCCACGTACACCTATAAGAGCCCCTGCGGCAACTTTGCCATCGGATTGCTTAAGTCCAGTACTTCTGGTACTACTACTTCTGTATATTCAAAATATTCCAGTTTTTCCAAAATGTGTTCCAAGTCTGTTTTGGACGATAATCGTTCAGTTTCTCAACATCTGCCACTCTTGTGACTAACTCAGAATTTTGTTTTCATCGCCATTAATCGATCGACATATTACAGCGATATCCTCCAAGACAGCAACAACCTTCATCAGCATCACGAGATGTTGGACAGTAGACGCTGAATTTCTTCTCCCGACGTGCCTTCCAAATCCAGTCCCCACTGGGCCACCAGAGGCCTCAGCTTGAACACATAAGTGTCTTTTAATGTCTCCAGAGTCTGAGGATTTTGAATTCTTTGCCATGTTTACTTCAAAGAGCAAGTATGTAACTTGGTGTATAGAATCTCACTGGATTATAACATGAAAATAATTTAAAAACTAGCAAAGTGCACAGAGCTCGTCTCTCACACATCTGCTTCTTGCGTGGCATCACGTGTCCCCCCAAATAAGCAGATTCTTAAAAGCCCAAGATTAGATCATTATTGCAATGATTAATATGTTTCAGCTCGCAACAATTCTTTTAACCCTAACTGATGCAGTATGTAGCTTCTCAGTTCTTAAACAACCATGTCGGAAGACGTATCACGTGGTCGTGGAAAAGATGTTAATGTGTTTCAGAAGGGGCAAATTATTGGCCTGCATCAAGCTAAGAAAACAACTAAGGAGATTGCTGAAATCACTGGAATTGGATTAAGAACTATCCAGCACATAATTAAACAATAGAAGTATAGCGGTGAACTGTCAGCTTTGTGGAAGAAATGTGGTCTGAATAAAATCTTGAATGATTGTTATCGGAGATCACCAAAACGCTTAAGTCACACTGTAAAAAAATTGATATTAGAACTCACAGCTATGTTTATTAGTGAAAGTAAGAGCATTTCCACATGCACAATGTGACGAGAACAAACAGGATTGGGACTAAACCACTGTGTGGCCACAAGAAAGCCACTTTTTAGGGAGTTGATGTTCACTACATAGTTCTGTCTGCATGTGTTGTTGGCTGCGATTCTCTGATTGGCAGATCATTCTCTGCAGGATCATGGGTTATGTAGTCATTTGCTATAAACGGTGATTTAAAAAAAAATCAGCAGAAGCATATACCATCAATTAACATCCTCGCAGCTCACAGTGGGTCTGTCTTTAAAGGTTTACAAGTTATCGTTAAAAATCCCTTCCACTGAAATGAATGGGATTACTTCTGGAACCAGATCTTGCGCTCTATAGTATTAGTGATGTTTCCTTAGCAGGCACCACTAACAAGATGAAAAGGAAAAGGTGAGAGGACAGCCATTAGATAGTAAGAAATTAAACCAATAACAGTAAGCAATTTAGCAAGATAAAGACTTTAATGGTTTTTGTGCCTTTTGCATTATAAGCCTCTTTTGAAACCTGACCGTAACACTCAAGCGTTAAGCTCGGCTCATCAGCTTGGACTGTATTAAAATATTCCCTCTGCCTTATCCTCAAAGGTGACAGAGAACCCAGATGATTACAAGGAGTCATTGATGGTTAGACCCCTGAAAGGAGGGTCAGTCCAGGCCATAATCGCTGTGGCAGTCACGCAGCATTATAATTCATAACACAGTAAAGCCTCAAAAGAACTAAAAAGGCAACTTGACTATAAAACGCCAACCAAACAAAATATTGTTCATAAATATGTTCAGTCAGAGCAGCACAGTGCTCTGTTGTCCAGGGATGTATAATTAGACACATGGCTAGGATGGCAAACTAAATCGTGGGCCAGGCTATCCACTTACTGGGCTGGAACTCTGTTTACATTTCTGCTTGTTTTAGAAGGACCAATTTTAGAGTCGCACCAAACCTGTTATTTTACTGGCTGTGGTTTGCATGGAGGGTTTCTGATGCAACGGCCCCAAAGGAGTGTTTCCCTCAGAAAGCTAATTCAGGTCATAAAGGATGATACACTTTTAGACTGATCAAATGGAGCAGTGGTATGTGATTAAAAGAACAAACATTCTCTAAATGTAAATGCTACAAAGCTCTTGATGACTTAAATAAAATAATCTAGGCTGAGGTTTCTCAACAGGATCCCATGTTGTCTGAAATGTGAAAATCACACAGAGCACATTTCAACCTTTCAAATACTGATGCATAGGCCAATGAGATTACACTGTGGGTGGAGCTACTGACATGACACATCAAAAACATGCCACGCTTTTGACTGTCACAGCTGGTTAAGCTAAAACGTACAATAACTTTTGAAGATATGTAATTTAATGCCTTATTTCTTTTCACCTTGTTAGGATATACAGTTAACAGATTTAAAGAAAAAAATACATAACATGATGTTGCGCTATGCAAACACATAGGACAAGCTCTCAGTCTGCACAGGTGTTTATAAAACCTGAGAACACATTAGCATCATATTAAGACCACAGGGGAAGCAAAGGACACATGAATCTTCAGAGCGGTTACGGTAGGCCTGACAGCTGCAATTAAAATGGGGAATTAACTATTGATTATTGATGTAAGCATTGTAATCTACCAAGGTCAGAGATGTGAAATGTATGCTGAAAGTATATGCAGTTTTATGGGTCTTTTTCCATAGGCTATGTCCTGTTTGGGTCAGGGAGTTCCAGTCTCACAAAGCCAAACTTTTGACTATTGCTTAAAGCCTACTTTGCAGCAAAAAAATGTCCAAGAAATATCCACTTAGGGGCTGTTCAGATCAAAGAATTTCTTGTGCCAAAAAAGCTAGATGCAGCACAACATATAGAATAGAATGCAGGTGTCTTGAGCCACGGTGTTACAAGTTGACGGTCTTTTGAAATTATGCCGTTTAAAAAATGCGGCGCTCCTTTGCGAGACATTGAAAAACGGCAAGACGCGGCACAAAGGATAAAGCACATGTTTGCATAAAAAGACTTGTAAAAAAACTGCAGGAAATGTGTTCCCATAGACAGGAACAGATTGTTTGTCTGAGATTTAAAGTGACTAAATCACAATTAGTTTTCTTTTTCATGTGTTGAGTGTTTTATCTGATATCAATGATAACACAATAATAGACCGGCGAGGAGCAAACTCATTCAAATAATGGCACACTGCTGTCTGTCAACTAATGAATTTCTAGAAATACCCAAATAAATTGCCATAAAATGTAAACTTCTGAAACAGTGTCATCATTGATAATGAAAACAGTCACGTGACGCCATGCGAGGTTCGGACATGTGTACTGTGATCTCTGCGCACTTCGCTAGTTTTAATACTTTTTGTGTCATAAACCGGTGATACTCGACACACCCGGTTTCTTAACTGTTCTAGGAAAACAATATATGTCAAAGAATTTAAATCCTAATTTTGCAACAATTGATGAACATATTGGCAATGATGACGAAGGTGGTTCCGGCCATGGAGGAGCTTGCTGTAATACATTGATCGATCACTGCCATAAGACGACACTCACTGATGTGGTTTCAAGAGTGGCAGATGCTGAGAAAGAGATAAATTATCTGGAGTCATCGGAGATGGAATTAGCTGCTAACCCACTAGAGGCCAACGCAGACTTGGAACGTGTTTGGGAAATGTGGGAAGACATGGAGAATCATAAACGTCAGAACAACGTCCTAATTGCTGTAATTCCTGAGCAAGCAGATGGTGAGAATCTGGTGGAATTTCTGGACAGGCTCTTTCCGAATCTGCTCAACATAACATGCCATGAGATGGAAATCGAGCGAGCTTACACAGTTCTGGATCGGAGATCCAAGGAGGGAGACAGGCCCCGATCAATTCTGGCCAAATTTCTGAGATCATCCGATAAATATCTTGTGTTACTAGAGGCGAGGAGTAAAGGAAGGCTTTCTTGGAAGAACCACTTCTTGGAAGAATCCCAGACTTTGCAAATTCAACAAGAGAGAAACATGATCGATTCAAGGAATGAAAGAAACTCTTACATCAACGGAAGGTCACTTTTGCACTGATGTTCCCGGCCAAATTGAAAATATATGCTAAGGATGGCCACAAAGTATTTACATGTCCCCAACAAGCGATGTCCTTCATATAGTTAATGCAGTAAGTCATTGTGTGATACTCACTTTGCAGCCAAGTGGACTGACTCACTGAACATTCACTTCCGAGGAAACTGGGTGCCTTTTTTGTTTCTTTTGGTGTTAGAAGATGGGGAGGGTGGCAGCCTTTGAAGAAGTGTCATTTAGAAGACTGGGAAAATTGAACTTGTTTGTGGGGAAATGGGGCGGATATCTGGCTTTTCTGGATGTGTGATTATTTGTGTGTGTGTGTGTGTGTGTGTGTGTAATCATGTATGACCACTGGGATGTTATTGGTGGCGAGGTTTGGGTTTGGGATTGGGAGGGGGAGGGGTAATAGTGGGAGTAATTGTTGATTCTGTGTATATATGTTTTGTTTTCCATGTTCAATATGTCAATCAAATAAAAATTGTTAATTTAGAGATAATTAAATCATTTTTGTTAACTAAAATCAATATAAAACAATTGGAAAAACAACATAAACAAAATGTATTGAAATAATACAAAATAAAATATTGTATACAATACATTGTAAATGTAAAAATTAAACTTTACATTCTGCCTTCATTAAACATAAAAAAGCCATAATAGCGATAACACTAGAGGAGAATATATTAAAATATTGAAAAAACTAAAACTAAATCTAAAACTAACAGCCTTAGAATGAAAACTGAAAAAATTATTTAAAATTAAACATTTAAAACTATAATGACTCTGTCTGGAAGTTGCAATAAGTTAGCCAATCAGAATGGAGCTTGCAATTGTGGCAAGTGTTTAGCATTTCAGTGATCAATATGAATCAGATAATCTCTGGAACAAACTGTAGGCGGTCTGTGGGTGTAACGTGTGAGGCTAAAACAAGGTCTGCTGTAGCCTAAAGCTATGGCTTCAAAAATGATAGGAGCATGAAAGTTTTTCTGCTTTGAGGGGCTCACAAGAGATCATAGCAGATGGTTCAACTACAGTTTAACCAGCCCAGTACAGTCTGTAGCTTCTCAAATGTCAACCATCCTGCTTTTTTAAGTAAATATGCATTGGCTTGAAATCAGACTAAGAATCTTGTCACAGAGAGTGGTCTCATTACAGTACTTACCGTATAGAGCTCGTTGAGGACTTTCATCAGATCCTCTTGCAGCTGAAAGGTGATTTCTTTACTCTAAAGAGTGAGAGAGAAGGGGGAGAGAGAGAGAGAGAGAGAGGGACAAAAAAATGGAAGAGGCATCAGCAATCAGGTCGCTGAAAACATATGTGCTTTAAGCATGTGTTTTTGTGTGCGTGTCTACACTGTAAATTCCAATGGTGTGCTTGTTTGAACATTGAATGGTACGCTATCTATCACCAAATTACTGTGCACAGCATGAAGCATTTAATGTATGCATATAAACATGACTCTCTGGCCTTGATGTCAATTGAAGATTTACAAGCATACTACATCAAACATACAATTTATAAAAAAAATAAAAAATAAAATAAACTTCAGCTTTTTACTAACACATATCTCTGTCAGGAGTATTCAACAGAAGCATATACATATGCAAACAAAGAAAAATTAGCAATATATTAACAAGCTATACAATGACCTATGTCTAACCCAATGACACTGTATATACACTTTTGCACCAACTCTTCACACTGAAGGTTTGCATGTTGCAGATGTACCATTAGCTTGTGTGGATTACCTGCATGCAGCTGATCTTTCTGTCTCGCAGGGCACTCTAGACGCTCACTAACCCAATTATTTCTCTACTAATCTGATTCCACGCACCATTCCTAACAATCAGTCAATGCTCAAGGGTTCTATAAGCAAATTCTTCTACTACAGCTTTTGCATAGACTGGAGTCAATCTGGATAACCCAGAGGCCACAACTTCTTTAACAATACATTTTTTCTCATTGTACGTGCGTGTAAGGGACTGGAGATATTCTAATTATTCAACACTCATACGGTCATTGGTAAAACTTTACAATAAGGTTGTATTTGTTAACATTTGTAAATGCATTAGGAATCATGAACAAACAATGAACAATATACTGTATGTTTACAGAATTTAGTAATATTTGATAATTAAAATTAAATTGTTCATGCTTAGTTCATGTTAGTTCATAGTGCATTAACTTATGTCAATGTATACAGCTTTTAAATTTAAAAATGTATTAGTATATGTTGAAACTAATGTTAACAAATGCAACCTTATTGTAAAGTGTTACCAAGTCATTTCAGAGTAATTTCACTCTAGAGCTCTCACACAGCGTGAAAAGGCTACAAATCCATTGATTTTAATGGGGATGGTGTGGTGCATGAAGGTTGAGGGGGGGAAAGGGTTTGCAAATGTGGAGCTTCATCATGAAACAAAAAATTTAAACTTTTACTGCAGTAAACTCTGACATAGGCATTTGTTGACCTCAGAGAATTTCAGAGGCAGGTCCAGTTGTGTTTTTGGAAATCCAATTTGTTACATTTCTACGGTGTTCTACTGTTACCCCACTCTTTCTGCACACAAAAAAACCAAGGGTGTAGGAATGTTCTGAAAGGCGTGGGGAAACATTACATACATTTTGAATATTAATGAATCACTGTCATGAACATTAATTAGGGAACAATTTTCAAACTTGTGGGAAGGGCCCTCACAGTAATAATGGTTGATACACTCCTGCTCAAAACAAATCTTAAGCATTCATATCCCTTAAAAACAAACCATAATTTACATTTACATTTATGCATTTGGCAGACGCTTTTATCCAAAGTGACTTACAGTGCACTTATTACAGGGACAATCCCCCCGGAGCAACCTGGAGTTAAGGGCCTTGCTCAAGGGCCCAACAGTGGCAATCTTGTTGGTGCTGGGGCTTGAACCCCCAACCTTCTGGTCAGTAACCCTGAGCCTCAACCACTGAGCCACCACTGCCCATAAAAATTTTTCTCATTGTACGTGCGTGTAAGGGACTGGAGATATTCTAATTATTCAACACTCATACGGTCATTGGTAAAACTTTACAATAAGGTTGTATTTGTTAACATTTGTAAATGCATTAGGAATCATGAACAGTAGGAATTTACTTTCTCTAATGTCATAATAACATTCTCTAATGTCCAAGTGCCTGAATATGACTCGAATTGTCCTTGGAATGCAAGTGTAACACAGGTCACACGTGTTGTCAGGAGGTCAAGAGTTAAACTAATCCGGTTAATGTCTTCAAAGAACCATACTGTGCTCTTTTACACTACCTCTCAAAAGCAAACACAAGAGCCGACAGCTGTGTGTTTGTACATGTGCTCATGTCCAGACACACAGAGGAACACACACACCGCTTAATGCGAAGTTAAATGCATCATCCTTGACTCATTCAGTACAGGCAGTCAAGACAGGTTGGGAATGGAGTAAGAAATTGAGAAAAGGGAGTGGTTTAATGTATACATGTGCAGTCAAAACCAGACTGAATATAGCGGATTACACATTAGGAAGAGTTAATGGTATTTAACTGAATGGGATTTCCTACAACAGATATCTGGATATCTTGAGATGTCCAACAACAGCTACAGTTGAAGACGGAAGTTTACATACACTTAGGTTAAAGTCATTAAAACACATTTTTTAACCAATCCACAGATTTCATATTAGCAAACTATAGATTTGGCAAGATATTTAAGACATCTACTTTGTGCATGACACAAATAATTTTTCCATCAATTGTTTACAGACAGATTGTTTCACTTTTAATTGATTATCACAATTCCAGCGGTTTAGAAATGTACATACACAAAGTTAACTGTGCTTGTTAAGAAAATTATGTCAAGCCTTTAGGCAATTGACATCAGCAAATAAGCCAAGACCTCAGAAAACAAATTGTGGACCTCCACAAGTCTGGTTCATCCATGGGAGCAATTTGCAAAGGCCTGAAGGTACCACGTTCATCTCTACAAACAATAGTGTGAAAGTATAAACACCATGGGACCACGCAGCCATCATCTCAGGAAGGAGACGCATTCTGTCTCCTAGGGATGAACGTAGTTTGGTGCGAAAAGTGCAAATCAATCCCAGATCAACAGAAAATGATCTTGTGAAGATGCTATAGACAAGTATCTATATCCACAGTAAAATGAGTCCTATATCAATTTAACCTGAAAGGCTGCTCAGCAAGGAAGCAGCTACTGCTCCAAAACCACCATAAAAGAGTCAGACTACAGTGTGCAAGTGCACACAGGGACAAAAATCTTTGGTATTTGATCTTTCTGGTCTGATGAAACAAGAACTGTTTGGCCATAATGACATCGTTATGTTTGGAGGAAAAAAGTGTGAGGCTTGCAAGCTGAAGAACAACATCCCAACCGTGAAGCGTGGGGGTGGTAGCATTATGTTGATGGGGTTCTTTGCTGCAGAAGGGACTGGTGCACATCACAAAATATATGGCATCATGAGGAAGAAAACTTATGTGGTTATATTGAAGCAAAATCTCAAGACTTCAGCCAGGAAGTTAAAGCTCTGTTGCAAATGGGTCTTCCAAATGGACAATGAACCCAGGCATACCTCCAAAGGTTGTGGCAAAATGGTATTGGAGTAGCCATAACAAAGCCCTGACCTCAATCCAATAGAAAATTTGTGGGTAGAACTGAAAAAGCATGTGCGAGCAAGGAGGCCTACAAACCTGACTCAGGACAGGACATCGGTTCTGTCTGGAGGAATGGGCCAAAATTCCAGCGACTTATTGTGAGAAGCTTGTGGAAGTTTACCCAAAAAGTTTGACCCAAGTTAAAACATTTAAAGGCAATGCTACCAAATACTAACAATGTGTATGTAAACTTCTGACCCACTGGTAATGTGATGAAAGAAATAAAATCTGAAATAAATCATTCTGTCAAAATAAATCATTACTATTATTCTGACATTTCCCGTTCTTAAAATAAAGTAGTGAAGTAGGGATGACTTTAAATGTATTTGTCTAAGGTGTATGTAAGCCGGGGTGCCACCGTTCTGACTAACACCCCCCCATCTCTGGGGGGAGATGCTGCCCTTCTGGCCATTCTGTCAGCCAGTGAACCTGGGGGAGAGATGAGGGGAGGCATGGGGAGAGGGAAAGGGCGAGTGGGACATACACAGAGAGAGCGAGAGAGAGAGAGAGAAAGGGGGGGGGGGGGACTTGCTCGCCGGCTCCCGGAGGCGCTGGCGCCTGGTCATCATCCGCTCCCCTGCCCTCTGGCGGATGCCAGCTCGCTCCTCCCCCGGTGGATGGCAGCAAGTACATGTCATGTCATGTCATGGTAGAACTACATCTGTATGTCAACTTTAAGGACTACATAAATAACCATACCAAGACTCTGAGTATACAGGATTACAATTTTCCATTAAAATTAATCTAGCTATAAAACACTGACAACCTCCAAGGCACGAACATGAGAGAGTTAACAGAAGCAGAGCCCATGTAGAAGCCAGTAAAAAACCAATCCATGTCTAACAGTTAAGTCACAGTGGTGGTAGTAGACTTTACATGTATTCAATTGGCAGACATTTTTATTTAAAGCAGCTTCCAGTGCATTCCAAGTATACATTCCCAGAATACATCTGGGTATGCATTGATAGTGCCAATGCATTACCAGTTGAGCTGGAACTAAATAAAAATGCTAACAGCATTATAACATATGTGATGCCTCTAGATAGCTTTACAGCAATCACATTTGATGATTAGGTCACCCATAGGGAATTATATTAATTCATGCCTGTATTAAGTTTCAATTCATACTTTAATTCAGTATTATGTAGTACATACATCACTGGCTAAATAAAGGCTAAATAAAACAAATTCAGAGAAAGTCTCTGGGTTTATCAACTAGATTGATAAGGTGAACATTGCTAGGAAAATGAATGGCATCCATTAAAGACCAAAATTCTCCTTTGGCCTGAGCAATGAAGTGAGTCATGAGAATTTAAAATCTACCTTGTATTCTATAAATATCCTTCAAAGTAATTGCAAAAGTATAAATAATGAAAACAAAATGCATGTGATGAAATCTGTTCAACCGTGATGGAATTCCTCATTGTAAATGCAACCTAGAAGCATGTGCTCCAGTGATTCCAAGCTTCATATGCGGTGGAATGCTCGAATGCTGCGTGGGTAATGTATATTACATTTGCAACATCACTCCACAGATCTAGCACATTCTTTCCCATTTAGATTTCCCTTCTTTTTAAGGAACCTCAATTTCTAGAGTTGTGGTTGGTTAGATAGTGGTCCAATTTACACTTATAGATGTTAGACAAAGCTGAGCTACAATCGCAAATCGCATTAAAATCTGCGAGTCTGAATGAAATCGAACTTTTAAATTGCATGTAGACGTACTGATTTCTTACTAGATGTACTGTTAACTTATCAACTAATGCCTTGGGACTTCTTACAAACAGTGTGAGACGAGTAATAGGGCAAAGTTAAATACTTAGGGTTGTGGAGTTGTTCAAATGAGCAACTGTAATAATGACGTTTGCCATGGCAAACATAACTTAAAAGTCTCTTACCACCTTTCAAGGAAACATTGTCAAAGTCTACATCTTGGCAGAAGAGCGTGAGAGAGTGCCTCAGTGTGACACTGTTGCAGCTGTGCCTCGAAGGGCTGAGGAGACAGCAAGGGCTTCAAACTTCTGTGTGTGGGGCTCATTACTGAAATTATGTTGTGATCAAAGGAAGCGGGGTGCACTGATTACAGGGAAGGGCAGTTTTAACTCCATGGGTGACCAACTGCCCCCCACAAACAACATACAGCGCCCTTGAGGGAAACAACCCACTACCCTCTCTCTTCTGCCACTCTAATCAACACATTGAGAGAGAAGAGAGAGAGATGTTTTGTGAAAGAAGTTGTTATATAACTTGTCACATAAGAGCTGCATACTTATAAGTGATTATGTAAAGAGGGGCTATAGAGGATGACATGCCCATTTGGATATGTCTTTATATTTGCAGATTACAAGATGTGTTAATAGACATCTGGTTTAGATGCTGACCCATCAGCTATGTTTTGAGGTTTCTTTCATCACAAGCTTGTGTCGTAACTCATGATGATGTCTTTAAAGTTTTTACTATAAAGTTTTTATCTCCTCCACTGTTATGTAGATGTATTTATTACCTTTGAATGTAAGGCACACCTCGGCTCTTGTTTCCCCTGACTTCAAAGCTGAACAATGATGCAATAGTTTTTAATTTTAGTTGTGAGAAAGTCATTTAATATCCAAAGTTATTTAATTTTGGCATTATTGTGCCATTAAAAGCTTTGATGGAAAGGTTAAAAGTTAATTAAATAGATAATGAATACAATTCATAGTAATCAAATTATACATATGGTAAATACATTTTTTTTTGCAGTGAGTCAGAAACAAGAACGTGGTGTTTGTAAATTGAATGCGCATCATCTCTTGAAGCGTAGACACCTTTTTAAATATAATGAGAGCAATGAAAATGTAGTTTTGTATTTTGAAATCTTGCCATTTAGAAAACTGTACTTGGTGAGGACAATATCCCACCACTCAGTCAGCAACATTAATGTACTGGATTCCAGACCAACTGGTTAAAAGGAATATTCTGGGTTCAAAAAAAGTTAAGCTCAATTGAAAGCATTTGTGGCATAATGCTGATTACCACAAACAATTATTTGGACTTGTCCCTTCTTTTATATCAGAAAAAGAAGCAAAAATCGTGTTTAGAGTGAGGCACTTACAACAATGTGGCCAATTTTTGAAATGTTTAAAAAGGCAGAAACGTGAAGCTTATAGTATTATAAAACCCTTACATTATTTATTCTGTTAAAACTCTATGTACTCCATTATATATTATTTGAGCTGTAAAGTTGTTTAAATCGTAGTTTAAAGGGACTACAGGGTTTACAGTGTTGCGTCTTCAGGCAAAAATGTTGTACAATTGGTATAGCTGTCAGAATTAACGCATATTAATTAAAACATTTAACACGCTCATTTTTCTTAAATCATGATAAAAACATTTATCAATGCATTCACACTGGTGTGAAAGGTGTTTTGTATCCACCCAAAGTCATTACACTGACGCACACACCAGAGCCCCTTCTACCAAGAATAGCCAACAAGCTTATGATACACTGCAGTCCCATAGACATTCTATGGGTGGAACTGTCTTATCACTCTAAAGTTGACCATTACGTGCTCTCCAATGATAGAGATCGTTATCATCTTAAATAAAGAATCTTGTGATAAGATAATGGAGAAAGCAGCTCTAAGCACTATTTGTCGTACAAAACAAGCCCAGATAGGACTTGTGACAGAAATCCAGTATTTTTCAGCCTATGTAAGGCACATTGTGAGTTCAAAATGGTGCTCTGCCATGACGCAAATCATGAATGCAGCTTCACGATTGCTGTAGGAAAGCTGATAGCCACCGTCTACTGGTAGATTAATAGTGTGGATGATGAGAGTTTAAGATATTTAATGCCCATTGCCATGAATATGCAACCTATGTAGGGACTAGTTCTTACAATTAGTCAAACTCCCACTTAGACTTTGGTAAACGTTTGCTGTGACTTGAATTGGTGATATTTTAGTGCATTTCTCTGTTTATATTGTGGAAGGCTTTGTTTGGAAAATGTTAATAAATCATTATATTGATAAACGTTCTGTTTTCTTCCTATAATGGAAATAAATACATTTTGACAAGAAAATAAGTATAGAGTAAAATTTCAGCACTTTCAAAATCTGTGATTAATCGTGATTAACTAGATAAAATAAAAATGCTATTAATCGCAATAAAAAACATTTATCAACTGACAGCACTACAAATTGGATATAACTTCACAGAAAAGGTTAGCAAGCAATTTTTTTCCATTTGGCCCAATTCACTTATATTCTAGGTGCACATGTCCAAATTTAATTTTTGTGGTAATCAACATTTATAGCACAAACAATGTCAAATTGAGCTTAAATTGTACTGAAACTAGAATATTCCAAGGAGCTGATTTATTCTGTGGAAATGTGCAGAAAAGGGATAGATTGGGCAATAGCAATGGCAGTGTCGGTGGAAAGGGGGTAGTAGAAAACCCCAAGGCCTTTATCCATCTCTGCTTTTATACATCCCTCAGGTCAGATCTGCTGGTCAAGCCCTTTGAATAACCCTCGTTGGACGTTTGCCTCCAACATTCCAGCCTTGTAATTTGCTGTTATGGTCGACTCATATGACTCGCACGCATGGCAGCACATAATTTGTTTGGGAGTTGTCCCCTTTCTGTGGTCTGCGTCGCAGGGACCGCCACGTCTTCTCTGCCATAGGGCCACAAACATCAAACGAGAGGCAGGAGGCCATGATTAGAGCTTAAGCCTTAGGAACTTTTCAAAACAGAACCACAGCCTAGAAGCAGAGGTCCCATATGGCCGGACTAACATTGTAAATCTCACGAGTGAATATAGGCACACAAATAGCTCCATACCACCAAAAACATAATATGCCCCACATCTGGCTTTAACAAAAACTAAGTGCAAACAGGTATACTTAAATTATGAGAACATTGTGTTAATGTTTCCTAAATATAAAAATGATTCTATTGCTTACTATTTTTTTTTTTTACTATTATCTATATATGCCATTCCAAACTTAGCCTATGTTTCTAGAAGAGTCCTCACTTCAGAAAGTGTAACAGAAACTACTTGAAATGACTATAAATGGAATCAAACAACTTTTAAAGAGATGAATTACAAAAAAGAGGAAAGAAGAACTGCACAATAACATCAGACAAAAAATAGTGACACTCTAGTTTTAGGAACTGCTTTTTTTACAATTATGTAGCCAAATATATCTTTGAGAAGTTATACATCATATGACATAATTATAAAGTAGTCACAATTGTGGCAGCTGTAGCTTTAATATTCACATGAGAGGACAAATTAGTAGTAATAAAGTAAAAGGAAAACAGTTCTGACCTTTTTTAGAAGGCGTGTGGAGTCTTCACTAATCTGCATGAAGCGCATGATGACGTTGTTCAGATAAATGTCACTTAGAGTTGCATGATCTTTGCTCTCCCTTCGAACCTGGTTCAACAACAGGTACCAGCAGTTTACCGGGGACAAGAGATTCTGGTCCTTCCTGCATAAGATAGAAAGAGAAAGAGAGAGAATGATCAAACACAATAAAAATCTCCCCTCTTCAAACAGTTAGGCCCACCTGTGCTCTTCAGTCAAAAACTGGATTAGACTGCAGACGGATCCATCTTCCCAGCTCAGCTCACCCTAAAAGCTATGTATGTGGATCACATGTATTACCATCCCTCTCATCTCTTCTCTTGATGATAGGTGGCTGTGGCTGCGGGGGAGTGGTCAAGCGCCCGTCCGGGAGAGAAAAGCGGTAAGGGCTCTTACACCTGAGCTAAATTAAGCCTAACACCTGTGTCTAATTGCAGTAGGGTCCGGGAGAGAGCAGAGCGAGAGGGAACGGGGGGGGGGGAAACAGGGGAAGACACAGGGGAAGGGGAGAGAGAGAGAGAGAGAGGGGGAGGGCTCATCCGCCCTCGGTATCGCCGCCAAGTGGTCCTCCGCAAGCTAGACAGCTGCCTCCAGCGACGCCGGGCGGTGGCACTGGACCCACTCCGCCGTTCTCCTGGGCAGCCGTTGCGCGAATTGCTCCAGCACCACCTGATCGATGACTCCCTCGACGTCGCGGTCCCCCGTGAGCAGCCACCGCCGACAGGCTTCCCGGAGCCGTTGAGCAAACGCGAACGGGCGATCGGACTTCTCTAGCTTCATGCTCCGGAAGAGCTGGCGGTTCGCTTCCGGGCTCCGACCGACCCGTTGCAGAATGGCCCTCTTCAGGTCAGAGTAAGCCAGGAGGCTTGTCGCCGGCAGTTGTTGTGCCGCGAGTTGTGCTTCCCGGACAGGAGAGGAATTAGGCGGACTGCCCACTGTTCGGGCGGCCAGCCCCAGATTTCTGCCGTCCGCTCGAACAAGTCGAGGAAGGCCTCAGGATCATCTGCTGCCCCCATCTTCTGTAACGTGGGCGGGGGTAGCGTAGCGCGGGTGTCCGGGGTCGCGGCTGGGGCCGACGCAGTCTCCTGGCTGAGGAGGCTCCGGATAGCGAGTCGGTCCTCTGCCTGAGCCTGCATGATCTTGAAAAAACGTCGATCTTGATCCTGCCGGAGCTCAAGCAGGGATTGTTGGTGGCCTTGATGGAGAGTAGCGAGGGACTGGAGGACTTCTGCCAGCTGGGAGGACTCTATGGGGCGACTCTGTTCCATAACTTGGAAAAAAAAAGGTGTTCCTTTTCTTCCCGGGTTTCGGCACCAGTGTGAAACAGTCAAAGGAAGGGACAGAAACAGGCATCAGCTTAAGGGGTAAGCTTTCTTTTTAATCTTAATTTATACATGTAACACAAGTATTCTTGGCCTTGTTGTCAGGCTCTCTCTCTCGATGCTCTGTGGCTGCTGGCTTTTATCCGCTCTCCTCACGCTACTGCAATTAGACACAGGTGTTAGGCTTAATTTAGCTCAGGTGTAAGCTCCCTTACCGCTTTTCTCTCCCGGACGGGCGCTTGACCACGCCCCCGCTGCCACAGTGGCCAATTTAAGTATGCATGATTGTGGATAATTTGTAGCACGCATGCAGTGCACCAGTGCAGTTTCAGAAAGATTCTGGGTCAGAACTGAAATGATCCCATTTTGGAACTCTTTTAAGATCATAACGTACCTGCAGTATAACAAACATTGGTTTAATGACCATTAAACAGTCATTTTAAGATGTAAAATAAGATGGACTTAACTAGATTAATTAACTAACTAGAGTTAACAAAGTAAATTTGTACATTTTCAGCAATGTATTGCCTGTGCGAAACCCACTGCCATAATGCTAGGGTATTATGAGTAGTTCCCATGGCAAAGCAGTTCGGTTTCTACAGTATTCTCTGTGGATGCTAGGGAGTTGCTTACTGGCAACCTAAGGACACGTCCACACTATTTCCGCAATAGGGCTAGTGTGAGCCAGGCCTATCAACTGGTCAGCCAGGAACAATAGCCTCGGACCTCAAACACGAGACCAAAATCGATCTGCCTTCCCACCATTGGGCCAATTGCCCTACAGCGTTTCCCTAAAAAATGCCCTTATTACGCCGCCCACCCCGCACAGACTCTGTAGACTAGCTAGCCTTCAGATTTGCACTGTGTCTGCAATTTTTTCCCCAAACCTATACTGTTGTGCACTGGATACACAATTTGGAAAGTTCAGCGATAATATACAGTACTTAATCACGTCTTCTTTCAGCAGATGCCACATCGATCTGACGTTACACATTTTCATCAGCCCAAATATTCAGAAGAGCCCTGATTTCTTCTACTGACCAGTACTGCAGATTCTCTATTCTTCATTGATCTGTTGAGTTAAGCTGGTAGCTAGATATGAAACATTTTGTAAATGAGTATTTTGGTGCTGAAACCTCTGACCTGACTCAGTGAAACACCGCCTTTGACATTGACCCCGCCTCAATCCCCAGTTGGCCTTCTTTGGCCCAAGGGTAATCGGCCGACCAGGGCACTTGGCAGTTGGCCCAGAGGATGCCCATGGCATACTGAAGCATACCAACATAACAAAATCAACCGAAAATGTATTGTGGATGTGGCTTAAGTCTCAAATATATTCTGTTCCCGAGATATGGCTCAGGTCTCTCATTCAATGAGAATGCATGGAATTTAGCAAGCACCACCTAAAATAGAGAACAATGGGAAGTAGTGGATTTCCTACTGTCCAACATGTCAAGACCATAGAATGTTCTTGTTTTGTAATCAGAATGCAACACCTTTTAATATAAACTAAACCTTGATCCACAAATATTGCATTGAGGAGGTGAGATTTGCCGTTTTGTATGGCAGGAAATATATGGAAGTAATTTTCATCTCCGTTTCCTCCTTAACCCAGCAAACAAAACAGGCAACACATGTCATCGCTGCTGGTGAAGGCCTTTGGCCTCCCTACACATCTATGACCCGAGCTATAAAGACATCCAAAATGTCAAAAAGCGACAAATATATCTGTATCCGCAGCAGCTGAGCTTCAACGTAAAAGATTTTACCTTCACATCATTCTACAAAAACAGGAAACAAACTTTTAGCTGACTAAATCCATAAGTCTCTTAGATGAAAAGACATTCCTCGAAGTAACATGTTTCGAAACCCAGGGTTGAAAGATCAGTCATCTATGCCAGAATGGATCAAATGGATAATGTAATTGAGCTAAAAGCCTAGAGATGCATAGTCGCAATATGAACATTCTGTCCTTAGGAGGGGGATTCAGATTGCAGGGAGAATTATGGGAGCCAGTGCATTTTCTGTCAGTCTGCAATTACTGTAAATCCTTTCATAAGACTGTCTCAGACTCTTAAGTGTGCACTCTGTTCTCCTTCCTGCGTGAAGCGTGTACTATATGTTATTAACGTGGCAGAGTCATGCTGTGTCGGGCAGCAGAAGTGTTCACGTGATTTGGATTAATGAAGTAGCAAAAATAGCTTTTGCCATCCCAGTGCTGGAATGCATGAATTCCTGAATACCTGCATTGCGTTGAGTGTTCTGAGAATGCTAAAGCAAACATTCAGAATGAATCTGAACAGCATCTGTGTTCTGCGATGGTTTATGATATATTACAACATAGAAACCAGAAAAATTTATATTGAACATATAAAAAGAATTTAGAAAAAAACATAGGTCTCTAAATAACAAAGTACTCTGGGGACAACCATTTCCTTACAAAACTGGGTGTGACCGAAGTGAGAGAGGTGGAAGCGCAAAGGGAAATGGTGCATTTTGTCCTTGAGGTTAGTGCAGGAAGGTAATGGGAAGCCTAAAATGTCACAGGCTTCTATACCAGGTTCAATCCATTTGGGGTGATCAAATGACAATTTACATTATAAAAGCTCCATCATAGTAATCCACTCGAGACATATAGACTATTGGCCCATGTCGGGTATGATGAGTTAATTTGGGAACCAAATTAAGATTAAGATTCAACTTTATTGTCATTGTGCACATACAGAGCCAATGAAATGCAGTTGTTTTCGCATATCCCAACTAGCTTGGGTCAGAGCGCAGGGTCAGCCATGAAACAGCGCACCTGGAGCAGATAGGGTCAAGGGCCTTGCTCAAGGGCCCAACAGCGGTATCTTGGCAGTGCTGGGGCTTGAACCCCCAACCTTTCGGTTAGTAACCCAGAGCCTTAACTGCTGAGACACCACTTTCCCAAATTACTAAATAAGACTGATATAAAAGCCAGTTCTGCTGAAAACAGAGAACCAACTGGATCATTCAAGGTTGCTGTACATCAGTGCTACTGATCAGACAAGTTTAAATAATAATTGGCCTCCAAATGTCCATCTGTCCCTCCAAAGGGCTTCCGAGTGTCCACATCTATGGTCTAATGCACAGCAGCACAAATCCTGTTGCTTCCTGAATCATTGCACAAAGCAGAATGTGATTATAGATATTTTTCATGAGCTGAGAGAAGAAACCAGCCAGTAAAGAACATTGCTGAAAATCAGGGCAAACGAGTAGTAAGTCTAGATTGTTTAAAAGGAACAAAAGTGCTCCAGTTTCACTTTACGGCCATGTAATGTCAAATATCCGTGGTCATTGTGGGTTTATTCACGCAGTGTTATAACATGCAGTGAGAGAGAGGAGATGCTCAAATGCAAGAAACACAATCTCAAAGTCTTCCTAATCATTAGTCATAATCACAATTATTTGTTTGACAAATAATGATTTATTTGTTTGACCAATAATGTTTTGTCTGACCAATAATTGTCAACCAAATTTCACAATCGTGACCCCTAATTTTCATTATTAGGTTCCTACCTTGTGAATTATTTTGTTACAAATGTTTCTTTTACTGAGAGTTGATTAAGAATGCACAAGTTTTAGTTATTCCTGATAGAAAAACATTTGTTTTACTCAAATTGCACTCATTTTACTGTAAAATAATTTTATGTTGTACTGCTAAACTCGAGGTTGCACAATGTTTTGATATTCCTCCTGAAAGTGAATTGAATTTTACATTTTAATTTATTTTGCTGTTGGATTGCTAAATGTAGAATGCACTTTCCTTTTACTACTTTTAGTTCTTACTTAAAATCATTCCAAAATAAAATTAAAAGTAGATACATTTAGCAATCTAACAACAAAATAAGTAAAACACATGAAAATTGTATGAGATGACAGAACAGAGCGCTATCCACTGTGAGGAGTCACACTGCAGACGAGCAGAACCACTTAATACTGCACAGTAGTAGACTTTTTACGGGGACTTCATTAGGGAGCGGCTGTGGCTCAGTTGGAGCGGGTCGACCACTAATCGCGGCGTTGGTGGTTCGAATCCCGGCCCACAGGAATCCACATGCCAAAGTGTTCTTGGGCAAGACACTGAACCCCAAGTTGCTCCCAATAGCAGGCTAGCACCTTAAATAGCAGCTCTGCTGCCATTGGTGTGTGAATGAGTCACAGTGTAAAGCGCTTTGAATAAGTTAAGGTTAAAAAGGCGCTATATAAGTGCAGACCATTTACCATTTAGGAAAATCAACATTTCAAAATACTTAAGGGTGTAGAGACATATTGGAAGAGAAGGCATCAAAAACAACTTTAAGTGTAAATTAAATATATGGGATGAAACAGAATGAGGAAACAGGCCAAAAATCTTCATGATCATGAGAAATATTGCTTTTTACTTAGTTACAAGGAGTCCTTATTTTGTAAGGGAAATTTAATTACATTTAGTTACTAATCAAAAGATAATTTTGTGTTTACAATCATCCACCAAATAGGTCCATCACAGTGTAAATATAAATAAAAACTACATGCAATACATAAACATCAACACTGTAGCCAGAGGAACTTAATTCTATGTTTGTATAAACATCCTGCAGATCACAAACATTGTATTGACAGCTCATAGATTTTTAAGTGCCAGTGTAGGAGGGTTTGGCAACTAACAACAAGGTCATCAACTGAACTGATCATGCTGGCAAATAGATCTGTAATGCTTTGAAACCAAACTGAACTTAATGCTGCAGTAGGCATCTCTGATCCCCTTTCATATTCGTTAAATAGAGGAAAGGGTGGGGCGATAGTCATAATGCCTTAAAAACGTTTTTAGGCTAAGGACCCCTTATGGATAGATGCATGGAGCAGGGACATTCTGATACACATTGTATAAAATCATGCGTTAATTTTTAGGCCTGACCTATAATTACATTACTAATTTAGTATATGCACACTTTGATGTTATGGTAGTGATTGCGAAACCATTAAAATAATAATTAATAATGTCTAGAGTCATGCACATTTCATTTCATTTACTTAATACATGTGATTGTGGGAGGGACAGTGAATCATTTAGCTGAACATACTGTATTTTCATATTGTATTTTTGCTGAACATATTTTTATTATTCCACAAATGTGGGAGGATCCCCTGTTGTAATGGGTAAAGATCCAAGATGAAGGTTACCCCAAGTTTAAATGTTCAAACCTTGTTAGGTATGATCCATAAACTGAAGAGTTGATGTGATGGAGCCATCACCACTTTAACCTTGAAAAAGGCACTAACCATATGATCCTCCAGGAAAACTGTCCCTGTAGTCAGTCTCTTAGATAACAAGCATCTGCTAAATGACAAATAATCGAAAGAAAATCTGGTATCCAAGGAGTGGCAGCTGTATGATGCATCTAATTAAATAATTCCCATCATGACTCAAGTATCCCTCCCTGGACAAATAGTGTGCATCACTTGTTAGCTCAACAAATACAAGTACTATACTAAGCACAAGCTGCTGTGTCTCCATGACGACAGTGTCCTCTGAGAACTAAATTAACCACACAGCTCACAAACAATAATGTTTAGTTGCCTTGAAAGGGTGTGTATGTGTTAACGCATCTGACGATACAGATGATCTTTCTGGTGTCCAACCTCCACATTTGAGTCAACAGAAATGTTGTGAAGATTGATTCTGTTTTCTGCAGTGAACTGTGTCTATAATCCCACAGGTAGAACAAACTTTTTTTATCTTGACAAACAATCACTTAATCTTCCCTCTCACTTGTTTTGCGGAAATCTGCTGACCGTATGTGTCCAGCCAACTTAAACAAAGGGGTAAAGCACACCCTCTGCTATGGCTCAGCTGGTCCCCTCTTGACGCCATTGGTCAGACACTAGTTCCAGACCTCTAGAGTATGGAACAAACTGGGATACAATGTAGAGGCCTCAAACGGGGCCTATTTACTGA
Source organism: Xyrauchen texanus (assembly GCF_025860055.1). NCBI lineage: Eukaryota > Metazoa > Chordata > Actinopteri > Cypriniformes > Catostomidae > Xyrauchen > Xyrauchen texanus. Next base: position 28,655,761 of record NC_068296.1, on the reverse strand, counting down.
AACCCTGTGGTTACAAGTCATCTTATGCAAGTTTAGCTTTTATAGAGACCTGGTAAAAATTTCTTGATTACAAAAGCTTAAAATGTTTCTGTCAAACAACTCTGGGGTGTCTGGATATTCCAGCTAATTGCAGGCCGATCTACAAGCTAATTTTGATGCTAATTCATCCAACACAAACAGCTGAGCTAAGCTGGCTTTAGAAATGGCCACCCTACCTCACGGCAGCATGTCACAGGTTTTTTTAACCTCCCAACAATTTTCCAGAAGGAAAAAAAGAGAAACTTACATCATCAAGAATCTTACACTGCCCTTTTTTAATTCTGTATCAGTTAAACTCCAAACCTCCATGACTTTTTTTCTTTTTTAGAAAACCAAAAGAGAAGTTTAGCAGAATGTCCAAACTTCTCTCTTCCATACAATGAAAATGGATGATGACCAGTCAAGGAGTCTGACTCAAGGAGCTTACGGACTTGACAAACTGACAGGCCACAAAAATCGCAAGTACCCCGATCCAGATTCTCCATTACCAGATACCACAACCGCTGGACTCATTTTTGGGCTCTTATGCTGGACATTGGTCTATTTACAGAAGTGAAAGGCAAAACACTTTAATTTTTAGAATTGTACCAGCAGTTTCTGTAGCAAAATAATGTAGATGTTGAGTGTCTTTTCCATCCAGCGACTGACATAATGAGACCAAGATCATGCTTTATATAACTGTCTACATGGTAGGGCTCATGGTCACAAAACAGCACCATATGGGGAAAATGTTAGAAGAAAAGACAAACAAAAAATAATAAGAATTTTTAAAAGCTGGCTTAAGACCATGAGGGTCTATTAATTACAATGAGTTTTCAAAGGTTAAAGGGGCACTTAGGCACAACATGATTCTTCCACTAATATAGTTAATTAGCCTAACTAAAGGGGCAATAGCGCAATAGAATTCAATAGTTGTGTGGTCACAGCCACAGGTGTGTATAGGGATACATGTAAACACACACACACACACACACACACACACACACACACACACGCACACACACATATATATAGACACATATATATAAAAACTTAAAAACAGCCTTGCAAAGACCAATTTTATACTAGAAAGGAGAGAATATCACTGTGTGAGGTAACCAATTTGTTTAGAGAAAGTTTTGTCAAATAGAAATTGATTCAGAACGATGGGTGACCCTGTCATGCCTGCCTTGATAAGATATTGCATTTATATTCCTCATGTTTACTTATTAATAAAGAAATAAAGACATTTTTTCAAAATAAATTCACAACTTCAAGAAATATTTTTTCCTACACAACTTGTTGAATAAAAGACTGATAAAACAGCATCATTTTGATTTAAAGATGACCCATATTTGACATATACTGTAGTAGTGTTGTCAAAACAATTTTCATTGAAAACTTCCAGATTAGTGTCAGACACCTTAGAAGAAGACTATCACGTCTACAAAATACAGAAAATACAGTGACCCTGAGCGTTTGGTCAATTTCATTGCCAGCCAACTTGAGCCATCACGTTCGAATCTAGCTGCATTAAGCCTGTGCGCTCGAGGGACGAGCATCCCCGCGACAGAGTGAACATCAGCAGAGTACAGTTTCAATCTCTCCCCCTTAGATCCGGGCATTAGCGCAACTCATAGAAGAGGCGCTGACCGCACAGAGAAATGCCAGTTTCGGAGTTTGTTGTTATTTACATGATCTGCTTCTGTATTATTTGAACTTTATTAAAGCTATAACACATTGAATGTAACTGCATTTAAGATGTAATGCCTGTGTGTTTCCTTTAAAGAGCTCCGGCTCCGCTTATTCCACAACGAGAGTGCCTCTGAATTTACTTATTTGCTTTTTTTGCATTATAATTCCCTCATACTTTGCGATCTACATCATCTGAAGCTGTTTGGAAAGTTTAGTGTGAGTATGCACTGTGAAATGTGTAATTCTTCTTCTCCTCAGTCTTGCACGAGCTGCAGTGCTGCTCTTGCACACCATCATTACAGTTTAATGTGATCCCATGTGAAGTTAAATTAGATCAAACAACTATTTGACAACGAAATTTTCGATAATGTCAACTAATCATTTCAGTCCTACACATAACACACTCACTTATATTGCTGGTGATCCTTTGTGCTTCTGGTCTTGGCCATGAATCGTTCGGCCAGTTTTTCCAGGTTGCGCGAGTACTCCATCTCGATCTCTGACTTTTTGCGGAAGAAGTCCTGGAGGTCCTGAAGGAGCTGCACCCTCATGTCCGTCTGCTGCTCCAGACATTTCTGCTGTTCCACCAACTGGGCTCGGATCTCTGAACAAACAATCAAATATGGTTCGTTAGAACAAGAGCCTGTAACTACAAACACAAAATGTCTATCAAAAACGAAAATTAGGTTATTTATACAGAACTTCGATTCATCGATTAGCTGTTCATGCAAGCCATCCAAAAGTTGACCCACGTAGTTTTGCACATCACTAGCAGAGGCAAATTCAGAACAGTTTCATTGCCATCTTCAAAAGTGCTTTGGAAACCTATTGCGAACTGCTAAGTGATATCAAGCTACAATGCTATAAATGGTCAACAATATATCTTCTATAAATAAAGCAATAAAATTTGCCTGGAGCTAGTTTCATTTTGCAGTATCAGCAATGTTAAAGTAATCCAGGTTCTTCGGGTAAATTCCCTTGCCCTGTGTTTCATTACAGCCAGAATGAGGAATGGTCCCAGAAACAAACCTAATGATTCTCTTAAACGCACTCCGCTTCATTTAACAAGCAGTTTTGACCAAATTACTTCCAGTTTCCTCATATCACTGCCCCCTTGTCACAGGAAAAGTAGCTCATTACATCTGCAGCACAGTGTAATAGCTCTGCAGCACCATACCATGATATACATTTAAACTTCCTCTCTCACATTACATATATTTAAGGGAATGATAAGCATCAGATGATAAAAATATTTGTTAAATAAATAACTAAAAAAAAACTATTAGTCCTCACAAAAAAACTAGGATTATGCGTAACCGGAATATTGCTCACAGCAGGTGATCCCTACTACAATTTTATGAAATTCTTAACTTAAAATTTGCCGTTTACTTATTCACAAATTTTTCTTTTGGAGAACAATTTTATTTTCAGATTTCTCTTAAGATAAATAGGCAAAATATTATCTAGCACCAAACATCAAAAATCTGATTTGTTAATTGACAAATGCCCTTCAGTATTAGTATTATTCAGTATCAAGTAGCATGGTTAATTTTGCATTAATCACTAGATGACTGTATATTATCCTTTACACAATATACACTCAAAAAATATATATATATATATATATATATATATATATATATATATATATATATATATATATATATATATATATATATAAATGACTCCAATTTAAACATTTACATTTTATAACAATTCCATCTAATTGAGTTATATAATATAATAAAAATCTTATTTTGTTAATGATTATTCAATTCAATTTGATGGAAATTTATAAAATTGAAATGAATAAATCTTAAATTATATTATTGAATGTACACCATTACCTTCCAAACATTCAAAGGACATACAGTTAACTTTTACACTCGTCTCTCATTGTCACCAGTATCAAGTGACCTTCCATGATAACAAAAGAGCATTCTTGGCCCCGTGAGGTCAGGTGTATGGTAAACATCTGCACGGAGCCGTTGTGGTGAAACATGTGTGAGACCGTGTGTCAGATCAAAGCCCCTGTGATCCACTTCAAACACAAAGATAGAAGTGATCACCTGTGCGCTGTCTGATACTACACAAACAAGACCTGAAGGTAGAATCCAAGCTGATCAACCCTCCGCTCGGTCTCTACAGTTAACTTCAACAATTCAGTCTCCACAGATGGGTTCCTGAGATAGCTAATGACTGTGATGAGCTATATTTAAGATTAAATGCTATACTTCAAAGTGCTGGAAAGAATGTGAGCTATCAACAGAGACAGGGTTAATTTAGAGCTTACTGGGATACAGTTAATGAACTTGTATAACCTCCATTAAACATCCATTGAAAAAACTTCTCTGACAAAGACCCAAAACAACAGACATTATTCCAAGTACATGCCAGGTGAACTGTGTAATTCCTGTGAAAGCAGCACTACCAAACAGAATTGCATAAATATTGATCGTTTTCAAACAAATTTCCCAAACACTCCGCCCCAACTTCCATTGGTCAAAAAACAAATAGTCCCACCCCAAACTCATTTCGGTTGGTCAGGATTCTCAAACAAACGGAGCGTTGCTCTGAAAGTGCCACAGAGCCATATAACAAATGGCCTACAAATGACTTACGATTGCTTTTTTATATACTGTATATCAATTCTTCAAAAAAATATAATATGTCTGGGTGAGAAACAGATACAAGTCCTTTTTTTACTATAAATCTTCACTTTCACATATGGACACCTGGTTGGGGCTGGTCAAAAGTAGAGATTTAAAGTAAAAAAGGACTTACATATTGATCTGTTCCTCACTCACACCTATCATATCACCTCCGAAGACATTGATTTAACTACTGGGGTCATGTGGATTACTTTTATACAGCTTTTTTGGACCTTCTGAGTTCTGGTCACGATTCACTTGCATTGTATAGACCTACAGATCTGAAATATTGTTCTAAAAATCTTAATTTGAGAAGAAAGTCACACACATCTGGGATGGCATGAGGGTGAGTATATGATGAGAGAATTTTCATATTTGGACAAACTATCCCTTTAATGGCAATACATTATATAGAAATAATAATTGTGCAGCTGTATGAATGACGAATGAGAAAGATAAAGCTATCATAAAATAACCAATCTAGTAAAAATCAGTATCACAAGCAGACCCTCTATATGGGAACGAAAATTCCCTTTCATACACATAACAGATATTGACTGTCGTTTTGAAGACAAGTAGGCAGGTGGTCAGTGGTCAAGGGAATATCCCGTTTTCAACACAGCTGGGAGACATCAGTCAGTGGGCTTTACGCTCTGGCTCAGGAACACAGACGCGTGCAATGTGATTGCCCGTGGCCAGATTGATTTTTACCAACTCCAGTCCATCAGGGAGAGTCCATTCAATTCTGACTGAAGATTAGGCTGCCTTCTACCTCTAAAAAGCTGACTTGTTAAGTTGCAGCCAGTGAACCACACTGTTCTCACAGCAAATTAACACAGGACATACATATGTAGTCAGAAGTTTACATACACCTTAGCCAGATCCATATAAACTCAGTTTTTCACAATTCCTGACATTTAATCATAGAAAACATTACCTGTCTAAGGTCATTTAGGATCAATACTTTATTTTAAGAATGTGAAATGTCAGAATAATAGTAGAAAAGTCGTGATGCGGGGAAGGACAGGACCCAAGAGCAGAGGGAAAGTTCAATCAATTGGATTTATTAATCAAACACAAAACAGTTCTTCAACCTCAAATCAAACAAGCCCAGGCAAACTTGATATTCCCCAGAGACACGGGCAGAGATCTGAGGAATCCTACTCAACAATTGAAAAAGCGTTCGTTGTGAACAGACACTTACGGTGTGTCTTGCTCTCTTATAAGCGTTTCTCAAATTCAGCAATTCGTTTTTTTAAACGCTGTCATGAAAGATGTGTGAAAATGTGAGACTCGCAACTGCTCTGTTCCATTCTGTTGTTTTCCCTCTTTTTCAACAGCTCCTGGCCTGGGCTCATAGTATGAGCTGCTTCACCACAGAGTTCCACCGAATACCTCTGCTATCTGGGAATATTGCTACCCTATATACAACTGTAATGAATAAATACAATGTGGTATTTCGCTTTTATTATGAAGCTTGAGTATGGGGTAGTATATATACTGTGGCAGCAGTGCAAGTCTAAAACCATGTGAACTGTCTATTGAAGCATCTATAACCTCATTTTACTTTTGACTTAACATTTGAGAATATTGACTGACTAAAACGTAATTATTTATTTTATGCACATTAGTTAAAAATGGAATGCTCTTTAATAGCCAGGAATGTTCTTTGCAGAATTTGGCATTGACTTTAAATTGCTTAATTTGGGTCAAACGTTTTGAGTAGCCTTCCACAAGCTTCTCACAATAAATTGCAGGAATTTTGTCCCGTTCCTCCACACAGAACTGGTGTAACTGAGAAGGTTTGTAGGCCTCCTTGCTCAAACAAACTTTTTTTTAGTTCTGCCCAAATATTTTCTATCGGATTGAGGTCAGGGCTTTGTGATGGCCACTGATACCTTGAGTTTGTTGTCCTTAAGCCATTTTGCCACAACTTTGGAGGTATGCTTGGGGTCATTGCCCATTTGGAAGACCCATTTGTGAATGAACTTTAACTTCCTGGCTGATCTTGAGATGCTGCTTCAATATCTCCACATAATTTTCCTTCCTCATGATGCCATATATTTTGTGAAGTGCACCAGTCTGTCCTGCAGCAAAGCACCCTCACAACATGATGCTGCCACCCCATGCTTATGGTTGTGATGGTGATCTTTGGCTTGCAAACCTAACCAAACATAACAATGGTCATTATGACCAAACAGTAAATTTTTTGTTTCATTAGATAAGAGGACGTTTCCCCAAAAAGAAAGATCTTTGTCCCCATGTGCACTTGCAAACTGTAGTCTGACTTTATGGCAGTTTTGGAGCAGTGACTTCTTCCTTGCTGAGTAGCCTTTCAGGTTATGCGGATATAGGACTTGTTTTACTGTGGATATAGATACTTGTCTACCTGCTTTCTCCAGCATCTTCACAAGGTACATTGATGTTGTTCTGGGATGTATTTACACTTTCTGCACCAAACTATGTTAATTTCTAGGAGACAGAATGTAGCTCCTTCCTGAGCGGTATGATGGCTCTGTGATCCCATGGTGTTTATACTTGCATACTATGGTTTGTACAATTGAACGTGGTACCTTCAGGCATTTGGAAATTGCTCTCAAGGATGAACCAGACTTGTGGAGGTCCACAATTTTTTTCTGAGGTCTTGGCTGATTAATTGTGATTTTCCCATGATATCAAGCAAAGAGGCACTGAGTTTGAAGATAAGCCTTAAAATACATCCATAGGTACACCTTCAATTCAGTACACCTCCAATCAGAAGCTAACTGGCTAATTGTCTAAAATAATTTTCTGGAATTTTCCAGGCTGCTTAAAAGGCACATTTTACTTAGTGTATGTAAACTTCTGATCCACTGGAATTGTGATATAGTCAAATAACGTGAAACAATCTGTCTGTAAACAATTGTTGGAATAATTACCCGTGTCATGCACAAAGTAGATGTCCTAAACGACTTGCCAAAACCATAGTTTACTAATATTAAATCTGTGGAGTGGTTAAAAATGTGTTTTAATGACTTCCAACCTAAATGTAAGTAAACTATAGACTTCAACTTTACTACAGCCCTATCTCTGCAGTGCCTACTTTCTGGAACATATATTAATGCAATACTAAAACCTTGCACAGTAATGTGTCATTGGGTTGTATCACAATATCTAATTCAGTTATAAAAATGTCTACATAAAAGGGCCAGAGTAAATTGCAAGAACAAATTGCAATGGGAGTTTGAGTCAGTCTTTAACCTGATAGCACACGCTCCTCTCCAGACGTCTATTTAATGCTTGTGGTTACATCAGGAAGAAGTTTTTTTTTAGGTTGTTTGCTCATCTACAATATGTATAAAAGACATTTCCTCTCGGATGTCAATAAGACATTCTGCAGCAATCTTTGATACATTTATTACAACAAATGTTTGTTAACTCTTCTGCATTACATTCCCTTGCACTGTATATAACAGATTTGTATTTAGATTTGCACTATGTGCATGTGTGTACAGTATTTATGTATGTGTGTGTATGTATGTATATACACCACTGGTCAAAAGTTTTGAAACACTTGATTGATATGTTTCTCATGATATGAAAAATCTTTTGATCTGATTGTGTATGCTTAAATGTTTGAAATTTGTTTTGTAGACAAAAATATCATTTTGCCACCATATTAATTTATTGAATTACAAAACTAAAATTAAATTAAATCTTTATTTATTTTTTTAAATTGATGACTTGGACCAAATAATAAAAAAAGGCAGCCAATAAAAAAGCAGCCAATATGTGTCCAACATAGATGGGATCTCCTTCAATGCTGTTTAAAAGGCATCCCTCAAGAAGTTGTTTGAGAAAATGTCAAGAGTACATCTCTGCAAATTCTATGCAAAGGGTGACTTTGAAGATGCTAAAATATAACACAGTTTTGATTTATTTTGGATTTAGTTTAGTCACAGCATAATTCCCATAGTTCCATGTATGTTAATCCATTGTTTTGATGACATTACTATTATTCTAAAATGTGAAAAAATATATAAGTATATATATAATATATTCAAACTTTTGAAACATGTACTCATTCTTTATCAGATTTTTTTCACATTTTAGATTTTTTTGAAAATTAACCTATGAATGGCTTACTTATAGTTGTCTCTGCATATTAAGCTGGGACAGGAGAAAGTATTTGAACAAAGATAAAGTTACATTCTTCAGCTTTAAAATCATTGGCTTATAAAATATCAACATTACAGCTATTCAGACAGATGTTGTTTGGCATTGTGCAGTCTACAAGGGGTACTGCGCTTTTAATACTGCATTGTACGTTCAAAATAGTCCAACTTTTAAAATCACATCCCAAGACCCCAGAATTATTTTCTACTGTATTTTGTCAAACTACAAAATAATACCATGTTCTTATGTAAACAGAGGTAAACATGAATCCAGCATATTTATACAACTTCTTTAAACCAATTTGTCGACTAGCCATTCAGGCAACCCATCGACTACTCAGTTTTGAAAATATGTATTTTTGCACATATATTCCAAAGCATGTCATATTAAACTATTTCTTTCTGGCTTGATATAGAAAACTGAAACTTAGGCATGACATTTGTAGTTTTTACTCTATAAAGCCATTTCATGTGGTGACAACATGAACACGGGGTGCCCATGCCGTTTTATCTGACTGCAAGTCTTCCTTACACCCAGCAGGAAGTTTAAACCTCAGAGGGATATGTCCAGCTATTAGCTCATTACCATTTTCTGAGATGGTCTGGAGGCCTGCATACAAAAACACACACAAACAGGAAGGACTGGCCCCAAGGCATTTATCAGTCTTTGGAGTCTGGTCAGACTGTGGTCTACTGACCTACAGAGAAGCAGATCCTTCCTGTTCTGGGCTTCAATTGGACCAAATTACATCTCACTGCCTGAACTCCTCTGACCTCAGACTAACTCCTCCACTTTTAAACATCACTGCTCTCCTCAAATTTTAAACATGTATCAAAAGCATACCCATAGTAACTCAATGTTTGGAGATTTCCTTTAATAGACCAAGGCCAAGCACAGATGCCAGTAAAACGGCTTAGAAAGTATCATAATTCTTTAAGAAGTTGTCATACAAAACTGAGGAATTTAGTCAAATAAATGAGCAGAGTGTGGACTCAAATCCAGCTTTGGCACTATTTTGTTATGCATGGGCCAACCAAAGCAAATCTGAAACAAACAAAAAAATTAAACAATATTAGAATTATTAAATCCAGACAATTTAGGCTTCTCGAACCCAGACAAACATCTAACATTTTTTGTCTACATCTAACAATATAATGCTATATAAATGTATATATATAGCATTATATTTCAGGAATTGGAATGACAAAATGTGTCTATAATTTTACATACAAAAAGGCAGTTGAAGTCTACAAGTATTTTGACTGTTATACTCTGTTAAGTGTTTCATTATATCAGTTTCAGGTATAAAATGTGTTTCAATGAGGTCAAATGTGAAAAATTTCTGTCGTAGAAAATGTGAACAATGAAGTCAACAATTGGGAGTGGAAAAAATGGTTTTCCAAACACTGACCCCATCAATAATTGTTCAGACAGACATGTAATCCCACCCAAAACTCACATCATTGGCTGAACCAGAAAATTACATGTCAATTAACCTAGTGTTTTGATAGAACTGCCTCCAGGTTTTCTGATTGGCAAACACAGGCAAGCTGAATATATTTATCTGATATCAATCAGGTAGTAAGGACATTTTATGTGTGTGTGAATGAATGAATGAATGAATGAATGAATGAAAGTTGCTTACAGCAGCTTTAAAAGAAAAGTTAGTTTTGGCCACAGTGACCCAATGGCAAACACTCAAGTTGTTTCTATAGAACCTCCCAACAAGAGTAGACAGGCTCACTCCAGGCAGATATATGCAGAACATTAATCACTGGGCATAATTACGGTGGCCCATGAGAGTCATCACTCAAATCCAAACCAAATAAAGCAGCAGAGCCGAAGAAATGCGAGATGTGCCGTAAGTAATTGGTATATTGTGAAGGGGAATGTTGTTTATTCAGCTGCTGTCTGATATCTGTGCGAGCTCGACATATGTAAGAAACGTCAGCCAATGGAAGATCATATTTTCAGAAAAAAGCGCAGCCTACTTTTTTCAGCGAACTATCCCTTTAAGTATCTTTAAATGAGTTTTAAATAACTTAGTGAGAAAGAGAGGGAAAGGTGAGAAAAGACTGGAGCTGCTCTCAGTAAATTATATCTAGACCTTCCCGAGCTACTTCATGTGCCCTCGGGTGAGGGTAAGAGTATCACAAGAAACTCAATACAAGCACTCATACTACAGTTTCATACTGCAGAAGGATTACTTTCTCAGTTCTTCTCACACATTTTTTTGCTGGAAAAAAAAGAACCAATATGTTGCAAGATGACACTCTATGCTTCTTGGGCTTGCTTTGTTCTTTTGTTTGGAGTATGCCAGTGAGAAGAGTTGTAAAATGAGAACCGGGGTTAACGTTTCATCCCCTTTCCATCATAAAAACTATGTTTGATCGGCAAACTGTTTGAGGGAGCTGCCAGAACATGCCCTTTGAAGACCAAAATTTGGGGGAAAATCCTTGGAAATGTGTGAAATCCTTTAATTAGCTGGGAGTTTTCCCTAAATCTAGAAGGTCAAGAAGTATTACAAACACAACATAATGTTTGCCCAAGTAAATTTACAAAGGTTCATACCTTATCACAACTTGAGATCAAACGGATTGTTCATGTCAAAAGGAAAAACTAATCTTCTTTTAATACCACTACAATGATCGTGGTAAAAAGTAGTTAGTCCAAATGCCCTGGGGGGGGGGGGGCTACAGGGCCCTACAGACCACACAGGCAGTTCAATACTACACACCTGCATGGTACTAGTTGAATCCAAACACTGTCCAACATCTGCACTGTGCAATATTCTATGCAACTGCAAGAATCTATAAGACACCTGCAGAACTTCATCGCCCAACAGTTGACGTATGACATGTTATCCCACCCATGCACATACCGCACATCACTCTTTAAAGCCATACTTTCCACGTGCTGCTATGTCTCAAGCATAGTGTGCGTGACACAAATTTAGTCGTCAGCACAGTATGCGTGGACTGTTCGCATGCAGCCTGGTGTTTCTAGACATGCAGACATTCTGCGTCAGTAAATGTGGCTGCCGTTGACTCTGGCTAATGGTTAAAAGAGCTCAACCTGGCATGAGACTGAACAGCATGCAGAAAAACAAAGTATTTCCTAGCTTTAAGCCACTTCAGATAGCTTCAGCTAAATGATTGCTTTCTGAATTCTTTACACAATCTGTTATGCTAGCAAAGTATTTGCTAGCAAAGCTAAATATAGTATTTGAACAAGGCCAACTTTCTATCAAAAGGACCAAGATGGTTTTCACCAAAAGGCTGATCTGATATGTAATCTAGATAGGATGAAAGAACTAACTAACTTCACATGTGGTCAGATCAAGGGCTCTGCTGACAGGTCACAGTGGCTTTAGCCTGTCACACTACTCAAGTGCACTGTGGTAGGTTCCGTCATAGAACATCATGTCTCTTGTCTGACTCCCCAATGTGAGGAGTTCAGAGGAGAGCAAGACTGCTCAAGCCAGAATGGCTCGGCCCAGCCTGACAGCCCCTGACGCTGACACCAGAGGGTGCTTAAAGCTGATGGACAGGTGGCATTGCAGTCTTAGAGCAAGAATTCATAGAAACTAAAAATGTTATTTAAAAGTTCCATGGAATTATCATGTTTTGCGTATGTACCACGTAAATACATTATATTAAGTACCTTAGAGTACCATGTAAATACAATTGTATATGGAAATTGGGTGAATCTCAAAAACATATTGGAACTGGAATTTTATTTAGCATAAAGAATTAAGCCAATTTTTAATACGATGAAGATCTTTGGCATTGTGCTATAATTTTCATGACAATTAAGCACATTTCCGCACAAATACTCACCGATATTGTACTGTAGCTCATTTTACATTGTTATTGGAAAAAATGTATAACTTGGTTGACTTAAAAATAATGCATCTCATTGTCATAGGCCTACCAATATATTGTGAATTAGAAGCACCTATATTTTGCAAAGGAGTTTATGGGAGTTATATATATATATATATATACACACACACACACTGGTGGACATAAGATTGGAATAATGTACAGATTTTGATCTTATGGATACAAATTGGTACTTTATTCAAAGTGGCATTCAACTGATCACAATGTATAGTCAGGACATTAATAACATGAAAAAATACTATTACAACTACTATTAAACTATTTCATAGGGTGGTGGATGCAGTGTGATGTTCTGGGTAATGTTCTGCTGTGAAACCTTGGCATTCATGATTATGTTACTTTGACACGTACCACCTACCTAAAGATTGTTGCGGACCGTGTATACCCCTTCATAGCAATGGTATTCCCTGATGGCAGTGGCATCTTTCAGCAGGATAATGCACCCTGCCACACTGCAAAAATTGTTCAGGAATGGTTTGAGCATCATAACAAAGTTCAAGGTGTTGAGTTGGCCTCCAGATTCCCCAGATCTCAATCCGATTGAGTATCTATAGGATGTGATGGACCAACAAGTCCGATCCATGGAGGCCCCACCTTGCAACTTACAGGACTTAAAGGATCTGCTGCTAATGTCTTGGTGCTAGATACCACAGGACACCTTCAGAGGTCTTGTGGAGTCCATGCCTCGACGGGTCAGAGCTGTTTTGGCAGCACGAGGAGGACCTACACAATATTAGGCAGGTGGTTTTAATATTGTGGCTGATCGGTGTATATAAAATACTTAGCCCTACAAAATATGTCTAAAGCATAAAAAAAACTGATAAAGGCACTGTTTTGAACAAGCCAATGATAATACATAAATCTCTGTATTCAACCAGATGAAAATTACCAAAAGGGGTCATGTCATAAGGAATAACATTTTCTTCATATTTTGACTTAAGAGGTAATTGTACAATAAAACGTACTGTTCGTTTCTGAACTCTAAGCTTTCTATCGAGTCCAAAAAGAGCATTTATTGTTTCCACCCTGCAAAAACAACTCATTTTAACATTGGCCCCATATTGACATAGAAATGGGGTGTTTATTTGAATATCCCTACCTCCAAACATCCCAGTGAATTGATAGCGCGGCTGAGGTACTTCACGTTTTAAACAGCAATATGATTATTAAAATAAAAAAACTAGTATGTTTAATTTTGACCAAATTGAAGTCATTGGCACAAATGCACTACAGACAATAGAAATACTGTTCAAGAAAGGGTGTTCACACTTTAGTGTAGAGGTAGACCGATATATCGGGTTTAATCAGTGCCGAGTTGATTTTTGGAATTATCGGTAATCTGCAAAAATCTCCAAGTCTGTGCCAACTAAGAAAATGTTGTATCTAGGGCTGTCAATCGATTAAAAATGGTTATCGAATTAATTACATGGTGTCCCAATTAATTAATCGTGATTAATCGCATATACAAATATTTGCTGAGAAAGCCCCTTATATAAAAATAATTCTATCAATATATCATTATACATAGTTATTTATGTCTGTTTTATATATATATATATATATATATATATATATATATATATATATATATATATATATATATATATATATATTCAGATAGTTAAAATGCATTACATTCTTGTGGCAGAAGAGTTAATAATTGATAAGACAATTCAAAAAGCGGCTTTAGAATACAAAAAGCGGCTTTAGAATACAAAAAGCGGCTTTAGAATACAATGTATTGTTTACTACCATATTAGTTCACAGCAATCCATTTCACAAGTGAATCAGTTGGAGTTTTATTATGAGGGCTTGTTTAAGAGCCCGTCAATTTACACCTGCGTCAGACATTTATTTTTTTTATTAATGCTTACAAAACTTATACGTCTAGAACCAAGAGGTATATTAAAACAAAAAACAACAAAAAGGAAAATAAATAAATAAAGTTTAATAAAAATATCAAATTGTTTACATATTTCAATACACTTTACTGCTTTCTTGTTATTAAAATTGGAAATTGTTCTTAGGTATTGATGAACCTCAGAATTAAAAATTAAAACTAATGGTTTATAACCACCATACTTACATTTATGAATACTAAACTTTGCCAACAAAAGCAGAACATTAATCAAATAATATTCCTTATGAAGAGACATGTCATAGCTAAAAATAAAAAATTAATAAAACATTTTCACAAGATTGTTCATTTGTGACAGTTGTGCCTATTGAAGTGTTTTCTTCACTGTATAAACTGTGCGTTGCTCATACAGCTGAAATTTCACTTACTGTCCTCTGGAGTAAACGGGTGGTACTACAAGCTTGCATTTCTCAGGACTCTTATTATGGTCTGGAGAAGTGCGATTATTTGCGTACATTTTTTGAACGCGTTATTTTTTGTAAAATTAATCGCACTGAATTAATGCGTTAAATTGACAGCCCTAGTTGTAACAAACAATGCATTTAAAAAAAGCATGATATAACCCCTTTTAATTCTACACTGATTGATTGGATAGTTAATATTGAGTCCCTTTCTGACTCTTTCATGTAACCTGGTCTTAAACAGCACCACAGGTGATATATGACAAACAATCACTAAACCCAATCTGTCTATGTGCTGTTTACTTCTAAAAGGCCAACCATCTCTATTACCTGGTCCATCTTTATAACCCCCAAAATGTTCCAGCTTGACTCTGCCACAACATTTGCATTTAATGTAATAAACAGGTGCTTAATTTTATAAGAGACACAAACACATTAGACAAATGTATTTTTAATTGACATTATTAAAAGCATTAATGTGCTTTTGAGCCTGTAATATGTAAAAAGCCTCAATCAAACTGTTATTTTGAATCCCATAATGAAAACATACTGTTGCAGTACAATGGTTGAGTGATGGTATAGAATGTAGGGTTCTCCCACTTTGACCAGTTAATGTCCATGACTTTTCAAGTTATGAAAGGAAAATTGCCAACTAAGTACTTTTAAAAATAATTTTATAGAGATGGGCTGGATTGTCATTTGTATGTAATGTAACAATCTTTTAACAACTACAATTATTAAGACTGACGTTATCACGCTCGCATTCAGTCAAGGTTTAGACCACGTTCACCAATATATATTTTTGAAAACTCTACGTTTACACCTCCCATCCACACTAGGGCATGTTTTCCTACACCAAAATGTAGACTTTCGAAAGTGCTCTTTAGTACTTTTTACTTTGGAAAACAATGATGTTTGAAAAAGAAAACATCGCTTTTTACCAAAAACATATTAGTGGACATGGACTTTGCGCTATGTGCAAAAAGAAAGACGAATTACAGACAAATGGCCCTTTCACACCAAAAGTGTATGGAGTTAATTTTGTGCCATAATTAAACAAACAAATGCAGCATTTTGCAAACAAACTCAATCTGCTTTGCAAAGGAAAAACCGACTCGCAAACAAACAGAAAGCAATGTGCAAATACAAAGGTCAATTTGAGTGAAAATGAGCAGAGGAGTAACAAATATGTATAGTGTTTTACAAATATAAATAAACGAGCCAAGATCATATTTTACAAATAAATACAAACCATCCTACAAATTGCTTGTAACCTTTAAACAAATACCAAACCTATTGCATACAAATGCATACCTGTCTGTTATGACTGTGCAGATGGCTTTTTATGAGATCCCTCGGCTCGATTTTCTCACAAATGCATCCAGGCAGATTTTCTCACAAATGCATCCAGGCAGATTTTCTCACAAATGCAGTAGATCCTCTTCCAAAACAGTAGATGAGCTATGCGATTAATTTAGAGTTAGTCTCCCGGTATGGAAGCATATGGGTAGCAATATTCAATTTGACATTTAATATGCAAAATGACAATGCAATATGTAAAATGGCAATGCATTCTGTATTTAAATTTACATTTTACATTACCATTCTAGCAACGTTTGGTGCAAAATGAAAATGAAAATAAAATTACATAATTTACATTTGCCATTTCATACACTCGTTTTAATATGCATTATTGAAACGCTTTATAAGTTGCAAAATTAAAATGAAAATGTATTACAGAAATGATTAGATATGTGTAACATGTTCAAGCAAAAACTGTGGCAAAATGATCATTCAAATGTTATTTTTCTTAATTGCATTTACACTCACAGTCAAGACACTTGCGATTGCTTTTTCATGAAATGTCCCGTAATGAATGTAGCAAAATTCGATGTGCACATTGAAAATGCATTCGAGCCGATCATGCCCCTGCCCGCCCTCTCCGCCCTGTCAATCACTGCATCAAGGCGGGGCTCGGCAACAGGTAAACATAACATGTTATGGCTATGTTACGTGTTTTGAGTTTACAGTCTATGGTTTTGAGGTGTTGGAAAAATGGCGCGGCAGAGCTATCTGGCGTTAACTTCACTAGCAGATGAAGTGGAGCGTGAACAGAAAGCGGTAGTATTTCCGAAGATTATTACAGTATGTAGGTGATAGAACCAGTACGTTGTTGGAGCGTCTGGGAGAATTTTCTGCCTTATGGCTTTGACCTCTTAAAGGTGGTGGAAGAACAATTGTATTCGGACAGGCCTAGGGAGTGGGGAGACCAGCAGCTTTTAACTTTTAACCCATACATAAGATACCCCTCTATGGCCTCGCCAGAGATCTCCACGGCTGCTGGTCTCCCCACTCCCTCCGAATACAATTGTTCTTCCACCACCTTTAAGAGGTCAAAGCCATAAGGCAGAAAATTCTCCCAGACGTTCCAACAACGTACTGGTTCTATCATCTACATACTGTAATAATCTTCGGAAATACTACCGTTTCTCTGTTCACGCTCCACTTCATCTGCTAGTTAAGTTAACGCTCAGTATTAGCTCTGCGCGCCATTTTTCCAACACCTCAAAACCATAGACTGTAAACTCAAAACACGTAACATAGCCATAACATGTTACGTTTACCTGTTGCCGAGCCCCGTCTTGATGCAGTGATTGACAGGGCGGGAGAGGGCGGGGCAGGGGCATGATCGGCTCGGAATGCATTTTCAATGTGCACATTGAATTTTGCTACATTCATTGCGGGACATTTCATGAAAAAGCAATCGCAAGTGTCTTGACTGTGAGTGTAAATGCAATTAAGAAAAATAACATTTGAATGATCATTTTGCCACAGTTTTTGCTTGAACATGTTACACATATCTAATCATTTCTGTAATACATTTTCATTTTAATTTTGCAACTTATAAAGCATTTCAATAATGCATATTAAAACAAGTGTATGAAATGGCAAATGTAAATTATGTAATTTCATTTTCATTTTCATTTTGCACCAAACGTTGCTAGAATGGTAATGTAAAATGTAAATTTAAATACAGAATGCATTGCCATTTTACATATTGCATTGTCATTTTGCATATTAAATGTCAAATTGAATATTGCTACCCATATGCTTCCATACCGGAGACTAACTCTAAATTAATCGCATAGCTCATCTACTGTTTTGGAAGAGGATCTACTGCATTTGTGAGAAAATCTGCCTGGATGCATTTGTGAGAAAATCTGAGTCGAGGGATCTCATAAAAAGCCATCTGCACAGTCATAACAGACAGGTATGCATTTGTATGCAATAGGTTTGGTATTTGTTTAAAGGTTACAAGCAATTTGTAGGATGGTTTGTATTTATTTGTAAAATATGATCTTGGCTCGTTTATTTATATTTGTAAAACACTATACATATTTGTTACTCCTCTGCTCATTTTCACTCAAATTGACCTTTGTATTTGCACATTGCTTTCTGTTTGTTTGCGAGTCGAGTTTTCCTTTGCAAAGCAGATTGAGTTTGTTTGCAAAATGCTGCATTTGTTTGTTTAATTATGGCACAAAATTAACTCCATAAAAGTGACGCAAATACTGACCATTAGCACATTCATTTTACCAAACTAAACAAGGGACTAAACTCAGACACAGAAGAGAACTATAATTGTCCAGAACACACAGCAGGACAACACATGTGTGCCTAAAAGAAAAATTACACAGTGAGGCCCATCGTGGACAACTTCAGAGGACAATTCGAATTAAAATACCACAGAGCCACATGGCAGACATTACCCATCAGTGCTTGTCCTAGGCCATTTCCTAGATCAAACCGTGTTTGCCTCTGATTTCCCCATCTCATTCTCTACTCTCCGTATTCTGTGAAAAACAACCAGCGACTCTTCAAACGTGTGGGTATTTTCAACTAAGCAAGTGTATGGAAAGTAACCTTAGAAGGACACATTGACATTCAAGTCCAAGCCTGTTGAGCTCGAATTTCTGTCATGGTATGTTTGCTTCGGGGGAGGATTCACTGTAACAAGGACGTAATTAGGGGTAAAATGAGAGACCCTCTATCCCTCAGGAAAGTGAAGAGTAGCCTCTGTGAATCAAGAGCTTCTAATTGCAGTTCTGAGGTGCTACTAAGAAGTTTGTAGGATGGGAACATTTTGGCATTCAACAAGTCTGAATATGCCAAAGAGCTGTACAAGTTGAAACTTCATCCATCTCTACATGAAAGGCTGTCAAAATGGCAAATGTTTCAATTTTGATACCCAAATCAACCTGTCGTTGGGGTAAAGAAAACAGCTGCAATGATCATAGATAAACAACTTTTCAGTTATAAAGGAAATATGTCACACCTACATACTTACACAAATCCTTCCTATTAAGAAATTGTAGAGGAGTGCCATGGACTGATTGACTAAGACCTATTGTCTACCCTGAGAGAGCAGGCAGATGTACTATTGACATGTCATGCATTATGTTGTAGATGCCGCTCAGCATTACGTCATGTTAATTCCTGTTGTTCTTTTATGTCAATGATAGGTTCGTATCTGGTCTGTAGACAACGGCGACAACATACACAACGGCTCATCCACTACAAATAGAAGGTCTTACAAAGAGTGAATGGAAACTAAACCTGCACACTGTATAATCACAAACAAAGGACATTGAAATATGGACACGGGCAGTTAACATGAGGATACGTACTGGGAACAGCACATTATATGGGATATGATTACTTTATTGTTCTTGTTTGTACATAGAAAATTGAATTGAGAAGTGAAAAATCCTACTTAAAAAGTTTAAAGTGTTCAGACATGTTTCTAATCAATACTATAAATGTTGTAGCCTATGCATAATAGAAGTGTTAGTCATGAATACAAATTTATTGTCACAGAAATGGGAAACATATGGTGTGGCACAGCACTACAGTGTTGTTTTGAACTACTCTGGATGTCCCTGTGGTGAGATGGTCCTTGGTCAACCATGAAGAACAGATTACATCTATAAAAGGACATAAGGTCAAGAAGTGAGTTCATCCTTGCAACCTGTCTACTGTATGCTACAAGGACGCTAGTTGAGCTTAATTAATCCACAGATTGGCATAACCACAATTATTAATAACCACAACATGATGTCACACCATATGGCCAATCAGGAAAGAAAATGTGAAATTATAATGGTTCATTGTATGCCAATCACCAATTAAATTAACTTGGTAATTATTTTTGAATTATAGCCTAATTTTCACCAATTTGCATACAGTTACTTTGATGAGTAACCAAATGTATCTGCAATAGGCTACATCTTCATACAGATTTGTCCTCATAACCCTTTACATTTAACATACACAACCAACAAGACCATAAAAAGGGCTGTCTGTTAGGCCAATGTGGAGATGTTCAGAGAAAGGAAAATTTGTGTGAGGCAGGGGTTTTGGGGTTTTGAATAAGGTTTAAGTAAATGAGAATATGGCTTCCTAACTTAAAGGAATAGCTGAGACCACAGACACATCCCAGCTGGACAACCACACAATAGATATGATCCACAGACCAATGTGTACTATGCCTGTTTCTCTGTCACTCTCTCGTTACACTCTCACTTCTATAAACACTCACACAGACAGAAAACCATGCATTTGAAGTGTCACAGATTTAAAGGACGTGTAAGTGGTAGGTTATACTGTGAACAAAAGACAAGAGACACATTTCTCAAATTAATTAAAAGACACTACTTCTTTGAGTGTTTTGCATGATAACTTGAATAACAGTCATCACTGTTAAACCCTCTGCAATATGTTTAGTCTCAAAAGCTTTAGGTTTAGCCCAGAATCAACAATACATTTCAAGATGATCACTGTCGGATGTTAAATCATCTGCTGTGAGTAATATTCCTGTATTTGTGAGGTGATGGATTTGTGAGGTGTGGAGAGATTAAAGTATTTAGCTGATTCTGTCTGACACTGCTTAAATAAATAGTTGCAGAAACAAGGTTTAAACTGTTTCTTGAACAGAGTGGACGCGGAGTGAGGAGTTGAGCGGCATGATTTTGCCTGAAGTGAGGAGCAGGTTTTAAAATAAAATGAAATACAAATTGGAGCGCCATTGCTTTCTCTCACTTCAAGAGCACTCCACTAATGCTCCAACACGAGCACGACACCCGTTAAAGGCCCTTAATGCAATAATTCACCACAAGTTAAGCAGTGGTATACACTATTGGTGTGAAGGAAAGATGGAATTTCTGATCTAATCATAAAGAATGTAATAAAAAAATTATAATTCAAATCAAGCGGCACTTGAAAAAAACAAACAAAATCAACGTCCAGCGTGAAGGTTAGTTTCGCTTTCACTGTCTGCATTCTGTTGACGCTCCCCATTATTGAGGTAAGCTTGCGGTAAAGCTTGAGTTAACTACATGCTCGTGTTTCGTCTCTTTATTCCTACATCAACTGGTGTATATTAAAATATAATGACGGGACGATGAAGGAGAACACTAGTGGGGAGGTGTTATGCCATGATCAAAAGCTAATTGTGAAATCCTAATGGACGTGTCCAGAAAACACGATTATAATCCATTTACATGTGGAGAGAAAATCTAAAAGGTCAGTAATACATATATATAGGCCTATATCCTTCTCCCCTATTAAATATTTGGAATAATCATCATTCTAATCTGATGCATCGCAATCTTAACTGTAGGCTATTATGCCCCGCATCAAATATAATTTTCTTGTTTAGGTCATTTTAACGACCTAAAACTCCAACTGAACTAATCAATATGTTAATATTGTGTAGTTTGACTTTGATCAATTGCAATCTAAATGTATTTTTGTGGTGTAGGCGAATTAATGCATAACACATTTGCAGAGGAAGAAGCTCAGCAAACTCGAACAGAGAAAAGTAGATTTAAAAAATGTAAAGCTAGTATTAAATTGAACTGCATTAGACATGTTTTGATAGTCTTATCTAGTTTTGATTAAAAAAAAAGTGTCGAACATTCCGAGAATGGAATTTTTTAATTCACAGAATTATAGGGCAAGATAAATTAAAAATAGTGCAATAATACAAATCTTGGTCTAATGTTAGTGTTCCAATAAAGCACACAGTAGCTTTTCTCCTAGTATTGTGTATTTATTTTCACTCAATATATCTTCTGCATGAATGGTTGTGATTTTTAAAAGCATACTAAAATAACTTTACAGTGGAGAGGTAGTTAGGCGCCAATTTTGCCATGGAGCGAACATGGATCATGGTGTCTCTAATCCTGGAGCATGATGTGAGCAAGTAGCAGGAAATGGAAAACCCATAGTGGAGCTGGAGCGGAGTGATTAAAGAATGCTTTGAGCATGGAGGGAAATTGTTGCCACTCCACTCTGGTAGTGAGCTAGATGTGTACCCGGCCCGCAATATTCTCCAGCAGTTCTGTGCTTTTGAATGGGCAGCAAGGATTGCTTTGAAGCACTCCAGTTAAGTTGAAGCACGTCATTCTGCGTTCAGGATGCACATAAGCAGTTTTGTGGTTTTGTACTGGAGCCTCTCTTCTTTGATGGTTATTTAGCCTGTTTTTTTTGTTGAATATCCATTCGCTACAATGTTGAAGTGCTGCGCTTAATGACTGTGTATCCCTCTGAAACAAGCCTAATTATACAATATCCTTAACACAAACTAGTAAATAATGAAAATTGGTAGATTTGCGCATCCCTTTTACCAAGCACACGAACAACTATACAGGCCGAAATGAAACCATAAAAAAGATATGGAATTTCACTCAAGCCTTGTTCCAATTTTGCTCCATCATCTCTCATGTAAGCTATTTAAAATGCACAATAAGGTCTATACAGAAATAGTCAAATTCTCTCATCATTTACCACCATTTTGCCATCCCAGACATTTACCTTTTTTTCTGCAGAACACAAATTAATATTTTTAGAAGCATATCTCAGCTCTGTAGGTCCATACAATGGAAGTGAATGGTGACCATTCACGGAAGAAGAAAAAATAAATTCCAAACAGTCAAAATAGTCTCTACAAAACTGGACAGGGGGTCCAGAGACGGCCAAGGCAGTGGGGTCTGCGGGATCTTTTAACAATTTTACCATCTTTTACCGTTTATCAATTGAAACTGAATGTTAAAAGATCATCTGTTTGTTCTGAAGCATAGTGACAGCAGTCCAGTATTTGTTGGAATATTTTTACATTAAAATAAAATATTTTTTATATTTCTTTAGATTCAGATACCAAAGTATGGGGCATAGAAGTCATTGTGACTGTGGAATGATGCTGAAAGTGGGTTCAGGGGTGTGCCGGGAGAAAATTTAGAAAACGTTTTTTTTTTTTTATTTAAAAAAACATTTGTATATTTTCATTAAAGTGAGAGACTAGTCTACCAACTAGTAATTTTAGTCTTTCCTTATCCATTCCAGACATCTAATTATTTTTCACAAAATTACATTAGAACAGAAATCGATTTGTTTATTCGATTTGTTTATTATTAAAGGCTCGTAACATGTTGATTAATAAAGATACATTTAGAAGGGAAAAACATTATGGTCTAAAAGGTGCTTTAAAACCACGTTAACTCATGCGACGCTTCATGTCTATACACACAAAGGGAAAAGAGGCAATGCGTACGTGGAGCTGGACAGAGCAGAAATGTGGCATGTTTGGTGCTAGATAACAATATTCAAGATTACAGCGCAGAAAGATCAGAGCTGTTGTCCACATCACTGTTGTTCTGTCGTGCTCTTCGCTAGAGACAATGAGAGGGTGCAACCATTGTCATGAAGTCTTGCGGTACGGATGGAATCTATCTGGTGTCCGACGTAACCTAATTGATAACAAGGCAGCTAGGATTAGCAAGTTCATCCAGTCTGACCCTACGTTACCACTGGTGTGTTTGTGAGTGAAGCGGAGAGCATTTGAAATTCATTCATGTGAAAGCCGAGCGTCATGCTCGCAAGGTGGATCGTAGGATTGGCAGCAGTGCGGAGCAAGCTCTCTCCTTTGAGTGGATTTCGTCCGCCCCAGTGGAAATGCAGCCTGAGAAAGCCGAACTCCTTGTGTTTTAGCGACACACAGTAAATACAGAAAATTCCTCAAAAGCATATCGTTGACTTTCATTATCGTGATATATATATCGATATTGTTTTATAACCCTGCCCTAGGGTGGCATGAAGGTAGTGGTCGACCGATATATCGGGAATTTTTTAGATATCGGCATCGGCCGATAAATATTTCCGTTTGGCCGATATATTTCAAAACAGTCTGGACAGTGCATTAGCGCTTTTTTCCACTGGCGCAAGCAGAGCGAGCATGAATGAACTGAATATGCTCGCTCTGCTCCGCCCAGCACCGTAAGACAAGCCACTCAGAAGTGAAGCAGACATCTGACAGACACAGTAAATGACCAATCAGCATTCGCTTTCTAACTTGACGCTACATTGTGTTACACACAAAAACACTCCGGTGTGCAGCGAAGTCTATTCAAACAGTACTGTGATATGTCAGATCCGCAGCCCAGCGGTAGCTCCAGTGGGGGTCACAGATGTGACAAATACATTTAAACAAAACAGAAAACATTTAACCTCACAAACAGTCAAAAATCCCGTGACTGGCTGTTCCTCAGATGCGCGCACGCTGTTCTCGATTACGTTTAAACTAGACGCTGTTTTCCCACGGACTGAAAAGCTGGGTCGCGTGAGGTGGATGAGAAGAGAACACTGTCTGGTAAGTAATAATACGTTTGAGAAAAAAAATATTCCTTAATCTGAATTAAGTTATTCACTATCTCTGTCTGCTGTATTTAATTATCCATGATTGGCGTAATATTGTGTATACAGTATATATAGTATACCTTTTCATATGTTCCGGTCGGATTTGATGCTAATCGAGCATGCAAATACATGTGACGGCTTACAAGTTTCAAAGAAACAAACAAGCAAAACTAAACAGACATAAATCATTATTATTTAAAGGGTTAGTTCGGTATTTTACACTTAAAGCCCTGTTTTAAGATCGTTTCTGATGAAATAGAACGGTTAAGATTGAAATTTGGACAAATGCTGCTGTTCCGAGAATTTTCGGTTTCTGTGTTAGTACTTTAGTTTACAAAGACGTGAAACTCACCGAGTGGTCTGGGGTGTTCACTGATAAGCTCACACAAAATGGCTGCAAAGATGCTTTCCAACAGGTTTTATCGTAGTTTTTGCCCGACTCCATTGACTTGACTTGGTACAAAAACTACGTTAAAACCAGTTGGAAAGCATCTTTTGCAGCGATTTTTGTGTGAGCATATCAGTGAACACCCCAGACCACTCGGTGAGTGAACCCACTGGTATTGTTGATCAAATTTATGCGAACATCCTTGGAGCTCAAACACCTCTGGAAATGAGAGTGAACATCACAGAGGAACTGAATCTTTACCTCAGGGAGCCACTTATTGACCGAAAGAGTGGTCAATCACTGGAATGGTGGAAACAGAATGAGTCACGACTGAGTCTCCTTGCACCATTGGCAAGGAAATATCTCTGTCCTCCGCCATCAACTGTTCCAAGTGAGAGAGTATTTAGTGAGGTTGGGGAAATTTATCAGAAGAAGAGGAACAGGCTCACTGGAATAAATGCAGAGAAACTTTGTTTCCTGCATTACAACTTGCCACTGTTAAACTGGAACTACTAACTAAAGGGACTGGTGGTGATGCTGTGAGCACTTTAGTCTTAACATTTTCTGTTTGTAAAAATAGTTGAGTGTGTGTAAACCAAATAAGTGCACTTTGTAAAAAACACAAGGCTGCTTTCAATTGCACAAAAAAAACTTTTATTTATTGAAGTGTTACAGTACCTCATTGCATTTGTTTACATTTTGTTTACGTTTTATTAATAAACATTTTATTTCTGTAAATGTTTAAGCAGACAAGAAGCTGCACTAAAACTTTATTTATTGAAGAGTTACCTTACCTCATTTGTTTACATTTTAATTACTTAATTAGTAAATAATATTTGTGCAATATAGTTTTTGCAATTAAAAATATGTACAATAAATGTTCATTTAGTTTCATCAATATTCTTTGTCTCTCATTTACTGTATTCACATGTATTGTATCGGCCTCATATCGGCCAATCGGCCAGATTGATTTCTCAATATCGGCATCGCCCATTAAAAATCCCATATCGGTCAACCACTACATGAAGGTGAGCAAATGATGAGAATTTAAAATTTTTGGGTGAACTATTACTTTAAGGGTTTCAAGGGTTAACCCAATTTATAAACCTCCACTTGCTTACATTAGGGGCCAGATTGCTGGGTAATTTCAGTGGAAGGCATTGTGGTGGAAGCTGGAGAAAACCACATCCTCTTATCTCCAGGATATTTCCTCTCAGGACATTTTAGAGCCCTTTTCTCCCTGACGCTGGTCTGTTCTGCCTTTGCTTTTCATGGATCATTTTTACATACAAAAATCAATCACTCAGTACTAGTGGAGAATTGTAGATACATAAGGAGCCATTCAAACTGAATGCGTTATCTGCACAGTGTTTTAAAAGTCCAAAAAAAAAAAAAAAAAAAAACCTAGATAAACTAGACAACCTCATTAATCAACTAGTTGGTTTTTGGGCAACTAGTTGGTTTTTGGGCAACTAGTCGAATAGCTGGCTATCATGACCAATCCATTCAGATTCCTTTAGCAGAAAAGAACTGAGAGGCATAGGCCACATAGTCCCCTGTCATATTTCCAAAGTACACATACCAATGTTTCATATGCAGGTAAAAACAAAACGGAGTCATTTATCAACAGTGCTGCCGTTCTGCCAAACCCAAAAAAACATTTCCCTCCGTTCATGGTCGTGCATCTGAGCCAGTTGACCATTTATCACCACAAAGACATGCCATTAAACACAACAAATCACTCTCCTTCAGAGGGGCAACAGTGCTACCACAGGTCAAGCTGATTAAAATGGTTTCATGCACTTGCCCTGAAAGCAGAACTTTCGTTTAAAGGAAAAGCAAGATATATAGGTGCTTAGAAACATTCTTTTGTTTAGACTCTTACAGGCAAATCATTGACAATGGATCTTAGTTCTCTGCTACTGCAAGAACAAAAACAAGCCTATTCTACTTGATAAGGACACTTGAGTGAAATTAGTTCT
The DNA here is from genome assembly GCF_025860055.1 of Xyrauchen texanus. NCBI lineage: Eukaryota > Metazoa > Chordata > Actinopteri > Cypriniformes > Catostomidae > Xyrauchen > Xyrauchen texanus. The sequence continues at coordinate 28,628,895 of NC_068296.1, read as the reverse complement.
GTTCCTAAATCTAGTGAGATGCCCATCTAGGCAACACTTTTAGGAATTACTGATGTGATTATGATTTGAGAACTTGAGGTTTGGAACAGAGATATAGAGATCCAGTAGGAATAAGAAATTGGAGTTTCAATACACCGTGAATAAACATGATCCTCATGATCCTCTTTAACTGCACCAAGTACTCCACTGCGAAATCTCCATCCTAGATCAATTAAAACCTCTCATTTAAGCTGGATAACTCACCTATTGGTAATTCGTTTCAAGCAGCACATTACACCCATTAAGACCCATGAAGATTTATCACAAACTGCATTCTTGAAACTAAGCACTTATTGGCAACGGCAGAACGTCACATGCAAACATGCACTGAATCTCCATCTCAATCGCTCTCACTCAAGAGCATCTCTTCAAGCTAAAAGGAACAGCGGTACACGTGGATATACTTCAATGTTCACAGTGTCAAGCACTGTGTTTTTTCGGTGCTAGCTGCTCTGTGTCCTTAAATAACTGTTCTTTTAAGCAGAGCAATGCTCAACCAGACTGTCAGTCCTGTTACTTCAATCCATTATAAACCGAACCAAGTCTTCTGGGAGACACGTCAAAGCGAGCATGCTCCTTTTCCATCCAACCTGAAAAACAAAGACCAACATAGAAGCCTGCGAAAAAAAATATATATATATTTTTCTATGTAACCTTGCTGCTTTGTACAGCCTGTGCTGAGCCCAAGGGTTCAGGGTAGTTTTACATGGAAATCAGCAGGAATGTAAAGGAGGAAACTTGATTAACACAAGGGAGACTAGTGTATCCGTGACCTTAGAAATCTCCCTCTCACTGACTCATTACTCTGCATTTGAGAAGGCGTTTTTGGAACATGTGCGATAACCCAACATAAAAAAATGGATGAATAATTTAAGCTGGTGACCACAGGATGTCCACAGTCACAGCTTTGCCAGAGGCTATACTACACCAGTGAGAAAGGAAACAGGCAAGGGACAAAGCCCATAAAAGATTTATTTGCAAAATGGACAATTTTGTGGTCCATTTATGTGCAAAATGGACAATTATCAACTAACACTGCTCAATAGACTTAAAGGTGATGTTTAATTTCAGGAATGTAAAAATATTTTTCTCTTTCCAGGGTTAATATCCAGAGACAACTATAAGTATGACTTTGTATATTGATTTCCCCGAAGAATATAACCAATTTAGCCAGTGCCACAATCAAACCATACCACTTTGAGCATCCAACCAGCATGCAATAGCAACATTACCTAAAACAACGATGTTACTACTTAGTGGAACTGCTCATACATAGGGTTAAGAATTTAAACAGCAATTTCGGCCTGGTGGATGATAAAACAGTGCAAATAAATTACATAGACTTAAGATAAAGAAAGTTAGGGGTGGGCTCGTATTTTAGCAACCACCTGGAAAACCCTAGCAACCACCTTTTAAACAATATACACTTTATTATCTTTTGACTTGTTTTTCACATTGAGAATAGCTATGGAAGCTGCCATGCCATTAAATCACTAAAGGTCAAAGTATACTTCGGTGTTCCGCGTGCCAGTACATCTCGCACATAGTGCATGTGGTACAAATGTCATCATTAGTATGTGCAGATTGTATGCGTGCCATGCAGCCTTGTTTTTTCTAGCTAATTCTACAGACCGACGTAACATCTGGATAGGACCTAAGGCCCTTAATGATCAGAAACCTGAGTTAAGTGTTCAGTATATCACAAAAGATTGCCTGAACATTGTTAAAACACATGCTTCATCCACACATTTTAAAATATGATCATGGTGGTCTGTTCCCCTGTGGTTTGACTACAGTCATCAGTTTTGCTTTGAGAGGGTTTTGAATTCTATACATTAATGGTAAATCCCCATAACAATCATCAACCACAAGCAGATGCATACATAGACCACATGCAGCTCAGTGCAGGGGGTGGAAGAAAAAAATACTCTGAACAAAAGAGATGAACTGTAAAAGATGCTGTCTAGTGAGTAACTTTCACATATGATGGATCTATACAAAAAGACAACAGGCTTCTTTATCATCTCCCAAATGTTAAAAGAAGTGTTTATAATACACTTCCTGCTCAAGACTTCAATGCTTAGAGGGAGTCATGATAATCACTGAAATATAAAATGAAAATGATGTATTTACAAGTCTTGATGAAGAATGCAAAGATTATGCTTTTTATAATTTTAAGCCATTATGCTATATGTAATATATTTTGTAATATATATATATATATATATATATATATATATATATATATATTTTTTTTTTTATTTATTTATTTATTTACATTTAAATGTACATAAATTCTACATAAGGTCAATTCATTCATATTAATCCCTTTCCTCCATTCTTTATGTCCAATAGGCAATGAAAATTGCGTTTTCATTTTCGAAGTGCTCTCCATCCACACTGAAAAAGATAAATGTAAATATTTAAAATAATTGGGAAGTATAATCTTCAGTATGGATTTATAAACTTATGGATTTAAAAACTTTTAATTCCTTTAGATTTTTACAATAAATCACACTTTTGGGCTTAATAGTTATGTGCAGAAGCTTAGAAAAGGTCACTGAATTGTAACAAAGCACCAATTTAAATGATTTTTTTTATTTCTTTAAAGTGTCTGAATAGCAGGCTTTCCAAGTGTGACTGCTGGTGGCTAGCTTAGAAAAGAACTACGGTGCTGATATTTGTATCAATAAATGGGCTTTTCATTGGGAGTCCCACACATCCGTGACCACCCCCCACCCCCAGGGTGGAACATGGCACATGAGAAGACCTGGAGCTTTAAGACTGCAGCTCACACCTGAGCACAAATTTATCGTGTGGGAAAGGTACAGAACTCATGGCAAACAATTCCCTACATCAACCCTAAAAACAGACGCTACCAGGTGCGGAGTAGGACTTCACTGCGGGAGGACTTCACTGCGATGACACTGCATTGAATGACTTGCATGAATAAAAGACAGGGCTGTGCCTTTGCCACAAGTGATAATCAATCAGGCTTAAAGCAGACAAAGACGGGGAAAGCCTTTCCTTGACATTTCTTGCCTGACCATTGGCTTCCAAAAAATTGCTACCCCCAATGATTCAGTGCCAGTGGCCCCAGACATCTTTTCAAGAAGGTTTGGTGAAAGGATGGCCTTTGGCTACTGATTAGGCTAGGTTTAAACCCCCCCACCTACCTCCTCAACATTTGGTTCAAAAGGTCAAGGCAGGAGAAAAGAGGAAGGGGGTTGGGTAGAGGTAATTGTTGCAGCAGATTAATTTTCGCTGTGGCATAAGGGATTGCCACACAATCTAAGAAAGAAACAGTAAAATATTTCAGAGCAATATTTTAGGACATTTTGTGTGAAGCAAGTTTCCTCTGCTAAACTTTCTGTCTACAGGGTACAGTACAGCTTGCTTCTCAAACTAAACTACAGTATTTAACTGTATCAGGTGGTGGATCACATGACTTCCACTGTCGTTGGCAGTTGCCACATTGTATCAATGCTAATTTAAAATTGAAACTTTATTGTGTTGCGGATCCCTCTGTGCACAGTATGTGTGACGCAAATCGCATCATCAGCACAGCTGCATGGCGCCCTAGATTTTCTTGAGTCACACGCAGTCCTCGTCTGTGTACATAGTCAGTGCATGCGCTGGCCATTGACTGTATTGACAGCCACAAAGCAGTTTTGGTGCGCATGCATCAAACGCGATCCTATTCATTCGCAATCAGAAAAGTATACTCACAAAGGCAATGTGGTCGACCGGCAAAAAATTATACCTGGGCCTTTAGTCTGGGAAGATATTCTAGAGCTTTTGTCCACTAGAAATTTTTTTTTTAATGTTTCGTCAGCTAAATGATCAATAAAACGTTATACAGTACAATCCCTTAAACAGGATGTACTTCAATCCCTTTACAAGCTATTTCATTCTCGAAAAATAAAATATGGCATCTACTCTAAGGGTAAATGAGACAATCTATTTTGATGAAGACATTCATGGCCTGACTTGTCAGCACATTAAAAGCTGCTTGTTTGTGGTAGCTACCAAATATTTGATTGTTTGCAATTGCATTATTTTAAGTACGATGCACAAAGACAAGCTGAGCCAACTACAGTTGTATTGCATGAACAGCCAAGTCTGTAGACCATCCAATCATACACTCAGAGAGCATGATGGCCAATGTAAAGAGCTGCAACAAAAGTTACACAACAAATAAGCTTTAAACATGGCATAAAATGAATATGCAATAGCCTACAATCTGTAAAGAGGCAACCATGTGCATGTACGACTTAGCGTGATCAATAACAACACAAGGGATGATAAGTGCTTTAGTGGGAGGCCTTAGGGAGGCAATGCAGGTGCTTTGAGGACACATTGAGTTGCTTTGAGCAACCAATGATAAACAAATGGCAGAGTAATCAGTGTGGTTGCTAAGGAAACACATACACAACCATCAGAGGCTTCTAATCTGTTGAGAGAAAAGCAAGCAAAAGAGAGAAAGAGTTGCATTACATATTCAGCTGTGGCCAAAGCAGAAAAACAGAGGAGTACAATAAAAGTGTCGGAACTTGAAGTCACCATGATATCAAAATTGACCCTATAGACCTGTGTTTCCTGCACAGCTTTTCAGCAGTGGCTAGGGTCTGAAATTAACACCCGCCAAGAGCCAAATGCAGGTACATTTTGTATTTGGCCGGTGATTTTCGCAGTGTCGCAACTAGGTTTGGGTATTGAGTTTGATACATTTTAGGCACCGACGAATTGCCTATAAACAAATCGAGTATCAAAACATTTTTTGTCGTTCAGTACCAAATTTCAAAAAATTTTAATACCTAAGGGGTTAATCTCGTCAACGTCAGTGATACGCATGTAGCATGCTAGATGTGCCCAAATCTAAAAGTGATTGGCTGTGTTTAGGTATCAAGGAAAAACACTAGTTTACACCGGTCAAGCCCAGAGACAGGGCTCACACATGAGGCTGTAGTGTGTATGCGTTCCAACACCCATAGATGTAAAAGATGTGGAAAAGATAAAAAGCGTAGCTACATTTCACCAGGCTCGATGCAAACAGCGCGCAATGCAATATTTGCAACAAGATAATTGCTGCCAAGACCGGAAACATGACAAATCTGATGAAGCACTTGACAGAGCATGGAATAAACTTTAGAGCAGAAAGTTGAAAGTTGCAAGAAGACCAAGCGTTCATCCTCTCAGCGTCCTCTTGCCACAGAGCTTCATTCAAAACTACTGATGAATGCAGCTCCACATTGACTGGGACTCAGACAGGTAAGGTTAATATCTAGTAAACAAACAAAATCGGCTAACTTGTAGTGGTACATGCTTGTGTACTTGTTTAATTAACGTTTCTGTGCACGGTGACAAAGTCCTATAAACTGGGACCTACGTAACATTAGATATTGTTTGGATGTATGACTATAGCTAGCTAAATTGATGCTAAAAATGCTTTAAAGTTGTCTTCATGATAAGAAATGCACAGTGACATATACAGTATATTATGATTCAATAAATCACGAGTAATCACATTATAATCTATCTGCATTAAGTGTGCGTGCTCGAGGAACAAGTATCCCCGCAACACAGTGTGAATCAGCCGGATGCAGTTTCAATCTCTCCCCCTTAGATTGGGACATTCGCGCAACTCATAGAAGAGGCGCTGACCGCACAGAGAAATGCCAGTTTCAGAGTTTGTAGTTATTTACATGATCTGCTTCCGTATTATTTGATCTTTAATAAAGCCATAACACATTAAATGTAACTGCATTTAAGATGTAATACCGGGGTCTTTAAAGACGCTCGACACTCAAGTTTTGCTTCAGTGGAGCGGCATCTCCAGCTCCGCTGATTCCACAACGAGAGTGATTCTGTATTTACTTTAGTATTTTTGCATAACAATTCCCTCATACTTTGCGATCTACATCACCTAAAGCTGTTTGGAAAGTTTAGAGTGCGTCTGGACTGTGAACTGTGTGATTCTTCCTCTCCTCCAGGCACGAACTGCAGTGCTGCTCTCGCAGCATCATCATCATCATTACAGTTGAATGTGATCTCATGTTGCGTTAAATGAGATCAAATGACTATTCACCAACGAAAATTGTTGTTGACAATTTTTTCGATGACGTTGACTAATCAATTCAAATAATTGTTTTTTTAATCAGAGGAACCATCATTTCAACCAAACAGCCATTGTAGCAAAGTAGATTCAATATTTCAAAAGACATTAAATAAAAATCGAATAATTTGTTTTTCATTAAATAAACACAAGGGAGAATGAAATTCAATCATTTGCATTGATATACACTTTATATTTCCTATAACAATGATGCATAGTAGCTTAATAAAAAGCATTATTTAACTTCAAATATTTTTACTGAGAGTGCAAGATAGGTGGAGAGAGGCGATTAGAAGAGATTAAAGCTGGCACCGTGACTTAGCCCTCAGATCTAAATACATTTTGTTAAGTAAAGCATCGTCATGGAATGAAGCAGTAGGTGAGAGATTTCTTCTAAGAAAGCTCACCTGAGACCCAATCGGAATATGTGCTGGGTTGGCCACACACACAAATAAGAAAACGATGCTTAAAAACAGGGATATCATTAGAATCATATAGGAATGTATAGCAATTCTTTCTCTCACAATACTGCTTTGACAATTTAGATCCATGTATTGACATCTACACATAAATTCATATGTTTTACTTCACTGACTTATTGAAACCCAAGTTGAACATTGCATAATACTAAATTATTATTGTGTGACACGTCAGGTTGATCATTATACTCTACACTGCATGCCCAATTATTAGGCAAATTGTATTCCTCAGGATTCATTTTATTGTTGAACAAACACAATGCTCTCAGTCAATCCAAAATATTATTGAACCTCAAACCTGAATTTAAAAAAAAAAAAAAAAAAGAAAGAAAGAGTGAGTTGTGTCCTTCTCAGGGGAAAATACAAGTGTGCACAATTATTAGCCAGCAATTAGTGTACACAATTATTAGGCAACTAAATTAAAAAGAAATTCTTCCAACTCAATTGTTTATTAAGCGCAACAAATAAGTAACACAAAATGACATTTAAGTAACATTTCTGGCCTTTCAAAACTATTCAGTGACTAATATAGCCACTCTTCTTTTCAATAACTGCCATGAGCCTTCAATCCATGGATTCTGTCAGTTTCTTGACCTGTTCACGTTCAACTTTCACTGAAGCAGCAACCACAGACTCCCAAATGCTGTTCAAAGAGGTGTATTGTCTTCCCTTAATGTACTTCTGGACACTCCAGGTAGGTTGCAGTTCTGGAATATGGTGGCACTGGAGGATAAAGGGTTCCTGGTAGCTTCACGTTTAATTCTTCTCAAGTCTTTTGCAGTTCATTTGCACCTTTTCTTCTCCATGCAACCCAGTTGACTATTTGTAACAAAATGTTTGATTGTCAGGTAGAGTGCTGCATCCATCTAAAAGGCATTTTTAGAATTTTTTACTTTTAAGTGCCTGATAAATGTCTCTTTGGCCCATTTTACCTGAGGTAATGAAGCTACCTAATAATTATACACACCTTGATATAAGGTGTTAGTCACTTTTGTCACACCCTCCCTCATTACACAAATATGTATCACCTGAAAATGATAGAATCCAATAAGCATTCAAGTTTATATGGTTTGGAGTTGGAAAATTTGCATGGAAATAATAAAATCAGAATAATCACTTGCCTAATAATTAGGCAAGCAATGTAATGCTGAATTCTATTTCTATCCTGTTTACTTCATCTTCACCCGGGGGCTTTTAGTTTGACACTGCAAGTACTTTCGTATTTACTTCAACTTCACAAGGAGCTTTTGTTGTGACACAGAAAAGGCAATGTGTATTTTACAGTTTACAACGTTCTGCATTTCCTGAAACGCTGTAATCACATCCTTGTATGTTATTCTGTGCCGCGTTTGTAGATTTGTATAATAACTTGAACCTGCATTACTTTGATTTCACAATGCACGTGAACTGATCTGAGAGTGACGCACTCAATGTGTGAGCACACAGATCAGCGCGTCACTGATTTGTTCTAAATCACACACAGACCATGTTTATCTATCTTTAAATCACAGCCTTTTGTGGATTAATAATCACATGACCAACTTGCCGTTATTTAGTTTAATTGTGCAGCCCTGAAGAATCGTGAAATTGGTCTACTGATGCGCTATTTATGAAACTTAATGCCCAAATGAAAGCACATTAAAATCGCAATTCGTACATTTTACACAGTAAGCTAAATTATCTTGATTATATCATTAATATTTGATATATCGCCAAGCCCTAATTTCCAACATAATATTTTTATGGGTTTCCACCCAATAGAAGACCTGTTTGGAAAAAAAAAAATTCTCAATTCTATTTTTTGGTGACTAGTTGCCCAGAAATAATACATCTAATGAAACCATGCAAAGGAATGCACCGTCATCCTTATGGTTGGAACAATTCTTAATTGCAGCCTTGATTCTTTGCTGCTTCTCTTAAAGGTCAATAATTGGCTTGTTGAAGCAAATGAAAACTGATTGCACATTTCAGATCAGCTTCCATAATAAAATCATCCTGTTAATGCAATCTAATATGAAAAATGAAATGAATGTCATTAACAATTAGCCTACCTAATATAAAGCCTCATTCAACTCCATATATAATTGCCAGCAATGATGATGCAAAGCAAGGATTTGCTTGGGGATCAGCTGAGATCAATACAGGTCAATGGATGGGCTTTTGAACAAACCACTGTTATCATTCAAGCTCAGTAGAAGTAGAACGACAAAGAAAAACATTATTTCAGCAAATGGAGGAAACAGAATGTTTACAGTAATCATTATTAAGAGCCACTCCACTAGACAGCTAATACACTTTTCAGTTTCTGAGAGTGCAAGATAGGTGGAGAGAGGCGATTAGAAGAGATTAAAGCAATTAAGTTAAACTGGAGCTGGGACCGTGACTTAGAAGAAATCTCTCACCTTCTGCTTCATTCCATGACGATGCTTTGATTAACTAAATGTATTAAGATCTGAGGGCTAAGAAAGCACACCTGAGACCTTATGTGCTGATTTTCTATCTGAATGTGCTGGTGTGGCCACAAAAAAAAAAAACGATGCTCAAAAACAGGGATATCATTAGAATCATATAAGAATGTACTGGGATTATTTTTCTCACAATATTGCTTTGACAATTTAGATCCATGTATTGACATTTACAAAAACTCTTATAATTCATTTAAATTAATTGATGAAGATGCAGGTCATCTAAAGTGATTCAGGCTCTCTCAAGGAGTGTCACGCAGATTCAATCATGATTATGATGTTGTGATTCATTGCAATGCATGAAATCGTGAATTACGTATCACGATGTGCAACATATCGTAAAGTAATTGGCTAAAACTTAACGCAAGCTTTATTCCATGTGTTGTTGTGTTCTGAAATTTGTCAGACCCAACGCAAGTTCACATTGCATTCTCAGCGTTCCCACAAAGAGCGCTATAGCAAGATTAGTGTGAACTGTCCGCATCTACGGTGCATCTAGTTTTCTCTTTTAAGCCAAACGCTGTCATGGCAGAGCAACAGTCTGAAGAGAATATTGCTGAAATAAGTTTTAAATAAAAAATTTTAGCAGCTTATTAGAATAAGAACACATCAAGTTCAACAGAACAGACATTTGAAGGCAACTCTATTGTCCCATTTTTTTCCCCACGTTGGTAACACAGGAACGCATGTTTAGAATGTTCTGCAGGACAACACATTGGCAATGAGTTGGCCAAGAGCTCGCATCTGCATTCATGTACTTGCTTGTACTTGTAAACAAAAGCTGGTTTCTTTTTGGTACATTCCAAAACAATACCATGACTTGCGCTGGTATTGTTAATTAAGGTTTGGGATAGAGGACTCATGGTGGGTGGAGAGAAGCAGAATTTTATAGAGTTAAGAGAAAAGCCCAGCATGCGTGGAAAGACCAAGCAGGAGACAGGCTGTCTATCAAACAATGAAGAGGGATAGTGGACACAGATGGTCCCATCAATAACCCCCACTCACTCATTCACCACCAAGGGTGAACATCCACTTTTTGGGCACTAGAATCAAGCACAAAGGCCAGTGCAGATGGCAAGTATTTGGAGACCTTTGTGTAACAGTGGTACAGAATGCCTCAGACAGGATATGTGGGAATTCTACTGAAAAAAAGACTTCTATGAAGGATATTTGGGGTGGTGAATCCTAATGACGTGTGTGAAAAGAAGGCAATGTTTTATTTAATTAAAGCAAATTTTTTAGGGCTTGTTTTTGAAACATGTTTATAATATAGCCTAAAATAAAAAAACATTTTCTGAGACTTTCAAACTAGATATAAAGGTGAAGTGTGTCATTTCTTCACCACCAGTGTTATTAAATTTTATTGCAAAAATAATTACTTTGAAACAAACTCATGCCATTGGTTGAGCCAATGTTGCCATGTCTATCTGGTTGGGATGCTCAAACATAGAGAGAAATATTTTGACAAAAATAAATAAATAAGTCAAAGTGTTTACATCTTTTGCGTGAATCAACTATAAATGGCTTACTTATTGTGGTCTCTGAATATTAAGATTGGAGATCTGGTGGAAAAATGCATTACCTAGAAGAGAGAGAAAGATTGGGTGCCTCTAAATCAGGGGTGCCCACACTTTTTTGTGTGATGATCTACTTTTAAATGACCAACTCAATAAGATCTACAACTAAAAAAATCATTCATTTAAATTAAGAAAATGCTTGTTGGGACTACTGCATGTATCCCTACATGGAATTCATCTTCTAATTAATAAAAGAAAATATATAATAATGTTTAATGTTGATATCATTCAGTTTTAAAACTAAACCCAAAACACCTACAGCACAATAGATTACAATAGCAAGGGCATTTACCTTATTCTGATGACGAGTAAATATTGACCAGGCGAGGTTTTGTTTATTCAGTTGCCATGACAACTAGGTTTGCGCATACGTGCCTTCCAAGGACTTCTGAAAGTAAATATTACTCGCCTGGTCAATATTTACTCATCAAGTGCAAGTCAGACAGAAACTAAAATAAGGAAAGACATAATATTTATTTTTATTAAAATTTAATGAAAGTACATTTAAATTTTGTACGATCTACCAGCATTGCCTTTGCGATCGACTGGTAGATCGCGATCGACGTATTGGGCACCCCTGCTCTAAATAATATGTTGATAATTAAGAGTCAGCAACTTTCTATTGCTGACTACATACAAAAGCAAACAATTCAATATTCCAATGAATCCCTCAATTAGGGTGATTCTTTTTAATGAATCAGTGGAATGGACTGGTGAATCAATCCAAAAAAGAACACAGGATCTGAATCATGGATTAATTTGAAAACTCACCTCCTCACTGAACTGGCTTGGATTACTCACTTAGGAGGTAAATAAAAAACAACTACTAAACACTGGCATGTCAGTGTCTGTGTCCAGTTTATATGGACTGAACCAGTGGGGATTTCTTTAAGACTGCAAGGGAAGCTCAGCTTCCCCTATAATGTCAAAAAAATAATGGTCAAATATGTACTATTGTGTAAACAATTTATTGACTAAAAATGCATTAGAACACGTTCATCTCGAAGACGAGTTCGTTCAGAATCAGCTACATTACATATAGCAGGTCGGCTGACTCGATTTACTTCTCATACATTCCCGTAGCGTCAGTGCATTTCCCTGTTGAAGCCGAGCGTCCATTGACTTCAATGGGGCTGCTCTGAACAGTTTTTTTCAGTGCTCCGAAAATAGACGGTCATTGGATAAACGCTGCGATTATGTCCCGCCCACGGACGCTCAGCGTCTCTGGGGGTGAATGAGGAGTGGGCTGGCCCGGACTCAGTTATGACAAAGTTAGCTGGCTGACTGGAAGTGCTGTGACAAATAAAATGTACTGCTGGCCATGCCTCTTGATGAAACCATCTCACGGATGTGTTGTTTGGTCAAAAGTGGGGTTTGGAGATCTGTCTAACTTTGACAGGGCATATAAAAGACATGAAAAGAGCAATGAACATGTGAGTGCATGTGCAAGATTAAGTTGCATGGGCAGGATCAGGGTTGAGCATGCAATCAATGAAGGTGCTCGCATTCAAGTGACTAAACATAATGAAACAGTCAAACAAAACAGGGCCTTCCTAAACCGCCTTATTGATGTAACATCCTTGCTTGGCCGACAGGAGCTGTCATTTAGGGGACATGATGAGAGTAGTGAATCATCCAACAAGGGAAATTACAGGGAGTTCACAGAAACATTATCTAAATATGACTCTGTACTGTCCACACAATTAGAGTCCTCATCTGTGTTTTCTGGTATGTCCCATACTATTCAAAATGACTTGATCTCTGCTCTTGCAGCCACCATTTCTGATCAGATCAGAGATGAAATTCAGGATGCTCCCTTTTTCGGAGGGCAGGTGGATGAATCAACTGATATATCCTGCCGTGCCCAACTCTCTGTCATTGTTCGCTATGTGGATAGTGCAGGTAAAATTCAGGAGCGCTTTATTGGATTTTTTGATGTTTCTGGAGGGCGAGATGCTCAGTCCGTTTTTGATGTTTTAAATGAGAACATGCAGGCCTACAATTTTAAGGATAAGCTTGTGGCACAGACCTATGATGGGGCTGCTGTCATGGCTTCAGCACTCAATGGTCTGCAGGCCAAAGTGAAAGCAATAGCCCCAAGTGCAATGTTTGTGCATTGCTATGCACACAGACTGAATCTGGTGCTGTCACAGGGGCTAAATGCTTGCCTGAGTGCAGAATTTTTTTGCATCACTCTCTGGGTTTGGCACATTTTTTCAAAATCCACAAAGAGGACGTCTTTTCTGGAGTCTGCAGGCTGTTCAAGGTTGCCCAGAAACGCTCCTACTCGATGGAATTTCACATCACGGATAGTGAGCACTGTGGCAAACAATTATGATGGCCTCCTGCAGACATTTGAAAACATCATTGCAGACACGACAATTGATGATGATACACTGGATTGTGCCAAAGGCTTTCTGAGGAAACTGGAGGATTTTGAGTTTGTGTTCATGTTGTACACATATGAACAAATCTTCACTGAGACTGATGTGGTCTTTGATGTTGTCCAGCAGAGGGCGACGGATGTTTTTACTGCAAGAAAAGAATTGAATCTCTTCTTGCATTTGTCAAAGAGAAAAGGTCAGAGGGGCTTTCCAAGCTGTTTATGCCAAAACAGCAGATCTCACATCAGACCCACGAGATGAGCCCATGAGAAAGCCGTCTGACCCAATTGCAGGATCCCCAAGAGTACTACAGAAATCTCTACATGGCCATCCTTGATAACATCTTGGAGCAGATTCCTCAACGTTTTTCAAATTTGGAAAGTATGCTCTTCTTAGAATTAGTCAATCCAGGGAAATTTGATGACATGAGACAAGAATTTCCAGAGGAGGCCTTCCAAAGTGTCCTGAAAAGTTATGGCCATCACTTTGATTCAGGGAGACTGAGGTCTGAACTTCAAGTCCTGTATTCAGATCAGGACTTGCAGGGTAACAGGGGAAAGCTGTGTGATTACTTGGTGTTCCTCAAAGACATGGAGTTGGACAGTGCAATGCCTCAGCTTTACAAACTGTTCTCATTAGTGGCAACAATTGGAGCTACATCTGCAGGTGTAGAAAGGAGCTTCTCCTGTTTAAAGCGTCTCAAGTCCTACACCCGTAACACAATGGGCCAAGGTCGTTTAAGCAGCCTAGCTCTGCTGGCCATTGAGAAGACACTGGTCAAGTCACTGGAAAAGACGCCTAATTGGTACGACAGAGTCACAGTGCATTTTCTCGAAAAGGAACGTAGGGCAGAATTTACTTTTAAATAAGTTTATAATGTAGGCCGAAAATGAGCTTCCCGTCTTTGAAAGACCAGCAGCCACTGGACTGAACACAGACAACCATGTCATTATTCAAAAATCAAAGATCACATGATGCCTTTGAAATTATTCATGATGACTAATGTCCATGCTCTTATTATGAAATAATTAGACACTCATGGTGAAGCTCAACTAGTGAAAATGAAGAAAACTGTGAATGAGCACTTACTCAGTATTCAGTAGCACTGAACATTACACAAGCCTCAGGATAGCCCAAACAGTGACAGAGCCTACAAGATCTCTTCCGCTACATTGCACATTACTCAGGCCATTTTTAGACAATGAACTCACAGCTCTTTCATAATTTATCAAGACTGGTGTCACTGTGATAAAGCAAAAGTGACATAACTTAAAGCTCACAAAAATTACACAAGATGAGTAACTAACCAGCAGTGATCACATTTCAAATATTTCCTACATCTCTAAACCAGTGGTTCACAACTGGTGAGTCGTGACCCAAAATGAGTCACAGGTCTATTCTCATTGAAAAAACAATGCTAAATGCAAATAATAAAATGCAACTAATGTTAGGATAGCAAAATAAGTCTTACCAATTTATAAAACGGAGAAAACACTTCCCTAATCTTTCGTTGTTGATGTCAAGCCTATGCATCCAATACAACCATCATATTTTGGTGCAAATTCATCTTATTCATCCAATTCAACTTCACTTAATAGAAGACCAACATGTCCAATTCCATTAATAAACTTCCATGTTTAATTTTTAAGAAAAATTTTTATTCTATTTGTTCGATAAATATTCTGGTACCACGAAAGGTCACCGCATGATGCCCAATATAAAATCTGGGTCCTGAAGCAATACCAGTTGAGAACCAATCTATTTTTAAGTCACAACCTACAACTAAAAATATTATGTAAACATAATAAAATTAAATGAACATAAACGGACTACTGCTCAACTGATGCTTCACTCAGCAGAGCATGAGAAGGCATTTGTGTCTTATTGGAAATCTGCGTTAGAGGCTATAATATTTATGGGGGGAAATATTCTTGCATGACAGGTTGTGGACGCGGCCCTGTCAGCAGTCAGCAGGAAAAGCCAGTGAGTCATGACCTGGTGCCATGAGAGGAATGCCAACTGTGCGACATCAAAGCAACAATCTGGCCAAAGAAAACAATGGTATTGTACTTTGCCAGCAGGACAAGAGACTGGATTATAAATTTACCCATCTCTACACTTGCTATGAAGTAACACTACTATGCTTTACAACGTTTTTTTGTTTAGATTATTGAGGGAATGGGGGCGTGGTCGTGTGTCTGTTTGCGGGAGAGAGGGAGTGGTGTGGCTTATCAAACTGGTTGTAATTTCTAACAGCTTGTTCTTGTTACAGTGATGCCGGAGGGAGATGTTTATGTTAGTGAGAGTTTGCTACTAAGAGCTGCAGGTATTGTGAGTTTGTTTTGATTTGACGCTACTGAGTGTAAGCACCAAGAAAAGTGTGCAGAAAATAAAGCCTGACCTGGGGCACGTTCAATCAAAATGTTTGCCTTATCCTGAAATGCGAGGCAAATGTTGGAACACCATAATTAGGAACCAGTTTCCACATATCCCTTCACTCACTTGGGATGTTCTCTGCTGTAACATCGGGCGTATTTTGTAGTATTAAACCGATTTCATCAGGCTCCAAAAATTCTTCGGAAAAACCCCCCGCAAAGAATGGCCTTCTCAGCTGCCATAGTTGCAACGCTTGCATAACACAACAGGGTGTTCAACGCTAAACTGTCATTGCTTTCCGTCTCCTCCTTTCTGTGCCCAAACATTCAACTGTTTCGATTATATTTTGTATTTTCAGTAAAAACTATTATGTAGGCTAAATACACTTCTATTTGGATGACATTCTTTTAATTTATTTGCATTTGGTGGAATAATAAAAAAAAAACTTTCATAAAACAATTTCACAATTTACCTTAAACTAGTTTTAAAGGCTTGAATCAGCTCCCCTGAAAGTCCTTACATCAGTGTTGTATCTTGGCATCTTTTAATATTTTGTTCTGTTCCTCATTGAGTAACATTGTTACCTCTGTGTAGTCAGTGTTGCACTGAGGACTTGCTGGGTGATGAATAAAGCAGGTTTGTGTGTTGATAAGACTAACATTTGCATTCGCCTGCAGTTCTATGTGGAGCGAGAAGAAAAAGTACCAGTGGGATCCTCGCGCCTTTCATTCCTGGCTGGCTGACCCAACCTGATAACTCTAAAATAAGCTTCATGTGACTCATAATGGTGCTAAGGCTGACAATATGACTCAGAGTTAAAACTGAAGATGATTAAACATTTTATAGATGGGGAAAAAACAAAATAACAAGTGGAAACTGTGCAAAAAAAGTCAAAGACTATGTGTAACCTTTGTATTGAGCTAATTTAAAAAAGGTTAAATGCTTGATAACTAATAGGTAGTACTCTTAAAGGGATAATTCATCCAAGAATACATTCTGAAAATAAACACTAACATTGTTCCCAAACCGTATCAGAGATTTTCCCGGGTCAAAAATGGTCTTTGGTGGTGATTGACGTATACGGTCATCCAAATGCTTGAAGTTGGTTTGTAACATAATTGCATTTAATTAATATATAGCATAACTACTTATTTGCATTTCATGTTTACATTGGATTCAAGTTTTCACATATAAGAATAGATAATCACTAAGAGTCTGTTGAGAAAAAAAAAATATCTGTTATGGAGTAGCAAACAAATATTATAACTTGCTGAATTTATTGATGAAAATATTAATGAAAAATGGTAGCATACACATTTAGAATCTTTAACAACAACTGCCACAGTTAAAATAAAAAGTGCAATAATCTAATAAATTAGCATATTAAATACAAAATTGCAAAAAAACAAAAAAAAAGTGTATGTGTAAGTTACTGTTACTGCTATAAAACTGTGATACATTTTGGTAAGGGTGATGATGTGTATTTACAAAGCCTGTCATTTGGCACATTAAAAATAATCCAGCAGAGTGGATGCCTGACGCAACTGGTTCGGTGATGGCCCGTGCAAGTCGCGCCACACTTGCACGAAAACCAGGCTTCAATTGTGCTGCACAAATATACGTCTCAGATGATAAGCATATTTAGCACGTATATAGTGGCGAATGTGAGATTTTTGTTTTGGAGGCCCGAATTTTTGCTTACAAAAATATTTTCAAATGCACAAAAATTCAAGCATATTACTTTCTTTCTTAAAAGGAACACAAAAGGAGAAGTTATTCAAAATGTCAGCATCAATCTCCATTTTCTTTGATTGTACGGGGAACAAATATTTAATGAAAATGAATGGTGACTGAAGCTGTCAGTTCCTAACATTTCCTCTTGTGTTCCACTGAAGAAAGAAAATCATACAGGTTTGGAACAAATTATAACCATTCCTTTTTGGATTAACTTTCTCTTTAAAATCGACAAACTAGTAATTTTATTGTCTGTCCTTGCCATCCATGCCAGAGATGATGTCATCTGATTAATTTCACAATATTAGAACAGAAATCTATTTGTTTATTATTTAAGGTTTGTAACATGCTGATTAATAAAGCTAAATTTAGATGGAAACAATGCTATGGAACCGCGTTAACATATGCAGGGCCTCATGTACTCACATGCGGGGAAAAGAGGCAACGCGTGCGTAGCGGGACAGGGCATAAATGAAACCTGTTCGGTGCTAGAGAAAAATATTTAAGAATACAGTGCAGAAAGATCAGATCTGGTGTACACAGCACTGTTGTTTTGTCACGCTGCTGACTAGAGCCGATGAGAGGTTCGTCGTGAAGTCTTGCGCCAGTCCCAGGACTGATTCCATCTGGACCGCGGTGACTGGCATAGCCTAATTGTTAGCAAGGCAGATAACGTTAGCAACTTTTTACAGTCTGAGAATGCCGAATTGCTTTCGTTTTTAGCAACACATACCCGATCGTTTAGATGTAGAACACAGGCTTAATATCGCTAAAATTACTCAATCTTATCATCGATATCATGAATTGTGATGTATATCTTTTTTTTTTTTTTTTTTCAATCGCCAGGCCCTACACCATACCATTTTGTTTTTCAACACCTACCCCTTCCAACCACCTGGCTCCATTCTGGTAGGCAACACCCACTTATCACAATCCATTCAAAATGAATCAAATCAAGTGCCGCCCTATCGTGCTCTCTTGTGATGTTATGTTTCACTCGGGAATCTATAAGACTACGGAAGTAAAATGGGTTTGAATGCCGTTTCATGTTGACTTTATAGCAGGGCAACTATAGCTGGTATTGACAAAAATGTAGAACCTTTGTACAAATAATATAATGTATGATTTTAAGCAATGGAAAGATCAGTGATAAGAAGGCTGAGGGAACATACAAACACCAAGAGCCTGTAACACAAACACCACAGCACTTAGGACACAAGTCCCAGGCATAAGCTGATAAAGAGGGATTCCAGTTATGGTTCTGAACTCTCCTCTCAGTCACAGTACCACATCTGCAACAGTTTTGCAGAGGAAGTCTATACCTAATATGTCCCAAGTCAGGTTGATGACATTCTAATGGAAAGGTCAAGTCACTGTAACGATGTGACAGAGCAAATATTATTTGAAAAGTCATGATGACGGCATTGCAGTATGCAAATACTCAGAAACCGAATGCTCCATGCAAACGAGAATGTTCCTAAAAATGTTCAACCAGACAAAATGTTTAATTCACCTCTACCTGATATGAATGCCTATTGGAACACAATACCACAGTTATAACACAATGTCAACACACCTCCTGACCTTATAAAGTTTGTGCATGAACAGGTCTTCCTTCAGTAGTGGAAAAAAAGCATGGCTGTTAATCTGAGGGGTGTTTTCTGTTATTACAAGTTTGTTTGGTTTGGCTGGCAAAGTTGATGAGTTGCTCTGCAAAGGCAGATTATGTGCATCATGGTGCTATTAACAGTCATCATCAGAGCAATGAGCTGAACATTTCTGCCAAATGATCACTGCTGCTCCAAACAACACAATGTCATTTTACCAACACACTTCTTCCTCTACATTTCTGTCTGCGCACAGCCCTTGGCATGATGCCAAATCCCCATAGTTACTACAATGCATCAACAGACTCTTTCCTGCCCCAATGATGCTCATGAGAATAAAAGGAAACTGACTATCCAGCCTTGTTTTCTGAAAAGAGTAATGTTTAAAAAAAAAAAAAAAAGGTCTGGTTCTACAGTGAATAGTTCACCCCAAAATGTTAATTATGTCACCATATACACAACCCCCTTTGACATTCCCACACTTTTGACCATTACATTTCCATGAATTTTCCAGTCGTTCCTGATTATTACTGGATAAGGATTTTTCAAAAAAACATTTTATAGAAATTGCGGTCACAGAGAATGATTTCTGACCAGAGAATTTTAGAGCCAGAAAAACTTACATTCCTTTGTAAGTCAATGACTTAAAATAAAAGGCCTGGGAAGGAAAATGTTGAACTTCTAGAAATTCTCAATTGACATTGGAAGCCAGCAGTTTGATTTCTGCTACTTCTATAAATAAACAAAAAATATGACATGCTCTAAAGGCATTTTTATGCAGTAAACGTAACCCAGCACATGGTTTACATGTGCCTTTAAACCATGTGCTGGGTTATGTTTACTATACACTGAATATTGGAGCTGAGCACAGTGTATAAACACAAAATCACCAGATCGCATATGAGCACCAACACGTGCTAAGATTCTACCAAACCTGTTGTTTGCAAAAACATTATATCTGATGCACAATCTTCCAATTATTTGCCTAAAATGTTCAATCTGTGCATCCCACTATCTGCATGATGCTCAGTTCCCTTAAGTGAGTTAAATACTTTCACGTAACCACTGCCTCACTTAAAAACCATTCAAACTACTGCGTTTACGGGAGGGGGAGGAGGAGAGAGAGAGAGAGAGAGAAAGGCTCTTCGAAACTAGCGATTCTTACCTTTGACTTGACTCTCGTACTCTACAATGATCTCTTTATCCTTTTTGAACTTCGGAAGAGGACTTGACATTTTTAAAATCGTCCAACGGGCTGATCAATAGTGCAGTAATAAGGGTGTTTAATTAGTATTTGTTTATTTTTCTTCCTAATTTTCTTTCAAGTTGCTCAGGCTGAAAATCCCTAAAAGAAAACGGCGCAAATGTTCAATGCCCGCGCGCTCGAGTTCAGTATGATTCCGAATCGAGTTGAGGAGTCGCCGTCAGTGGAATCAAAACTCAAGAGTTTCCTGTCAGCGCCACCACATGAGTCGCTCCCAAGTAACCCTGCTCCTTTGGCAAATGTCCACGGCTTGTTCCAACGAGAGCGATTCAGCAGCCCTCCGAGCTATCTTCAGTCACCCGCCGACGGATCTGGACAGACAGAGCAACACAATGACATGTTATTGAGGGCTTGCGTGATTTTCTGCACCCTTCTACGCGTCCGTGTGTCTGGACAGTTTATACGGATTCTGACTGACCTCAAAGCAGCTGGATAAGCAAGCGGTTGGAAATGGGAGGGATTGGAGGTGGAGGGGGTGTACGAAGCGGAAATGTGGACGGGATAGACAACTTTTCTAACCATTGTCACCCTGAAATACTTTTATGTTGTCAATAAAACTAAACAAAATAAGATATTGGATCCTAAACTTAATAAAGAAAACAAAGATATTTAAAACGTATTGCGAAATGTGCATTTGAGATTAATGTATGCAAAAGCTTAAAATCGTTACTCTACAATCTAAATCCTTTAAAAGTATAGATAATTTCTAAAAACAGAATTTTCTAAGATTTTGAAGTAGTCGTTTTTATTTTTATCAACTCTCTTTCCTTTATAGTAACAACACGGATAAATGCATTTCAGTGTGTTGTGTGGGACACCTACTGGCGGGTGTATACTATTACACGTAAATGCAGTTCTGAAGCTTCGTGCATGCTATAATAAAGTACCACCCTCGATCAAATCAGAGCATTCGGCAGATATACATTTTAACGTAGTCTTAAGGATTGTGAGCAATTTACACAATGCCATATTTGATTAATATCAATATTTCTGTATTTTAAACAATCATCAAGAGTGTTTCTAAAATCAAACATACAATATTAACATTTAGAATTTTTTTAATCCAGTTCAAACAAACTACTATATATATTTAGAAATTTGGAGCACTGCTAGACACAGTTTTCATCTCATCCACTAAAATGATGCAACAGGCATCACCCTTAAAAATAAAGATATGTGTATGTGATCTATGAAAACAGCGGCTGCAGTAAGCTATCTGAGGTTCATTTTACTCTGAATCATGCCATTACCAGTTGTTAACTTGAAAACTGGTCAAACTAAGTATTTTCCTTCCCTTTAATCATGGGTGACATAGCAGCAATGCTCATCACATAGCAGCCCTGCACACAGCTGTCAGACGTGCATCCATTTCCCTGTCTCTCATCCAAGCAATCTTCCTTGACATCAAAAACAAAATACAGCCAAATACAACTCTGTGTATTTGAGTCAAAAGCACTTGAAAGCATTTAAAATCATAGACTTTAAGGAAGTCTGAGTAATGTGTAAAAGTCCCTTACTGTATCCCAGATTCTTTTGCTTCTTTTCGTTAATAATAAGAGGGACCAGTCGAAATACATTTTTGAGGTAATCAAATTATGCCACAAAAACTATCGATTGAGCTCAACTAGAACACTGAATATTCCTTTAATAAAAAACACACACAAACACACTCACTGTACCATAAGCAAGTATACAGATTTTTTTGCATTGTTATTTTCATGGAAATATCAAGATTTATAATAAAATAATAGTTGACAGTAGACATGGAGGGCATTAATGCATAGTAGCATATGGTAAACACCTTCAATTACACACTGACACTAGCCTTAGCAAAAATCACTGTGTACAAACCAAATGATTAAATGTCTCTTAAAATAAGTGTCAACCATAATGGATGTTAATGAATTTGCTTTACCAATTTTTTCATTCTATATGAGAGACTATATGAACTTTCCCCCAATCTCATCCTAGCTGACTTTGAAAAAGGCATCTTCTAAGACCTCTGTGAATTTGTCCTTCGTCTGCTGACGAAACCCTCTGTACCACTCCAGCAATCTCATCCTCCTCTCTATTTTTGCTTTCTGGCTCATGCCTCTCTCCCTCTCTATGATGGTAGACAGCTCCCTCCAGTCCTTGAGGAAGATGAAGGGTGCTCCTGCATCTTTAAGTAGTCGAAGCGGGGACCGATGGCTGGCTGCACAGGCCCCAGGAGTCAGGACGTCCTCCACCACAGGCACAGAGCCATAGGCACAGGCCTCGTAGATACGATA
This sequence comes from Xyrauchen texanus, assembly GCF_025860055.1. Lineage (NCBI taxonomy): Eukaryota > Metazoa > Chordata > Actinopteri > Cypriniformes > Catostomidae > Xyrauchen > Xyrauchen texanus. The sequence continues at coordinate 28,606,585 of NC_068296.1, read as the reverse complement.
GCACTCCGTGTTCACTCCCACTGGACAAAGGGTGAGGTCACTTTGCGCAAGTGCCATCTGGTACTGTCTGGAGGTGTCTGCCGTCTCCTGAGGAAGCCACCTAATGACACAGCATGCGAGACATATTAGAAAACAAAGTACTTGCACAATCCAGCATTGTTCAGGATATATTTTTTTGGCAGTTGAAAACAGAAGGTTTTAGAGGTAAACTATCGAAAAATATTTTTACATGGGCTAGCTCAAAAATTTTAAAACATTAATACAAGATAAACTTACTCATTAACCAAAACCCTAGCATAACTTATAGGTTAAAATGTTAAACTACTTGCTCCTATCCCAGATATGCAGAGACGACTATGAGTTAGTCATTTGTAGGTTGATGTACCCTAAAAGTGTAAACGCTGTGGCTCTGTGGTGCTTTCAAAACATTGCTCTGTTTATTTGAGCATCCTGATCAGCCTGACACAGCATCATTTGGCTGACTAATGTCATGAATATATTTGACAGACCAACTGTAGAAGAGTGGAGTGTCATTATTTATTATTTTCTGTTTGGTGCCACTAGTGGTGCAGTAAAATTCCACATTTCGCCTTTAAGTATTTGATTTAAGATATGATTTTATCTGGTAATATTTCATTTGGTCTTGATAGTGAATAAAGTTTCAGATGAGATAACAGACATTGCTTTCAGATACACATACTTCTCTCTAACATGCATGAAACACTCTTTATCCATGATGTTCTGCTTTAGGATGCCCATCAGAGTTTCCCTAGAGGAGTTATTGTAGACAGTTCCGAGGAAGTTGCAGAGGTATGGCCTAACAGAGTTCACCATCTGTATGCTATGTGTGACTACTGGGAAATGCCTGTATCTGGAGAGAAATGTAAACAAGGATACTTATTGAAAGAAACAGTTATATTTTTATAAATTATATTAAAAATTATATTTCCAAAATAATAAATTCTACATGTAAAACAGTAATAATTATTAAAAAAGGAGGATCTTACGTGGCAACACCAAGAGGCCACTGGAAGATGTCTTTGTTATTGACCCAAGGACTGTCATACACAAGAAAGAGCAGGTCCACAAACCCTCCGTGCCTCTTAAGATAAGGCCTGATCCAATCATTATTGCACTGCTCATTGCCCAAAAGCACCACAGCCAACCGAGAGACAGTGTGGGCCTGCACCAGACCCTGGAAATACTGCAGCCACTGGATGGAGTAAGAGATTTTTTGTTGCTCACGGCCATTCAACACCAACACCACACTGTCTGTGTCCAGAGAAATGTGACCTTGGACTACTGCTGGCCCTGTGTAAAAACTGGGGACAGATTGTGATAACAGAGATTAGCAAATGATGGTTCCTGAAACCAGGCTCACTCATAATAAACACATGAAGTTTTGAATTTTTTCCTTAATTTGATCCTTTTAAAAAATGAGGCACTGAAAGAAACCACGAGGTTAGTAGTTATATGACCATTTAAGTGTCTTTATTGTGTTTCACTTAAAATCAAATAGTCCTATAGTTAACCTGTCTTTTCCTGCTTTTAGTTAAACTCTGTGAAAATCTTACCTGAAACTGATCTTCCCTGAATGAATTTCCCCTTCTCTCCATTGGCTGGATTTGTCAGGTGGGTTGAGAGGCCCCTCTAAAATATGTTCCCACAAATACAGTCCTAGGAAAATTTAAAAGGTGCTCTCAGTAATTGTTTGAAATAAGTTGAAGTGGCTTACACTGATTGTGACTGAACTGATATGACTGAACTCTTCATCTGTCATGAGTGGTCATGATTTTATACATAATCAAATTTACTACACATTTCTTTAGAAGTAAAACTTTTTGAATGAGGATAAAAATGACTGAGTGAATCTTTAAGGGTAAACATGCCTTATTACTTTAATAACTCTTGTCATATTCAACTATCGAAACTTGTACATACCTAAAACCACATATTCCATTTCATACAGTTGCATATTACAACAAATGAACCAAGCCTAAAACCAGCAATGACCACCAGCTAACAATTAACTGGCCTATTTAATGCAATGCAATCAGCAAACAAACGGTTACTTGCCAATGGCCGCTTTGCCCAAGATCTGAACTTTATATTGTTTTAGCCTGTTCTTTACAATCTGATCTTGATATGATCTGAAAGCATCTCTCCGTTTCTGCAGAACTGAGATGTAGGCAAGCTCGTCTTCTTCCCATGGGTTCCACTCTTCCTCTCCTGCTTTTCCACTATCTGGAAACATGGACAAAAAAAAATAAAAAAAATGTTTTTTTATAAGGATTTCAACTGACCTATTTCATATGACGTCACTGGCCGCGACGCCATGTTTGTGACCAAAATTCCATATACTTTCAATGTGTGACAAAAGTCGGCAAAAAAAAAAATATATATATATATATATATATATATATGAATCTTTTCTAAAGTGATACTGTTGTTTACTTGCCAGAGCCAAAATTTTCTTTTTCTTTAAATTTTTTATTTTTTTTTATTTTATCTTTTAAGTGACACTCATAAAAAGTAAAAAGTAATTTTTTATATACATCCCCTTTTCTTCCAATTTGGAATGCCCAATTCCCACTACTAGGTCCTCGTGATGGTGCGGTTACTCACCTCAATCCGGGTGAGAGGACAAGTCCCAGTTGCCTCTGCTTCTGAGACAGTCAATCCACACATCTTATCACGTGGCTCGCTGTGCATGACATCGCGGAGACTCACAGCATGTGGAGTCTCATGCTACTCTCCATGATCCACGCACAACTTAAAATATGCCACCGTTGAGAGAGAGAACCCCTAATTGCGACCATGAATAGGTTACCCCATGTGAGTCTACCCTCCCTACTGGCCAATTTGGTTGCTTAGGAGACCTGACTGGAGTCACTCAGAACACTCTGGATTCGAACTCGCGACTCCAGTGATGGTAGTCAGCGTCAAATACTTGCTGAGCTACCCAGGCCTCCGTTAAAAATAATTTTTTAACCACTCTACATATTTCATATTAGAAAACTATAGATTTAGCAAGTCGTTTAGGACATCTACGTTGTGCATGACACAAGTCATTTTTCCAACAATTGTTTACAGACAGATAGTTTCACTTTTAATAGACTATATCACAATTCCAGTGGGTCAGAAGTTTACATACACTAATTAACTGTGCCTTTAAGCAGCTTGAAAAGTTTCAGAAAATGTCAAGCCTTTATACAATTAGCCAATTAGCTTCTAATAGGAGGTCTACTGAATTGGAGGTGTACCTCTGGATGTATTTTAAGGCCTACCTTCAAACTCACTGCCTCTTTGCTTGATATCATGGGAAAATCAAAAGAAATAAGCCAAGGGTTAAAAAATGTGGACCTCCACAAGTCTGGTTCATTCTTAGGAGTATTTTCCAAACAATTGAAGGTACCATGTACATCTGTAGTATGTACGCAAGTATAAACACCATGGGATCACAGAGCCATCATACCGCTCAGGAAGGAGAAGCATTGTGTCTCCTAGAGATGAACGTAGTTTGGTGCTTAAAGTGCAAATCATTCCCAGAACAACAGCAAAGGACCTTGTGAAGATGCTGGAGCAGGGGTCAGGAGCCTTTTTTCACTAAGGAGCCAATTTTTTTATTTTTGGTTGATGCATTTTTTCAAAAGAGCCATAGCACAAACTAATAATTTACAAGTTAATTTTTTATAAGTTTTCAATTAAATGTTTATTATGCCCATAGACTACTCAAAAACTAACAAATATGCAACAATTAATAGGTAACATGTTGCAATATTGAATTGAGTACACGTGCTTTTGAGGATCTCCATAAAAATTAAATTAATTTATTGAATTTTTTTTTTTTTTAAAGACATTTCTAAATTCAAATGGCACTTTAAACAAAACAAAAAAAAAGCAAGTAAAACAACGAAGTGGTCAAAAAATCTTATATATAACCACCTCCCCAAATCCAAACATTTAACGTCTCCAACGGCTCCATTTGCCATCATGCAACCATTCATCAATGACAACAGGTGAAACATTATTAATAGTCAACCAATTAGGAACTAAAGACAATTATAAATGTAAAGATAATAATAATAATCATAATAAATAAGCCTTATAAATTCCCATGTGTTCCCAAAAAAATGCTGCCAAATGTGTGTTATCAAATGTCTTTGTATTACATTTTGGTAATACAGTTAATGCTGCCTAAAGAAAAGAAAACAGAACTCAATCTTAGGTTCAAGGTGTGTTGTATTATTTTATGATTGAATCACTTCAATCTTTGTTTAACTTTGTTAAAGATTATTTAATTAATCTTTAACAAAGATTAAAGTGATATACAAACACACACACACACACACACACACACACAGACAGACACATACATACATACATAAATACATACGATATATATATATATATATATATATATATATATATATATATATATATATATATATATATATATATATATATACATAAACACTACCGGACAAAAGTTTTGAAACACTTACTCATTCTTTATTAAAAAAATTTTTTCACATTTAAGAATAATAGTAAAGTCACCAAAACTATGGAATAACATAAAATGAACTATGGGAATTATGCTGTTAAACAAAATCCAAAATAAATCAAAACTGTGTTATATTTTAGCATCTTCATAGTCACCATTTGCCTAGAATTTGCAGAGATGTACTCTTGACATTTTCTCAAACAACTTCTTGAGGTATCAACCTGCGATGCTTTTTAAACAGTATTGAAGGAGTTCCCATCTATGTTGGGCACTTATTGAATTCTTTTCTTTATTATTTGGTTCAAGTCATCAATTTCAAAAACTTAAATTTGACTTTTGTAATTAAATAAATTAATATGGTGTCAAAATTATATTTTGTGTACAAAACAAATTTCAAACATTTAAGCATACACCTTCAGATCAAAAGATTTTTAAGATTGTGAGAAACATTTCAGTCAAGTATTTCAAAACTTTTGACTGGTAGTGTATATAAACTCAGCAAAAAAAAGAAACGTCCTCTCACTTTCAACTGCTTTTATTTTCAGCAAATTAAACGTGTAAATATTTTATGAACATAAAAAGATTAAACAACTAAGACATAAACTGAACAAGTTTCACAGACATATGACTAACAGAGATTGAATAATGTGTCCCTGAACAAAGTGGGGGTTAAAATCAAAAGTAACAGTCAGTATCTGGTCTGGCCACCAGCTGCATTATGTACTGCAGTGCATCTCCTCCTCATGGACTGCACCAGATTTGTCAGTTCTTGCTGTGAGAAGTTACACCACTCTTCCACCAAGGCACTTGCAAGTTCCCGGACATTTCTGGGGGGAATGGCCCTAGCCCTCACCCTCCGATCCAACAGGTCCCAGATGTGCTCAATTGGATTGAGATCCGGGCTCTTCGCTGGCCATGACAGAACACTGACATTCCTATCTTGCAGGAAATCATGCACAGAATGAGCAGTATGGGCTGGTGGCATTGTCATGCCGGAGGGTTATGTCAGCCTACAGGAAGGGTACCACATGAGGGAGGAGGATGTCTTCCCTGTAACACTCAGCACTGAGATTGCCTGCAATGACAACAAGCTCAGTCCGATGATGCTGTGACACACCGCCCCAGACCATGACGGACCCTCCACCTCCAAATCGATCCTGCTCCAGAGTACAGGCCTCTTTGTGACGCTCATTCCTTCGACGATAAACGTGAGTCTGACTATTACCCCTGGTGAGACAAAACCATGACTCGTCAGTTAAGAGCACGTTTTGCCAGTCATGTCTGGTCCAGCGAAGGTGGGTTTGTGCCCATAGGCAACATTGTTGCCAGTGATGTCTGGTAAGGATCTGCCTTACAACAGGCCTACAAACCCTCAGTCCAGCCTCTCTCAGCCTATTGCGGACAATCGGAGTACTGTTGGAGGGATTGTGCTTTCCTGGTGTAACTCGGGCAGTTGTTGTTGCCATCCAGTACCTGTCCCGCAGGTGTGATATTCAGATGTACTTATCCTGTGCAGGTGTTGTTTCACATGGTCTGCCACTGCGAGGACAATCAGCTGTCCTTCCTGTCTCACTGTAGCGCTGTCTTAGGCATCTCACAGTACGGACATTGCAATTTATTGCCCTGGCCACATCTGCACTCCTCATGCCTCCATGCAGCATGTCTGAGGCATGTTCACACAGATGAGCAGGCACCCTGGGCATCTTTCTTTTGGTGTTTTTCAGAGTGAGTAGAAAGGTCTCTTTAGTGTCCTAAGTTTTTATAACTGTGACCTTATTTGCCTACCATCTGTAAGCTCTTAATATCTTGATGACTGTTCCACAGTTGCATGTTCATTAATTGTTTATGGTTCATTGAAGAAGCATGGAAAACATTGTTTAAACCCTTTACAATAAAGATCTGTAAAGTTACAAAATTATCTTTAAAATACAGGGTCCTGATAAAGGGACATTCCCATAGATGACATTGTTCTTGCAAACAGTTTTCAGACAAATGAAACAGTGAAAAGGAGTGATAACTCTTTACATGCGTGTGTTCCACGAGACGGGGTCCCGCTGCACGCCTCTGAACAAACAGCGAACCAGACACAAGCATTGATGGCTTTTCTTTTGTCTGTTCTTATATGATAAAATATAATAAAGTTTCTTCAAGTGCATGTCTTTGTGACTAATAGCATTTTATAGCATGTGCCACTCCAAAACGCCTTACCTGTTGCAGGTAGAGGAGCAAAATTACTTGCACATGAAATACCTGCATTTGATCAAGGAGCTCGCAAACTGGATTGAGCCTCATCGAATTTTGCGGGTGGCGGGAGCTATTTCACACCTTGGGCGCACATAAAAAATAACAAACATTTGTAAAATAGCTTGTAGAAAATGCTCTTAACTGCTAAGATCAATAGTTATTGGCAAATAAGGCCCAGAACTATATGCATGTGGGTGTCTTGGAGAAGCGCTTTCATGGCACAGAAGAACTCAATGTGCACACATATCAAATTAGACGAGCATCAGCGGCTTTTCTTTACTCGTTTCATCAATGCGTGTTTTTGTGTCTAATTTCTTGTCATATATGACTCTGAGAAGTCTTACAGATCGCCCTTAACAGTGACTGGTACATCAGCAAAATTACCTCCCATCGCGCTTGAAAAATCTGCATTTGGCGGGTATTAATTTCAAACCTTGTTCACCTGGAGGCTCTATGACAAATTCAGAAAAAAGGAAATCAAAACAGTCTCATTAACTTCAAGCTTTGCAATTGCACCCACACTTTCAGCAGAAAAATTATCTCTTGAAAGTTTTAAACGATCTTGTGTTGGTGAATAGTGAGACACCAGGGGAGTCACTTAATTTTTAACAAAGAGCCACTTGTGGTTCGCAAGACATAGGATCCTGACCCCTGTTTTAGAGAAAGGCCACTGCTCCAAAACCGCTATAAAAAAGCCAGACAACAGTTTGCATATGGAGACAAAAATCTTTCTTTTTGGAGATATGTCCTCTGGTTTGATGAAAAAAACAAATGGAATTGTTTGGCCATAATGACCATCGTTATGTTGAGGAAAAGGGTGAGGCTTGCAAGCCGAAGAACACCATCCTAGAGGTCTGCATTTGTGGGACCCATTCAGATTTCTTGCGATGAGGGATTACATTTCCGAATTAAAGATGGTAGCAGTCTGTAACTCTGGTGTACTTTGGATGGGAGCGGGCGGTCTGAAAATAGCCTGCTCCCGACATCCTTTGGCAACAGCATATCTGAGCTTTACTCTACACTACTACTTATCGACCACCTGCATAGCCTGCTCTGAGGACTGTATTATCTGCATCATATGTTACATTTGCACTCATCCCTGTGCACAGCTCGTGCATAATCCAGTCCTCAGAGCAGGCAGGTGGTCTATGAGTGACAGAGCAAACTAAGGATTACAGAGCAAAGCTTCGACTTGGACTTGTGCACAGCGCACATACTAAACGTGACCCTGTCCCGTGCGTTTGCTCCTGCTGTGATGGAAATGTCACCAGAGGTTGCTGGGACCCTCACTGAAGTTAAAAAGTTGGTCACATATTTCAAACATTCAGGACATTGGGGCAAGCTGAAAAAGGCACTGAAACAATCCGTTGAGACACGATGGAACTCCAATTTTGACATGCTGAATTCTGTTTTTTGAACAATATTAAGACATTGCATCTGTGCTGGCTGAGAGCAATAATTATGACAAGATCAGACGAATTAGCACCAACATTCTCAAGTCGGTTGTATTATTCCTTAAACCCTTCAAAGAGGCAACTGACGACTTAGAAACCGACAACACAGCACCAAGTGCCTCACTGGTTCTTCCGTGGTCAGTGAGATATTATTGAGCACTGTACGTCAGCCAGAAAGGACCCTCTGCTCTCAGAAATCACATCCGCTCTGTTACTGTCAACAGACAACATTCACCACATTCTGTTCACATGCTTTATCGAATAGCAATCTTTCTGACACCAAATCTGCGAGGTTTGAAAATGATGGATGAAAGAGGGTGACATGAGGTGATACAGGGAGTGAAGGAGATGATCGCAGATTTAAAATTTGATACAGATGGTGAGGATGTTGAGTCGACACCTGCCGAAAGGCCTGCTGTTCTCTGTAAACTTGCAGATTGGGAGGACGATGCTAAGGAAGCGTGTGGATCAAAATCTTCAGGAGTATAAGACCTGAACTTGAACTATCAAGTGAACAAAACGTTCTGCAATGGTGGTGTTCACACAGTCCCCAATTCCCTGCCCTGAGAATCCTGGCAACAAGTGCACCTTTAGCCTTTGTGGTCAGATTTTAGAGGAGAGACGTTTGGTACTGAAACTGTCATCAGTCAGCAACATTCTGTTCTTGTATGGATCTTTTAAATAGTTCGGTAAAAAAAACATATTATTTAATTTTGCAGTATAGCTGGCAGTTGTGTAATATGAACGGTACCACAATCCGACGTCTTTGAAAGTCGTGTAGTGTGTAGGAGGCATTAGCTGGTTGTCCAGTCTAGGCAGTTGTCTGGTTTTAGGTTATTTAGGCGTTTGGGGCGATTTTGTAGCAGGTCAGGCTGCTCAGACACTCTTACCAGCTTAGAGCTGGTTTTAGCTTCTGTCTTTAATTTCAGCAGGATTCTTATTGCCTTTACACTATGTGTGATGTAATATTAAATACAATAAATTGTACACTACATATATAACACACGTGAGAGGATTTTGGTCATCATTATCATTCATTCTCTTACCTACAATCGCAGAGCCCTTTTTCACAACACGATGAACACGATTAATAACCCTCTTGTTGAAAAACACATTGTATGCGGCATACAGTGAAAATATTGCATAAGCTAGAAAAACTAATATCGCTATTTTTCGACGAAAAAATCTCATGTTTGATTTTCAGGTGACCATCCTTCGGATTTCGACCATTGTTTACATTTCTGTGAGACTGCCCGTTTAACTGCCTGAACAAAAGTATAACAAGTATTTACAAAATATTAAATATTTAAACTATATAGTGATTCTAATTTGATTGAATACGTGAAATATATATTTAATTTAGCATTTAAACGGTATTATGGAAGAATTATTTGTATAATTTGCGCTTTCCGCTTAGGCAGTAGCCCGGTGACCTATAAAGTGATGTAGGAGGGTTTTAATTGTATTTAATTTTATTGTTTTATTAATGCTTACAAAACGTTTACATCAGCAGCCAGGAGGTATATTAAAATAAACAACAATAACAACAACAAAAAAGAAATAAAGTTTAAACAAAAATATCAAATTGTTTACAAATATCTAAACACTATATAGCTTTCTCGTTTCTCAAATTGGAAATAGTTCTTAAGTATTGCTGAACCTCTGAATTAAAAATATGGGTTATAACCACTATACTTAGCAAGTACAACACATGACAATTGTCATTTGGGTGTACTATTGAAATTATGTAAGTTGTGCACCTATTTAGGCTCAATAAGTGCCTGAGAAAATGCTGATGTGTATCTTATCTGTAGCTTAATATTTGTTTGACAGCCACTTACGTCTTAAGAAATTTAAGTGTGAAATTAATGAATACTGTTCAAGATTTGTCCTGATTTGCTGCATTATCTCTTTCGATATATGAAAAATAAAGCATCAAAATATATTTTATTGTATTATTTTCTAAGTGTCGAGAATATTTTAGACTATCTGGGCATTTCATACTTACACCATTACTAAACTTTGCCAACAAAAGCAGCAAATTAATAAAATAAAATTCATTATGAAGAGACATGTCATAACAAAAAAATAAATAAATAAATACAATATTTTCAAAACGAGTAGTTTGTACGAGTTATCTCATTGGTCGGTGGTCATTCTACAAAAGGATATTTACTTGTTTTACTTAGCTTGAATCTCTTCAGAGAATTTAGTGTCACTTATTGTTGACAAGTTTATCAATCATTGTAAGACCAATCTTTGTAAGACCTCCTTATAAAATCACTAAAAATCAGTTGACATATTACATAAATTTACTAAATTAAAGATGCGTAATTATAGATATGACATTTTTTGAAGAATATCTCAGCTCTGTAGGCCAATACAATGCAAGTGAATGGTAATCAGAATTTGTGAGCTCCAAAATCACATTACAGGCAGCATAAAAGTTATCCATAAGACTCCAGTGGTTTAATCAGTATTCTAAAGTGATGCAATCACATATCAATATTTCAATTCTTTTTACTATAAATCTCCACTTTCTCTTTCAGAAAATTAAAGTGGAGATTTACAGTAAAAAAGGACTTAAATATTGATCTGTTTCTCACCACACCTAAAATATCGCTTCTGAAGACAACCATTTAACATCTGGAGACGTATTAAATACTTTTATGTGTTTTCGTAGCTTCAAAGTTCTGGTCACCGTTCACTAGCATTGTTTGGACCTAAAGAGCTGAAATATTCTTTAAAAAAAATCTTAGTTTGTGTTCTGCAGAAGAAATCTGGAATGGCATGAGGGTAAGTAAATAATGCAACACACTTCACTTTTTGGTGAACTCTCCCTTTATATGGGGAGTTTACTCAAAAATGAAAATTATTTTATTTTGTCACCCTCATGTTCTTTCAAACCTATATGACTTTCTTTTTTTTACCATTGAAAATAAAAGGGGATGTTAGGGAGAATAAAATGTTTAGTCACCATTCACTTTCATTGCATCTTATTTCCATACAATGAAAGTGAATAGTGACTGAGGTTTTCAATAAATTATGACATTTAAAAATTTGGGTGAACAAACCATTGAACATAAAAGAGAAATCCTTTATGAAGCTAACTTTAATACTATAGTCTCTGGAACGAGTTTTTGTGATTTATATGTCCTTTTAGGCATCTTTGGGATTTGTCCCATTCGCAAATGCCAGTGGCTATGGCGGGCACTACTGCTCCTGCCATGGGTCACATTGTGATGCCTCGGGCGGATCAGAAAAGAACCTACGCCCCTCAACCTTGAGGTGCCTTACAATGAGTTTCCTGATGATGACACTGTAATTGTTGGATAGATGATGGACATTTTCTCTGAATGCTTTTGTGTCTTGCCAAATTCATTAATAAATGTATATTTTAAAGCATCCAACATTCTAAGTTTTTGATGTATTTTGAATGGGCTTGTACTGTAAATCATGGTTACATATAAACAAATCGAGTTCTGTTGGATAAAAAATATATTTTAATCATTAAATACATTTTAACAACATCATAGTCACATGTTCAAAACTGTAAACTGCATCGTCCTTAAAGAGATACACCCCAAACCACCATTAAATAGTTGTTACTCATGATATGCCCTGAAAACAAACCACACATTATTCAAGGAAATTATTTTCAAGAAAAATAAACATTCCTTGTCAACTTCAAATATAAATAAATAAAATGTAACCTGCCAATCTCAATTACAGGACTCAAGCCTTCAATCAACAACCCATATCACATCTGATTTTATAATGTTGGTGTCAGTCTACATAGTGCACCTCAGCTTGAAGCTCCCTTTGAATATAGCTAAGAAGGGTAGCAGTCACCTGCTGCTGGAGTGTGGCATTTCCCATTACAAGGGCAGTCAGCTGTGCAACATCAGTCCATGTTATTGAGTCTAACATGCCCATAACATCCTCATAAAGCCTGCGCTGCTGGTCTGGTGTCAGTTCCATGATAACCTGAGGGAGAGGTTTAAACTGTCCACTTGTCATCCAGCATCCAAGCAGACCTCCAACAGCCCCACCTTACAAAGACAGAAGTGCACATGATTGAACTGAACAGAACACAATCATAAAGGTTTGTATGCAAGGTTGAAACTTGTACTAAAGGAATGAATACTACTGGTAACTTGCCCACTGCAATGCCCAGAGGACCTCCTATTAATCCTCCGGCAAAAGCAAGACCACCGGCTGCTGCTGCCCCTTTACCAGACTGCTTCACTGTTGTCTTCATTTGCTGATTTGCAGATAGTTCGCAACATAGTTTCATTATGTCATCGACGCGTGGTGGCATCTTGGAAATATTACAGTATACCCTGCAAAGTGCAAACACAGTTATTTAGGGACATAATCTAAAAACGTAAAAAATATATTTTAATAATAAATGGGAGCATCAAATACATTTGAAACATTTGTATATAAAATATATGCATGGATGTATAATTAACAACTCAAAGACACGTTTACAAGCATTGTCTAAAGAGACAATTATAAATCAAGATTGGTAGGCCAACTCTTACCTTCAAATTCAGCCGTTAAATTTCCTATCAATAGAATAAAAGTTGTGACATCGGATGTTCCAAAATTCGGCAGACAAAAAATCAAACCAAAAGTCAGCAAGTCAAGCAACAAACGCTATGTCATGCTTTCTGTCCGAAGTGTGAAGCTGAAAATCTTTTTTTCTTTTTTCTTTTTCAAAATAAAAGTCCGTTTGTTATTGAGAGTTTGTGATTCACTTTGTTAGGCTGACCATACTTCCTCTTTCTCCCGGACAAGTACTCTTTTTCGGACCTTGAAAAAGCGTCCGGCCGGGATTTCTAAACTTGCGAAAATGTCCAGGATACGGCTTTAGTTGCATTATGAGGTGTGCGCGTGCATATTTGCATTGCTTTAAGCCCTCTTTGTAAGTCCCGCCTCGATTATAAGACGCTTGCAGCAACTATTGGCCAAATTCCTGCCTGTCAATCTCTCCGTGAACACGCAAAGCGCTGTTGTGTTCAGCATCAAATAGCTGCTTGACAGTAGCAGCAAATGACAGCCGAGTGGACTCAATGCCCAAACGAAAGTGCAAATTTACAGAAGATTTGCACAAACAAATCCCATGCTTTCGTCCAGGTCGAGACCCGTTGGAAGCAGAAAGTATGACATTTAAAGCTGCACTTATGTGTCAGTTGCTAATAAAGGTGCAAGTGATTTAGAAACACACATTAGCTCTGCGAAGCATAAAGGGTCAATAAAAGGTGAAAGTTCATCAGGTAAATTAACTACTTTTTGCGAGCAGGTAAAATTGTTATCACATTGCTTCATTTTCCATTGCCTTTCAAAATAATAGTAATAATAAACTCATGGCATCAAATATTTTATTCTAGTACATGGATATTCTAAAGAATGTTGGAAAATTTTATTTATTTATTTATATATATTTATGTTAATAGAGTGTCTTTTTCACTGTATTAAAGTTTGCATTCATAGTAATAGTTTTGAACCCAATTGTTCCACCCCACCCCAATCTCCCTCTTACTCAAGTTACACTGTTGTTTCAGTGATTGACTTGATTTACATTTGACATTGCTATTTGATGAAGAAACAACATGGAAGTAAACTACAGCAAGAACAACACATGACAATTGTCATTTGGGTGTACTATTGAAATTATGTAAGTTGTGCACCTATTTAGGCTCAATAAGTGCCTGAGAAAATATTGATGTGTATCTTATCTGTAGCTTAATATTTGTTTGACAGCCACTTACATCTCATTAAATTTTTGTGTGAAATTAATGAATACTGTTCAAGATTTGTCCTGATTTGTTGCATTATCTCTTTCGATATCTGAAAAATAATATATATATTTTTTTTAATTTTAGACTATCTGGGCATTTTTAGATCTGTTTTTGATAGAGTGTTTGGTAAAATTCGCATGCGGTTAAGGGTTAAAATACCATAATTTTGTATTGTATAGTGAGATTTTGTCTAAACACTCACAGAATGTTGCTGTTTGAAATGTTTAACCTCAAACCAGACATTATTTATTTATTTATTTAATATATTTTTTAAAGAACTTTGCTTTAGGTATGACTCAAATAAATATTGCGCAGTATTTGTCTGGTCATAGGAAACATATGAACATTTCGTTTTGAGTAAAAGTTGTATTCTTTTTTATTTATTTATTTTTATTAACATTAATAATAATTTTTTGTCACCTATTTGTACTCTTGCGTCAAATTATGAATTTGTATACATTTTACAATAACGCTATTAGTGCTAAGCACAGACAATAATCTATTTTCGATATGTTTCATCTATATTAATCTATAAACAGTAAAACAAATTCCCCGATTGGTAGTTTAAAAGTTTTTACCTTATTACGGAAATGCACTTTTATTTTGCCAGCTTCTTCCAGCTGTGCGCGTTTTGAAACATCGCGGTCTGCAGTTTCTTGTTTCACACAAAGATACTTTTTTTAGACTGACCTTTGAACACTTTCTGCAATCGCTGTAACACTGATGCCAAGTTTAAATTATTCCGTGATCTAACTTTTTTAAGTATTTTTTTTTATGTCTTAGCCACTAGCCAGTTCCAAGCAACAGTTCCGTCCTCTACTATCTAAGCTTGCCCGGGCATGCCTAAAAGAAAGTGACGTTTAACTGGGCTTCATCCCACCAGGGTCTGATTGGATGTCAAACTCACATCTTTCTCTGCACTGAACACAACTGATGCTGATGCTTGCAGCTGAAACTCCTGGACAACATGACCGTGTTGCAGACGCAATCTGCTGATATGGCTGGAATGAATGAAAAGCTGTGGTCGGAGAAGGCCTGCTCTGTGCTTATTCCTTCTTTACCATTATGGATCATTGAATATGCCTGGAGTAAACGGATGAGGGCGGTCTTAGAAGGTAATTGCCTTATTTTAATTGCAGGAACACCCCTTGAATCCATGTGTTTGTTTGTAATTACACATTTATTAAAGACTAGTTACTCATCATGATTTGATTGCATATTGCACAGTATCTAGGTAGGTTGACATGAAATACTTTTGGGTAGAGATCAACCAATATTTGATTGTATTGACCAATATGATACGTTAGTGATAAATGATTAAGTTGTTCAAGCATGTGTTTAAGGCAGAAACAAATCAAGAATTTGACACTTAAACACAAAAATAATCAGTCTGGTGAACTGCTTTACAAAACTAATTATGCACACAGTCTAAAAAAATAAATACAAATTAGACTAGTTTTAGTTGCAATATTAAAATTCAGATTGAACTTTATTGTCATTGTGCAGTATACAGGGCCATTATCCCAAATCATAGCACACAGTCAGCCATGAAACAGTGCCGCTTGAGCAGATAGGGTCAAGGGACTTGCTCAAGGGACCAACAGTGGTATCTTGACAGTGCTGGGGCTTGAACCCCCGTCCATTCGGTCAGTAACCCAGAGCCTTAACCACTGAGCCACCACTGCCATACACTTGCCATTTGTGTCCAACTTTATTGGTAAACCCAATATTAAAAGAACCGATATCTGATGGTTAGTGGAAAAGTGTAATATTGGTTAAAAACATCAGTCAAAAGGATTATCTGTCTATATCTACTTTTGGGAATTTTTCTTCATAATCATTAAAAAACTGCATGAATTTGTGCTTTTAAAAATTCATTTGTCACACCTAGTGAAGGCATAAATGTGATTAAATTGGTGAAAATGTTGCATTGGTGAGTAGTCACAGCCCCTACAATATATACTTTCCCATTATATGCTCATATACTGGAAATTGTAAGCTAAAATCTTGATGTTAATAAAAGTGAAGTTCTTATTATTTGGCATCTACCCATCTTCAAATTTATTGTGGATTTGGATTTTAAATGAACTCTGTAATTTTATTGTTAAGGGTTTAAAATGTCCTATTTCATTGCTAAAGGCCAATAAGCCACATTTGGCCAAATTGGAGATCCAATCATGTTTTACTCATTTCAGTTCTCGGTCCTCCATTATGGCTAGAAGGTGACTGGAATATTCTGAGTATTGAAGAGCCATGTAAGATCCGTGTGGTGGCGGCAGAGGTCTGGAGAATCGTTGAAACCAGAGACATTGAGCACTTTGAGAGAGTCACTGAGTTTCTGGATGTTACATACAGGCTTGTGCCACGACTGGTGACTCCCATCAAACACATGAAGATCATGTTTGGTCTGCAGACACTGGTGAGACATTGTTTTGATCAAACAGGTCACTCGGAAAGGAAACTCTCTTTCATAAATTGTTATTTGATGTATCTTTCATGGTCTTTCAAATTGTTTGAATATTATTAAAGAGACAGTTCACCCAAAAATCTAAATTTTCTCATTTACTCACCCTCATGCCATCCCAGATGTGTGTAACAACACAAACAAAGATTTTTAGAAGAATATCTCTGCTCTGTAGGTCCAAACAATGCAAGTGAAGGGTGACCAAACTTGTGAAGCTCCAACAGCTTCACTTTCACATTCATCTTCTTTTGATTTAGGCGATTCTCATTCTTAGTGCATATCGCCACCTACTGGGCAGGAAGAGAATGTATAGTAAAAAGGGACTTTTCTCACTCACACCCATCATATCGCTTCTGAAGACATGGATTTAACCACTGGAGTCTTTTGGATTATTTTTAAGCTGCCTTTATGTGCATTGTGGAGCTTCAAAATGTTGGTCACTGCTCACTTAAATTGTATGGATGTATATTATTATTATTAGTTGAATTATTCTTCTAAAAAGCTTTGTTTGTGTTCAGCTGAAGAAAGAAAGTCAAACATGTCTGGAATGGAATGAGGGTGAGGAAATGAGAGAATTGTAATTTTTGGGTGAACATTTTTCGGATCTCTTTCATCTGTGTATAACAGCATTACAAATCATACATTATTTTGTGTGCTGGCTTTAGGTTGTTATGTGGATGTTGTGGAATGACCAGATCACTGCTAAAATCTCTGAAAAGATTGAAAGCTTGTTTCCCAACAGCCTGCCTGAGTATCACAAATGCGTAAGTAAAATCTCCTTCCACCAGGGGTCAACAAAATAGCATGAAAGAGCAAAGATAAGGGATCAATGGCCCCTTTTCACTGTGATGATATATATCCACCTTACTTTAACAGCGTAAGTCTAGCAAACCTTTTTTATAGTGTTAATTATTTAATGTAAATGTATAACATTATTTTTTGTGTTATATTACCCTGGCATTTAAAAAAAAAATTGTCACCTCTGCTGCAATGGGGTTTCAAATACAGCTGCTGAGTAAATGTGTTTCTCTCTCTCTCTCTCTCTCTCTCTCTCTCTCTCTCTCTCTCTCTCTCTCTCTCTTCAGACTGCTATTATCTATCTCTCTCATTTACTATTTTTATTTTTTTCATTTGGAAAGTCATTAAAATGAAATAGTATAATTTACCTTTTACTTTTGGAGCAAATGGGAATGCAAATTTTGTTATACTATGGTCTTTCATTCACCACTATAGAAGTTTATCCTGATATATTTGATGCATGAATCTTTGAAGAATTTAATGAGTGAATGTCTAAATTGTGTTTATTACTGAATTACATTTCAATGGGAAAAAAAAAAGTATTTAACTGGAGAAATGTTTTTATTTTTTTATTTTTATTTTATTTCCTTTTTTTTACAGAGCCAAAGGCACATGAAGCTAATGCAGAAGAACAGAGAAGATTTCAAGTCCTTCGCTCACGTTCTAGCAAGAAACAAGGAAACACGTGAGGCTTACATTCAGGTTTGTAAAACCGTCCAACCTACAATGTTTAAAATATTTTTTTTAACTCTTCATTGTTGTCATTTTCTTAAAGTATATATATTTTGGAACTTTATTTGTTTGCAATGAAATCAGCATTACATAACATAAAGTTGTCTAATCAAAAAGCTTGTGCTGTGATTATAAATAGCAATTACTGGTAACACTTTACAATTAGGTTCCATTCGATAACATTAATTAATGCATTGGCATCATGAACTAACAATGAACAATTTATATTTTAACAAGCGTTTACTAATATTTGTTAATGTTAGTTAATAAAAATACAATTGTTCATTGTTATTTCATAGTGCATTAATTAATGTTAACAAACACAAGTTTTGATTTAAAAAATGTGTTACTAATATGTTTAAATTAACATTAACCAGGATTAATAAATGCTGTTAAGAAATATTGTTTTTGTTAGTTTGTGTTAACTAATGTTTTTTACTAATGTTAACAAACAGAACCTTGTAAAGTGTTACCCAATAATTCAATTTGACAGGATTTAATAGAGGAGCAATATGGTGAATGCTATGCACAGAAACTGGAGGAGAGACTATCACACTATTTGGAAGAGCTTGAAAAAGCCCTGCCACAGCTTACATGCATTGAACAGGTGCGTGCATCTGTTTATTTTTATTAGATTTGAGGTTATCATAAAATTTGAATCTATTTAAATCTCTAGGAGCCACATGTTACATGATGCTTCGGTGTGCATGTTTGTTCATATGCTTTTGCATCTAGATTAGGTGCATTTATTCCATCTTCTCTAATATGTCTGTTTTTGTATGTGAATATTTCCAGGTACTGAAACAGACCTATCCACAGGGAAAAGGAGAGAAGATTCTGAACCAATTACTTTCAAGAGATGGTGCCTCTCAAGCCACAGCTCTACGGAGGCTCCTACACTGCGGTGAGAAATAATGTTTTGACTCGGAATATGTCATATCATCTTAAAAATATTACATTCATTTAACTTCATCTGTGTTTTCTTGATCTTTTAGCTGTGACGACAAATCTGAGCCTTGACGACAGTACTGCACCATCACTCAATTCAATCACAAGTGAGGAACAGAGGAATGTTGAAGTTGTTAATCCATCCCATGGAACCCTACACGTGGTCTTTAGACCATCTCAAAAATGCACAAAGGTAGATAGACTCTCACAAACATGTTTGAGAGAGTTCAGTCTGTCTCAGGGCTTGTGGCAGAATAGAGACAGCGGAACCACTTTAACTCCGCAAAGTTCAAAGGAAATGTGTGATGATGGACCAATGCTTACATCTACACAGGTGTCTGCTTCACTTGAGCCTGAGATCAATCAGATTGACTTCAGCCCATCTCTGCATGAGGAGAAGGAACCATTATGGAGCAGTCGGCATCAGAAACAGACAAGGACTGATTTAGACACAGAACGAAAAGACCCTGAACATGAACTTGCAGGGCAGATGTGCTCTAGACATGGCAAACAAATGAAGAGCATCCTACAGGAATGTTCGGAAGAACTTGATGTGGATGCTGTACATGCAGAATGCACTCCAACATCACCGCAAAGCACACCACCTCTTCAAACTGTAGCCCTTATACAAGCATCTCCAAATCAACACTCCTTGTCCACTGACACATCTGTGTCCTCACACCAGGATTCATCCTCTACGAACATTTCAGTGTCCTACATCGAGCAAGTAACTCTTTCACCAGAGTCCTCCTCACATCCGCAAAACATTTTAACATCAGCATCCTCAAAAGAGCAGGTTTCTTCTCAGTCTTCTTTATCGTCAAAATCTACTGCCTCAAAGCAATTAATAAGCACCCCAAGAATCAATGCAGGACAGGTTCTAGAAACTGTAGGACAGGTTTTAGCTACCGTTGTCTTCACTGAGCCAAGCAAAACCAATGGAAACAAGTTGAAACTGTCCCTTGAGAGTCAGAGCTTTCTCATGCAGTCCAAGTTGTTTCAACCTCAAGTGCGGCTTCATAAGCTAAGCAAGGAAGAATTTGCCAGGGCCACGACTTCAGCCAGTGACATCTCAGAAGAAGAAGAAGATGCTGAAGAACAGGAATACATGTATTTTGATGTAAATAGTCTGTACTCTGATACAGACTCTGACTCAGAAACAGACTCTGATGACCCAGAGTACAAGCCTAACGAGGACTAAATGCAGAGAACACCAGAAATAAATAATGTGTATGTGACTATTTAAAATCTTAAAGTATTTAGGGGGGCTTAAGGGAATAGATCACTTAAAGATTCTCTCATTATTTACTCAACCTAATCCTATCCCAGATTGTATGGCTTTCTTTCTTCTGCTGAACACAAATGAAGATTTTTAGAAGATATATTTCAGCTCCGAGGGTTCATACAATGCAAGTGAATGGTGACCAGAAGGTCCAAAAAGCAGATAAAAGCAGCATAAAAGTTATCCATATGTGAAGTGAAGTGAACGTGAATGGTGACTGAGGCTAAAATTCTGCCAAACATCTCCTTTTGTGTTCTACCTAAGAAAGAAAGTCATGCGAGTTTGGAACGACATAAGGGTGAGTAAATGATGATGGAATTGTTAGTTTTTGGTGAATTATCCCATGGCACATCCCACCCAGCTGAGTATGTAATCTTGCAGTTGCATAATGGTAACACAACAAAACAGCTAATTTACCAGTTTCAATAATGTATGCAACTTCAAAATGCTTATGTTAAATAAAACATTTGTTTATCAAATTAAAAGTTACTTCATTTTTACACAATGTGCGTGTGAGTATACACTCACTGAGCACTTTATTAGAACCACTATGGTCCTAATAAATTGCCAGACATGGTGTTCTGCTTTTGTAGCCCATCCGCCTCAGGGTTCGACGTGTATTGCATTCTGAGATGAGCGGTTATCTGAGTTACCGACTCGTAGTCTTTCTGTCACCCTGAACCAGTCTGGCCACTCTCCATTGACCTCTCTCATTTCTGTCCACAGAACTGCTGCTCACTGGATGTGGCACCATTCTGAGTAAACACTAGAGACTGTTGCGTGTGAAAATTCCAGGAGATCAGCAGTTACAGAAATACTCAAACCAGCCCATCTGGCACAACAATCATGCCACGGTCCAAATCACTGAGATCAAATGTTTTTCCCATTCTGATTGTTGATGTGAATTTTAACTGAAGCTCCTGACCCATATCTGCATGATTTTATGCATTGCACTGGTGCCCCACGATTGGCTGATTAGATAATCACATGTCGTGGAGCCCTGAACACAGTTGCTCCCAGACCGATCCTAGAGTCCCTCTAGCACTGCACATTTTGAATCTCGCCCCTTTTCTGACACACACAAATTTAAGGCTTGGAGTCTCTGCTAAGGAGCTGATGAGTTGAATCGGGTGCGTTTGATCGAGGAGACATCCAAAATGTGTAGTATTGAGCGGCCTCCAGGAACAGGTTTGAGAACAACTGGAACACCATGTGCTGTTGGTTTAGTGACGCAGATGGTTTAAAGTGGGTTGTTGTTGTGACGTATTTCAGTGAATGTATGTTGACATTCTTCTTCTGGTTGACCTGTAAGGGTTATGTTAGGACAGAACGTTTTCTGGAGAGAGATTTTGTGAGGTAAAGCACACCCTACATTAGTGTACAATATCCAGGTTGCATTGACCCTACTTTCAGTTTAGAGATCGCATCGAGGCAGTTTAGTGTGTAAACTGAGTGTATTATGTAGATGTGTTGGTTTCTTTAAAAGGTTGTTATGCCAAGCTGAAAAAAAGCATGAATAAGATTTGTAGGTTTAAAGTTTAAGGGTAGTGCGGTCCACAACTGTCCATTCTGACATGTATTTAGCTGACATTTTTGTTTAAACCACACTATGTAATTATTGCATCAGATAGCCCACTCATCTGTGCTGTATTATTTCACTGTTTTGGGCTTACATTTATGCATTTGGCAGACGTTTTTATCCAAAGTGACTTACAGTGCACTTATTACAGGGACAATTCCCCCGGAGCAACCTGGAGTTAAGTGCCTTGCTCAAGGCAAATGCATAAATGTAAGCCCAAAACAGTGAAATAATACAGCACAGATGAGTGGGCTATCTGATGCAATAATTACATAGTGTGGTTTAAACAAAAAAGTCAGCTAAATACATGTCAGAATGGACAGTTGTGGACCGCACTACCCTTAAACTTTAAACCTACAAATCTTATTCATGCTTTTTTTCAGCTTGGCAATGGTGGTGGACATGGGGATTGAACCAGCAACCTTCTGATTACCAGTTATGTGCTTTAGCCCACTACGCCACCACCACCAGTTTCAGATCTCATGCTGATCACATACAAGCAGATCAGAGCATCTTTTTATGACGAGTTACTGTGATAA
Source organism: Xyrauchen texanus (assembly GCF_025860055.1). Classification (NCBI taxonomy): domain Eukaryota; kingdom Metazoa; phylum Chordata; class Actinopteri; order Cypriniformes; family Catostomidae; genus Xyrauchen; species Xyrauchen texanus. Next base: position 28,584,234 of record NC_068296.1, on the reverse strand, counting down.
TGTACACATAGCAAATGTCTGAAAGTCAGTGTGTGCTTATTTGGTTAATGGATCAAATCATATTTATTCAGGCTTGATAAACTAGCTTAATAAATACCTGTAAACAAGATAAAGAAGACTGCTTTAGCTTGATCTTAAGATCAGGATGCTAGGAGTGTAGATAATGAGGGAAAAGTGTCAGCTTTTTTCCTATTCATTTGAACTCATATTAATATGGGGTTTCAGATCACATGCTGATCACATACAAGCAGATCGGAGCATCTTTTTATGATGAGTACTGTGATAATGTACACATAGCAAATGTCTGAAAGTCTGTGTGCACAAACATTTGTCATGTTTATTCAAGCTGGACAAATCAGGTGATGACTAAAGACAACAGAGCCTTTCCAAAGACTTTAGACCATTGCTAAAAACACAAATTTCTAAAACTAACATCGGTAAAACTTTACAATAACATTCCATTCGTCAACATTTGTTAATGCATTAGGTATCATGAACAAATGATGAACAATATATTTTTACAGCATTTATCAATCTTAGTTAATGTTAGCAAATAAAATACAGTTGTTCATGTTAGTTCATAGTACATTAACTAATGTTAACATATACAACTTTTGATTTTAAAAACGTATTCATATATGTTGAAACCATTAACCAAGATAATGTTGTAAATGTATTGTTCATTGTTAGTTCATGTTAACTAATGTTGTCAGTGTTAACAAATGGAACCTTATTGTAAAGTTATTCTGCAGCATCCCAGACTTTTTCACAAGGAATACAGATCATATCCTTTATATGAGTGAACACCCTTCACTCATATAAAATTAATATAATAAATATGTGGTTTGAAACGTTGAAGTAGTTATGGAATAATTTTGACTCCCCTAAAACATCCCCCATTTGGGATAGTTGTCCATAGGCTTGGCACAGACTAAACCACTTTGCTTACATAAAAGCTGAATAACTAAATAGATGAAGCACCAATAAAATGGTTAAACAACTCCAGCCCTCCCAAAAAACGTGAGTTTAACTTATGTAAGACAGATGTGGAGGCAGCCAGCCCCTTTATCTCATTACAGATGCAGAAGACTCCAAACAGATATATGACGATAACTGTCAATTATATAATACTATCAAAAACTGAAATACACCACAGTGCTCGGTCACCATACACCGCTGGAGCTGCTGTTGTAGGGACCTTTTATCAAATTTGACACAAGGTTATCATCGGACGATTTCTCTTTACTGCTTTTACTTCGTTACGCAAAATGCGCACTGGTGACAGGTGCGTCAAATGACATTCTTCGAAAAGAGTGAAATCGATTTGAAAATATTGATTGATTGATTAATTAATAGGAAGTGATGCCGTATTGAATAGTTCTATAAGAAATGATAACTAAAGGGGAGCAGGTTCATGAGGAGGATTGGGTTGTGGGGACATGACAAGCATTGAACCTTGCGCTTTTGCGCATCAGTATAACGGATCCGGTGCATCGCAGGTTCACAGCGGCTTCTAGAAAGAGATGTATGAGATTCAACCCGCAAAACTAAAGAATTTTACACTTATGATGTAACAGGGGAGTTTTGGACAGCCCTCAGTCTCCGCCAATGAAAGTATGGACAGGGTTCAACACCCATTTTGAGGGGTTCAGTATAAAGTACTGACTTAATCATTCGATACACGTATTGAGTTTTTATCGCATTGTCAGTCTTTGGAGCGTGATATTTAAAAACGAATACATAATAAGGTATTTATCACATTATATTGATTATAGAAGAGTCACTATGATATTTATTGCATTATATATATATATATAAGTTTGAGTTTGATTTATTTAGGGTTTACTAAAAAAGAGAGAGTAGTATGTTTGCTATATATTTATCTTTTTAATTTATTTTGTATAATTCTCTAAGATCAGGTAAATATATTTACTGTAAAAAGTGCATGCCTACACAAAAAAAAATTATTGTTTTATTATTTCTTTCTTACTTTCTGACACTAAAGAATATTGTAAAATGTGCTATTTATGTTTTATGCGTGTATTAATAGGATATATTTATCCATGGAATGTTGGCAAATAATTTGATTTATCTATGGAATATCACAACCAATAATATAAAAGTAACATGTATAAATGTTAAGTTGTTGTATTTTTATTTATTTAGTTTTTTTGCTCAAAGATAAGGGGAAAAAAATGTCTTTTGTGGTGAAAATGAATGGGGTCCAGAATGACATCCACAGTAATGGCATCAATGGGAACTTCAAGAACGGGAACAGTGTGCATCATGTGAGCATTAGCACTCTTGTCAACCCCTCCAAACTGAAGAACCAAAGACAGAGATGGACCGTCAGAGCATCAGAGATGTCCAAGAACACACTCAACCCCATCCGAGCTATAGTGGATGGGATGAAACTCACCCCCAACCCTGACAAGCCTATGATTGCCCTTTCCATTGGTAAGTTTGGAGTCACATAGTGTGTAAATATTACAATACTAATACATTTGCAATAATAAAATTAGATATTGTATATTAAATATATAAAAAAAATGTATGTTTTAATATGCGTTCAAATATTGTTGTTATGTTCATATTTAAAACTTTTTTTTGATTTATTGTAGTTATTCAAATGGCAGGTACATTTATCCAACTATAATAGACAGCTGAATTTTTTTTTTTGGTTTTTTTTTTGTAAATATTAGACATCAAAATTGCATCAAATTTAATTTAATAATATTTAATAAAATACAATAAAAAAACTAAATAAGTTTAATGAATTTAAAGTTAAACATTACACAAATCAATTTGATGGAATTTTGTTTTGACATTGAAATATGTAAATCTTAAAAATAGGCTAAGATATATACTTTTTGAGTGTATATGTAATAGCTGTAGCTAGGTGTTTCATGCTTGAAATCCTTTTGTTTTAACTAAAGCAAAGTCTGGCATCTTTGTCTACATAATACTCCAGATGTTCTACATTTCTTTCTTGTCTGTTGATATTTTTATTTGCCACCAGGTGACCCAACTGTGTTTGGGAATTTGCCAACAGATGACTCTGTTTTACAAGCAATGAAGGAGGCGATAGACTCGCACAAATACAATGGCTATGCTCCTTCAGTAGGTGAGACTTGCACATTTATTGCCAGCTCAAAATCCACACCTGCAATGTTATAGATGAATGCATATTGTGATGTAATGCTGAATTTGAATGATTTTGTGTTCAGAGACGTTAATAGCTGCATTTGGCATAAAACAACAAAATGCTTCCACCCTTCTCATTCTGATAAAATTTGTGTTGTGTATATTAACACGATTTGGTCTCCATGAAAGAAGCTTAACCAAAAATAACTTAACCAAATGTGTGTCAAATGCACAGGTTACCAAAAGAGCAGAGAGGCTGTGGCAAACTTCTGCAGTCGCCTAGAAGCTCCACTGGAAGCCAAAGTGTGTCACATATCATTATCATTTTATTTTTAAGATGTTTGTTGATTGTGAAAAGATGACAAGTAAATATTTTCATAAATGTATTAATACTTTAATAATATTTATAATATCTTTTTTATTTATCTGTAGGATGTGATCTTGGCCAGTGGTTGTAGTCAGGCTATAGAATTGGCCATCGGAGTGTTGTGTAACCCAGGAGATAATATATTAGTTCCATGTCCTGGGTTCTCCCTCTACAAGACACTGGCAGTGTCGATGGGCATCCATGTCAAGCTTTACAATCTGCTGGTGAGGAAATCATACAGGTTACATAAGTGAGAAGTGGTGTGTAAATCAATCCTAAACTTTCATCACTCTGGTCAACATGTGGACTGAAAATAAGAAAGAAAAAAAAAAGGAGCAAAAATGTATAGAAAAAAGTTGCAAATTACAAAACTATAGAAGGACCTCACGTTCGTCATGCCATTAAGAAAAAGTGTATAATTGCAATACACAAACAACATGAAAGGGACAGCAGGGGGTGGGATAGGGTTGGTTTGGAAGTTTCTAAAGATAACAGATTAGTGTAGGGGGGAAATAGCTGTGTCATTCTTACATGTTGCACATCTGGTATCGATAAATCATGGGGAATGGTCCCTCCATTAACCCTACCACATACGTCACACAGACGCACATGCAAATAGCACAGAAAGACATACATAGCGCAATAATAACAACACACTTGTTTTGCAAGATTTAATAGAAAAATAAAAGCATTGATGACAACTTAAATTAACCTGATGATATTGATCTTCATAAACATACTGTATATTTAGTAAGTCCTAACACAATTGAAATAAATAATAATTTTGTTCGGACATAGTGATTTGCATTTGCTGTTGAATATAAGATGGATTTAATCTTTATCAAAAGTGCTTATGTCATCTCCTTTCCAGTTAGGTAATAGTGAGATTATATGATGATACAGTAGATGCCTCATCCACATCAGCGAAGCATCATATTTTGCAAATTCAAATTGATTGTATCATGCCTAATATTAGTTTCTTTGTAACTTGAATTGATGTTTTGATTTTCTAGCCAGAAAAATCCTGGGAGATTGATTTTCAGCATCTAGAGAGTCTGATTGATGAGAAAACAACCTGCATGATTGTCAACAACCCATCCAATCCTTGCGGCTCTGTGTTCAACAAGGAGCACCTGCAGAAGATACTCTCTGGTAAATGCATTAATTAATTGCCGTCTTTTATGAACATACCTTGAGCAAAGATGTTTTTGAACTGTCAGAAAATTCCAAGATATTAATCCACAAATATTCTGTGTGGTCTAGTTGCCTCAAGAAACTGCATCCCTATACTTGCTGATGAAATCTATGGAGACATGGTGAGCACACATCCAATAAGAAAACATATGTAGATGCAAATTCATTGAAGTACTGTCTCAGAACTCTTCATTTTCCAAGCTCTGTCCACACGCAATTTGATCAGGTACACAAAGGTCAAGCAGACCACCGGTTTTCTCACAGTAGTCTTTTATGGAGTTTACACTCTGAGTCCACCTATGAACCTTGTACATGACTAGACTGTGTCTGTTTTGCGTTCAGGCTAGCACACAATTTTCAACCATTTGAAAAGGTTAGGATTACTGTAATACAATTTGTTTTATTTGTGAAACCATTCACATATTTGTTGACCTCGTAAATACAAGCTGAAACTCCGGATTTGTGAATGATCATTGTCACAATGTAAAAACCACCAAAATGTCAGCAGCTTAAAAATTAAGTGTGGAATTTCTGTAACACTTGCATCACCAAACGGAATTGCAAAAAAAGGCATTGTTTTTCAACAGACTTTCTTGCATTAAAAAAGCTAGGAACAATGCAACAAATGTGTCTGAATGCTGGTGTCTCAAGACACGGTTTTAAAGTTGAAAATCGTTTAACATAACACAGCACCTGAAACATGCTGCGCTCATGACACAAGACACTGTAAAAGAGTGAGACATGGCGCAATGGAAAATTATTAGAATTTATTATTAGAAAATAATAAAAAAATAAAGGCAGACCTGTTTACGCATCCTGTTCGAACACCCCCTTACTCCTACATGTAATGGCTTCCAGCTCTTGGGGTTTCCAAGTTCCAGGATTTCATGCTGCCTTTATTTGAAACATGGCAGTAGCATGCAAGACCTCACTGTCTACCAGTGAAACACATTCTTTGTGACAGACAGAGAAAGAGGGAAGTTGGGTGGTGTGCTTTCCCTGGCTCAGCTCAGCCCAATCCAGCATTGGAGACCACATCAGGACTCTGAGCTTTAGGTCATGAAGGACAAGTAATGTTAGATCTGGAGGCAACAGGTTCACAACTCTGTGCAGTAGTGTAAAAGAGAGACCAGTTATGTGGAAATGGTGCATTTTTAGGTTTGTACGATCAGCAGGAGGTAGTCTGGGGTGTTTCTAGCCCAATAAATCAGTTGAAACACTCTTTACCCGTAAGCAGCTTCAATGTACCTTAGTGACTATGCACTTTTCATCACGTATGTTTGTAATTAGCACATACGTGACGATGACGCATTGCAGGCAAGTTAGAGAGTAAGGAGAAGGACGAATCCCACACTTCACTGAAGGCTGCGTGTTGACTGACTACTTTGAGACAGGATGTGTCTTTGTTCTGGTGCAGTATAAGCCTCCTTGTAGCCCTGCCATCTGGACCCTGTTAAAAACAACAAAAATAAAGTCTTCTGATTAAATGCTTCTATAAATGAGCTTGAGAGAGAAGGGTGGGCCAACAATGCAGACTACAGTATTTTAGCCAATGGGAAAAGGGGCGGATCCATCTACTGAAAATCAAGCCAAAGCGTAATTAGAGCCAGGCGGACGACCACAAAAGCTATAGGGAAGAAACTCTCTTACTCACATTCTCTTGTTGCCTTGCTAACGCTCTTAGTCCACCCCCACCCCTCCTATACTTCAATAATGTTTTTCTGGATTCTCCCTCTATTGAATTGGTAACCGCATGCAGAGAATCGAACATACTAGATCCAACATACTGTTGCTTTACTGTTTACTAACCAAAGAAGCTGTATAGTTAAAACTATTTAAATGATGTCAGAGTAATGTAATGTGAGGACAGATGAATTCTTATGCTTTCATATATAAATTGTTGAACAAAACAAAATATCTAAGTAGTGAATATTATATATTGTCTATTTTGCAGCACAATTTCAGTAATAATATTATATGAAATAATAATTATAAATAATAAGAATTTATATGGTAACACTTTACAATAAGGTTTCATTCATTAATGGATTATATATCATGAACAACTAATGGACAATAACATTTTTTCAGCATTTATTAATATAAGTATGTGAATCCTTTGGAATTATCTGAATTTATGGATACATTTGTCTTTAAATCAAGTTTGATCTTCATCTAAGCTACAATAATAAACAAATACATTCTGTTTTAACATATAGCACACAAGTTAATGTATATTTCTTGTACATATTGAATACATCATTCAAACATTCACAGTGTAGGTTGGAAAAAGTATGTGAACTGCTAGACTAATTACATCAACAAAATCTAATTAGAGTCAGGAGTTGGCAAACCTGGAACCCAATTATTTTTTGTAATTATTGATTCCTACATAAAATTAAGGAGAGAATCTTAGACCACTCTCTCTCCTCCAATACCAAGTTTAAATATTTCTCCCGTAATCTCTTGAGAGAAGTTGAAGCTCATCACCCAGACACTGAATTAACAGGGAATAATACACTGATGCCTCATGACCTTTTCCAAAAGTGGTCATCACCACTCCCAGAGTATCTGATGCTTTAGGGGGTTGTATGCTATTCCCAAAAATAGTACAAAGCAGGTGGTGCAACTGTAAATATCTAAAGAACTGAGATCTGGGAATCCCAAAACGTTGAACCAGATTTTCAATGGATTTCAACACTCTGCTCTCATAAAGGTCACGACTGTATTAACCTCCCTCTCAATCCACTATGACCAGCAGAAAGGGGATTTATTAATATATAATTTGGGGTTAAGCCATAAGCTCAAGGCAAAATTTAAATAAATGTCAGAATTAAACCCTCTAGACACTTTTGTCCATACCGAGTGCAAATGCGAGATAACGGGGTGTAACTTAACTTCTACGGTTAGTTTGATAGAAGGGCTTTGCAATGGCAAAATAGGGGCAAGAACTTCCTGTTCAATACAAAACCAGGGAGGGGCTCTCTCAGGTGGAAGCGACCAATGAGCCAAATGCCTGAGACCAAATGCATAATGATAAAACAAAATCTTGGGTAGGCCTAGCCCACCTTTGTCTATCGGTCAATGTAACTTGTAAAATGCAATCTAGGACACTTACCATTCCAAATGAAGGACTTCGCTATGCTATCAAATTGCTTGAAATAAGAGAGGGGGACATCTACAGGGAGAGACTGTAGCAGGTAGTTGAATTATGGAATATAATTCATAATAACATTAACCTTCCCCATCATCGATAAATGTAATGAAGCCCACCTGCCCACGTCGCTCGAAAATCTTTTTATTAAAGGGTCTAAATCACACAAATTTGCTGGGAAAAAATAACCAAATACTTAATGCCCTGTTTGGGCCACTGAAAGGCACCCGGCTGAAAAGCTGTTATCGGGCATTACACTGTCAGAGCCAAAGCTTCGGATTTAGACCAATTAACTCTGTATCCCGAGAATTTAGAAAGGGTATTGATAATCCTGTGGAGACGAATAATAAAATATCATCTGCGTAAAACAGAAGATTAGAATCCCCATATCTTCCCAAAATTTTCAGCTTCCTGTGGGGAAAGATGCATTTCTTGATGAAACACTATATCATATTTCTTACGTTTAAGAAAAGAAATAATCGGATTGCTCAATAATATGTAAAACAAACACCAGCCAAAAGATAACTGCCTCAAAGGTGTGTTATTCCACAAAACAAACACCAGCCGCTAGGCAGAACAGCACAAAAACTCACACCGCAGAATGCTCAATGAGGGGGAAAAGGACCCTAGAGAGACAGCCAAAATCGTAAAGGAAGCACTGGAACTGAATAATATCTCTGTTCACGAGTCTACCATATGTAAAATATTAAACAGGCACAGTGTACATGGCAGGACACCACGAAGGAAGCCACTGCTTTCCAACAAAAACATTACTGCGTGCCTGAATTTTGGCAAAAACCACCTTGATACACCACAACACTACTGGGAAAAAATATTTGTGGACTTATGAAACGGGGAAGAACATGCAACACTACGTATGTCATAAAAAGGGCACAGCATACCAACATGAAAACATCATCCCAACAGTCAAGTATCATGATTTGGGTCTGCTCTGCCTAGACCAGTTGCCATCATCAAGGGAAAAATACATTTCCAAGTTTATCAAGTTATCCTACAGGATAATGTCAGGGTGGCTGTGCACCAACTGAAGCTCAGTTGAAATTAGGTAATTTAGCAGGACAATGACCCTAAACAAAGTACTGTAAATCCACTACAGAATGAATCCACCTTTTGGAGTGGACCAGTAGGATCCCAGACCTTAACCCAATAGAGATGCTGTGGAATGGCCTGGTTCACACCAGACATTTTAAGAATTGTCCAAAATTCCTCCTGAATGTTGTTCAGGTCTAACTCACAGCTTCCGGAAACAGGTTCACTTAGGTTTTACACAGCACTGTGAATTTTTAAGGGAATGTGTTTAATAAAGAAATGAAAGATTATAATTCTTTGTGTGTTGTTAGCTTAAGCACGTTGTGTTTATCTACACGTGTGACTTTGATGAAGAGATTATATTGTATGACCAATAATGCAGACAACCAGCTAATTCCAAAGGGTTCACATATTTTTTCTTGCCATTGTAATATACAGTAAAATAATATACTATAATATAATAACATGTTTTAAGAATAAATATTATGTTTTACAATGTTGTAATGAGTAGACTGAGATATGTTGTGTATATACATCATTCTGTAGGTGTTCCCTGGCTGTGACTTTCACCCTATGGCACCTCTCAGCAGTGATGTGCCCATCCTGTCCTGTGGTGGTCTGGCCAAGCGGTGGTTAGTTCCAGGATGGAGGATGGGTTGGATCCTCATCCATGATCGTAACAACATTTTTGGAACCGGAGTAAGTATTAGCCTCTCACCTGCATTTTCTTGAAGTTAACAGAAAAAAAACACACTAATAAATAAAATTCTTTAAAGAAATGTAAAGGAATTATGTACTTCTGTGCATTATGAAAAGCACTACACTTACAAAATGTATCATGATATTCTTTACTGTGTAATGTTCTACAAAGTATACCATGGTATATGAGTTTGGTGTTCATCAGTGAATGTGATAATCAGTCCCATGGTATTAATATAAAGGAATGCAAATACACCTGACTTGGCTTATTATCAACCTTGTAATCCTAATATTTACTTTAGATTCGGGAAGGTCTTGTGAAATTGAGCCAGCGAATTTTGGGACCCTGTACCGTGGTCCAGGGAGCATTAGAGAGCATTCTGAATAATACACCATCATCATTCTACCAAAGCACAATCAGCTTCCTTAAGGTAAAAGGAGAACAATTTCAGTGAGAGACTTTGAATCTTCTGTTTCTAAAACTGACAACAGCACACTTTTGTATGTTCTCTTTAAGTCAAACTCAGAGATATGTTACTCAGAGTTGTCAACTGTTCCCGGACTGAATCCAGTGATGCCATCTGGAGCCATGTACATTATGGTGAGTGTATTTCCTGCATTATGTTGTTGATTGCCACAAATATAAGAATCAATAAAAGTGAAGTGTGATTGTTAATAAACTTAATGTCTATAGTTTCTCTGTGTTAGAGACAACTAAAAGCAAGCCATTTGTAGGTTGATTCACCCCAAAAATATAAACACTGCGGAGCTGTCAAAATGTAGCTGTTTATTTGAGCATACTGATCAGCCTGACATGGCATCAATGACTCAACTAAAAGCCTCAATTTTGGGAAGGACTATCTTTTTGTCCAACTAATGGATGACAAAGGAAACTTGTCATTATTTTTACAATCCACACTAATGGAGCAGAAATTACATACTTTACAACTTTTTAAAATGGCCTGGAGGACACTTACCTTCTGTATATTTGGCACTTAGGATATAAGTTTGTCTTAATGGCCATCTAAAAGAACAGGTAAAGAGCAAAGTTTCAAGTAAGCAGAGGTTTAATGTGCTTTGTGTGTGTTCATCCTTAGGTGGGCATTGAGATGGAGCAATTCCCAGAATTCCAAAATGATGTGGAGTTCACTGAACGACTGGTCACAGAGCAATCTGTGTTCTGCTTGCCTGCTACGGTGAATAATTTATCACCCCTGCTTACCTTATTCTGTTACTTTACCTTTGGAGTCTAACCTATTATTTTTTACAATAATATGTTACACTCTTTGTATAATATAATATAACATTAAACTATATTAAATTACATCACATTATAATTGTGTTTTCTCTATGTCTGTCTCTGTAGGCATTTGAATATCCAAACTTCTTCCGAATTGTGGTAACAGTACCAGAGGTGATGATGGTGGAGGCGTGTGTCCGGATCAGAGAATTCTGTGCACGCCATTATCGACCTTGCAGTCAAGACAGCAATGAATTGGACCAATGAAATAAACAGACATAGAGAGACGTAGAAAAAGGAGGAAAGGAGAGGTTAAAGGGCAGACTGGATGACATGGCAGGCTAATGTGCACAAAGCTGCAGAATGAGAGTGTAGAAAGAGAGGAAACAGATATTTGCATTACATGAGACAAAGGTCTGAAAATACAGTGGGATATGAATCATACATTTTAAATCTCCTATAATACCTTACAAGCCTGGCCGGATGTAAGGATGAACAGGGGTGGACCAAACGGGAGTCTTGCCCACCCAATCAAACGTTTGGCACAGCATTAAATAAAATATTCGATTTTTAACAATTTGTGCATTGGTTAGAAGCAATTTGGGGGCAGGCTATTTGTTGCAAACATTGAGGGTGGGCTGTACCGACCCAACCAATCACATAATAGCCCCAGAAATGTTTTGTATTTTTCTATTTTTGTCATTGGCCGAAAGCAACGAACGCAAGAAGCGGCTGCTTCAAAACAGAGAGTACGAGACGTCACGTGAGCGAGATTGGAAGTATCGCGATATTAGATATTAAGTGCCCGTAAAGAAGCCTGGCGGTGTCTCTAGCATAGATATTATATAGATGATGTCTATGGTCTCTAGCAGTGACTATATGTGGCTTTTGTTAATGTATCACTGGCAACCTCTTCCCACTCTTAAAAAAATCTCCCTCTCTCTCCACCTCAGCTTCCAAAAATCATGCGCGGATGTTCGCGAAATGGAAACTTGACCTGAACTGTAAAGCACCACACCAGCCAATATTAGCTGATGGTCCCGTTCGTGGCACTGGCTGAATACAGTGTTTTACAGGACGCATGTTTCTGTTTCCCCTGTTGTACGTTCGGTGTCGCTGAGAGATGCTGTCTTCACCTCTTGTCTTAAAACTCTTTTATTTACATATTTTTACAGTGCTGTGATAGTTTGTTGTTTTTTGTAATTGCGCTTTTAAGCTACTCGATTTTTGCGATGAAAAGAGCCTATGTCGCTGACATGGCAGTACTTTCAATTTATCCATGCATCTATCTGTCCATCCATATAATTATTTTGATGTGGATATTGTAGTTACTGCATTTTCACATCAAGTCTTCTGTGAATTGTAGCATATGAGCCAAACTCGTCTGTCACAGAACTCAATTTTTCGTTTAGCCTTTGTAAGGAAGTATAATTGCTAATTACATTTCTATTTAATCAAGTCAAAGAGAAATAATCATCATCATTTATATAAAATATATTTATATATTTATATCATCATCAAAATATAATTACTTCTTTAAGCAGTTCCCATCTTTAGTCAAATTTGAGGTTCTTAATCTTATATGTTACTGAACTCTCCATCTAATATATTTCCTTTCACTCCATCCTTATATTCCTCCTTGATATTATTTCTCTCCACTCCATCCTTGCATTTGTGTGTACTCTGATATGTCCTTAATTTGCTTTAAGGCTGGAAGTCTATTTCTGTATTTTATTTAATAAAAATGAAGGTAATATACCAATAATAAGACTGTCAGGACACACTTCAGTATTATGATTATGTACAACGGTAATCTGTTTATTATTTCCATTGGCTATATTTTTAATATGGAGAATACCTGTAAAATATAGGTGTAATGGGCCTTATGATCTTAACAATTATGCCATATTATGCCAATTACAGACATAAATAAAAAATATTTGTATGCTCAACCATTTTCACAAAGATTTTGTAGGATTAAAATGACATATATGGTGCATATAATATGACATCTAATGTTCTTTTGATTTTGATTTTCAAGTGTTACATATCAAATGCTATTTAAATAAAAAATGTATATAAATCTCATGAAGTTTTCTTTTTCTTTAAGGTTCAATGTCATGACAGAAATGTCTTATTAGACTACAAGTGCAAAGCAATTTTAGAAATTTTCTTAAAAAAAATACTCCGGTAATCCTCTTTAAAGTTGCACTCAATAACTTTTGTCTTTGTGTCATCTTGGACATCTAGCGGCTTTGAAGCAGCTTTATTTAAAGTCAATAGTTTTCAGTTTCAGATGCTAAGCTTCTGACGTGTGTGTAAGGATGAGCAAGAAAGAAATATAGACACTATTTTGAATTTGTTGCGTGGAAATGTTTTAGAAAGTAATTCCAAAAGTAAATTAATTAGATATCTGTTTACCTTTTCAATGAAGTAATTAGTTAAGTAATCTAATTACAATTTTATAGAAATAATTATTTATTTTTAGTAGATTACTATTTTTAAGTAACTTATTCAACACTGAAAACATCACTCTTTTTAATTTTTTTCTATCTGTGGCTGTCTGACTTCCTCTGCTGCACTCTGCTGTTTGATATATGAATTGCAGAATACAATGATAGTACCAAACTTCTGCTCTGTCTACACATTTTTGTAACTTCTGTGCCTTTCTTACTTTAATTTTTAAAGTATTTTCAGGAAAACTCAACACTTGTGTATCAGTCTCTTTGTGTGTATGAAATCTGAAAACACACACACACACACACACACACACACACACACACACACACACACACACACACACACACACACACACACACCTTACATTTGGGAACTCCTTTAATTGAAAATTGATTAAGAGAGTGAATGATTATGAGTTTGAGAGTACACAGAATGAGACAGAAAGCGACAGTTCCGGCTTCCTGATTTACACCCAGATCTCGAGGAAGTAATGGAGGGTCACATGAGCTTAGTTCTAAAGGTCACCTTCACATTTGTGCCAACAGGCTATATACTCAAGAAACACACATATGGCTCCATACTGGTAAATTGCCTGCACTCACACACATACATGCAGAGAAACACTCCTTGTCATGTTCAATGATTAACTGCAAATATAAAGAGAAGGCAGTGCTGAGAAGGCAAAAAGGAAGATCTACAAAAGAAAATTGTTGAGGCATATGAAAAATACAGGAAGGACAATTCAGTTCAATTATCGGCTACTCATATTGCATAGAACAAATCTTTTCACATGGAGGAGAGTACTGGAAAACCTAGGAAGATTGAACTAAATGATGGCACGTACATGCCACTGCTAGGACTTGGAACATGGAAGCCAGAGGTAGCATTACTTTTTTCAATAACATCATATTAACCACATATACATATCAGATACATGTCAGTATGAACGGCACTGCACTATTTATACATACAATATGTACACACACACAAATGGTGCAGTATTTATTCATTATACATACAGGTTTAGGTGTGTGTGTGTGTGTGTATATATATATATATATAGTATATATTTCAATCTGTTACTTCTTTCTTGCAGTGGTAATCCTTTACTGTGTAATATTATACAATAGAAGCAAGCAATGATTTAATATTTTACTACATGGTAAACAGGGCATTAGCCCAGGTATGTGTCAGAGGGCAGCTGAGGCAGCGATTGCTGCTGGATATCGCCACATAGACACAGCCTACAGTTATCGGAATGAGGTAGAGCTGGGCAAGGCTATCGAATCCAAGATGAAGCAGGGCATCATCAGACGCCAGGATATGTTCATAGTCAGTAAAGTAAGTTGGTATAATGTCTGTGCTCTCACCTGGCTGAAAGTCAATGTTCATATATGGCCAAATCAAAAAAATTCAAATGTATATCCTGCTTCTCTTTTGCAGCTGTGGTGTACTCACCATGCACCTGAGGACATTCCTATTTGCCTAAACAGATCCCTAAATGACCTTCAGCTGGACTACCTTGACCTCTACCTAGTGCACTTTCCAGTAGGACTAAAGGTAATACAAGCACACACAGCGGCCCTCATTAAGTATAGGACACTAAAGTAACACTTAAAAATGTACTCAAAGCTAATACATTATTTTTTGAGACACGTTTTCAATTATTTTTAACTAACGGGTCCTACAGGTGTAGTTTATCTCTTTAACTTTTATGGACAACCAGAGAGTTGTCTTACTTTAGAACTTAATTTTCCATTGTTTTATCATTTAAAACCCAATAAACTAATTTGTGTGAAATATTTTGCTTGAAAAGTGTTTATGTGTAACCTTAAAAAATACCACTTGTTTTTATATTTTGTTAACTAATGCAATGAGATTCATATGTTTTTGTTTGAATAGATGCAGTTACTTTTCGATGTCAGTGTACATACATCTCAAAATTAATAAATCAAAATCATTTATTAGCATAGCCTCCGAAACATAGTTTGTTCAATTAATTATATTTATTTTATTGTTTTATGCTTATTTCTAATATAGTATATATATTTTTAAATAACTTAAACTGGTTATTTTACTCTACAAATTGATCTTAATTGCTATTTTACTTATTGTATACTGTTTAACAATAATCAACAGAAAATGGGCGATGAGCTTTTCCCAGAAAAGGATGGAAAGGTTCTAACAAGTGACATTGACTATGTGGATGTTTGGAAGGTAATGCTAACCTGCAACACACCAAATATAATGTGAAGATTACTAATAATGTCCACAGGTGTCAGTTTCTATGTTGTCATTATTCATGGTCTTAACATTGTATTGTAACATCTTGCAGGGAATGGAAGCTTTAAAAAACTCAGGAAAGGTAAAAAGTATTGGAGTGTCAAATTTTTCAATCAATCAACTGGAGAGATTGCTGACTGTGGCCAAAATCCCACCAGCTGTTAATCAGGTGCTCAGATCCTAGTAACACCATATTATCTTCATTTTTTAACTTACACAACAGATCAAATGAGGTTTTGTTATGGAAACAGCTATCCAACTTAAATAAAAACTAGATATGTATTCAAAGATGTACTCTAATAAGGTAATTTTTCTTTATTAATAAAAGTTTTACTCCTAAAGAAAAAACATGTTAAATATCATGCCCACATATGAAATGAAGACCTATCACTGTAGCTGAGTTCGGAATTGCACACTACCCATACTACTTCGGCCATATCTGTGTATGACACAAATAAGAGCAATATGCAATTTTGAATGCAGTGGGTCTCTCCTCATGGGAGCAGCCATGTTAGATCACATGACCCAGTGAATCCTACTGGCTAAATCTCAGTAACCGCCCTATTATTGGATACTTTAACTCATGGATTCAATAAATCATGGCTGACTGGGAATAGTGAATCTCTACAATGGCATCAGTAACTGAAAACTATTGCTTTTAAAAGATGCTGCATTTAAGTCCAATTAGTGCACCACTAACTTGAGAAATATATCATTTTGATAAAATTACATTAAATGTAACCTTCATTTTTTTTGCACATGTATATATATATCAATATATCTCCATCTACAGGTGGAGATCCATCCTTACCTGGTTCAAACTGATTTGATTGATTACTGTAAGTCCAAGAACATTGCTCTCACAGCATACAGTCCATTTGGCTCACCTGGGAGACCTGCACAATAGTAAGTTCAAACTATATAGGACTACAAGTTCTGTGTTTTCAAAGACTCAAAATATCTGAATTTCAACAAAGCAAATGAGAACACTGGCTACACAAGTACTATCAAAACATTTTAAGATTATAAACTAATCGTGACATCACCATATGCTATTTTGCTATGCGTCTTTACTCATAGTCAAAGAGAAGACACAGATCCCATGAAGTTACTGGAGGATCCTGTGGTTGGGGATGTAGCAAAGAAGCACAGACGGACCCCTGCACAGGTCATATACCTCTTCGAACTCCACACATCATACATCTACTATCCTCTTTTTCTATTTTAATGTTGTGTTCGATTGTGCTGCAGGTTTTATTGAGATATCACATTCAGCAGGGCATTGCAGTGATCCCGAAGAGTACAAAACCCCACCACATATTGGAGAACACTAAGGTAAACATCTCATTTCTAAATATTCTGTGTATTTCCAGACGTTTCACCATGGCATATATCAAAAGGAAAAGATTTAACTGACAAAATAAATGTCAAAAGCTCTCATTTTTGATATCTTGATTTAATCCAAGCATTTAAAATCTTAATTAAGGTTTCTTATAGAAAGTATGTCATTATTGTCTGTCTGGGTGCAGATCTTTGATTTCACTCTGGATGAAGAGGACATGAAAGCTCTTAACTCTCTAAATCGTGACTGGAAAGCCTGCATCATAACACAGTAAGAGTACTTGACATTCCATCATCCTACTGCATCCAGAGCTGGAGTTATTGACATCTACTGTACCTTCTTTTTGAGTTTAGTCCCTGTTACACACCAGCATAGTTTTCAAATAAACCCAAAGACCTCAATTAATTAAAGGAATATTCCAGGATCAAAACCAATTAAGATCAATCGATAGCATTAGTGGCATAATACTGATTACCACAAAAATGTATTTTGACTTGTGTCTCCTTTTCTTTAAAAAACCCCACTTACAATGGAAGTGAATGAGGTCAACCCATAACCATTAAAATACTCAAAGGTATAGCACAAGACATAAACAATTAGGGATGCACCGATCCGATACCTGCATTGGTATGGGCTCCGATACTGAATCTTTTAAACGGATCGGGTATCGGTCCGACAAGCCTGATCCAAATCCGATACTGTTTGTTAGTCATGTTCGTTACCGTCAAGCTCCAAAAATTACATAAAAAAACCATTAAAACATAATTTAAGTAGTTAATATGACTCGTGCATTTTATTCAAAGCCACTTGAAGACGTGCAGATAGCTCTGTGAATCACAAAAGGCTGCGTTTAATAAGTAAATATATAAAATGCAATTATTATTGTTATCAATTTTGCTGCTACATTAGTAAACTAGTTAACATTAAAGTTTTTCTTAATAAGCTATACATTTATATGAAATAATGTGTAGTTAGAGGTTTGTGTTTCTTTACATATTAAAGAGTACACCCAATTAGTTCCTCACAATAATGTAAAGATATTCTAAACGGATTATGCAAAACAAATCACTGGTATCTGATAGGGATCAGCTGATACTGAGATTTCCGATATCGGAAGAGAAAAAGTGGTATCAGTGCATCCCTATAAACAATGTGTGTTAACATGATTTTAGTGTGATTAAAATCACTTGCTAACCTTTTATGTGTAAAGTACCATGATGATGTAATGACAACAACCCCTACATGACTAAAAATTACGATTTAAACAAATTTACAGCTCAAATAATACATGAAATTTAACAGAAGTGCTCTTATAAAAGTAGAAGCTTCACATTTATGCTTTTAAACCCTCCATAAATTGGACCCATTCACTTCCATTGTAAGTGTCTCACTGTAATCTCCATTTGTGCTTTTTTTTTTAAGACAAGAAGGGACAAGTCGATATTACTCTTTGTGTTAATCAGCATTCTGCCACAAATGCTGTTGATTGCTCTTAAATTGTATTGAACCCAGAATATTCCTTTAACTGGTTACGGTGTGACTGATCAAAGAGGACTGGTGTAACTGTCAAACTAGGGTTTTGCTCAGAATGGAATACTACTGCCTACCTGGCCGTAGGCTACATCTTTGTCACAAAACACAAGCTGTTCATGCTTTATACAATATTATGTTATGAATAATTTGATGCATATGAGCAGCAATTCATTGACTGTATAAATAGAAGCATTGATAGATGTCTCACACACTACAGCTAGATAGCAGCTAACTGGCCTTTGTTGTTGCCCCTTAGGCTGGAATCCCATCCCTTCTACCCCTTCAAGTAAAGTGATAGCCTTGGATTTTTCCCATCAAGAAAAAATGACCAAGCACATGAGGATGTTGGTGTAAAGACAATAGTTTGATTTTTTAGCTTCAGCTCTTCATAATGTACATTGCTAAACTGAAATTAGGCACTGACATTTGTAATGATTAAATTATATTCATAGCTCTTACTGTAACTACATTAAAGGAATAGATCACCCAACATTTTTTATTTTAAATTAAAGGGATAAGTCATCCAAAAATTTTAATTGCCATTATTTACTCACCCTCATGTTGTTTTAACCTGTTGGACTTGAACACAAAAGGAGATGTTAAGCATAATGTTAGCCTCAGTCACCATTTACTCATTGTGTGGAAACAAGATTGAGCCCAACATTGTCCATTATCTCCTTTTTTGTACCATTGGAAAAGAAGTCATACAGGAATAACATGAGGGTGAGTAAAAGTTAGAATTTTCATTTTTGGTTCAACTATCCTTTTGAGGCATTACAGAATACTTTAGACAACATCTAGAAAAACACTAGAACTAGTCGTGTAAAATGGTCACTTCAGTTTTAATTGTAATACAGAAGGACTGATCCTTCAGCAGGTCACAGGACCTTCTGAAAACTCCAGAAAGGTTGTAATAAATGGTGAACAAACTACACTGTTAGTCTGGGCTTTTAAACTTCTATTAAACTGGTCTAACGGACCTCACAGTATCTCCAGCTGTCCTCTACTTTTTGAAAGGAGCTAAAAAGCAGCCATTAACAGCAGGCTTATGACAACCAACATATTCAGAAGCCATCAATTCTGTCATAGAAGTGTCACTTGGGTCACTATTTTGGCACGAGGATCCCCAGACAATCACCAATGTAGCTCATGGTTGGGATTCTGCTTGTCTTTCTCTTTGAGTCCTGATGTACTGACCTCAATACTGCTGGTTTGCTGAGGTCTGACAAGGCACACACATGCCGAAGCTCCAGCAATGTGCTTCGGTAGGTTTGGACCCAAGACCCATTGGCTCTTGTCTGGAACAAATACTTGAGTGCCCTGAGAGAAGTCCATGGCCTCCCAGGTATACCCTCCCAGTATATAGATCTTTCCATCCCAGACTGCCACCCCTGCTTCACTGTTAGGATAGAGGAGAGGGGCTATCTTGGTCCACTGATCAGTCTGTGGGTCAAAAGATTCCACCCCCAACACATCAAACCGTTCCATACTGTCTTCATGGTCATTACTGCCCCCAATCACATAGATCCTGTCTTCCAAAGAGGCCATACAGTGCCAGCCTCGTGCCAGAATCATTGGTTGTCGCTCCGTCCATGTGTCCCCAGTTTTTGGTTCATAACTTAACATGTCACGTCTGTATGGGCCGATCTGGTAATCATGGCCTCCTGATATGTAGACAATGCTCTTAAGAATTGCACCTGCATGCCCATATGTGAATCTATGGAAAAAGATAAGAAAATTATAATTCATATATATATATATATATATATATATATATATATATATATATATATATATATATATATTTATTTATTTATTTTTTCTCATTAGGAACATGTGTACACCTAATTATTAATGAGATAATCAAATCAGACAATCATGTGGTGGTCTTTACAATTGATTAAAAAGATTAAAGATTAAAATTGGGTCTTTACACATCTAAGATGTGGGTTGGCATTGCTTTAGCGGCACGAGGGGGACCTACACAATATCAGGAAATACCAGAACATTTCCAGCCCACCTCTAATTTACCTTTCCTTTCCAAATTGTTAGAAAAAAATAGTTGCTGCACTAATTAGTTACCAATGATCTATTGTTGGCTGCAGATTCTGGACTTCTATCAATACTTGTTTTTCTTGATTTAAGTGCTGCTTTTGATACAGTTTCACATACCATTCTACTGGAGAATTTGGATTCCATTGGTCTTACTGGTATTCCTTTTACTTGGTTTAGATCATATCTATCAGTTCCTGAACACAGTTTGTTCAAATAAAAAGTTTTAGATCACAGATATCAGAGATTATTACTGGTGTGCCTCAGGGCTCTGTCTTGGGCCCTCTTTTGTTCATTATTTACCTTTAGGACACATTTTTCGTAAAGTTGGAATACATTTCCATTGTTATGCTGATGACACCCAGCTGTATTTGTCTTCTAAGCCAAATTCAATGATACAGCCTCTGTTGCTATTGGCCTGTTTAACAGAAATTATAATGCATTAAAACTAAATTTAAGATGTAACACAAGGGTGTTTCCTTTAAAGAGCTCCGACTCCACTTATTCCACAACGAGTGATTCTGTATTTACTTATTTTGTATAATTCCCTTGACCTTTGTGATATACATCTCCTGAAGCTTGTTGGAAAGTTTAGAGTGCATCTGGACTGTGATTTGTGTAATTCTTCCTCTCCTCAGTCAGACGCGAACTGCAGTCCTGCTCTCATGCATCATCATTGAGTTTAATGTGATCTCATGTTACATTAAATTAGATCAAAAGACTATTCGACAATGAAAATGTTTGTCGACAATTCTTTATTTAAAAAACTTCTGCACAAACTTCAAATGGTCCAAAATTCTGCGGCTCGGATCATTATGCGAACACCTTCGATAGAGCACATTTCTCCAGTACTCCAAAAACGTCACTGGCTGCCAGTCAAATAAAGGATAGAATTTAAGATTTTACTTATAAGGCTCTTCATAATTTAGCCCCTTCATATCTACGTGATCATCTTCATGTTTACTCACTAAACCGATCCCTTAGATCTTCTACTACCATTACTCTTACTGTACCCTCTATACGTCTGACTACTATGAGGTCTAGAGCTTTTAGTTATACTGCTCCTTGTCTTTGGAATTCTCTACCACAAGATGTACGTAATAGCCCTACTTTGCTAACTTTTAAATCACGTCTCAAAACCCATTATTTTAGATTGTCTTATTTCTGATTTTTAACGATTGCATTTGTTGTTCTTTGTGTATTTGTTTCTTTTATCATGTTAGATAATGTAATGCAATTATTGTTTGTGTATTTTAAATGTACATGTAAGGTGTCCTTGAGTGACCTGAAAGGTGCCCACAAATAAAATTTATTATATTTACCAAGGGTAGCAATATTTTTGGCCACCACTCTATTATATATATATATATATATTAGTTAAAGTTTGTCAAGACAAACATTGATGCTGGCTTGACAAAGCATTGTTATATAGCAGCTTAAAAGGTCAATATTTCAGTTTGAATGTTTTGACAGTTGGAATTTGAAATAACGAATATTCCGTTTCATACTCTTAGCTCATTTGTTTAAATTTAAACATTTTGACAGCTGAAATTTGAAATCACGAACATTAGGTTTCCATTTCTTTGTCAAGCCAACATAATTATCTTTATTTGTGACAGAAGTACAAATAGATGTATACATTACGGCTGTGCACCATTCAGAATGGAATTGAGAATGCCTTATAAATTACAATTAAATTTCTGAATTTTAGGTGGCAAACAAAATATACATAATTGTGGTTCAAATTCTGATTTAAGGAAATAGAATAAAATAGAATTAAACTGAAGGAACATTAGATGACATTAATAATCAATGTTTGCCACCCATAGAAAGCTGTATTCATTTTATGTATATAATTGTGGATCATGGTGAATCATTGTCTTCTTCATTGTCACTTCAAGTCTTAAAATGGGTACAAAACATTATAAAGCAAACTTGAGATGGAAAACAAGATGAAAACCTTAAACATTTAAGTGACTGTTGTTGCACAATTTTTCTTTTATTTTGCAATAATACAATTCCTCATTTCTGTAACTGTGTTGAGTTTCTTTGAATTGTAATTCAATAAATTCTGCTACGTGTATTCCTAAAAAAAATACAATTCAACATACTTTGGGCATGGTAAAATCTAATGGAAAGGAAGCAAATTTTTTATTTGAAAGAATTCTGGAACACATAACCAATAAACTAAAGAGAAACTGATGAAAAACAAAGAGAACCTGGGCAATCCTGCTACGTAGACCCAGTAGTCCTCTGCAGGATGGTACACTTCTACAGAGGACAAAGCGCCGCTATCATTGCGTCCACCCACAGCTATAAGACAGTCCTCCACAGTCCCCAGATAGAAATCCACACGCCGCTGATTCATGGGGGCACCCTACAAACAAAAAAGGTCATTTGGATTAACTTTTAAACTATGGCACCATTTCTACCAGTCACATGGATAATGTACTAAATACAAAACAATTTTATTAGACTACTGTGGAGCGGAGGGGGGCAGGGCCGGGTCGGAATATCGCGCGCCCGGTCCCCAATCGGCCTGATGAGGCGCGCGAGGGATAAAGGCGGCCGGTGACGATTGTTCGAGAGAGAGAGAATTACGGGCATGTCCGTCATGTGTGTTTGTTTATGTGTTTTTGAGTTTTCATTAAATTATTATTTATATTGACAAGCCGGTTCTCGCCTCCTCCTTGCCCATCCTTTAACTGTTTTACAACTACACTTTCTGTACCTCCCTTCTCCAGTTTGTTCTGCTACTCTTTCTTTAAAATAACCTGCTTTTGGTCCAGAATAACATATGAAAGCAGTGGCACTGGTGCCATCAAGATCTACAGATGGTGGTCCCAGCACCTGATTTGATGGCACTAGTTGGCAAACACCTTAAACATGAAAAATGTAAGATTGTATTATTCACAGTGAAGCATTATTTTTTAGTTGGGACCCAGATAAAAATTACATTTCCTAATTTATATAGGGATACATTAATATTTAGAATTAAAATATTCTGACAGTGGGACTGAGCAACCATTGAGTGACAGTCTGGAGCCCTGCTGTTGACACTTAAATGTCCATGAATGTCAAGAGTGAAGAAAATTACCTTAACCCACAGGTTGCTTCGGGGGTCATATCGATACAGCAAGTTGCTTGCAGAATCTCCACCATTGTCTCGTGATGAGCTTCCCCCTGCTGTGAAGATAAATCCACCCAGAACTGCAACACAATGGTGACTTCTCTGAGCTGGAAGTTCAGTCTCCACGACCCATTTTCCTGCTTCTTCATCCAGCCAGCACACTTCTGCACTCAGTTCCTCTCCACGTTCAGATACCTCCCCTCCCACTAACAGAAGACGCTCCACACCTCCTCTAAGGCCTGTGCGTGTTGTCTGCAGTACAGGTTGGGCACTGAGTCGTGTGTGGTAGCCCAGTGCCTCCTCCACTAAAGCCTCACAGCCTGCATCTGGAGGTAGCAGGGAACGTATGGCTGGCAGTGCACTCCCTACAAGTTCATCGGGTGGGATGAGGGAAAAACGAATGATGGAGAGGAGCTGTTGTGCAAAAACAGTACGTTCAGGTCTGTGAGTCAGCCACTTCAAGGTGACCTGTAGAAGATCTCGCTCACTCTCATGCTGCACCTGTTCATCTGCCAGGTACGCACAAAGCTTGGGCAGCCGAACATCTTGCAGGAACTCAGGTGTAACAGATAGTGTGAAAAAATGCTCCAGAATGAAGTGGTCTATGAAGGTGTCCAGTCTATCCAGGCTGTATAGCAAGGCAAGCTCCTGTAAATAAAGGTAGTTGTCTTCACGTACATCTTTTTCCAAGTACTGGCAACAGAAATCCACAGCCTGCCACACCTGCAGCAGGTGAGCAGTCTCCAGGACATAGTCGATGTTTCCACCATCAAGAGGTAACTCCCCACTGTACAGGAAGTCTACTACTGCTTTGACACCAACATACGAAGCTCCCACCAGCTCTACTTCAGCCTCACGTTCCTCTCGCATTCCCAAGGTGAACATAGCCTGGAAATAAGCGCTGGACACTGCCAGCAAGGCCCGATGTGCAGGGACTCGCTGGTCATCTGCCACCAGAACAACATCACACAGTTGGCCGTGCTCTCTTTGCTCATTCAAACCTTGAAGGAGGTAGCTAGCCTGGTCTGCCCATCGATACACCTGTTGTGCATGAAATATAAGTTAGCCTACTATACATTACAAAGGTTCATCCAGCAATACAAATTCTGTAATTATTTAGACCCATAAGGTCTTTTGCTTTCCATGGAAGAACAAAAGTAAATAATTGCAGATTTTATTATTGTTATTTGTATTTATTTTTTGGTGAACTATCCCTTTAAATTGCTACATACATTTGTTTAATTTATTATACAAATTATTAGATGTGCAATGGGTTACCATAACACAACAAATTAAAACCTGTTTTATATAAATACAAATTTTAATGTGACAGGGGTCACGCGTACCTTTGAAGATTCACTTATTTTGTGTGGACGTGAAAGACGAGCTTGCTTCCCACTGTCCATTGTGTCATCTGCTATGAGACCATCTATAAAATATAAACATTATTTACTCGATAATCATAATTAATTATCATAAGATATGCTTGGGATCTGGTAACGTTATACTGCTTATCAGTAATATTTAAAGAGAGTCCCAAATATAACAGTAAACTACACAACAGATGGAGATAGCTGTGCTAAGCAAACCCTCTCAATAACAACCATATTAAAATATTAATTAAACGAAATATCGAAAACAGGAACACAGAAAGTCAAAAGGAAACTTTTGCTGTTAAGCTAGCCAGCTTTACAAAAGGAGAGAAGGATTACACAATAATTAGCGAGTTTCACTGATATTCAATGCAATTACACATATTTTATCGGTGCAACTGTGATTTCCAGACAGAACAATGAAGGTAATATTTTACCATTTTTCCATTCTTTGTCCGTGTTTATTGATACTCGGTATCAACATAGACTGAACGACAGTGACAGAGTGAAGCTCCTGACAAATTTTTACATCCGTTGTGCACATACGCTTTATTTCAAAATAAAGGTCACCTTATGTTACCCTAATATTAAGCATATAATCTACTCAGTAATAATAATAATAATAATAATAATATCATTTAATATTATATTGATATTATATATGGATCCCCTAGATTAGACCAGACCTTTGACATTTTTTAAATGATACATCTGTGAGGTGTCATTTATATAGTAAATCTTTAAATATTACCGAAAAGGTCCCACAAACTTTTGTCTCAGCCTCAGATAAGCTCAAACATAAGAATTTGCATGCTTTATGTACTTTAAAATGTGATTTTAACATAAAACAACCCACCATTTTTGTCCATTACAGCTGACCGTTGTTTGATGCACATTGTACACTTGACAGTTTAATAGCCTATAATTGATTTGACAGGCATTTTAAGTTAGCTTTGACTATTGCTTTTTCCATTTGCATGAGGGATCTGTAAATTTAAAGATAAAGTGTGGAATTTCGAGCCAATTTTGCTGTGTCTGATATGATGGGCCTTTCAAACAAAAAGAGCAATATTTTGATAGTGCCACAGAGCCACAGTGTTCCACCTGAAATCAATCTACAAATGGCTTAGTTATAGTTAACACTACATATTAAGCTGGTATACGAGAAATAATTTTAATATAAAATACAATGACAACAATACACTTGAAACTATGACACCAAGGTTGCAGAACATAAAAATACAATGTGTTGCATCACCATTACAGGACCCCCAGCTTTGTGCGGATGAATGTATTATAATTACATACATAACAGCCATATAGAAATGATATTCATTGACAATAATCTGTTTTTATAATGATAAAATACCTACCTACCATGTTTTCTATGTGCTCCTGTCAATCACAGTCAGCTAGAAATGGAGGCACTTCCTAGGGTGTGGGAAGGCTGGGTTAACATATTGGCTCATCTCACACTATTCTACAAACATACATAAGGACATACCCTGTACAAGGAAATTCTTTCAAAATGTTACCAATAAATAAATTAATAGATGTAAGGTCGTGTGGAAAAAT
This sequence comes from Xyrauchen texanus, assembly GCF_025860055.1. Classification (NCBI taxonomy): domain Eukaryota; kingdom Metazoa; phylum Chordata; class Actinopteri; order Cypriniformes; family Catostomidae; genus Xyrauchen; species Xyrauchen texanus. The sequence continues at coordinate 28,557,638 of NC_068296.1, read as the reverse complement.
CTACTAGGGAAGTTTGGGTCAAAATAAAGTCACCTTTTGCACTCTTATTTGCCAATGGAAATTCACATTGAAGGCAATGACATAAATGCAGTATTTCTGAAAGGTTGCCCTACCTTAGTGTATCTAATACCTTACTGAATAATGCTGAAATATGCACATACAGTTATAAAATGTATTTGTGTGAATCCCAAATTTACATTTTTAAAATTATTATTTAAATGGTAATGTTTAAAGATATGGTAATATTTGTATTGAATTAAATGCATGCTCAAAATTGGGTCATTATCAAAATATGGTGACAATCATGTCCCTTGACTTTTCAGTCATGAAAAAGATTTCAAATAGTAATGAACCCCCCTTTTAAAAGGCATTATTCTTTAACCTAACATTTTATTAAGTAATGTGAAATGGTTTGACACAATATTGTTTACACATTTTTTAGAAAACATATTTGAATTCATCAATTGCCTGAAAAAACCTGTCTCCTTCATCTGGAACACCATTTCTATGACAATTACAGTTATTTAAGTGTTTAATTTGTACTAATTTTGTTTCCTCAGGTCCAGCATTAGTGCAAGGCCTAACACATGTGCAAAAAAACTAAACACAATAAGTAATGAGTAATGTAAATAAATAATAAAAAGGATTTTTGTTCCTTGATTTCATGTTGTCAATGGTAAAAAGTTGTAGAAATGAACATCAGAAGGTCAAATTTCAGAGGAAGAAGAGGCTGCTCAAATGTGCATTCAGGGTGCGTTCCATTCAGAAGTGATCATCCCTATGCCCTATTACCTTCTAAGATTTTACCATCCATTGCGAGAGCTTTGGAGGACTAAAATGTGTGGGGCTCAAAAATAATGGTGATCCGGAACTAACCTTTTAAGTAATTTTTATTTAAAATTCTGTTAGAAGCGATCTTAGATCTTGCCTATTATGCTTTTTTTCCCCTCTAAAGTGCCCAAGTATGCTTACACATACAAGAAATTTGTCTTGGTGACAGGACCTTCCTGTGTACAACAATACAAAAACAGCAGCAAGATGAAAAAAGAAGAAGAATACAAATAAATTATTATACATATACGTAAATACACTCACCTTCATAATTACACATGCACACACACATAGTGCAAATCTATAACAAATCCGTTATATAAAGAACAAAAATACAGTATATTATGTACAGTGCAATGTAAGTAATGGCAGAAGTGGATATGTTGGATAATATAAATAGACTTAAACTGTGTATTGCACTAGGGTTGTGCCGATGGCTGACCAACATCACGATGTCGAGCCACCATCGTGATGCCACGCCCCCTTTTGCGAGTCTTGCTAGTGTGACTCACTAATCCTAGTCTCTTCTATAGTTAACCTAAAAACTTGCAGGGATTGCTCTGTAAATTAAATTGAGAATATAACTAATGCATATATGCTATTTTAAATACTGTAGTTTACGCCAGAGACGTGACGTGTTAGTTAGTCTGTGAAAATACCGTGTCAGGCAGGCTACACAAATATTGATCTGGATATTGTTAGCTTCTTGTCTTGTTTTTACATGTCTTACACTGTACATTTAGATAAAAATATTTTATGTTGTAGGCTACAAGAAAATAGCCTTTATTAATGAATTATTAGTAGTTGTAGCGTCTCAGAAAATCTTGCTCATTGTCACATAGCTCTTGTATACACTGAAGCGTCAGTTTAAGATAAACCCAGACCAGCGAACGTCAAATAACTTCTGTCTGGTTAATACTTTTAAAGAAAAATTTCCTTGGCCATAAATCCATAATGTCAAATCAAATGAAAGAAACAAGGTGAATATGAATAACACACATTTATTAAAACATAGAAGAACAACAAATAAAGAACTAGAAAACGGAACAACACTCAGACCGAAACTCGGCATTAACATTTCACTTAGCCTATAATTAGCAGCACAATTAACTTCAGCACAGGCTACAAAATAAATTATGTTATTGAAATATTGTAAAGTGGTCATATGAACTACACAAATGAACGTTTAGAAAATAATATGTAAAATCGAAGCTCCGCAACGGATGGCGAAAAATGCGTAAAGAAGTCTAATATCTTTCACCATAGACCATGTTTAAATTTCGATGTTTCGGGCCAGAAATACCAACATATTCACTTAATCTGGTTTTAATAAGCTGCGGATTGGAGTAGGCTAACTACACTACCCGCTGTGCCGAAGACCCGCTCTGATGGAGTACTGGTAGCACACAGATATTTCCGTGCTAATCTTGCCATGAACGGAAACATTTTGTTGTTCGTTTTCCACCAAGTCAGCGGGTCCTCTTCCCCATCAATGGCCATTTCCTGCAGGTACATGGTCATTTCTGCCTCGACCTTTTGCTCATCAGTGAGCGTGGCTGTGGCTGCTCTCTTCGCAAGAAGGCTGCCCAAAGACGACTTTATTTTCTTAGGCGCAATATATTAAAAAGCCCGGATGAGTACTAATTAGTTGGGCTAGTAAAATAACGAAATTATAGTTTTTCAGTAAAAAAAAAAATATCTATGTAAAAAGATATATTAAAATAAAAAGTGCTTAAAAGTGCCCAACTCTTCTTAAGTGAAAGAAATATTTTTCCCCCTTACGTGCAACCTATTGGAAAGCGCGGATGAGTCAGTTGGGATAGTAAAATAACGAAATTATAGTTTTTAAGTGGAAAATAGTATTTATGTAAAGAGATATATTAAAATAAAAAGTGCACAACTCTTCTTAAGTGAAAGCTAAAAAAATAAATAAAAATGCTTCACGTGTCGTGCAACCTATAAAGCGCCGACGATGGGTTGGGTTAGTAAAATAACGAAATTATAATTTTTCATATAATTTTTGAAAATTATATGAAATTATATACCCCCCAACCCCCCGACGATATCATCGTCCATCGCGATGTTTTACTGTCAACATCGTCAACTGCCAATTTAGGGGACATCGCCCAACCCTATATTGCACATAATTATTGCTCAATGGGGCAATTTAATTGTTCATTAGATGGATAGCCTGAGGGAAAAAACTGTTCCTGTGTCTGACGGTTCTGGTGTTCAGAGCTCTGAAGCGCCGGCCAGAAGGCAACAGTTCAAAAAGTTAGTGGGCAGGGTGAGTGGGGTCCAGAGTGATTTTACCATCCTTTTTCCTCACTCTGGAGTTGTATAGTTCTTGAAGTCCTCCGTAAACCATTTTGCCACCATGTTGAAAAAGTTATTAATTTACATTTCAACGTTCATGTGAACGGTCTCATTAATGTTTTCTCACATGTTCATGTACCCTCAGCTATTAAGGGAGAAAACTGAACAGAACATACAATTTGTAAGTCGGAAAGCCTTTTTTATTTTTTTTTTAGAATGACCCCTTTGTGCCCGAACGAGTCATCTCAAGTCAACGCAAATCATATTCATGATTCTAAAAGTAAACATCATTATCTTTAGTACAATTTCTTAATTTTGTATTTTGATTTGAGGTGAAATGTAACCTTGACATATCTTCGTGGGATTCTGCAATTTATGTTCATTAATATGGTCTGTTATCCAAATCTTGCATAACTAGTGAGTGCAAACCCTTCGTTCTTGTGCAAGATCCACAAGATGGCAGACAGACTAAACTGTTAGATGACAAAACAGAACTGGGTGGATTTAATTCAGCACAATACCCAGGTTGGCCGTTAGGAGGAAGTACCATTGCCTTGTTCACAGGAACATCGACCTGACAGGCAAACACTACTAACGCCCATTAAGAGGCAATAGGAAATGAATCGAGTTGTGAAATTACTTACCACTCCATACCACTGAGAGAAGACACTTCCCTGCCACACCTCCTCAGTTACACTTTGGAATTTAAAGTACGTCTATCTCATTCCTGTTGGCTTTGTGCTGCATTAGATTAACTGTTTCTCCTTTTCATCGTCGAAATGGCAACGAAAATTGACAAAGATGCTTGCAGAGAAGCATACAATCTGGTCCGAGACGACGGCTCTGATATCTGCTGGTGAGTGAAGACTGCAGTGGATTGAATTGATTTGACTAGACCAGTGCTCTGTTTTGGCGCGCGGTCTCTGAACTCGTTACATTTTTCAACAAACAGAATATCTTTACTGATACATTGTAACAAGCCTGTAAAATGCTGCTTTATATGATTATGACGGTTTGGTTCTAGGGCAACACGTAGGGATGATTCTTTAACACAAACCTAGTGAGCAGCCTACCTAGACAGCATTTTGGGACATAGGCGCGCATATTAGGCACATAAAAGCCGCCTGAGTAGGGCACTCACTAGGTTTTGAGTTACAGCCACAGTAACGTTTTGGCAACAATTATAAACTATTCGTTTTGCTGTTTTAAAGGGCATCTTTTAAGTATGACGGATCTAACATTGTACCAGGGGGTCACGGTTCCGACTATGGCGAATTCAAGAGTCAATGTACAGGTAAGTCCATTCTCTATTGTTCACCTGAATTGATTATGGTTGAGGAGTGTTCTGAAGGTATAAGTTGGGGCTTTTTGCTCAGCAGAGGCAATCAATCAATCATGCGTTAAGGTCTACGTCACATTGAACACACGGAAGTTTTTCATAGTCCAAGGTTGACAATACCTTATATGGTTTCATACTTGTCCAAGATGAAATGAACAGGCTACATCCTTGTCAGGGTGATAGGTTAATCAGAGACAATTTAATTCTTACATAAATATATTGTGATTTCCTTTTTTATTACTTACACATAAGGCATCATCTTCCAACTGATATATATTCAAATGTGTCTATTGTTAGTGGGATCAATTTAGCCACAGTGTGTAGTGTACAAAATAGTGTATTTTATAGCGGTAAAGAAGACCAGCGAGTCCAGTTCCACTGAGAGCATGAAAATGATGTAATTTCTTGCCTCTTGTTCTGTTATCCTAAATGAACAGAGATTTGGGCGTGGTGCTCAGTCTCAAAAGAGTATGTTGTGCTGCCAGTAGCAAATGTAAACTCACAGAAGTGTTCAAAGTGGCTTTTGCCTCTGTACTTTCACAGATTAACAAGGATTTCATCCTTTTAAAAGATATCAACTCGTTTTTTTTTTTTTACTGGAGAATACTTTGTAACATCCTTTCATCATAAAGTTCACTTATTAATTTATGTAGTGTAATTTATATATGTACAGAAAATGTATGATTGCTAATGTGGCATAGCCAGCCATAAAACTGTTAAATCCTGCTATAATTAAGATTATTTGCTTTTTTGGTTGTTATAGATCGGTTGTCAGTACAATTCCCAAACTCTGCTTTGAATGGTGCAAAATCAAATAAATTGCTGCTTGTAAAGAAGCATCATAAAGTATCAACTAACAGCATTATTAATTGCTTATGTGGTTTTATGATAGTATAATGAGCCACTGGCAAAAGTGCAAGATTTTACTAAGTTGACATTTATCCTGCAGGCATGTTTTCTGATAAATTGGCTTTGCATTTCATAAAATCTTAAGCTCATGTCAAAAATGTGTGGCTAATTTATCTTTATTAGGATTTTAGAGGGGTTTAACACTTTATTTACTATTTTAATTTTATTTTTGCTGCATCATCATAGTCATATTGAAAGTAGAGCATGTAGTACCTAGTCAGCACAAACACTGACTAATTGGAAGTTAGACCTTACATCCTACATACAAGAGGAAGTAGTCACGTCATGTGGGCAACTAAGCCCCACTCATTGTTTCACAGAATTGTAAAATAGACAACACAATTGTCTTTTTTACTAGAGTCCATGCTTTCATTAGCTGACATGGTATGTTGACACACTGGGTGCTGGTAAGCATTGCTCACTTCCCAAATTTAAAGTTTCAGTTCTGTTAAAATACAGCAGAGGTCCTTCAGATGTCTTTGTAATGTGACATGGAATTATCACCCCTTGGGGATTTTACAGCCATCGTGGTGGATTGCCACATACAACTGACAGTATCAATGACTTAGCTTCTTAAACTTTAAACCCAGTTAATCAACAGCAGAAAACCAGATAAAATCATTGTCAAGTAGCGCTAAGGGAATTCACTTGGGCAATAGCTTTCCAGGAAAGTCCTACATTATCTTATTTAACTACTGTAAATCATACACAATACATTGTTTCAAGTCAGGTTGGAACTAGACTGTGATGTTTCTAGCAGCCATGTTTAAAACAATTAATTATTTTTGTCTTAATTGGCCCTATAGCAAATGCTTTAACTGTATAATATATTATGTTTGTATAGTGCAAGCATAAAGTCATGGTTGCAACAGACCCCTTAAGTTAAGAAAACCCTTAGTTATAATTGTAAGGGTTATCTTAACTTAAGTTTTTTATTTTTTGGTTCAACTGGCAGAAGGCTATTATTATTATTTGAGATAAGCAGACATTTTAGAACTGTTTTCACACAGATCTGTAAAGGAGATCAAAGTGCAAAGGAGTGTATAGCTGATTGTTACACCTAATATGCCTTGTATATTGGTATTGTAAATAGAAATTTGTTAAAAGAGGGCACTTCTCTGCATAAAACTTTCACTGATACTAGAAGTCTATGCAGCCAATGGAGATACAAGCCATTGAGTTAAGTGGAATCGATGTTATCTTTGAACCTAGTCCCAGTGCCACTGCAATGCAGTTGTAACACATTTGGGAGTGAGTGGCTAATTTTTAAGCTCTGTCTGAGAGAGGTAAATTTGGAGTGTTGCAGAGAAAATATTGCCCCCTAAATCCCCCTTATCAATACAGTCTATTAACTAGAACACCTCCCATCTTCAACCACTTTCTTCCTACCTTGTTTTTCCACATGTATTATGATGTCATAGTGGCTCAGTTTGTGAGCCTTGTCCAACACTTGCACATGATGTCCTCAGATTGCATTTTATATTATGACGTCTTTCTCTGGAAATGAAAACAATGCAATAGTGTAAATTCAAAACGCTTCCCACAATGGGGATAGTGTTTATTCGTATCGAGCTCATACTTGTCATTGAACAAAGTTCAGCTATAAGCTGTTAAGACAAAACAATGAATTACATTGTGATGTTGATATTAAAGTCAACATTCTAATTGACACCACTTTGCCACTGAAACGGCTTTTCTTTTTGGCTGATTTCATGAATCCCTCTTGCTTTTTCAACACCTCCCTTCCAACTACCTGGATCCATTCTGGCATGGATCCAATCAAATCCCAATGGATAAAATCAAGTCCTGTCCTTGATTTTTTTTTTCCTTGTAAAATATCATGTTCCACTTGGAAATAAGTCATATTACAGAAGTGAAATGGTTTGGGAACTGCGTTTTGTGTTGAAAATGGCAAATGTTTTACTTTATTACAAAACTAGTCCTCTTTGTTCAGTCTTGCTTTCTCTCTGACTCTCAGATGATGCCCGTCTCTTCGGGTTTGTGAGGATCACAACTGGTGATGCCATGAGTAAGCGGGCCAAGTTCACCCTCATCACCTGGATTGGTGAGAATGTCAGTGGACTACAAAGGGCCAAGATTAGCACTGACAAGACACTGGTAAAAGACATCGTTCAGGTGGGTTTTTAGTTTTGCGTTGCCTAATTCTGCTTGTATGCAAAGTCTCAAACTTACAAAATAAGACACACCCAGGTGCACTGATCATTGTGGTTTTCATTGACACTTCAAACAAATTTTTGCATTCAGGCACAACATCTCTCTTTTTCCAACTCTGCATCCCACTTAAGTGGAATCATGGGTTTTTCCTCTGTTTTCTTTGCAGAACTTTGCCAAGGAATTTATGATCAGTGATCCCCGGGAGTTGGAGGAAGACTACATTCGCAATGAGCTGAAGAAGGCTGGTGGGGCCAACTACGATGCCCAGGCCGAATAAAACTTGGGGAGGGGTTTCCATGGGGTTGGGACATCCAAACTGGATGAGAAGGAAGGGGAAAACCCATGTCAGACATGCATCCACAAACAAACACATTCACACACTTACACAAACATGCATACCTCATCTCTCTCAGGAACTGTGATATTGCCAAGTAGGATGTGTTCATACATCAACATACTTGTTGTTTTGGTCTTGGAACAACATTCCTATGAACCAATTTGTTTTCAGGAAAGGGGTAGTGTTTAGGGTTGGGAGTTCACTCTGCATTTATGGGTAGTTCACAAATAGGTTAAGGTGCAGGTTAGGAATAGGGTTTAATGGAGGATTATTTTCCTTATCCTATGTTGTTCTAGCCAGGACTCAAAATATGTTGATCCAAAAACACATCTTACTTGGCAAAATCACGGTGACCCATCCCTCTTCCAGTCTGATCATGGATGATTTATCTACTGTACTGTGCATCATCTCACTGTCATCTCATCTAGTGCTATGAGGTTGTGTTTTTCTTCTGGGGCATTTTTGTAACTGTAATTAGAGTTTTTGAGGAAGCTCCCTTGGCTTATGATTAGAGTTGTCATCACTGTGATATGCTTTCATAACATTCTCAATGGAAGCAACAAAGAGCATGCGAGTCCAGCATGGGTTTCTTTATAGGGGTTTAAATGAATGTTCATCTCCCTGCTGACTCCTAATACAGATAACTGTGTTTACTGTCTTAATCTCCCATGGAGAGGAAGACATAATAGAATGTGTGCATTTGTGTGTGTGTATGTTTGCAGACACTGCACTGTGACTGGCTAACTTGCATGCAAGAGGGTGGAGACTTAAATGAGCGTATATCCCTCGAACCTTTCATTGGCTGTTTCACTATCTCTCCACCGAACCAAGGAGCAGCCATTTCTCTAGTGTAGCCTTCATTTCAGTTTAAATCAAATACCCCTATTACATTTTTTTTCCTTAAATTGTAGGCTTTATTTACATTAACAATAGACCTGTGGTTCATCCTTGGGGATACAAATGCCTCCATGAGCCAAGAAAGCAAGAAGATGAGCACAAAAGCAATCATTTCAGAATAAAATTGTCATTTTTTTTTTCAATATGATTTGTCCTTGTGTATTCTATTTTGCTTTGACAAGAGTGTTGTGTTTCTGTGAATGTTTGACTTTATTGGACCGTGAATGATTGGGCCTCTTGCCCTGTTTAAGTAATGCAAGCCACTTTGCACGGCACCGCTTTTCCTCACAAATGCTAACAATCCAAGGGGGCTTGGGGGAGACCCAGTTGTTGTCATGGCCACCACTGTGGTCAGGCCACTTCAAGCCAAGCTGATCTGCTCCAAATCTTGTCCTCTCCTCCATATACCCCCATTTCAACCCCCCTTTTTCTAATCTCCATTCCCTCCCCCAATCTCTCCTCCTACTCTCCCTGTCTGCCATTTAGTCCAACAGATGTAAACCCAACTGCATAATTGCTTAATCCATAATCTATAAGCTTCTTCCAGGCTGCTTTTATGACGCTGAGTTTTGGTGGCAAAGAGCCGTGAGGAATGTAGATGTAAGAGAGCACTCCGAAAGGAGGCAGAAATTGGGCCCTTTGAAAGATTGTCTTTGTTTTGTGTTTGCATTCTCCTAATAGTTTGCTCAATTAGGTCAGTAGAGTTTAGAATTGCTATGGCCTAGTCACAACAAGGGACAGCTGGTTTAGAGGTGTGTTGCACACCTTATGTGAGTTGTGCTTTGAAAGGCAAACATCACTGTCAATATTGCTCATACTTTGTGTTAGGGGTTGTAAACACTAACCCCAACCCTTAACCCTAAGTATTAACCTTTGGCATGTGCTAATGACATGAATAAAATGTCAAATTGTTTGGTTTGTTGAGGAGAGGTGTTCTACTGCTTTTCTAAACAATCAGAATTATTTAGTTTATCCTGGCGGATGATAAAATTGACTCTTGACTTGGGCTAGTAGGTAATCTACTCGGAACCTACTAAAAAAACACTCCGAACACCTTAGCAACCACATACAGTAGCAATGCCCTGGCAACCAAACAGAACACCCTAGCATTGTGCTAGCGAGTTTTGCATGTAAAAAAAAATCTAGTTTAGATGTGTGTTTTTAACTGAGCTTATTTTAAAAAGTATGTGTGGGCATGACAGGTGTCACTTAGTTACTGTGGGGACTACTTTAATGAGATAAATTACACGTGAAGTTTATTTAGTCTCTAGTCACAGAGAAGGACCGGCTTTGTATTCACTCTTGTCATCAAGAATGCGCTGTTTAACCTACACTCACACACACAGTCATGCAGGCTAGTCTTTTTTCTTATCTCTCCACCAGTTTGAGGTTTGCGTGTTCTGACAACTCCACAACTTCCACTAAGAGCATTGCTTGCTTTCTTTTCTACGTCTCTCTGTCATACAGAATGTGTGTTTTGACTGAAAGTATGTGTGTGTGGACATGTTTCAAAGGAATCCTTGGCATCTTGTTGTCAAGGAAGTCACTACCAGCTATTCTGCTCGGATCCTTCCTGCATTCCTGAGGTCTCCCAGTTCAAGCCTACTTCATACCCCACACACATTTCTAAAGTCATGTGATGAGTTTGTGTGTGACTGTTAAATAAATTAAATGTCCAGTATATGTAACATGTCTTCAAATCTTATTTTGATTTCGAGTTGTCAAATAGTGTGGGAGTTGTTTGACAAGAACAAAGTGTTGTTAACTTTCCGCAGCTCTTGCCTGGAAGAAACCAAGTCGAGGGCAAGGTTCACTCATAGTTCTGATGTTTTAGCCTTATTACAAAAGCTTTACTCTCTAACTATTCGGAGCTGCTGGTTAAGGGAAATTTGTAAAATTTGTTTACATCCAAACTTATATTTACATCTACAGGGCCTTAGGGCAGAGTTAGCCTAGTGCCACTGATAAGGATGTGGTGTGAGCAGGATTTAGAGGGACTGTTGGAGTTTAGATTGGTTGAGTCTATCTTGGGGGGACAAAAGATGATGGCACTGAACTGGGGCAAGAAAGGGGGACCCTTTGAGAATGAGTGAATGGGTCACTTCTCAACGTTTCTCTGTACCGTTCAAATACTGGCACAGTGCTGCTTTTGTCGTGGGCTAACAAGCTGTAGCCATACCTGGTGGTGAAGAGTTTGGTCCCCATTGACAATAAAGTTCCCAACAATCCAAACAGTGTCTTTGCCCAAACTGCCATAGTTCTCATATGTCATTGTGATAAGTCTAAGTAATTAAAACAATGTCTTTAATGTTCTGGAGTTATTTGATATCCAGAAATGCTGACTGGTTGTGAGGAAACTGCCTCAAGATTAGACTGATTCAACCAAGAAAACAGCAATAATTTCACACATTTACATATATAGAACACTCTTTGTACAAGAGTTAATGCATTCCCCACATTCAGTGACTGTATATTCATTGGTGGGTTGGATTCAGCCCCCTTCTGAATGTTCTAGAGCTATGAGAAGGCTCAGTTTGTAATGCTAACTAAGTGGTGGTCTGGAAACAGCCTCAAGTTTGGGGCAGAAATTAGCCTTCAAAAACCCTAGTTATATAGCAACAAAATATTGGAGATGACAAAATGCATACTGTAAATGTATTTAAGTAGGAAGTAACTCAATTTTACTGTACTGAAACAGGAAATAACACCCTCCCCAGAAAGCGGTCCTCCTTTTCAAAAGCTGATCTGGCACTATTTGATTTATCCAAAACAAATGAATGTACCTCCTTGAGTTGTTTATCCACAAGAAATTTGCTTTTAATTGGGCTATAACTCTTTGAATATGGGTCAACGAGCTGTGTAACAAAGGTATTTATTTATTGATCAATTTCACCATACTTGTGTGCTAATTGGAATCCAAAATGGAGAAATACTGTATGCATTACTATGAAAGGTCAAGCATAAAGGTCAAGTGAAAAGGTCAGTTTTTATAGTCCCAAACAAATTTGAGTGTTTATTGATGACTATTTTAACACTCTAAAACTCATCTCTCAAGGATACCCACTGTAATAATATACATGCTATCATTCACCCTCACATTTCATTAAGACTTAATTTATTAGATTTTTAAAATGGTGCAGTCTTACAATATGGATTGGAAAATAAAAGTCATGTTAATGTAGCATGTTTTATAGCAGTATTACAGTGATAACGGGGGGAAACTGAATGGATACTGTACCTTTTTGCGGTGTATTTGATTAAATGGGCAGGGGATTTCATTTCCCAGCATGCTTTCATGGCATTCAATAGGGCGAGTACATTTTAAAATAAAATAATTTATTTGTTTTTGTGCAAGATTAATATTTTGTAATTTAGTCTTTTAATCATTTTTATTAAAACAAAACTATATTCAAATGGTTTCCACTACAAATACCATTACAAGTCTTGTGTGTTTTGAGTCATATTCAATTAGGATTTAATTGTATGTATTGGCTTTGATTTTATATATATATATATATATATATATATATATATATATATATATATATATATATATATATATATTGATCTCTAATGGTATCCACTAGACATAACATGACACCAATAGAAGCCAACACATTTCCAGTACAGACCCACCCAGTCTATTATAGCTTCCATTAAAACAAATACAATTAGCATTAAAACCATTAGAATTTCTGTGCGGGTTTCTATTGTTTTTTTCTTTTTCAGAAGGGATACTTGTTAGCATTTAATGTTTTGTTATGTTGAGATTTAGAAGAATTTCTGTTATGTTGGAGTTTTGGGGGTTACCACAATGGGGAAGAGTCGAGCTTAAGCTAATGATGAGGACAGGTATATTTTGTACACACTCCACAGAGCAATTGCTGTGCTAACCATAGCATAGAAAGTAAACTACACTCTGTAGCTAACATCCATTTTCACTAGTTAGTACATAAATAAATGTGTGTGTGATGAAATACAAATGAAAGGGCAGGATATGTCAAAAAATGACTAAATGGTGAAGCATAAACACAAATGAATGAAAAGTGAACACACAAAACAGTTTGTGAGTGTGTGTGTGTGTGTGTGTGTGTGTGTGTGTGCATGCACTTCTATGAGTGTGGGTTGATAAAGTTTTCACCATTTCCTGTACACTCTGCTGAAAGACTGTTACCATATAGGGCTGTGGAAAGAAAGTGGCAGTCAAGGGAAGGAGAAAGAAGAAGCAGAGAAAAGATAGAGCAAAACCTCATGTCTCTACTTGCAGATTGGAGCTGCCACAGAAAGTGACTGTAAGGTTACAGCCAGAGACAGGCCACTTATCCCCTTTTTTGATTGGTTAAAATTGTTTTTAACCAAGCAAAACACATTTCTGTCAGGCTTTGTCTGTCAGAAACATGTTTAGAGATCTACAGAGCTAGTGTTTATAATGTGACCTTTCAATACTAATGACTATATTATGGAACACTTGGGGTTGAATAATGAGTTATCACAGGGAATCACATACTCTGGCTATGAATATATATTACAGAATATGTATATATTGTAGTCCATAAATAACTCAGTTCATCAGTTATTCTTTGCAAAAAGTAAACAAGAGTTCACTTCTCTCCATACGCATTCAATGATTCTTCATAGTCAGTTGGTGAGCACAATACTTCCACAGGAACAACAAAAGTGAAACCAACTAGGTCTTTGCATGTTCATACTGTGAGCAGGTTGATTTGCAGTAATCATCAGAACAATAGCTGTATTGTTGCATGTTACACCTGCTGAGATGAGAGTGCACTGTGTGTGTGTGTGTGTGTGTGTGTGTGTGTGTGTGTGTGTGTGTGTGTGTGTGTGTGTGTGTGTGTGTGTGTGTGTGTGTTTGTGTGTGTGTGTGTGTGTGTGTGTGTTTGTGCGCGTGTGTGTGTGTTTGTGGGCATGTTTATGTGGTTTACGAAGACATTTATTTAGGTTACAAACTGGTAATTACAAGGGTATTATGCTATAAATGTGGTTTATGACATTTCTAGTGTCAAATCGCTTAAACATCATCCAACATAAACTATGTTTTTTATTGATTTTTTTTTTTTATATAAAAATGCAGAAAGTTTTTTGTGAGGGTTAGGTTTAGGGGTAGAGTTAGTTTTAGGGGATAGAATCTATAATTCGTACAGAATAAAAATCACTATGTCTATGGAGGGTCCTCATAAGGACAGCCGCACTGTGTGTGTGTGTGTGTGTGTGTGTGTGTGTGTGTGTGTGTGTGTGTGTGTGTGTGTGTATCAGTGTCAGAAAATATCTGTTAGGATATTTAGGGCAATAGGGCAATATTTTAACAAGAATTTCCCCTTACCAAATAAAACACAACATGTCATCCTATATGAAAAATATTTCAAACCATTCTAAATAGGCAGAGCAAACAATATAATCAAAGGTTAACTATTTTCCCCTCCACAATGTAAATATTCAGGGCATTTTTGTTACTGTACATGTCTTTTTCGCCCAGAGCCCTGGTACATTTCTGATGCTGGAGTATGTGTGTCTTGGTCAGTGATGATCTGCCTGCATTGACTTCTGAGAGCTAGGAAATCCTCTCACAGCAGGAGAGAGAATCTCAGCCTTTTAAGCACTGACACAGGGTTCAACATGACAGCGTGCTGAGCGGATGATGAATGCGCATGCGCAGTCCACTACTCCACTAGTTGGGGTTTCGCGATTCATTAATCAAACATGACGTTCATGTTTCCGTGGCATCCCAGTGAATACTATTCTTCCCTGCTGATCAACTGATTTGCCTACATCCATTTCCTTTTTTAAAATAACACGCTATCCCTTTGATGGAAATGCCCTTAAACGGAATCATTTAAAAGTTCTGGCGAAGACTGTTGAACGTCAGCAGGCATCACGCCCAGATCTCACATGAAACTTATGCCCTTAAAAGGCGTTTTTCATCGCTTGCTGAGAAAGGTCCGTAAAGCTCCACGGCAACGAAAACGCTTCTGGTTTAACTGGCTGCATGAGTCTGCCCTCTTCTGTTCAACAAGAGAAGCTGCATCTTCCCAATGACTGTCAAAAGATTTTGCTGATGTTAGACTGTGTATTGGAGTATTAATGTGGACCGTATTCATTGGAAGAATGTACGTATGATGAATCGATGCAACAAACAGGCCAACATCATAAAAAAGATAATTAAAGAAGTAACATACAAGATTATTCATAGGAGTGTCATTATCAAAATATGGTGACAAACATGTCCCTTGACTTTTCAGTCATAAAATAAATACAAAAAATACAGACACATAATTTGAAAGGCATTATTCTTTACCATAACCTTTTATTAAACAATATGACATTTATTTATTCTATATTGTTTCACACATTTTTTTTGAAAAATATTTGAATTTGTAAATTGCCTGGAAAAATAACCCTTAATCTGAAACACAATTTCTATGACATTTACAGTTATTTATAAATTAATTTTTTACTCATCACTCCAGCATTGGTGAAAAGCCAAACAAGTGTGCAAATAAGCAAAATAAATAAATATAATAAGAAAAATAAAACATAATAATGAATCATTTAAATACTATATATATAAAAATGGTTTCTTGATTTATGTTATCAATGTTAAAAAAAATTGTATTTTGAAAATACAGAAATTTGTGTAAAAGCTCAGAGTAAAAACATGCTGCATAAATGTGCATATAGTGGTTTTCCCACCATTTTGAAAACGTTATTAAATTAAATTTTAAAGGTGCACTCAGTAATTAAAAAGATTTTACTCCCAAAGAAATAAATGATAATTTTGCAGTATACGTAGGAAATCATGACCACTCACATGATCAGCCGAACACTACTCGCTTAATCTCAGTCACCGTCCTGTTATTTGAGACTTTCATTCATTGATTAAAGTAAACATGGCTGACTGTGAATACTACATTTCTACAATAGCATCTGAAACTAAAACTATTGATTTTAAATTATGCTGCATCCAAGCCACTAGATGTCAGTGTAAGTCCAAGATGACACAAGGATGACACAAAAGTTATTGAATGTGCCTTTAACTGTATTTTTTTCCTCAACATGCTTCATTTAAATATGTCATTGGTGTTACATTGTTTAATTTTCATGTGAAAGATTTTTATTGACAAAAAGGTATGATTTATTGATTTAAGTCTGATCAGTGCTATGTGTTTTGTGATGCTATTTCTTTGAAAATTAATATTTTAAAAGAATTTGTCACCGGTGTACCAACACTTGCTTGTGAAACAAAATTAGTACTAATAATAGAATAATAAAGAACAACAGTAAAATGGTCCTTTATAAATAGAAATAATGTTGAGATGTTAAAAAATGTTTACCCTCAGCTTTTATGAGTAAAAACTGAAATGAACTGAATGGAAAATTCAGAAAGACAATAAAAAAGAAGAAGAAGAAGGGAGAAAAAGACCTAGGATATATATCCTTCAAAGATTATATTATTAAAGATGATAAATGTGTGTTTTGCAAAGATGAATGGGAAACATCATCCCGTCTGTTTTGGAGTTGCCCACTTGTCTCCCAATATGCGAGTAGAAAAAATAATGGTAGTATCTCCCAAAAAAAAGGATGTATTCATATTTTTTCCACATAAACAAAGATGTCAACCTTTCTTTTGTAATAACTTTCTTTATGTAAGAGTCCTTATGCACAAGATAAATGGCTGGTGAAATGTATTTCTCACAGCATTGCAAAATGACAATGGCCAGGTTGGGGAGTAACAGAATACATGTGAGGGGATTACATATTTAAAATAGAAAATAGCAGGAGCTGTATTCCACTACACTTACAAATTCAATTGTTGGTATTTGGAATACAGTTCCATAGTACCTTTAATAATAATAGTATTTTGATTACTGAGAGATTACTTTGCATTTTATTGTCATTTGTTTCATTTAATATTTAGTCTATTTATTTGGAAAACATTTATTCATTTCAGGAGCGTCTGAACAGCGGTGAAACACTTACTTATGTATTACATTCATCCGAGGAGACAGAGGGCGCTTTCACACTGTTATGAGTGAAAAGGTGGAAATGACCTCAATTGAGGAACTTTCCCTTTGATATATAAAAGATAGATAGGCAAAAAAAAAAAAGAAAAAAAAAAGATAGATAGGCTCTGTCACAATACCCCCACTTGCGGTTTCGGGCTTGCCTACTTACTCACTTGTCTAACGTATTTCCGGTGTTTGGCCACTAGTGTGCAAGTAGATGTGAAGACTGTGAGTGTGTGGATGACTTTTGATTGCACTAAAGGACACTCATAGACTTAAAGATGTTGGTGCTGGTTGTGACAGCTGTTTTTGTCTTTTCACTCAGCTTAAGACTGATTGTTTTTGGTAGCAGTGACTGTTATAGCCCACTAAAAATAATAAATAACTTACAATTTTCCATATCTTTTCATTTATTTATACACTACTTGTTGTTGGAAGTGTATTGTGCTGTATATGCAAGTAATTTTTTTTTATAATGTTTTTATTGTGTAAAAATAATTGTAAAAGTTAATTATTTTTACTCATTTTGATTTTCAATACGTTGCACATAAAACAAAATATGCTTAACTGTAAAATGTTGTCCGTAACTGCTGTTAAAGATGAAATATAAGCAATTTCATTCTTCTATGTGTCTCAACACTGCATAAAACTTAATTAAAATAAAAAACTTTATTCTATAAATCTTTGTGGTCAATTTATAGCTACCATTTAAATTATATGCTTTGGCTTGTCATTTAAATAAGATGACCAAAAACTGCTTTACACAACTTATCAGTATATGATTTCATTCAACAAATAAAAAGCATTAAAGCATATATTTTAAATACATAAAAATGAGAAAGAAACCATGGTAGAAGTTAATACATTTCTAATTTTAAAACAGCATTTACTAGACCGTATATTGTATGCCACAATGGCTGAAACATTACCAAAATGACCAGCAGTATTTGTCAAGAACAAACAAAATAGGGTGATTACTGGGCAAGAAGGATAACAAAGAGGCATATAAATATACACATAAATAATATTTTGTATTTATGATGCTGATATTAAGTCATCCTAATCACATTATTTAATGTTGAATACATTCATTTATACTAAAATAAATATATGGTTCACTTACGTTTCACTATCTGATTATACAGTAACAAATAACTCATGTTGAAAAGCTTCCCTTGAAGTCATCATGGTGAAACTACACCGATCGCTCGGGTAGGCGAGGTATGGCTCCTAAATTTGATGAACTCTGGGTACAATTAGCCTGAAAGACCACTCCAAAGCGGTATTTGCGCTAGTGTGGATTCAATGTAGGTGAAGTGTATTAACAGTTGTGCATTGTGCAGTGACAGTCTTGGACACCTACTTCCTTTCACGTGCATGCGCACTCAAGTGGCCAAGACCGCAAGTGTGGGTATTGGTACAGGGCCATAGAATCAGTAGCGCCTGGTGACCAGAGATATTGGTGGGGCAGATTCCCCCACCCCCATGTTTTTAATTTTCATTTTTTTTTTTCAATTATTCAACTTGTTTACGCATTATTCAAACACAAACATGCTGAAACAATATGTGATGTTGTTGCATAATTCTACCTCAAAGCATCACCTTTAGAACATAATGTTATGATATTCTAAAGAACAATGACTTTCTTAAAATGTTGACATGTTGCATATCAAAATCTAAATCAAAATTTGATTTTATGGGGCCTGGGGAGCTCAGCGAGTAAAGACGCTGACAACCACCCCTGGAGTCGCAAGTTCGAATCCAGGGCGTGCTGAGTGACTCCACACATGCTAAGTCTCCGTGGTAACGCATTCAACAAGCCATGTGATAAGATGCAGAGGGAACTGAGATTCGTCCTC
Source organism: Xyrauchen texanus (assembly GCF_025860055.1). Classification (NCBI taxonomy): domain Eukaryota; kingdom Metazoa; phylum Chordata; class Actinopteri; order Cypriniformes; family Catostomidae; genus Xyrauchen; species Xyrauchen texanus. The sequence goes on along the minus strand of NC_068296.1, from coordinate 28,538,954 downwards.
AGACACCCGGATTGAGGCGAGTCACTATGCCACCATGAGGACTTAGAGCGATTGGGAATTGGGCATTCCAAATTGGGGAGAAAATCCCCCCAAAAATAGTGTTGTTGAAGAACACCATGGAAGAGAGGGAGAGAAACAGCACTTGCCATTTCCACAGTACTAAAAATGAAATAATTATAATGCTAATAATTATTTAAATCATAGTAAATTTAAAACAGAACGTTTCAAGAGCCAAGTCTTCTTGACACATAATTTGTTGTCATAAAAAACATACAATGTCTTATCACATACCCTTATCTTTTGATCACCAGACAATTTTTTTTTTTATGTTTGCATGACCATGCTGTTTGATGGTCAATGTCTTGAATTTGCAATAGAAATTATACGCTGTTAAACATACGTTCATTGATAGCGCTCGCCATGTTTACAGTCTGTCACACTGCTGACACAGACTAATAATAAATTTATCTTTGGTTTGAGGCTATGGATTGGCAGATTCATTTCTGCCCCAATGGGTCTCAATGATGGCTCGTTGCAGTACTATATTTGACCACGGATTTCCATCAGAAAACTGAGGGCCACTGTGGAGTTTGGGACAGCAGCAGACTTTCTGCCCCACATACTTGAATACTGTACACCAAATACTGTGTAACAGATCTTTCAGCTACTTTAAGACTTAAAAATTGGATCAAAACTTATACTAGGCCTGCTTTTAAATACATATGTCAGCATTTCAAACACATTTATTAACAAAAAATTACATTTTTGGCAGTTTCTTGTATGGATCTATGTTTTAAAGTGGATGAATATTTAGGCGGGGCTCTGCCCTACCAGCCCATATAGACCATCCGCACCTGTGGTTGTGTACACTAAATGGGGTTTTGAAGTTTGGAGCAGCAGAAATTGTTAACCTTGTGTTAATTGTCATGTAAACATTTAGCTTTATGCTAAGCTAAAATGCTTTTTATAGCCCTTTTACACAAGGCACAATTTTATTTTTTTTCTGTCAGGAAAGTTCATGTTAGAAAAAGTTTTTTCTCTAGTATGACATTTAATATTAGGGCAAAGATGAACTGCAAAATCTTTTTCTTGATGAGGATTATTATATTGTTTTCCAGTAAAATATCTAAATATCCTTTAAAAAATATACATTTACTTAATCTAGTTGTAAAAGCAACACTGCATAAAATATTTAGGATTTTTTTCAGAGCATGTATTTGTAATATTAGGGTATTTTGTCTTACTGTACTGAGAGATGGGATTTTCTTTCATTTGTTATTATCTTTTTATAGTCAAATCGAGTGAAAAAAATCTTTGAATACTGTCAAAGTATTTAGATTATGTAACTGAAGATGAATAATCTAACGGAATACGTTACAAAGTACATTTTACAGCATGTATTCTGTAATATGTAGTGGAATACATTTCAAAAGTAAACCTCCCAACCCTGATAGGACAGTAGCTATATAAAAAACAGGAAAGCAGTGAGACTGAATTCAGAAAAAAACTAAATATGCATATATGTATAATTTATAATATATATAAAAAATAAACAAATAAATAAAACAAAAGTATTAATATATAACTACTGTATTTCAAAGGAAACGTTGTGTTCCGACGCAACGCGTATCTGAGTCAGCCAATCACTGGGCAGTTTCTCTCCATTCATTGGTCATCTCCCTGTGACGTCAGTTTGGAACTAGGAAATGTTTTGGATGTGTGTTTGCATCGTGGTTTAAAATGTCAGACTGAACCGTGGGTCATGTTTTAAAACTCTCAGTTCACTCTTTCAGAATTCAAGTGTGCGGTGTGTTTCATATTTTCCCATGAACATATGTATAACGGTGGCTGAAACTAAGCATATATTCTTTATGCCCCTGTTATTTTTTAAACTAAATCTTTAGTTTAAATTATATATAATAATTTGTGTTATTTCTCTCCAGGGCTGTGGGAAGCACCGACAGTGTTGTAGATAGGGTTGCCACGGGATGCGATTTGTCCGTATTTAAGCTGGTCAGATGGCGTCACGGTGAAATCGTTCCAGATCGCAAATTTAACATTGAAAATGTGCCTATGGTGGGTAAAGGGCCGTCCAAAAAGTCCACAAATGGTGCTAAATCAGTGGATTGTTTATCTATATAACTGTTCAATAAGATCAAACAATGTATGTATACAATCACGAGTCATAAAGACAAGTACAGGTGAAGGAAGAAAACAAATGTAGAACCAACCAAAATATAAACATAAATAAGATAAAGGAGACTAATAATCGAAAAGATATAAATACATATATATTTTTTACATATAAAAGATGTATTTTTTGTTGTTGTATATAAGTCAGGGGACAAGAAAGTACTAATTTCAATCAATTTTTATTAATAACACATATTAACTCATCTAAAACTGACACATCTAAAACTGTGGAGGATGTGGTTAGGGGCTGTGATCCCTTAATTATATATATATATATATATAATATTGAAGCTGCTGCTGCTGCTGCAACAACTAAGCAGGTCCGAGGTGCAAATATGACCAAAGTATAGTAATTAAGCCTGAATAAAATGAACCTACCCCTGTTTGCTGTGACCATCTATAAGCAATTCCCAAGTCAATTGCTAAATTATTTCACAACAAAGCATCTCCATTACATTTCTAAATAATTAGCACATTATCTAATTTGCTTGCTGCTGTAAGATTTTAAGATAGCGATTTTTAATGTTTTATTGACACTAATTAGTGGAAGGACTTGTTTCTGCTGCAGTACAGACTCTAACGCACAGGGGGCATCTATGAGCTTGGCAATCAGATCACATGGATGATGGCCCTCAAGGCATTAGTTATATGGCAGAACAATTTACTTCTGAATTAGAATCTTCAGGTTTGTATCAGTATCATAACCCCATAGGAATGGAGTATTACATTAAGTTCAAAGACAATTAAGTCTACATAAAGTGTATGTTTAGAGAAGAGCTTCATTTGTGCAGCATTGTAGGCACGAATGCTTTATTGCACCAGTTTAATGATTAGCAAAGTGACAAACATTTGGTACAGTGTGTTAGCATTAAAGGAAATCATCCTCAAATCAGGCAAGTACCTACAGGAATATTCCGGGTTCAATAGTTAAGGTCAGTTGACAGCATTTGTGGGATTTTTGTGATTGTGGGCCAGTCCATAAAGGCAGAAATAAATATTGTTTCTGAAGTATATCCTAAAGACGTAAACACTTAACATGATTTTAGTGTGATAAAATCAGTTACTTACTTTTTTATTAAATGTACTTTGGATGTAGTTTGAACTAATTATTTCAGAATATGTGTGACAGTCCTTTTCTGGAAGACTGGCTGTTCCGGACCCCAGCAATGGCTTTGTTCTTGGAGCTTCTGATTGGCGAGGACCTAGGGATCAGGCTGTCCTCCCCCAACTATGTTGCCCCAGTGTCAATATGCTCCCTGGAGTGATTTCCACAATCTACCTCTTCTAGTGTTCCTACCACCTCAGCTGCCTGCAGGGCACAGCACCCCCTGGAGGTTGTTATTCTCCACAAACACACACGGGGATAGCTTCACCCGACTGGTGGGCAACTGCAAAGGACAGAGTCCCACTGTCTTGTTGATAAAAGACACTAAAGGCCATATCTTTGGAGGCTTCACTTCTCAAAGCTGGTAGGTCAAACCTCAATTCCAGGGTGAGAGTGTGGGATGAGAGCATTAAAACATAATCTTCAGCCACTACTGAGAATGGTTGTGTATTGATATTAAAGTTTCTCTTCATTTTGCACTAGGCGATTCCAGGTGCTTCCTCTTCTCTGTGTTTCCTTTCATGCGAGTGTTCATCTACACAACAATCATTACATGTACTTGAACCAAGGCCAGCAGACTATGCCTAATGGATTGGTGAGATCAGTTTTATACTCTGTTCAAGGCTTTATGTGCAGCAAATACCTGTACATTATGCAGCTATTTGTAGTAGTGTATTTTTTCCAAATGTCTCTTTAAAATGTCTTTTTTTTTTAGAGTATGGGTGGTCAGCATGGGTATTTTTGGTTGTGGCTGGACAGCGATTTTAGCCATGGCCACAGCAGAGCTCGACAGTGCTACACCACATATGGCAATCCTCAGCTGTCAGGAGAGGAGGACTTCAAATTGAAAACCCTGGAGGTGTGGGGCGTTGGTCAGCCACCCGAGGAACAGGAGCAGCTCAGTGATTATATATTACCGTTTTAAAGGAATAGTTCACCAAAAATGAAAATTGTCTCATCATTTACTTACCCACATGCCATTCCAAATGTGTATGAATTTCTTTCTTCTGCTGAACACAAACAAAGATTTTTAGAGGAATATTTCAGCTCTGTAGGTCCATACAATGCAAGTGAATAGTGGCCAGAACGTGAAGGTACATAAAGCAGATAAAAGCAGCATAAAAGTAATCCATAAAACTAGTGGAGATTCTCCAGTACGAGAGAAAGAGAGAGATGCACGTGGCCGTGTTGCATGTCTGTCTGTTCGTTTATGTTTTATGTTGTTTTAAGTTAATTTATATCATTAAACCTTTGACCGTTCAGCCGTTTCATGCCTCCTCCTTGCCCATCCTTATGCTGTTAAAGGTTCATTTTCAGGATGAGAACAAGAAAAGCATACTAGATGCAGATCCTGAAGTACAGGCCATAATGGAAATGACACGGAAGGTTCTGCACAGCCAAGAACTCAGAGAACCAGACGAGGATGATGGATAATGAGGAATAAAAACAAAAAATGAAAGATGGACGACAGGTGATGTCTCCAACTGGGAGAGCAAACAAACAATGTTTTTTCCCCCTCACTGTTTGGTTTTGTTTTGTTTTTTAGACTGGCATGATTTATGACAAATGAGATATGATATTGCCAGGAAGAAACCACACTCTTATGAGGCACTTTGTCTAGTCAAAGTGAGCCATTCCCAAAGTAGAGTTTTTATGTTAATATGCAAAAGCTAGGAGCTGATATCCTGCTTTTTGTAGAATATTAAAATGTGCACACAAAGACATACTGTTAAACACGGAGTATTGACAATGTGTGACTGGAGCTGATATTTCTCATAAAATATCTGTTCAGGTTATGATCAGCCTTATATGTCTGCATTGTGTCTTGTCTGTGTGTGATGGAAATATTGTTCTCAATAAACAGTTAGTGAAAAAAAAAGACGTTTACTTTTGAATTGTCTGAGCACAAATCATTTCTCAAACTGAAAATGTAAAAGAAAGGCAGTTCACCACTTCTCACCCAAGTCTAGATCTCCTCAGATGATGTTACCTTACTGAAACTAACCAACTAGACTCTGTCACGTTTCTGTAGTTTTGTCCCCACTGTAAGAGCTTTCAGAATATGTCGTTTTAATTGGGTGGTTAGAGTACCAAATAAAGTTTTATTGTATTAACTATCGAAACTAAGGTCATTCTGAATGTAAACAGGTTGCAATGGTGTTTGTAAGGGATGTTTACAACGTTACAAGTAACCCGAAAGCCTCCTCTGGTCGGTGAACTTTTTTCACGCTGTAAGCATGCAAATGATCTGGAAAGTGACGTTAGATATGTAAATCAGGGGTACCGTGAGTTAAACACGGTATTTAAATTCGAGGCTACATGGCACATAAAACTCACGTCCGAAAGGAATATTTTTCAATGCCGATCTTTTCGGGAGTCTGTCGCTAAAATAATTCAACGACTCATTTTCATCAACACTTTGAAAGCCAGCGCCCAGCTACCAACAACAGGTGCTTTCATTTTCACATCACATGAGACTTGGATGTAAAGACTGCTTAGAATTTTAAAAAAAAATGTTTACTTAAAAGGAGGGTTTTTACATTAACACATCTAATTTGTCAAAAGTCATGAATTACTATGTCACGAAATGTAACTGAGTGTGAAAAGGGGCAAATGATGTCACGATGACAGTCAACAATGGCAACGTGCGCCTTTGATTAATATGTCAACTTGAAGAATTCTCATTCAGATTAACGCTTCTCCTGCAAGCCATAGTTGCGCTTGTGGTATATTTTACATTCGCTTAAGTACACAAAACTCGTCGCTCTCTCGTCCCTGGGAATTTTGCATAGATACTTTTGTTTCCGGATTTTTTATACCTCTTCATGCCCTCTTCACTTCCTTGTGTTGAGCGAATAGAGGAACTGACCACATTGTGACTAGAATGATCATAGACTTTTCCCCCAATGCTGAATTACTTTTTAATGTTTTAAATTGAGAGTTTGATTGTTGACTGCAATTCGTTTTCGAATTGGCGACTGATCTTATTCTCTAAACTTGGGTAAGTAGCTTTTCTTTTTCATCTGGACGATACAATTAAGACGGTAATGTAAGATATTATTGTGTATACTGCTTTGGATCTAAACATTAATAAACACTCATAAGTTTTTCTACTAAGTATAAGTTATTGTAGTTTATATTCTAGCAGGTGTGTCTCCACAGCCTCCCGTTGTTTTAAATGGCAACAATTAGCTACTTGAACAATAAAGACAAACCCAGTTGTGGCAGAGGAATTGTGTAATTACCTTAAATTGTAGAATAACTGATCTTCACGCTCTCCCCTTGTCTGTATCCTGTCTTCATTTGTTTCAAACTACAAGTGATTGTTGGGTATATAATACTGTTAGGAAGATTTAAATATTGGTGATTGTGTATAAATGTCATGTATAAGAGTCCCCACTCTCTCTCATTTTCTTTCTTTCACAGAGAAATCTTAAAATGGAAGGGAGAGTGTATGGGATTATGTGCAAATGTTTCTGAATTGAAACCACATTGAATTATTTAGGTTAATAGATAACTTTAAAATAAGGACTTGGTTCAGCTCTCTAGATAGCTCCAACTGTACCTGCTCATTTGCAATGCAAATATGATCTTCTGTATGGAACGAGTCTTGAAACATTATATTTCGCTTTTCATGCTTCAATAGTTTCTGAAAACTGGCATCTCTATTAACACAATGAAAGCCACACTGTGCAGTCACAGATAAATTCTGGTGATATTCCTTTGTAGGCGTCATTAATTCTATTATCTGAGCTTGCATGCATGATTGGGAAACTACAGTTGTAGCAGTTACAATATCTATAGTGCCAACGTCATCTCCACAAATGATTCTTCGTTTTTTAAACCCCAAACTAGTGTAAAGCCATGAATCATTTTGACAACTTTTAAATTGCTGTAGAATATACCATTTATAAGTTTGAGTAAATTTCTTTACATCTGCCTATAGAAAGAGCACACTGTACAATCTCCTACACTGTGCTAATTCCATTTGCCTCGCATTACTTCGCACTCTCTTTCTTGTCATATAATAAAATAATTTAGACTCAAATCAAAATTTGAATGTCTATTTAAAGTCAACCAGTCATTATTGCAAAAACCAAAGCAGGGCGATCAGGACCCTTACACAAAGTGAAGGGGTCTTGTCTCATCCTAAAATTGGACTTTTTTATGAAAAATAATACATTATTCCACTTATTACAGTGCCACTAACCAAATAAGTAAATAAAAGACAGTTAGCCAATTATTTTAGCAAATTATAAAATGTATACTTCCGTCCTGGATGCTGATTTGGCAATAGCCATGCATTTTTCATGCTAAAGCGCAGCTATGACCTTTTCACAGTGTTACGATAGCTAATTGTTATTCTTGTTGCATAAAAACGTTTTGTTTACTGTCAGGGACACTATATGTTTCTCACTATATGTTTGCATTTTAAAGTTTTTAATGAACATTTATGCCCTAAATGTATTATTGTGTGGTAATTGTTTTATAAAAGCAATAAGGCATTGGAAACTGCGCCATATTGTGAATATAATCATGGATGAAGGCCGTTGTTATGCAACAGAGTATAGCACTGCCTCTCATATATTTTAGCTTAAACCCCCACAGAATTATACAAGACCACTTAGCTTTAGGTTTAGGTTCATTTTTGCAATAATGACTGGCTCACTGCATGTAATCACTTGATCTTTAAAAAAGAAAATAAGGTGTTCATTAATTTTAACATTTAAAGTACACATTTTTCTTCATATTTTTTGCTATAAGATTCAGTCATACATAAAGCTTGTGCCCATTTGTCTTTGTCAGTGTGTGGCCAAATATAGAGATGGCGGGACGCACTCAGCAGGGAGACCTGACAGAGTACAAAAAGAGTCTGATTAAGCGGGACTTGGAGATGGGAATTGTGATGACCGTGTACAGACAAAGAATGGAGAGGTTAACCGTGCAGGTTATCATGGAGACCAGACAGGTGGCCTGGACACGTACCGCTGACAAGACCGAAGGAGTGTGTGAGTGCCTTCCCTCTAACTGAACTTAAAGGGATAGTTCACCCAAAAATATCAATTCTGTCATCATTTACTCAGTCCCATGTTGTACAACTTATGTGGAACACAAATGGAGATATTAGGCAGATTGTTACCATTCACCATTCATTTTCATTTAAGCAAAATATAAATAAAAAAATGCAATAGAAAGATGCAATAAAAGTGAATGGTGAATTTTGGTGAATTATCCCTTAAATAGTAATTATGATAGTAATTACTTACATTTGGCAGACACTTTTATCTGTTACATTGCAGTCAAGCTAAACATTTTATGTGTAAGTGCATTTCCTTGGAAATCAAACCCATGATATTGGCTTTGCTAGTGCCATGCTAATTGACAGGAACTTATTATTTAATAATGAAAAGAAATAGTTACATTACTTGTAAGCAATGGTTCACTTTGGATGTTCCCAATATGTGGCCATAAATGCAACAAATTCCCAACTCAAGACCCTCAACACCCAGACCAAGATATCTCAAGCCGATATCCAGACCAAAACATTGATTAATGTGACTCAAACCAATGCTATGTTTGTCTATGTAAGACCACAGGACTTGCACATGTGTTACACCTTTGGGAGCATATATTTTAAAACATGTGTTGTCATTATGTTCGTATATTAGAGTTATGTTTGGATAATGCAGTAAACATTTAATATGGGTTGCTCTTTTTATTGTTTCTGAGTAATTTAAATGAATTCCCTAACAATTTTATATAAAGACTATCTCAGTGAGATGAATTGGTGCTCAGACTTAACATTCCAGGTTGATGTGTGCAATAATAGAGAGCTTGTTTCAAACATCAACGATGGGTTGTCTCAAAACTTACTGAGCTGTGTAATGCCTCTATGGGCAGCTGTGTACACAGACAACAATCCTAACCAAAGAAACTGGTGTTTTTGGTGAATACTTTGACCAGTGTACTGAAATTTTGTTGTCAGTGAAGTCTCTCTCACCCACTGAACTACCCATTTTTTTTTTTTTTAGACATTCCACATATTTTCTTGGCTACTTTTCTTTTCATCACCACGTAATCTTTATTTTACTCCTCCTTTTGTATATGACTCCTATTTCTTTTTTTACCATGTTACTCTGAACCGTCATGCTCATTGCCCCATCAAATTTTTGAGCCAAGAAGATTTCGAATGCAACTTTAAAATTATTTAAAATATTCTTTGTATGTTTGCTAATTAAGTTGGATGATTTTGTGTATATATATTAGAAATGTGTTTGTCTAAAACCCTATGGCAGAAATCAGCCCTTCAGTCAGTCCTTCTGCAGATAATTTGCTTAAAACTGAAAATTCTGTCATTGTCTTCCCACCCTTGTTCCACTCATATTTATTTTGTCGTGAAACATGAAAGGACATATTAAATGGTCAAAACTGATCTTTTCCATACAAGAAAATGTATGATTATCTGTCAAGTTCAGGTGCAATGTTGCTTGGCTTATGAAAACAACAATTATTTATTTGGTCAGTATTCAAACCTGTGTCCCTTACAAGTTAAACAAAGTTTTACCACTATACTAACACATCCTACATTTTTATTGAAAAAAAGGGCCAATCTTTTATATTTTGCATGCATTCATGTAAATAAAGAATTGTTCAAAACAGTTAAAATTACTGTTCTCCAATCTTTCTGATCTGATGAATACCTCATTTTGTTGTGTTATTTCTCCAGTATCTTGACTTCCTTTCTGCACAATGTGTTATGAACCTAGTCTATCAGTCAGTGGCTTATCTACATGATTTTATATCTTTTTGCAGTGGACCTTTTTGAGATCCGGGAAGTACGACCAGGAAAAAACTCTAAGGACTTTGATCGATTCAAGGACAACAAGGACAAAATGACACCCCCAAACACATGCTTTACCATATTCTACGGCTCTCAGTTTGTTCTAAACACTCTTAGTCTGGGGGGTACGTGTGTTTTCTCATTCATATTACATAAACATTCAGTTCAAATCACTTTATTGGCAGCATCCTTATTGCTGAGCCCTGAAATTACTTAAATAGTGTGGTCATGTTTTCTAAAAGGATCCAATCATTTTCTTTAGCACTGATTGCTTATGCTATTCTACAGCTGATTCAGTGGAGGATGCAGAAAAATGGCTGACAGGATTGGAGTTACTCAGACAGGAGACTTTGATGGCTCACACACCAGATATTATTGAGAGGTACACACATGCACGCACACATATAATGTAGTTTATCAGTAAACTCTATTACTAATGATGTGCTTAATTTACTGTTTTTCCCTCTACTTTAGTTGGCTAAGGAAGCAGATGTACTCTGTTGATCAGACAAAGAAAAACAGGTTCTCCCCTTTTTTTGCACCCCTTTCATCCACTGTCACAGAACATTCATTATAGATCCTGTTTCGCACAATTACTGCTATTTCATGCTGTTTGTCTCCCACAGTATCACCCTGAAAGAGCTGAAGACTCTTTTGCCACAGATGAACATTAAAGTACCAAGTGGACGGTTTCTGAAGGACAGGGTTGCGGTATGAACTACATTATCCCATTATGTTTGCTGAAGTGTACGCTTTGTGTTAGAATATAGCAAAAAAATTTTTAATTATTGTAAATTATGAATGATTTTGAGCCAGAAATTTATTTGAGTTAAAACATTGTTTAGTTTAGCTCGATACAATGCACTAAAAGTCTGAACATCTTAATTCCAGGCGGTGGGAGCAAAGAAAGAAGTCCTGGATTTTGAGCAGTTTCACAAATTCTACAATCTTTTGATATTTGAAAACCAGAAGTTGGTGAGTGCCATTTTGTTTTGCTGATAAGAATGAGTTTTGACTTAGATGCAATTTATTTATCAGTGCCATTCCATTATTCAAAGTTTATTACATAATTATTAAAGGGATATTTCACCAAAATTGTTTAATTCTCTCATCATTTACTCACCCTCATGCCATTCCAGATTACATTTTTTCTTCTGCAGAACACTAAAAAATATATTTTTAAAAAGAATATCTCAGCTATGTTGGTCCTTACAATGCAAGTGAATGGTGACCACATCTTCAAAGGTCCAAAATTCATAAAGATCACATAAATGTAATCCATAAGACTGCAGTGGTTTGAACCATATCTTCAGAAGTGACATAGAAGTCCTTTTCTTTTTTTTTTTTTACTATAAATCTCCACTTTGACTTTCACTTGCAAAAAAAGGACCTTAATATTGATCTTTTTTTACACCCACACCTGTCATATTGCTTCTGAAGATGTGAATTAAACCACTGGAGTCTTATGGATTACTTTTATGATGCCTTTTATGTGCTTTTGGGAGCTTCAAATGTCTGGTCACCATTCACTTGCATTGAAGGACCAACAGAGCTGATATTCTTCTAAAGATCTTTGTTTGTGTTTTGCAGTAGAAAGTCATAAATATCTGGGATGACATGAGGGTGATTTTATATAATGAGTGAATTTTCATTTTAGGCTGAACTAGGGCTGCACAATTAATCGAAATGAATTCGATACTGCGATATGACCTTTATTAAATAGCAAAGGCTGCGATTTAATTAAATAAATAAATAGTCTGCTCCCTTCAAAGTTTATTTGCGCTGCTCAGTCCAGTCTATATTAAGTTAGAGCATTGTTACAGTGTTTTCAGAGCGGTTCTGTGGTCCACAACTCCCTCTCATGCTTAGAGTAACAGAAGTGCTCTGAGTTCGGTTCCGTTTGATTACATGCACTAAACGTTTTATTTACACTAAACTGGCGCGTCCTGCGTGAAGCGTTTTTTATTATCTGCGGTAGCAGCATCTCAGTCTCCGCAAGGCATAGGTATCATAATAATAACACAGATTACAAGATGGGGTATAATTCAAACATCTTTATTAAATGATTGCTGAGCAAACAGCATTAACCGTAACACATGTAGAGTCGAGATAAATGCCCTTTTCCTTCTCCTGTCATTTGTTTAGCTCACGAGAGAGCGTGTCTCTCTTAATACACTCCCCGCGGAAACCAGTGAAAGCGGAACTAATATTACCAACATCCAACAAAATGAAAAGGAAGGAACATACATTTAATAAATCTATATCAAATATATAGTTACTATAATATAATGTATTTCTAAATATAATAAAATAATGATTAAAAATTATTAAATGAAATGGTGACAAACTAACCAAAATATTCACTTTAAATGTAATTACACCAATGGGTTATCAGTTCAGCTTCAGTTTGACATTAAGCCTCATTCTTTAGGACTATCTTATACAGTAAAGAATAGTTTGTATAAGACTACTAGATTTTAAGGCTTAGAATAAAGAGTAACATTTATATTTTGTGTATACTGAATTATTCAATCAATCAACATTATTTTTGACGGCAAATACTATGCAACAACTATGGTTTTACCAACAGGGAAATGTATTTAACAGTGACATTGAGCAGAAAGCTTACGTACATATAACCAGTTTTGACAGAGCTGCTGATAAAAAGTTAAATGATCAGTGTCGATAGATGAGATGAAAATCGGTGTCCGATGTTGAAATCCTGATTGGAGCATCCCTAATATTCAAGTTGACTGTTTCAAAAACAAATGTTGATAATTAGTGGGCTGAGATTCTGTCACAAAATGGACAAAAACACATACACGGTGGATGGTAACATTTGAATATGAAGAAGAATTTGTTTCACTGTTTATATATTTATTTGTTTGTGGTTGAACTGAAAAAGGTCTCAGTTTGGTTCTTTTTAAGAGGGCTCAAATGTGAAAACCCAAGCAGCCTTTTTGCAGTTGAACATGTGTAAAATATTACTATCATAATCACAGTTCATACCATCATATGACAGTGCTAAGCTGAATGTCACTGAGCTCTTTGGTGCACTCTGGTACACAAAATGTTTGTATAGGGAGATTGCATGCTTGATTTTATACAACTGTTAGTATTGCGTGTTGCTGAAATGGCCAAACCCGTTAATTAGAAGGGAGTGCCCTCTCACTTTTGGCTATGTAGTATTTTTCATCCTCACTGTATGTTGTTTGTCATTTTGTTAGATACTAGAGGAGTTTAAAAAGGAGTCCTGTGCCTTCATCATGGGGTGAGAAATTGTGCTTTGTTTTGGTTTAATCAGTGCTTTAAAGGTCTGTTGTGAGCTCATGCTGAAGATCTTATTGGTTATTTAAGAGTGTTTTGTATGCGTTTATCTGCAGTAACAATGATCAGCCTGTGCAACTGTCCGATTTCCAGAGATTCCTTTTATATCAGCAGAGAGTAAGATTGACATCTTTCTATCCATAATTTCTTTACATTGAATATGCCATTTCTTTCAGAAATGTACGGTACATTTATTGTGTTTGTAGGAGACTTGGGCCAACAATGTGAATCAGGTCCGAGAGTTGATGACCATCTTCATCGATGATACCATGAGGAAGACCAATGATCCAGCCTTTACGGTTGAAGAGGTACCGCTTATTGCAATCTGTTTATTTTGATTTCATTTTCAGGTAATACATTTACAAACTTTCTCTTTTTTTCTTTGCTCTAGTTCCTTAGTTTTCTCTTTTCCAAAGAAAACTGTATTTGGGATGAGAAGTTCTCCGAGATATGTCAACTGGATATGAACAACCCTCTGTCTCACTACTGGATCAACTCATCACACAACACGTCAGTACTGCTGTTCTGCATATTGCTCAAAAATCATATGCAGCTCCTCTTTTTGATGATGACATCCTGTGTGACTTCATGTGTTTGACATTTTTCACAGATATTTAACTGGTGATCAACTGCGCAGTGAGTCATCAACAGAAGCTTATGTACGCTGCCTGAGGCTGGGTTGTCGCTGCATTGAGTGTTAGTCAATTACACCTCGTTTCCCAGAAATATTCTGTTAAAGTAACGCATGTATTTTGTGTTTCCTATTATGATGTTACATTGAACTATGCATAGGCAATGAAGTGATAAACTTCTTCTGTCAATCAATGGATATTTGAAGGCAGAGCCCAATGACCTTAATGTTATATGTTTGGTATTTCAGTGGACTGCTGGAATGGTCCAGAGGAACCTATCATATACCATGGCTGGACAAGAACCTCCAAGATAAAGTTTAAGGATGTGGTGAAGGCCATTAATGATCATGCTTTTGCAACATCTGAGTTAGTAGCCGATAACAAACATTAACACATTTATGTGATTATGGTTAATAGTTGAATCTGTTAAAGTGATAGTTCACCCAAAAATGAAAATTCTCTGATAATTTACTCACCAACATGCCATCTGAGATGTGTATGAATTTCTTTCTTCTGCAAAACACTGAAGATTTTTAGAAAAAGATCCAGGCTTAGAAGGTCCTTAGAATGGGAGAGGATGGTGATTAGATATTTGTAGGTCCAAAAAGCACAGATATTCAGCATAAAAGTAATCCCTCCTGTCTCCAGCTTTGACATTAATGTCTTCTAAAGCGAATCGATCACTTTGTGTGTGAAAAAAGAATAATATTTAAGCACTTATAAAAGATTGCTTCCAGTCAGGCATTGATGAATGATCGAATTTACATGAGTGCTCTTGTGACGTAATCACGATGGCAGGTGAACTGACACGTGACGGACACACAACCAGTGAATTGAAGGAATGTGCCAACACGCTTGCGCCACTGGAGCATTTGGGAAAATTCGGCCATTAGTCAACGCCTGACTGAAGTGATCTTTTATGTTAAAAAGTGCTTAAATATAGTTTTTTTTTTCACACACAAAGTGATCGATTAGCTTTAGAAGAAATTTATGACACAGCTGGAGACAGGTTGAATTACTTTTATGTTGACTATCTGTGCTTTTTGGACCTACAAATATCTAATCACCATCCTCTCCCATTCTAAGGACCTTCTGAGCCTGGATCTTTTTCTACAAATCTTCTAAAATGTTTTGCAGAAGAAAGTAATAAACATCTCAAATGGCATGAGGATGAGTAAATTTATCAGAGAATTTTCATTTTTGGGTGAGCTATCTCTTTAAAGGCCTATTCAAAGGTTAGTTCACCCCAAAATTTAAATTAATTCATTATTTACCCACCCTCATGACATCACAAATATAGATGACTTTCTTCTGCTGAACACAAACTAAGATTTTTAGAAGAATAGCTCAGATCTGTAGGTCCATACAATGCAAGTGAATGGTGACCAGAACATTCAAGCTCCAAAATCACATAAAGGTAGCATAAAAGTAATCCATATGACTCCAGCTTTTAAATCTATGCCTTCAGAAGTGATGCAGTTGCTTTGGGTGAGAAACAGATCAATATTTAAACCCTTTTTAACTCTTAATCTCCACTTTCGTTTTCACTTTCAGAATGTGAATGTAAAAGTGAAAGTGGAGATTTATGATTTAAAAAGATTTAAATATTGATCTGTTTCTTAACCACACCTATCATAAGATATAGATTTAACCACAGGAGTCTTTAATGCTTTTTTATGCTACCTTTATGTGCTCTTTGGAGCTTGAAACGTCAGGTCACCATTCACTTGCATTGTATGGACCTACAGAGCTGAGATATTCCTCTAAAAATCTTTATTTGTGTTCAGCAGAAAAAAAGAAATTCATACACATCTTAGATAACAATAATATTAATAATACATTTAATTTATATAGCGCTTTTCCCGAGCTCAAAGCGCTTTACATACAGAAACAAACAAATACATCAAAACAAAACACAAAAACCATAGTCACAAACACAAATTACTAAGACAATACAGTCCACAAAAGCACAACCTAACAATCAAATGTATAGTCCAAAGTAAAAATGTGGAAGTGCACAAGTCCGATCCAACAGTTCAAATTATGAGCAGCGGGGGAAAAAAAAATGACCTGTCCAGAGTTGTCCCTCGTGGAGTGGATGGCACAAAGCATCCCACGCCACAGAGCCAAGACGAGTACAAACTCCAGGACACCAAATGGCAAATGGGCACACAATGTGCTTCCCAATAAGCTTCATTTTCAGTATTTGTTTTCTTTTTCCTTTGATTTTGGGGTGAAATAATTGATGAGACTCCCCAAAAGTCTGTTTCTTCAGTTATTTTCCTTTTAAATACAGTACAATATTTTACATTTGTATACATAAGCACTTTGTAATTATACCTTTTAAATGTTGTTTTTTTGTGTGCCTGGAAATGCAAGTGCCATTTTGAAGTGTTTATGAATGTGGCCACTGTTGACAGGTACCCTGTGGTGCTATCCATAGAGGAACACTGTGATCTCAAGCAGCAGAAAATCATGGCTAAGGAGTTCAAAGAGGTTTTCCAGGACAAACTCCTGACCGAACCTCTGGAACCAGAGGCTCAACAATTGCCCTCACCAACCCAACTAAAGGGCAAGATCATCTTAAAGGTAGAAAAAAAGCCTAATTGGAAACCCAAAGAGCCATTCACTGTCATCCCTCACTGAACAATGAAATACAACGTCATATAATATGGTTTGCTAATCAATTTTCTGTTCAGCACAAGAAACTGAATATTGATGGAAACTTTGGTAAAAAGGATCTACGGAAAGGTGATAAGCAGGGAGAGCTTTTCATCTGGGATCCAATAGATGAGGTGCCAAAATTCACTTAACATCTCCATCATGGGCTTACGTGATAACATTTACTGTATCATGTGATTGTTGATATATGTTTAAGCAATCAACCCTTTGCTAAGCACATTTGACTGCAATTATAGCTGATAACTTTAGTTTAAAAGAACCGAACTGTTATAATTCATAGCAATAGTTTTCATGGCATGATGGGTCAGTAATGTTTTTAAGGTGGTGTTTAACAAATGGTTAATTTAACAAAGGGCTGTTTGTTTGATCTTAATGTGGCTGTCCTATTTGATTAGCTTCTTGTTTCTGTGTAACTGTGTCCATGTTTAGAGATGGTATAAGCACTACTGTGTGATTGAGAATAAGATGTTGTACTATGCTGAAGAGAATGAACTTGAAGAGGACATTGGAAAGGTGAATCACCATGATGCTATTTCAAACTGATATTCATTATTTACTCACCCTCATGTTGACCTGACCAGTAAGACTTACTTTCTTCTATAGAACACAAAAAGTAATGTTTAAACAGAATTTAAAACTGACAGTCTCAGTCACCATTCACTTTCATTGCATCATTTTTTTCTCACAATGAAAGTGAATGGTGACTGAGACTGTCAATCAGTCATTAAGATCTTTTAGTAAATAATGAAATAACTTTGATTTTTGAGTGAACCTTCACTTTTTTTTGTTTTTGATTTTCTCCCCAATTTGGAATGCCCAACTCCCAATGCGCTCCAGTTCCTCGTGGTGGCTTAGTGACTCGCCTCAATCCGGGTGGTGGAGGACGAATCTCAGTTGCCTCTGCATCTGAGACCGTCAATCTGTGCATTTTATCATGTGGCATGTTTAGACGTAGCGTGTGTAGAGGCTCATGCTATTCTCCGCTGCATCCACGCACAACTCACCACGTGCGAGAGCCACATTATAGTGACCACGAGGAGGTTAGTCCATTTGACTCTACCCTCCCTAGCAACTGGGCCAATTTGGTTGCTTAGGAGACCTGGCTGGAGTCAGTCAACACGTCCTGGATTCGAACTTGCGACTCCAGGGATGTTGTCAGCGTCAATACTGGCTGAGCTACCCAGGCTCCATGAACCAAAGTCATTCTTTGTCATTTCAGGGTACTGAGCTTCATCAGGCAGAGCCCTGGTTTCACGGCAGGATGTCAGAGGGCAGACAGACAGCTGAGAGACTGCTGCAGGAATATTGTGCCGAATCAGGAGGGGTTGACGGAACGTTTCTAGTGCGAGAGAGCGACACGTTTGTCAACGATTGCACCCTGTCATTCTGGTAATGTGAGCCTGCTCTAACACTTTTCATTTCCTGTTTTCTCTTTGTTTTTTTTCTTCTTTTCTTTAAATTTAGTTAATGGTATTTTACTTGATTCTTTTCAAAATCTTTATAACAGATGAAAAACTATTTGGTTGTGCAGTTGATATTTTATTAAAGGTGTCATATCATCACATTTTCAAACGTGATCATCAAATACAGGAATCAGATTCTTTAATTGTACTTTGAAAACATTTTTTCATACTTCCAAAACTCAAAACTAACTTGAAGCTAAGCTGCAAAAATGTCTCATTCCAAACACGTTTCTCATTTAAGTAAAATGTAATTTTCTCTTTCTTATTAAATGGCTTGTTTGATTCTAAAGGCATACTTATGCAACTATGTGAACGTAGATGCGAGTACTTGGCCACCTCATTGCTAACGTGCTGTCCAGTTTATCATGACTAACGTGTATTAGAAGTACCATTTTTGGATCAAACCTGGGTACTCTGGGGGGCGATAGAGTTACCTTCATATGGTAGTGCCATTAACTGTATGCGTTATTTTACATGTAAGTTGCTATAAATATACTTACTCTTACTTTCTCAACAGTGTTCTCTTAAAACTGTTGCTCCGCCATGACAGTAGACAGTAGAGGTTGGACATTGGCTTTAAAAAAAACTATTAAATTATTTTTTGTGTAGAAAACTCGAAGCTAATTTTTATGTTAAAATACTTCCTCTTATCCCAGCTTAATATGCAAAGACAATTGTTGGTTTATTTCCACAAAAATGTTAAACGTTGTGGGTCTGTGGCTCTTTCAAACATTTATCTGTTTGTTTGATCAGCCTGTGGAGCCCAACACAGGAACATTGGCTCAGCCAGTGCCATTTGTTTGGGGCAGGACTGTCTGTTATTTTGACTAATGGCAGACGGGGAGTAATCGAAAATATGTTTGAAAACAATGTTTATTTTTGGAATTTGTTTGGTGACATAAGTGTCACAGAAATTACACTCATCAGCCATAACATTATTAGTGGACCTCAAAAAAAAAAAAAAAATAGGGCAAGGGTGGGTTATAGGGGGTGTTGGAAAGTTGGTCCTTGGTCATTTTCAGTGCCTGTCGGGTGGCCATCGTGGGCCCCACTTCCACTCCCCAGTGCAGCTGCTCACCCGATGTGTCTTTTTTAGGCGCGGTGGAAGAGTTCAGCATTGTCGAATCCGCTCCTGCATAGATGGAGGAAACTGTGTTTATTTCCTCACAGACAACCTGCACTTCCCCAGCGTGTATGCGCTCATCCAGCATTACAGAGAAAGCCTGCTGCGTTGTCAAGATTTCAACCTGCGTCTCACTGAATTTGTGCCTCGACCAGACCAGCACCTGCATGAAGGGTTCGTCTACACTTACCTCTACTCAAACACGCACACACTCCCTTTATATGGTGTTTACCACATCCCGGCCAGAAGGGCTGTAGATGACCACGTGTTCAAACTCACAGCTTCTGTTCTAACACTCAAAAGTTTCTGCAGGCAAGTTGTAAACATGAAGTTGTGGTTTTTTTCATCTCCAGGTGGTTTTACAGTAATCTGAGTCGAGGTGAGGCAGAAGATTATCTGCTGAGGATCCCTCGAGATGGAGCATTCCTCATCAGACAGAGAGAAGATTCAGACTCTTATGCCATCACCTTCAGGTGCTGCTCTTTATTTTCCATGTCCCCATTATTGGTGCTTGCTAAACCAAATAATTAAACTTAGTTATGCAACTCGTCCTTCACGGTTTGTGCTATGACCATGTTGGATACCTTAAAATGATTAAACTTTTCTGCATGTTTGGATTGGATTTTTGCCTGCCGGACGATAAAATGGGCGAAATATGTCATGAACTTACATTGATGAGGGACTGAGGTATATTTAGGGACCAGAATATCATAGAGAGTTGAGATAGGCTTTTATGGCTTTAGCCAGTAAGTAACCAAAAAGCAACTACCCAGAAGCAACTTGGAACTCTAGCAACTAGCAATGACTTTAGATAAGGGAAATGTGCAGTTTTCAGGAGCAGAACTGATATACAAAAGTGTAGATGGGGCACAAAACTCGAATAAATGTTCATGCTATTCAAGTCAGCCATTTTTTTAAGAAATGTATGTGTTGAATAGACTGGGGTGATGTTATCATGTTGACTAGTGGTGAAGATTTGGACTGATTGATGGTTCATGGCGTGGTTCATGAACTTTCATAATTATGCCCTTGTGCAAGTGTTTTATTGTGCTCCAGAGGTACTGTCCCTGCAATAAGTATGCAGTAAGTAACTTTGGATATGTATGGATATTAAATAAAATCTCTAACAGTCTTTCTCTCTGCTGACATATAGAGGTGAAGGGATGGTGAAGCACTGTCGGATACACAAAGATGGCTCTATGTATGTGCTTGGCACCTCAAGTGAGTTTGAGAGCTTGGTGGAACTGGTCGAGTATTTCCGAAAGAAACCTCTTTATCGGAAGATCAAACTGCGTTACCCTGTGACGCCAGAACTAGTGGACCGATTTAGTTCGGTAAGAAAAACCTTGCAAAACAAGGTTCCTTCACAAGCTGCAGGCAGTACTACAAAACAAAGTGCTTTGATTGAAAAGCATTTTTTTCTCTGCATGCCGTGTCTGCATATATCCTTCAAAGATGCGAACAAAGGCACGTGTACATCTCTTCCTCTACTCAGGCCACAGTTTGCACGTTACGCTTGCATGCTTTCATCTGTAGTAGCTATCTTGGTTCAGTTACCATGACCTCCTTTCATTGCCCCTTTTTTCAGTCAAAGCTCAGACCAAACATCATTAGATTAACATCATTTTTTTATTTGAAATATATTACAAATATATATTGCAGTTAATTTTAACTAGATTAAATTTGTATTCTTAAAAATCATATGCAGATTAAAAACTACATAAATCATGAATAATACACAACACCTATATTAATATACTTATTATAATTAATATACTGTATATTATTAGACTACAATATACTCAACAGAATGGCATATTGAATATTAGACAGTACAGCATGGCAATGCTGTCTTAGATTTTAGAAGAATGATTTTGTAATATTACTCAAGCATTAATGAATATAATTTCATAAAGTCACATATCTTATAAACATTTGAACAGTTTATGTGTATATTGTCAACCAAAGCAGTGGTTAGAATTAACTGTTTAATAATTAGTAATATCACTGAAAATCTGGATTTCAGATTCACTTTTCCCGGATAAAAACAGCTTTCTAACAGTCAATAAAATTAATCTTCTTGGTTCAAGCAAAGAAATGTTGTTAGCTTAACTCTATTGTGCATTGAGAAAAGTCTAAGAAACTATTTTTTTTTTAACTTTCTTCCTTTTTACTTTCTTTTCAGATAAACATATCTGCTTCACTTTATGAATCGAAACAGTATGTCGAGGCCAACGAGATAGAGCCGTCTCTGGTAAGCACTTTAAAGAGCAAATACTGTTACATGTTAGCATGCACTAGAGGTCATCTCTTGTAGGCTGGAGAGGAAGTGCTGCTGCTGGCTATCTTTTTCTTTCATAGGAAACTGATCGTCTCAAAAGAGGAAATGCACCCTGACTAAAAAAACAATGTCATGTGTAGCCTCTGTGACATATATGTGGCACTGTTCATGTTTCTAAGTCTTTAAATTCCCTTTAAAGGAATATTCCGGGTTCAACAAGTTCAACAAAAAGTTAAGCTTAATCGATAGCATTTGTGGCATAATCTTGACTATCACAAAGATAATTTTGACTTGCCCCTGCTTTCCTTAAAAAAAAAAAAGTAAACATTGAAATACTCTCTGTTTCAAAAGTATAGCCACAAGACAAACAATATACGTGTTCAAATGATTTTAGTGTGATCAAATCGCTTACTAACCTTTTCTTTTTTTACAACTTCATTGCCATGACGATGTAATGTCAAAATAACCTAAAACCCTAAAATTACATTTTAACTTTACAGCTTAAATAATACATGAGTTTTAACAGAAGAATGACTGTAAGTGCCTTTATAAAGCTTCACATATCTGCTTTTGAAACCTCAAAGAAATTGGCCCCATTCACTTCCATTGTACAGTTGAAGTCAGAATTTTACATACACTTTTTAAAAATCACATTTTTTTAACCACTCCAGAGATTTTATATTTGCAAACTATAGTTTTGGCAAGACACAAGTAATTTATCCAACAATTGTTTAAAGACAGTTTGTTTCACTTTTAATAGACTATATCACAATTCCAGTGGGTCAGAAGTTATACAAATTAACTGTGCCTTTAAGCAGCTTGGAAAATTCCAGAAATGATGTCAAGCCTTCAGACAATTAGCCAATTAGCTTCTGATAGGTGGTATATTGAATTGGAGGTGTAAATGGGTCTTCCAAATGGACAATGACCCCAAGCATACCTCCAAATTTGTGGCAAAATGGCTTAAGGACAACAAAGTCAAGGTATTGGAGTGGCCATCACAAAGCCCTGACCTCAATCCGATTTGTGAGCAGAACTGAAAAAGCGTGTGCGAGCAAGGAGGAGTACAAACCTGACTCAGTTACAGCAGTTCTGTCTGGAGGAATGGGCCAAAATTCAAGCAACTTATTGTGAGAAACTTGTGGAAGTCTACCCAAAACATTTGACCTAAGTTAAACAATTTAAAGGTAATGCTACCAAATACTAACAATGTGTATGTAAACTTCTGACACACTGGGAATGTGATGAAAGAAATAAAAGCTGAAATAAATAATTCTCTCTACTATTCTTCTGACATTTTACATTCTTAAAATAAAGTAGTGATCCTAACTGACATAAGACAGGGAATGTTTTCTATGATTAAATGTCAGGAATTGTGAAAAACTGAGTTTAAATGTATTTAGCTAAGATGTATGTAAACTTCTGACTTCAACTGTAAGTGCCTTACTATAACCTCGATTTTGCTTTTTTTTTTTTTTTATTGAAATGGAGGAACGAGTCGAAATAAATTTTTCTTGTAATCAACATTATGCCACAAATGCTGTCAACTGAGCTTAACTTGTATTGAACCCAGAATATTTCTTTAAAGAGAAATCATTTCTGAAAACTAGAGCCTTATAGTCTCTTAGAACTGCTAAGGAGTTGTGTGGTTTGCCCCAGTGCTGTTGCAAATCGTAGCAAAATTGTACTCATGCTGATGTGTTGTTGTACTGCAGCCCCAGAGCACAGTGAAAGCCCTATATGACTACAGGGCCATGCGACCAGATGAACTTAGCTTTAACAAGGGTGCTTTGATCCATAATGTGACCAAGGAGGCCAACGGATGGTGAGATTCCCTCAATATTATCTAGATAATAAAATACTGTAATTAACTGTAATTATACTGTCTGTGATTTAATAAAATGTAATTACCACACCACTATTTCATTTCCTGTTGTTTCATTTCTTGCAGGTGGAAAGGAGACTATGGAGGGAAACTGCAGCAATATTTCCCTTCAAATTATGTAGAAGAAGTGGCCAATTCCTCACCTGAGGCCAGTTACCAGGTAAACCACATTAACTCACTCAGGAAGAATTTGGGTGTAAACAAACATGCCATTTGGTACTTGGTAGTCATTTACATTAATGCATAAAAATATAGAGTATACCCACTAGGGCTGCACGATATATTCGATTTATTGTAATATAGCAAATGTACATATTGTGATATGCATATCGCAATGGCTTGCGAGAACTGAATGATTTTAATACTGTAAAAAATTACGTTTATGGCAACGCTAATAGCAGAAAGACTGAGTGCGCAATTGTCACTTAGTGTGTGTGCTTGCAGTGTACTTAGGCCCGAAAAGCTGGGGATATTCTCCATTCATTTTCTCCATTGTCATTTCAACATTAACAGATTGGGCAATTACATGAGAGATTGAGACATTTCAGTAAGTTGTATTATATCTTTTAACATACCCTCTGAAGTTCATTTATGTTTTTTTTTTTTTTTTTTTGTGCCATAAGTTGGAGAGAGCATTGTTCCCCACTCTGTTTCAATAAGCAGATACCGCAATCTGTCACACAAAGCATTAAAGAGCATCGAAACAAAATTTTCTTTGTTTGAATTTCATGATAAAATTGACAGAGTTTGAAAGCCTGGACAAAAATCGTGTTTCTCCAAAAACTACTTCTGACTCAAATGATGAAGCGTGTTACATTTGCGGATGTGTAGCTAATGGTAAAACCATATATATTATATGCAGTATTATACACCCACCAACCACTTTATTAGGTACACCTGTACATCTACTTATTCATTTGATTATCTAATCAGCCAATCGTGTGGCAGCAGTGCAATGGATAAAATCAGGCAGATACGGGTCAGGAGCTTCAGTTAATGTTCATATCAACCATCAGAATGGGAAAAAGATCTCAGTGATTTGGACAGTGGCATGTTTGTTGGTGCCAGATGGGCTGGTTTGAGTATTTGTGTAACTGCTGATCTCCTGGGATTTTCACACACAACAGTCTCTAGAGTTTACTCAGAATTACACTGCTGCCACACAACTGGCTGATTAGATAATCGCATGAATAAGTAGATGTACTGGTTTACCTAATAAAGTGGCTGCTGAGTGTATATTTGCAATTTGGAACATAAGACAACAGGGTCATTATCAAAATATGGTGACAAGTATGTGCCTTGAATTTTCAGTCATGAAAAAGTGTCACGATTACCTGAGGCAGCACCCAAATGCAGAGTGAAACAAAAACGATTTTATTAATACCAAAAACAAAGCCAAAAAACACAAACTACCCAATAGGGGAAAAACAAGGCCCAGGGCTATGCTGTATCAAAAAGGAGCAAAAGTACATGACCGACAGGGAAATACAAACTGGCACAGGACAGCGCACACGAGGAGACTAAAAAGGGGGAAAAAATCAACAGGTTAATAGGCAGGGCAGATGAGACAAATGAACTGATAATGGGCAAACAAGGAGGTGGGGTATGACACAGGACTGAGAGACGCGAAACAAAGCCACATGCTGTCACAAAACACAAACGCCCAAATGGCACAAGCACATATCGCCAGGACAATAAGGCAACGTGCTCTCATGCCAACCGACAGACAAGACAAGAGAATGCATGGCAATGGCAACAAAGCAATGCCATGCACTCACTCTGGATCCCAACACCAGAACCAAAAATGAACCAGACAGGAAAGTCACGATCCAGACACCATGCTTCGAACGTGAAACACAAGACCGACCGAAGAGCGCACGGCAGGGAAACCACAACCCGAAGCCATACGCACACACACAGAGACAAAAAACGAAATGCAACACTGACACAGAACAAGTGTGTCAGGATCCTGTCACAACAAAAACCCAGACTGACAAAGTGACAGGATCCTGACAAAAGATTGCAAATAGTCAAGAAACCCAATTTAAAAGGTAGCATTTTTTTAACCTAACCTAACCTTTTATTAGTTAATATGAAATGGTTTGACTCAATGTTAAGATGTTACATTTTTTTTATGTTAACAGCTTTTATGGCCAAAAACTGGATTAAATCTAATTGTAAATTTCAATATTTTGTTTAGTCAGAAAGTCAGTTTTCTTTTTATAAACTAAGTTTGTGATCTCTGGGATAGATGGACCTTTTTCCCCCCAATAAACAATATATTTGAGCGTTGGGGGTTCCAATGTGCCGCGCGTCACCATTGGATTATCGCATTCCATATCGCATTGTGCAACAACTTATTGCAAATCGCATTTTCCTCCATATCATGCAGCCCTAATACCCACATTAAAACACAGAACGTCTTTAAGAATACATGTTCTCTTTTAGGGTGAGGAGGAAAATCCATTAGGTGACCTATGTAAAGGGGTAGTGGACATCTCAAAGTGTACTGTTGGTAAGATTATCTTCTAAGTCATGTAAAGGGATAATTCACCCAAAAATGAGAATTCTGTCATCATTTACCCACCTTCATGTTGTACCAAACAGCATGACATTTTTTTTTTGGAATGTTAGCCTCAGTCACCATTCACTTTCATTGCAACTTCTTACAACCATACAATGAAAGTGAATGGTGACTGAGGCTGACACTCTCCCTAACATCTGCTTCTGTGTTCCATAGAAGAAAGTAAGTCTTATTGGTTTAAAAACAACATGAGGGTGACTAAATGATGACAGAATTTTTATTTTTGGGTGAGCTGTCCCTTTAACACCTGTATAGGCAATGTTCAATATGATTAGTGATGTTATCAAAATATTAATTTGCTAATCAAACAGATTTTGCACACTTACTTTCCAGTTCGCTCAGCCAAACACGGCAGGCCTGTGGTAGTGACATTGCAGGATAAGGAAAATAAAGAGGACATGATGCCATTTGATTTGGCCACCGAGACCACTGAGGAACTTTATGAATGGTATCAGGTGGCCTGGGACATCACACAGAGAGAGGAAAACCAAAAGTTTGAGGTCTGTCTCAAACATGCTCAGATCACACACTCATACAGGGAAAAGAAGAAAGATCCAAACATAAGGTCTTTTGCAGTGCCATTTGGACTGAACATATTCACTTCCTATGATTTAAGATACCTAGACAGAATACCCAGTATGTTTCACACATGCTCAGATCACTGAAACATACTCTGTCTAAAAACTTTCCTAATGCATGTAAAACCCTACTGTATAAGTACTTGAGACTTAGTCTTTCCCATCCAAACAATTCAGAATTTAAAAAACACATATGGTGTTATAAGGTCACAAACCATGATGCAATCATATGGGTTTCTTAACATATCCTGTATATACAGAATTGTTTGACTGTACCCAGACAAATTCAGGGGGTGTTTAATTGTTGGGTGTAAAGGCCTAAAGAGGATTTATGCAGGAACTATAATGTAAGAGTAGTCATGTAATACACCATAAGTTAAACTGATTGATGAGGGGGCGTGGCCGTCTACCATTTCCGGCTATTGTTATCTCTCAAACACTTATCCGGTCTACCATTTCTGGCTGGTGAGAAGTCCAATGTCAGGTTCCATTCCTGTCACAGCCAGTCTCAAAGACTGATGCAAATGTTCATCAGTGAGTCTTGATCTCATCGGATTTTTCATCAGTTTCATGCGTGAAAAGGTTTGCTCACAGATATATGTGCTGCCAAAAAGTGTGGACATCTTCATTGCATTCCTTCTGATGTTTGGGTAGGTCTCGTTAGGGAGGGCAGTAGAATTCAATGAGACAGTTGGGCTTAAACGCGTCTTTCAGAACATCACAGTTCTGTAACTCAGCCAACTCAAACTGATAAGAAGGCAGGGCTTCGTCAATGTCAGCAGCAAAAGGGTTCTGAAAAAAGGCGGATTTCTTTAGCGTGGACATGTAGCTCACGGAATCGCACATCAAACTCCGCCTTCAGCATTTCCAGCGCTTCCACTGACTTTTCAGCTGGGAATGGGACCACTGGTTTCTCAGCTGAGAGGCTTTGGGTAACAGGGAGATGGGTGAAGTCTTGCTTTTGCACTTGTCCCACAAGCAGTGCTAGTTTCACCTCAAATACTTTTATGTGGGAATACATGTCACATATTAGTTTCCCCTTGCCTTGGAGCTGCACGTTGAGGCCATTCAACATTTCTGTCACATCTGTTAAAAAGGCGAGGTCCCATTTCCATTTTGTGTCGATCAGTTCTGGGACAGTTTTGCCCTTTGTCAGAAGAAAAACATTGATTTCGGGTAGCAGCTCGTAAAAACGCCTCAAAACTCCGCCCCGGCTTAACCATCGGACTTCTGTGTGGTAAAGCACATCTCCGTGAGAAGACTCTAGCTCGGACTGAAAGACTTGGAACTGCCTGTGTTTAAGTCCGTTTGCTCTGATGAAGTTTATACATGACACCACCACTTTCATAATCGATTCCCACTTCAGAACTTTGCAGCACAGTGCTTGCTGGTGAATTAGGCAGTGTACTTGTAAAGGGGGCATGAGACCTCTTTCCTCCATTTCTCTATTCATGCGTCCTATCAGTCCCCTTGACGCGCCAACCATAGGAGCTCCGTCAGTCGTGATGCTGGCCAGCTTAGACCAGTCTAGATCCAACTATTATATATTTTTGGTAAAGTGTTTAGAAAACTTTACCAAAAATATCCTCCCCTGTCGAAGTACCTTTTGAGACTTTTTAGGGCTGCCAGCTCCTCGGACACTTCAAAGTTTGAGCTAACTCCGCGAAGAAAAATGAGCAGCTGTGCCGTGTCCTGCACATCATTACTTTCATCCAGCGCTAATGCAAAAAAATCTAATTCTTTCACTTTTTCCTTCAGCTGGGCATATACATTATACCCCATTTCTTCAATTCGTCTGGTGATTGTACTTGCGGACAGACTCACCGCATTTAAGACGTCTTTCTTATCGAGGCACACCTCCTCCGCAACAGCATTCATACATTTCTTTACGAACTCACCATCACTGAATGGCCTACCGCAGGTTGCAATCAGTTTAGCTACCTGAAAGCTAGCTCGAATGGATGACTGGTTCAACTGGGTTTGCCGTACAAACGTATTTTGCTGAGCAGATAGTCCACTTTTTAGCTTCGACACTTTGTCTGCTCTCATTAGGCCTTGTAAACTTGCATACTTGTCTCTGTGGCGGGTTTCATAGTGTCGGCGCAGATTGTATTCTCTGAACACGGAGACTGTTTCTTGACAGATGAGGCAAACAGCCATTTCTTTGCATTGAACAAAAAAATAATCACTTGTCCACTTTTGGTTAAATACCCTGCATTCTGAATCAACTTTTCTCTTTCCCAACCGTTTGGCCATTTTGTTGTCACTTTAAATTTTCTTGCTGGATCGCGTGCACCCGCTCGATCACGATGGAACGTTAATCCGGGTGAATCTAACAAATAATTTGGCTACTTTAATAATTATAACTAAGGGAAATTTTATTTTGAAAGCCAATGTGTATTATCAAATACAAATATGATATGATTAAAACATATTTAAAATTAAATTGTAAAAATATTTCTTGTTATATTTTCATTGTTATTTCATTGTTCAGATATTTCATTGTTCAGAGGGCCGGTCCAAATGTGGGGGCGGGCCGTATTCGGCCACAGGCCGTAGTGTGGGGACCCCTGATTTACGACTATTGTTATCTCTCAAACACTTATCCGGTCTACCATTTCCGGCTATTGTTATCTCTCAAACACATATCCGGTCTACCATTTCCGGCTATTGTTATCTCTCAAACACATATCCGGTCTACCATTTCCGGCTATTGTTATCTCTCAAACACATATCCGGTCTACCATTTCCGGCTATTGTTATCTCTCAAACACATATCCGGTCTACCATTTCCATCTATTGTTATCTCTCAAACACATATCCGGTCTACCATTTCCATCTATTGTTATCTCTCAAACACATATCCGGTCTACCATTTCCGGCTATTGTTATCTCTCAAACACATATCCGGTCTACCATTTCCGGCTATTGTTATCTCTCAAACACATATCCGGTCTACCATTTCCAGCTATTGTTATCTCTCAAACACATATCCGGTCTACCATTTCCGGCTATTGTTATCTCTCAAACACATATCCGGTCTACCATTTCCGGCTATTGTTATCTCTCAAACACATATCCGGTCTACCATTTCCATCTATTGTTATCTCTCAATCACATATCCGGTCTACCATTTCCGGCTATTGTTATCTCTCAAACACATATCCGGTCTACCATTTCCGGCTATTGTTATCTCTCAAGCACATATCCGGTCTACCATTTCCGGCTATTGTTATCAAACATAAACATCTATCAACTTCTTCTGGCCACGCCCTCTCTTCAATCAAATTGACATAAGGTGCTTTAAATGACTACTTGAAAAGTTGAAGTTTATAAATGTTTATAAAACGTTCCCATTACAGAAAAGAAAACAGGAGGAGGTTGAGAGCAAAGAGGAAGTTGCCAGTGAGATGTCAGAAATAGTCGTTTACTGCCAGCCTCGCAGCAAAGATAAGGACCGCTTTGGTACAGTCACCAGTTCAAATTTTTATGATGACTTAAATATGCATGTATACCTATTTGATTACATATAAGATTACGTACAGTGGCCCCAAAGAGTAATTTTTTTCTCAGAACCAACTTTACTTTTCTGGTCCATTTTGCAATTACTTTTAACCAACTGGACCCAAAGTGATTATTAGTTGATGTATAAAATAAGTTCTCAAGTTCACACAGGAGTAACCTCAGGTGAATGTCTACACATTAACTATGGACATTCTTCACAGTGTTTGGCAGCCAGAAAGTGTATGATTACTTTTTGTCCTAATTTTCAACAGTATATCAATTGTATTAGAATTGTGTATTCAAATCCAACAAAAATCTTTTTGCTTGAAAAGTGTGCCTGTGCTAGCTTTCTGTAAAATAAATGCTATGTGGTTTATAAATGTTTAATGTAATAATTAGACAAGTAACAATAAACACATTTCACGATATGATATGATATGATTTGAGCACTCCCAAATAAATGTCTCTCTGAAAATTATTCAAGGATTCGACATAAATGTCTTTTAAATCATAAATGCCACAAAAGTGTCTGACATTGGCAACAAAAAGCAGAGCTCTAAGTAACATAAACAACAGCTGGTTGAGAAAAACGAATATGAACTAACAATTTTCATGTTTTTCTTGAGAAAATAAGTTTATCTACACTCTAGTCATTTATATTTGTATATCACTTTTCACAATACACATAGTTTCAAAGCAGCTTTATAGAAAATCATGCCTTGTTGTCTGAAAGCCCCCTGTGAACAAGCTGAACTGACTGTGGCAAGGAAAAAACTCTTTCTCTTCCCCTATTTCACTTTGCATGTAAACTTTACTGCTGTTATAACCAGCTTATAACATGTGCACAAGTGCTGTTCTCAAAGCTGTTAATATTTCGAAGTCAAAATCAGATAATTATAAGTCTAATGTAATCGCGGGTTTCTTACATTGTCGAACTTTTGAATAAGCTGTTTTTTGATAGTTATGTCTCATAACTTAAGAGCTTACTTTGCATGTCATGCTCCGTGTCAGCTGGGAGAGGCAGCTGTTATAGTTACTGCTGAGGTTTCTGCCTCACAAATCCACCAATTTGCGTGGTGATGTCGGCATAAATAAAACGACATGTTTGATGTACTGTAGCACCAGGAAACTGTTGTTTGGCAAATTTGACAAGCTGTACCGCTAGAGTACAATCTACTTGACATTTTCCACCGATTCTCTCGCCTCTGGACTATAATTGTGTTGCACTGTTTTCCTGTGAGCGCTCAGTGCCACCTCTCCGGGGAGGAGACTGTTCCACAGCTCTCAGTATTGTGCTATATTACACTATAATGTGTTTATGTATCGTACAATACATATGGTATTGTATAGTGAGCCTTGTATCGTATGATACAATATAATACAATATTTTTTTTATACCCCTAGTTAATAATGCATTGACATTCATATATTTTGTGTTGTGTAGGGTCCAAATATTTTGGGGCAACTGTATGTATCAGAGATCAATTTATAACTATAACATTTTCTATAGAACTCTGTGTTGTCTAAACAATTCTCTCTCTTGTATTTCAGACAATTATACCTACAAAGAGGTCCGCTCCTTCATAGAGAATAAGGTACCCAACAAAAGCAAGTCAACTCAACTGATTAGGTATAACCGCAAAGCACTGAGCCGCATCTACCCTAAGGCACAAAGGGTGGATTCCTCCAACTATGACCCGTATCCTCTGTGGATGTGTGGCTGCCACATGGTGGCTCTTAACTTTCAAAATGCAGGTAAGATGAAGTGTAACACAGTAAATAAAGGCAGAGAGGAAATTACACAATGAGCCTTTTACGTGCACGTTCTTACACGATCATGCTTAATAAGCCGATAACGCGTGTGGTCATGTAAACGTAATAAACAGCGTTCTTTTTTATCTGTAAGAAGAAACCAGTCAACATGGGTAGATTTTTGCCCATCACAGTGATTTGAGTGGCATGTAACACCTTTGCTGGTGTTCTCACCGGCTTATCCAATGTGCGCACATGTTGAGCACATGTCTCTTCATGGTTTGACATCAAAACCAGAGAACAACGTGATTATTTTGTAAACACAGTTTTCTTGCTTGATTTTTAAATAAGCTGAATTTTGGGAGTAATCAGCATATTGGTGTGCATGTAAACTTGCACATTTTTTTTTAAAGTGAAAAGTTTAAAATTAGGATAAGGTGAGAAACATACAAAATTGAATGAATATTGTAAGAATACTGTAAGATAGGGTGACCATATTATTGTGATCAAATGCTATTAAAAATATGTTTTATACTACACTTCTCACTTTTCAGTTCTCCTGCTGTGCCCTGGTGTACTTTCCCTAAAAATATATTTTTTATTACAAACTCTCCTTTGACTGAGGTTTGGCGCTTGTCACAGTATTTTGTAAGGATACTATATGAATAGAGATGCAGGGCTCTCCCCTCACATGGCCTGACCTTTTTAATTGTATTTTCGGACTTTTTTGCCATTGACACGCAAGAGTCTGCTTTACAGGTCACATACAGAGGTTGCGTTACAAGTTGAGTTGTAAAGTTTCCATCACAATCTATTTTTATCCATCATAGTAGTTTTACATTTCCATAATACTTAAAATATTTAATGTTGTTTCAATATGGTCAGCAATTCCAGTTAAAAATATTGGGGAATGTACTTTTAAAAGTGTACTTAAGTTATTGATCTTTCTGGATGAGAGCGGCAGAGCAATCTGGCAATCAATTTTGCGTGCGCAGGCGGGTGTTTGAGAGAGAGAACGTGTACATTTTTTAAATCCCGGAAAAAAGGTTGTATGGTCACCTGTTATGAATACCCTGTCTTGTTTCTCTGTTGCCCTTTTGTTTACCATTGTTGTCACTTTTGCATTTCTTAGTTTTCACTTTAGTCCCTTATGTAACTCCATAGTCTCTTTGTTAGCGTTCGTGTTTCCTCTGTTCATTGTTTTCACCTGTCCTCATTAGTTTGCCTTTTACTTCTGTTAATCACCTTGTTATCTTGTTTGAGTTCTGTTTGTTCATTGGTCCCTTTTTCCCTTGTTTATGTATTTATACCCTGTGTCTTTGTTCAGTCTTCGATCTATCGTTGTTTGATGTTAACCCGGTGTATCTTTCCCTCGAGTTCCCTGTTTGTGTCTACCGTGGTTTCCTTAACTAGTTTATGTTTCTTTTCCCCATCGTGGGTTGTTACTTTGTGTTTCTTGACTGAATAAAGTTCAAACTGCGTTTGGATCCGCATCTCTTCGTCAGCCTCGTTACTCAAGCATAACAGAGCGATAGACCAACTATGGATCCAGCAGTTATCACGGGCCAACTGCCGGTTGCTCAACCTCAAACAAGAGGGCCGCCCTGTTGAAGACCACATCAGCGACTTCCTCGGCTGGCGAAATTCACAGACTTCCCGGACTCAGCCCTGGTGGTCTTCTTCAGGGACACTTTACACGGTTCAGCTCAGGGAGCGTTTGCGCCCGGCAGCGCTTGGTTGGACTCTCCGCGACTTCCTGGAGGTGACCTTACTGGTCTGCGGCTCACCCTACACCGTGGTCTTCGCCGAGGAGGATTCCACCTCTCCTCCCACTGTGGTGACTCCCCAGTCGTCCTTGGCGCTTCCTGTCGCGCCAGCCCCACCTGTCAGCGAGCCCGTCCCCACGCCAGTCGCCTTCCATGAGCCAGCGGCCCACTGCGTCTGCCGGAGGAGGAGAAGACGGGCTTCCGCCTCCGGCCAGCGCCAGCCCGGTCTGCGAGCCAGAGCCCACGCATATCGCGGTGAGCGAGCTAAAGCCCACGCATGTCACTGTGAGCGAGCCTGAGCCCTCGACCGTCCCAAGCCAGTGCCTGTAGCCTCAGGCGTCAGTGAGCCAGTGCCGTTAGCCTCAAACGTCAATGAGCCAGTGCCGTTAGCCTCAAACGTCAATGAGCCAGCGCCTGTAGCCTCAAACGTCAATGAACCAGCGCCTGTAGCCTCGACCGTCCCTGAGCCAGCGCCTGTAGCCTCGACCGTCCCTGAGCCAGCGCCTGTAGCCTCGACCGTCCCTGAGCCAGCGCCTGTAGCCTCGACCGTCCAAGAGCCAGCACCAGAAGCCTCGACCGTCCAAGAGCCAGCACCTGAAGCCTCGTCCGTCCAAGAGCCAGCGCCAGTGGCCGTGACCGTCCAAGAGCCAGTGCCAGTAGCCATGACCGTCCAAGAGCCAGTGCCAGTAGCCAGGTCCGTCCAAGAGCCAGCGCCAGTGGTCGTGCCCATCCTAGAACCAGCACCTCTCGAGCCTTCCAGGGCTCCTCCTCCCGAGTCTTCCAGGGCTCCGCCTCCCAAGTCTCTCGAGCCTTCTAGGGCTCCTCCTCCCGAGCTTTCCAGAGCTCCGGCTTCCGAGTTCCAGAGCTCCGCCTTCCGAGTTTCCCGAGCTTTCCAGAGCTCCGCCTTCCGAGTTTCCCGAGCTTTCCAGAGCTCCGCCTTCCGAGTTTCCCGAGCTTTCCAGAGCTCCGCCTCGAGCTTCCAGAGCTCCGCCTCGAGCTTTCAGAGCTCCGCCTCGAGCTTTCCAGAGCTCGCCTCCGAGCTTTCAGAGCTCCGCTTTCCAGAGCTCCGCCTCCCGAGCTTTCCAGAGCTCCGCCTCCCGAGCTTTCCAGAGCTCCGCCCTCCGAGCTTCCCAGAGCTCCACCTCTCAAGCCTCCTAGGGCTCCGCCTCTCAAGCCTCTCGAGCCTCCCAGGGCTCCGCCCCTCAAGCCTCTCGAGCCTCCCAGGGCTCCGCCCCTCAAGCCTCTCGAGCCTCCCAGGGCTCCGCCTCTCAAGTCTCTCGAGTCTTCCAGGGCTCCGTCTCTCAAGCCTCCCGGGCTTTCCAGAGCTCCGCCCTCCGAGCTTCCCAGAGCTCCGCCTCTCGAGCCTCCTAGGGCTCCGCCCCTCAAGCCTCTCGAGCCTCCTAGGGCTCCGCCCCTCAAGCCTCTCGAGCCTCCCAGGGCTCCGCCTCTCAAGTCTCTCGAGTCTTCCAGGGCTCCGTCTCTCAAGCCTCCCAAGCTTTCCAGAGCTCCGCCCTCCGAGCTTCCCAGAGCTCCGCCTCTCCCGAGCCTCCCAGGGCTCCGCCTCTCAAGCCTCTCGAACCTCCCAGAGCTCCACCTCTCAAGCCTCTCGAGGCTTTCTAGGGCTCCGCCTCCCAAGACCCTCGAGCCTTCCAGGGCTCCGCCCCTCAAATCTCTCGAGTCTTCCAGGGCTCCGCCCCTCAAGCCTCTCGAGCCTGCCAGGGCTCCGCCCCTCAAGCCTCTCGAGCCTGCCAGGGCTCCGCCCCTCAAGCCTATCGAGCCTGCCCCGGCTCCGCCCCCAGAGCCTCTCGAGCCTCCTGCAGCTCCGCCTACGGGGCCTCCTGTGGCTCCACCTCCAGAGCCTCCTACGGCTCCACCTCCAGAGCCTCCTATTGCTCCGCCTCCTGATCCACTCAAGCCTTTGGCTCCCCCAGAGCCTCTTGAGCCTCCCAGAGCCTCCTCTCGAGCCACTCAGCCTCACGGCTCCGCCCTCCGAGCCTCCCGAGCCTCCTCGGCTCGCGCTCGAGCCACTCAGCCTCGGCTCGCCCTCAGAGCCTCCCGAGCCTCCTATGGCTCCGCCTCCCGAGCCTCCTAGGCTCGCTCCCGAGCCTCCTCGCACGCCTCTCGAGCCACTCAAGCCGTCGACGGCTTCACCCTCAGAGCCTCCTACGTCTCTGCCCCCAGAGCCTCCAGAATCTTCCTGGTCTCCGCTCCTAAAGCCTCCCACGGTGCCGCCTACCTCGGCTCCGCCTCCTGAGCCTCTTTCAGCTCCACCTCCTGAACCTCCTTCAATTCCACCTCCGGAGCCCCCGAGCCTCTCCCGGCTCGCCTCCGAAGCCTCCATTGGCTCCGTCTTCAGAGCCTTCTTCGCCCTCGCCACCTTCGGCTCCACCTCCAGTGGCTCCGCCTTCTGAGCCTTCTACACCATCGCCTCCCTTGGCTCCACCCAACACTGTTCCGCCTCCTGACCTGCCCAAGGCCTTACCGCCTGAGTCTGCCACGGCCCTGCCTAAGCCTCCTTTGGCACCGCCTCCCAAGTCTTCTACGGCTCCGCCTCCGAAGTCCTCCTTGGCTCCACCTCACACGGCTCTGCCAGCCTCTGTCCTGTGGCCTCTTCCCAGACCTCCTGACCCAGTCCCAGTCCCGTGGCCTCTTCCCAGGCCCCCTGACCCAGTCCCTGTCCGGTGGCCTCCACCCAGGCCTCCTGACCCTGTTCCCGTCCTGAGGCCTCCCCCCAGGCCTCCTGACCCAGTCCCTGTCCAGTGGCCTCCTCCCAGGTCCCCCAAACCTATCCTTGCCCTGTGGCCAGCTCCCAGGCCTCCTGCACCTACCCTTGCCCGGTGGCCAGCTCCCAGACCATCGAAACCTGTCCCTTTGTGCCCCCATGGACTGCCTAATTGTCCCTTGTGCCCCCGTGGACTGTCTCATCTCCCTTTGTGCCCCCGTGGACTGTCTCATCTCCTTTGTGCCCCGTGGACTGTCTCATTTCCCTCGTGGCCCCCGGACTTCCTGCCTGCCCTCTGTGCCCCTTGGACTGCCTCCTGGTTCTTGTGCCCCCCCTGGTCTGCCTGTCTGCCCCCGGTGCCATCATTTTGTTCTCTGTGGGTTTTTTGTCTTTTGTCTTCTAGGATCGTCTGGAAGCCGATCCTTTGAGGGGGGGCTCTGTTATGAATACCCTGTCTTGTTTTCTGTTGCCCTTTTGTTTACCATTGTTGTCACTTTTGCATTTCTTAGTTTT
This sequence comes from Xyrauchen texanus, assembly GCF_025860055.1. NCBI lineage: Eukaryota > Metazoa > Chordata > Actinopteri > Cypriniformes > Catostomidae > Xyrauchen > Xyrauchen texanus. The sequence continues at coordinate 28,502,003 of NC_068296.1, read as the reverse complement.
CACTTTAGTCCCTTATGTAACTCCATAGTCTCTTTGTTAGTGTTCGTGTTTCCTCTGTTCATTGTTTTCACCTGTCCTCATTAGTTTGCCTTTTACTTCTGTTAATCACCTTGTTATCTTGTTTGAGTTCTGTTTGTTCATTGGTCCCTTTTTCCCTTGTTTATGTATTTATACCCTGTGTCTTTGTTCAGTCTTCGTCTATCGTTGTTTGATGTTAACCCGGTGTATCTTTCCCTCCCGAGTTCCCTGTTTGTGTCTACCGTGGTTTCCTTAACTAGTTTATGTTTCTTTTCCCCATCGTGGGTTGTTACTTTGTGTTTCTTGACTACATAAAGTTCAAACTGCGTTTGGATCCGCATCTCTTCGTCAGCCTCGTTACTCAAGCATAACATCACCCTACTGTAAAATAAAAATAAGAAGAGGAAATAATAGCGGCTCCAAAATGAATTAGCCCTTTAAATACTTTAGTTACTTCTCTCCTCAGATAAGTACACTCAGCTGAACAGCGCTCTCTTCAGTCTGAACGGAGGCACTGGATATGTCCTCCAGCCTGAGATGATGCGGTCAGATAATTATGACCCTTATCAAGAGAAGAAGAATGTCAAATATACCATCACCATTAAGGTAAGACATGATCCATATTCCCGATTCACACAGAGGAACATTCAGTTATGAGTTTAAGAACTGAACAACTCCTGCTTCTTTTTTTAAAGTAGAAATGTAATACTAATGCACCTCGATTATTCAGTTTACAGTTTGACATGGAAAATACACTACACTTCTGAACATTTTCTAACTTCCCTAAATTCATTTGTAATTTTCTTCAAAACAAAACAACACAAAACATAAATTGTTTTCATCAATACTTAGAGCCACTGTTTTCAAACTGGGAGGCGCTCATCCCCAGAGGGGCACCAGAGCATTTTAGGAGAGGCGCGTAGATTGATGATAAATTCACCAAGTGAAATCAAAAGATACATCAATACTATAAAAATGTATTGTAAATATCAATTAAAATTATTAGCTTAATAGACCGTAGCTCTATGGTGTTATAATACTGTTAATGTCATATCATGCGAGAGTGCACCCATGTTCCATTGCGCCATTACAAAGCTCACATAAGGATGTCCTTTGCTTTCTCTCTCAAAACTGGACACAACTCTCAAATATACAGTACACTGCTCCATGAAATCTCCATGCACTCGCTCAGGGAGGCCATGTGAACGCTCTAAAGGTGTCCTATGCATTGGCAATTCTATTATAAAGCCATAAAGCTTAGCTTCTGTTCATTCATAGTCTGCCTCTGTAGACGTGTTATGTCAAGGATGAAACGATACTGGAGTTTGAGTAATCAACTCGCCATTTGGCAGGTAATTGTTTTTTAGGAAATACAGCATGACATGTTTAAATTCATATTGTAAGAATGATATTCTGATGCTCGCTGATGATGTAGAGGCGTGAGCAAATAAAACCATCAAATAAGAACATCAGTTGCGACTGACGTCTTCTGTCATCTCAATGACAGAATAGCAGCTGCACAAGTTTATCAAGAATGCAGAAAATATGGAATGCGGAACGAAGTCACACGTGTCCATTATTACAAGTTCAACATAATATGGGGTCGATGGTCTTCATGTGCTTGTGAGAGGTGCATTTTTACAATAGAGATGGAGACTGGCTCATGTGATGCGAGTTTATCACTTATGTTCTCATTGTCATGAGAACAAACCTGTATTTTTTTTATAAACAATAATGCATAATACTGTTTAATATTATTAATAGAAACCTTTATAGCTGTTCATCACGCATCCGAGTTTGACACATTGGCCGAATGCGTCTGTTAGAATGTATTTAAGGGTATTGATCAGCATTGGTGAATTGCTCCAACACCTGAAATATGATGATTTTTACACTGCCTGGTCAAAAAAAAAAGTCGCTGTTTGGATTTTAAATAAGCAGATACTTAAGAGCCTATGATTGGATCATTATTGCAGTGATTAATATGTTTCAGCTGGCAACAATTATTTTAATCCTAACTGATGCAGTATGTAGCTTCTCATTTCTTAAACAACCATGTCAGAAGACGTATCACGTGGTCGTGGAAAAGATGATACTGTGTTTCAGAAGGGGCAAATTATTGGCCGGTATCAAGCAAAGAAAACAATTAAGAGGATTGCCAAAATCACTGGAACTGGGTTAAGAGCTGTCCAGCGCATTATTAAAACATGGAAGTATAGGTGGTGAACCATCAGCTTTACGGAAGAAATGTGGTCCGAATAAAATCTTGAATGATCGTGATCGGAGATCACTAAAACGCTTAAGTCACATTGTAAAAAATAGACCGATGTTTATTAGTGAAAGTAAGAGCATTTCCACATGAACAATGTGATGAGAACTTACAGGATTGGGACTAAACATCTGTGTGGCCTCAAGAGAGCCACTTGTTAGTGAGGCTAATCAGAAAAAACAACTTCAATTAGCTAGGGAGCATAAAGATTAGACTGTGGAGCAATGGAAAATGGTCATGTGGTCTGATGAGTCCAGTTTTACCCTATTCCAAAAGCGATGGGTGCGTCAGTTTAAGAAGGGAAGCTCATGAAGTGATGCACCTGTCATGTATAGTGCCCACTGTACAAGCCTCTGGAGGCAGTGTTATGATCTGGGGTTGCTTCAATTGGCCAGGTATAGGCTCAGCAACATTATGTAGCAATAAAATGAAGTCAGCTGACAACCTGAATGTACTGAATGACCAAGTTATCCCATCAATGGATTTTTCTTCCCAGACGGCATGGGCATATTCAAGGACAACAATGCCAATATTCATCGTGCTCAAATTGTGAAAGAGTGGTTCAGGGTGCATAAGGAGTCATTTTCACACATGAATTGGTCACCACAGAGTCCTGACCTTAACCCCATTGAAAGTCTTTGGGATGTGCTGGAGAAGACTTTACAAAGCCGTTTGACTTTCCCATCATTAATTCAAGATCTGGGGCAAATATTCATGCAACACTGGACAGAAATAAATGTTGTGACGTTACATAAGGTTGTCGAAACAATGCAATGATGAGTGCATGCCATAATCAAAGCTAAAGGCGGTTCAACAAAATATTAGAATATGCTAATTTATTTTGGCCAGGCAGTGTATAATATAACTCTAGAGGAAAATACCTGATAACACTTAAAATAAGTGGCAAGAATGTACCTGCTTTATTTATATTTCAAAAATATTAGGTTATGAACTTCCGGATGCGAATGGAGTATATGTGTGCGCCTCCAGCTCCTGCCACAGATTGTTTCTTATATTAACAAAAACCTGCTATCGGACACGGTGCTTTAGGAACAGAGCAAATAATGGCATGTAAATCAGCCAAACAAATGAAGAAAGACACCGTTGCCAAAGACGAGGTTTATTGATGATACATTTGCTTCTTTTGATCTATTATCGTGACGGTTTGGACTTCCCAAATCTGATTTTTTTTTAGAATCCTGCAAGTCAGAGATTATGGTAGGCCACTTGTCCAGAGTTCCCATTGTTACCCCTTAAGAACCCTTTAGACAACTTCCTTTCTCATAATGCATTGGCCAGAGGTTACATTTCTGCCATTCATAATCTGATAGCAGAGCTGGCTTCCTCTTCCTTGTCTAATCTTAAGAGTGTCTGGGAGGAAGATCTTGGTTGCTCACTTTCAGAAGATACATGGAGTTCAGTTCTCAAGCATGTCCACTCCTCATCAATATGTGTTCACTCACATTTTGAATCACTCATTCAATTTAGAGTTGTACACAGAGCCCTTATGTAAAAAGATTAAAAAAATTAATCCAATCCCATATGTAACCAAATGAAAGTGAAGATGGTACATTCATTCATATGCTCTGGACATGCCCTAAAATGAAGTGTTACTGGCGATCAGTATTTGAGGCCCTCTCAGTGATCCTCCAATGCAAGCTATATCCAGATCCTGTGGTGGCGCTATTTGGGGTTTCAACAGAGGAATAATGGTTATCGATATCAAAGCGTGAGATCCTTGCATTTACTTCCTTGTTAGCACGCAGGGCAGTGCTGCTAACACATAGTGGTCCAGAGATATATTGTCTTGCCTTTACTTGGAAAAGATTAGATATTCTTTACGTGGCTCAGGAAAAAACATTTTTTTATTTTGATTAGATGTCAAACCGGTGATATTTATTTAAATTATTTTTAAAATTATTATTTTTGTTTATTTTACTTAATTGATTTTATATATGTAGATGTGTATGTACAGGTATATGGTTGTGTGTGTATATGTTTTTATGTATGTATATGTTTGTATATATGCATGTAGGCATATGTATGTATCTGTACATGCATATGTATATATGCTGAGATATAAGGTCAGCACTGATGGGGTTTCTTTGGAATTGTTGTTGATGAGGGATGGGAAAATGTTGATTGTAATTTTGTAGCAAAAAAGGCTATGTTTTTTATTATTTACTTTGGGGGGTTAAGGGGTCTTGTAAATTTTCTCAGAGGGGGGCTTACTGTCCATGACTTTGAAAACCCCTGACTTAGACTAATGAATATAAAATTGTCTGAGTATGATTCTAAATATTTCTAGACTTCGCATATAAATGTTCCTGTTCCTCAGGTGATAGCAGCACGGCATCTACCCAAACCTGGTCGCAGCATTGCCAGCCCCTTTGTAGAGATCGAACTATGTGGCCAAACAGATGACAACAAATTCAAGACTATTGTTTGCCGTAAGACACAGAAAAACTCTTCAATTAGTATTCTGGAATTAGGAATCAGATTTTAACAAGATACAATAGCTAGACCTTTTAAAAATAGATACATATAAGAAATCAGGAAAACACACTACCTCAATGCTTAATTAATGACTTATTAATGTTAGTTTTGACAGTTAGTTTTAATATTACTTTTATAACTTTATGTAAATAAAACTTGGTAAATTGCAGCAAAATAAGCAGAGTTTGATGTGTCTGTATCCACAGATGATAATGGTCTGTACCCTGTGTGGCTTGGGCCACAACATCAGCCTTCAGAGGAAGTTACTTTCACCGTATATGAGCCAGATCTCACCTTTTTACGTTTTGTTGTCTTTGAGGAGGACATGTTCTCTGACCCCAATTTCCTGGCCCAGGCAACTTTCCCTGTGAAAGGTGTCCGCAGCGGTAAGTCTGTCAGCTTGCAAAAGAAACACTACAAAATGAAGAAACCTTTGTAAAAGTCTATTCAATGACACAAATTGGTGTTTTGGTACAAAAAAACAGGGTATCGGTCTGTCCCTTTAAAGAACGGCTTCAGTGAAAACCTGGAGCTTGCATCTCTTCTGGTGTATGTTGATACACAGCAGGTGGAGGTAAGAAACAGCTTATTAAAATCTTGTAACCCCATCCGACTTCTGAAATAGGCATGATCTCTATACATAATATTTTGTTTTAAAACTGAAGTGTGTATTTTCAGCGACACGAGGGTCACTAAACGGAATTACAAAAATAGTGATGGATCCTTCCACAGTTAGTCCCATCCCAAACTCATGCCATTGGGCGAGCAATGCTGCTGTGTTGGGTTGGTCGCAAAGTTTTGATAGTGACACAGTGATTACACTTTTCACCTAAATCCATCTATAAATGGCCTACTTATTTTCCTCTGCATATTACGCTGGAATTGGAGAAACTATTTTAACATCTAAAATATTACACACTTCAGCTTTAATAAATAGCTTGTTAGTTTCATGGAAATCCCCTGTTATATCTGACTTGTTTCTACAGAAAGCACAGGAAGAACTCTACTCCTCCTCAAAGCAATTGCAAAAGAAGGCAGAGTTTAGCAGTGAATTCTGCCTCTACGACACTCACTCCAACCTGCAGCGTGCCACAGCCCCTCATCGTCGTGATGACCTCTCGCAAGAGTTCACATACACTGAGAAAAAGTGAGTGTACTTAGTTAGACCCATCACAATTTCTGTGAGGATATTCATATCTGTCCATCGTTCTCTCTACAGGATAAATAAACAGCAAAAAATAAACAACAGCAAGTTCTACTCTTGAGGAAATAACTGTTGAATGTTTAGTTGCCTCCCTCCATGGTTCTAATGTTCTTAAGGGTCTCTTCCTCTTGGGTGCTGCTGCTCTATTACTGCTGGTGACCTCACAGACCACAAAAAAATGGGAAGTTGCAGCCATCTCACTTTTGTGCACACAAGAATAAAGTCTCTTTTGAAGGTGTAAACTATCAGCTAAATGTTCTGCCAGACTCCCAAGAGCTGTAAGCTGTAAACCTCTTTATATTGGGTTGAAACTGGATGAAGGTTTTTGTGTTAACTGTGAAACTGTTAATCAGCTGTCGTAATCAGATTGTAACATTTCTCATTTATATATTTTGCACTGTATTAAACTCTTTCTTTTTTCCTATTGAAAATAAGGAATGCATTATATGAAATAACATAATCAAGGCATGTTATTTATTTTGTTTCTTTTCATGTTTTTAATATGCGCATTAGTTTGGTCAGATATTGAACATAATAATAAAATGTTAAAAGAGGTTAATGTGCTACGAGTGATAATTGTCGATTTGAAACCTAGAATCTGAGTGTAAAAGTTTACAGTTGACAAGCATGTGTCAACTTCTGTCATAATGATGTCACCCATACTTGTATACACACATGTGTATATATACACACCGATCAGCCACAACGTTAAAACATCAGCCTAATATTGTGTATCCACCCCATCCCCCCTGCGCTGCCAAAAGAGTGCCAACCCGCATCTCAGAATAGCATTCTCTGATGATATTCTTCTAACCAAAATTGTACAGAGTGGTTATCAGAGCAAATCCCAGGAGATCAGCAGTTACAGAAATGCTCAAACCAGCCCATCAGGCACCAACAATCATGCCACTGTCCAAATCACTGAGATCCCATTTTTCCCCATTCTGATGATTGATATGAATATTAACTGAAGCTCCTGACCTGTTTCTGTAGGATTTTATGCTTTGCACTGCTGTCACACGATTGGCTGATTAGATAATTGCATGGATGTTTGATGGTGCCAGATGGGCTGGTTTGAGTAATTCTGTAACTGTTGATCTACTGGGATTTTCACACACAACAGTCTCTAGAATTTACTCAGAATGGTGCCAAAAACTAAAAACATCCAGTGAGTGGCAGTTCTGTGGATGGAAATACATTGTTTATGAGAGAGGTCAACAGAGAATAGACAGACTGGTTTGAACTGAGTCTACGGTAACTCAGATAACCACTCTGTACAATTGTGGTGAAAATAGCATCAGAGAATCTGAGAGGCAGGTTGGCGCTGTTTTGGCAGCACGAGGGGGACCTACACGATAATAGGCAGGTGATTTTAATGTTGTGGCTGATTGGTATATATACAGTACTCAGCATTAATGAGTGCACCCCCTCTGAACATAAAGATATAATTCTATTTCTAAATGATTACTATTACAATTTATGCAAAGATGACAAAATTGAAATTTAACATATACTTAATAACATAATCGAAATATATGTTATCAATATCTGTAAAATAATTAAATTAGGCAGTTTTCCTTAAGTAAAGGGTTGCAAAAATGAGTACACCCTTGAATAAATTCAAATAGTGTACAATATTTTAGTAGAATGTCTTCCTTAACTTTTAAATACTGCTCTGACCCTTCTTGACATCAAGAGTGTACAAGTTCATGACACATTGTCACGCTCTTCCACTTCCACTCCTGGAGGATAACCTCCTTGTGTACTCCTTGGGCATGGTCATGGTAAACATCTGTGAGTTCATTATGCCATTGATGAAGTACAATTCCCCCACACCTTCAGCACACTTAAATCCCCATATAAGAACTTTGTCACCACTGTACATTACTGTGGGTACCATGCATTTTGGATTCCATCAGATCCAAAAACAAAAAATGACTTTAGGCTCATGAGACAAGCTTTTAGATTCTCAAAGGTCTGCACCTTATCAGTATGGGCCTTGGCAAATACTAAACAAGCTTTTTATGCTTTGGGTTCTTCAGTGCCTTCCTGTGTGGATGACAACCATGCATTCCACTTCTTTGCAGTGTGTCTTACTGTGTGATATGAAACAGTCCATCCAGTTTGCCAGCTCTGAGGCATGTGCTTTGCAATTCTTAGCAAAAATCGCTCATTATGAGGTGAAAGCTTACAGTGAATGTTTGAACATTTCAGCAATCTTGTCACAAATCTATACATTTAGAATGTCTGTGTTTCTTTTGCTACTGTGTTTTGAGCCAATAACAGTGATTTGCTAATACTCTTGAACCATTGTTCCCTTTTGTGCAATTAAATCATATTCTTTTTTTTGGCATGTGGTTTTTGACATGTGGTCCACATGTTGTCGGCATTGAGTCTGAGAGTGATTCAATGAGCTAAGTAACATTCTACACTTTAACCAACTTGTCTATTTGAGTGTGTTGGTTCAATAGAATAATCTGTTGATCAATGTCCCTCATCTAGCACCAGAAAATATTTTTATGTTATAAAGTTTTATATTATAACTTTCAGGAAGTTGTACTCATATTTGCTACATGGCCTTTTATCATTATCATGTCATTTTTGTAATGTTTAGTATTGAGATGTTTCATTAGTATCTGATAAAACTGTTCATGCAACTCAAATTAGTAGAGTTGCTTAAACATTACATTATAAATGAACACCAGATTTAACTCATTTAAGCTGTGTACCGTTTGTACTATATATATATAGTACAAACGGTATATATAATGTGTAAAATACATACAGTATATATAATGTGTAGTACTATATAATACATATTTTTCACTCCACAGTGGTTAATTATTTTTGTTCTATAGCCATGCCAAAATGCTGGTATTCTTGTGGAATCCCATCTTCTAAACAAGGGAAGCTGAAATTAAGAGAATTCACATACACAACAAGTGACTGCACTGCCCAGCTTCTTGATGCTGAATGCAATACTTAGACCTAATACTAGGAAGAGGGTTTATCATACAAAAAGATGTACTGTAATCTAGATCTAAAAGAGGAAGGTATGAAAATAAAAAACACAGGTGATTTGATAACCAGGTGCTTCCACATAATTTACAGTTCAAAAGAGTACAAAGGTTTTGTGTCAGAGAGCACTACAGTGTCTTGCAGGAGAAGAATGGAAAGATCCAAAGGACACTAAAAGGAAATGAAATATGATATGATATTGATAACTGAAATTCACAGGAATATGAAAAATGTCTTAAAAGGAAAACTACAAATATCTCAGAAATGAAAGTGCACAAAAGGGAAAGCCCCTGGACATAAGGGAAAAAGTAGTACAAAGAAGAAAATACAGGACTACAGAATTTCAACAAAAGCACTGATGACAAACTTTAATAAGGAACAATTATAGAACAAATGTCACTTTCTGCATATGAATGAAGATTAGCATAACATAAAAAGCTCAAACAACAAAGGTCCTCATTCCTCTAAGCCAGCATTACTTATACTACATGGATCCACATGAAAGTCATAAATGTTGGGTCATGCCATATTTTAAAGAGGTCATGACATTAGGAATACAAGTTTTCTTGATTTGTTTTACATATAAGAGGTCATTGTTCTATAAATACATTTAGTAAGTTTCAGAACTCAAAACCTCCTCTCCAGTCCGAAAAGAGCATCTATTGTTTCCACTCTGCAAACAGGCTCATTTGTAATCTCACAGTGTAATTTGAATATCTGCAAATTAACATACTGTTAATGTTGTTTGCTTTTAACCAATGAAGATTAAGATGTCCAGTAAGGTCCCCAGATGTTATGTTCTTGGTTGCATAGCTTTCAGAGGATCCCAAAGTTAGGAATGAGTGGCTTAAATGTATTTAAACAAAGTTCCTGAATGCCTCAATGTCGGACTATACCTTTTTTGGTACATTTCTCTATGGATAATGAACATTTAAGAATTACTCAAAATTAAACATTGTAATGTGCTTGTCCTTCAGAGTAGTCAATTGGGCATTCACTTGTTTGGGTAAAAAAGTTACTTGTCCAGAGAGAAAGAAAGACAAAAGAAAGAAAAAACAAAAGCCTCATTTGCCATCATTTACAGCTAGTTGGTAAATTCACAGTAAATTCAGAAAACAAAAGATGTTAGGCAGAATGTTCATCTCTACTAATTACTAAGTAGTTTTGATTTGAGCCATTTATATGTTATCGGTCTTTGGAACTGCCAGTCAGCTGACTTCCTTCCTGTCAGTGCTAGCCAATCATATCTCAACATCCAAGCCTTGAATGAGATCTGGATTCGACCAGTTGGCACTCTCCACCAACTTCATTTTCTTCCACACTCCCTGTCCGATCGGAAGGGGTGGGGGAACAGGTTTGGTTATGTCCAATACATTTATTGCAATTTACACAATTTGTTAATTTGCGTGTTTTGTTTTCAATGAGCCCAAGAGAGTGCATGTCATGCCTTTCTTCACCGAAATGCACTGACTGCCAATGGTTGCTCGCGTCAAGTTTTAGGCATTGATGCACACTTACAGAACAGCCACTGGTTCTGTACCCCCCCATTAACATTCACTACTTCGAATCTATGTGCCCTCCAGAAGCTTGCAGTCGGCAGGAGCCCGTGGTGCCAATTCACAGAGGCACAAAATCGCTTTCTCTCACTTTCACTGTTCCTCACTGGTGGAACGTCCTTCCAAACTCCACCCAAGCAGCTGATTCTATAACTACTTTTAAGAAACATCTAAAGACACATCTCTTTCGTGAGCACTTGACCAAATCCTACTAATACTACCTAATATTATGGTATTTATATTACTATATTATTATGTATATATTTAAATACTTTTAATTAATTAATTAACTGATTTCCATGACAGAGAAAATACCTGTATAGGTCTGATAGAGTCTAGAGCAGACATGCACAACTTATGGACCGGATCCGGCCCCCCATATGGTTTAATCTGGCCCATGGCTCATTAATTCTAAAAGCTTTTTTTTTTTCTTGCATTGAGACCTGAGGCAGCTCCAAAATATTATATACAGCCAATCTGTGTCCATTCTTGAGGCTGCTTGTGCTGTTTGGTGCTAATAAAGGGGCAGTCACACTACACTTTGCACTCAATTCACTCCAATTCAAACGCATCTGAACATGGGAGACTGGAAACGCAAGCATTTTGCAAAGAAATTTCATATGAAACTGCGTACCAAAGTTCAAGCTTGGTGAACTCTGAACAACACGTGACCAATAAAAGATCGCAACGTCACGCGCTGACCTCTTGACTCAATATAAAGATTACATGGGGGGCCTGGTTAGCTCAGCAAGTAAAGACGTTGACTACCACACCTGGAGTCGCAAGTTCAAATCCAGGGTGTGCTGAGTGACTCCAGTCAGGCTTCCTAAGCAACCAATTGGCCCGGTTTCGAGGGTTGGTACTTTGGGTTAACCTCCTCATGGTTGCTATAATGTGGTTCTCGCTCTCGGTGGGGTGCGTGGTGAGTTATGCGTGGATGCCACGGAGAATATCGTGAAGCCTCCTCACATGATAGGTCTCCGCGGTAACTTGCTCAACAAGGCATGTGATAAGATGCGTGGATTGACAGTCTCAGACGCGGAGGCAACTGAGATTCGTCCTCTGCCACCCGGATTGAGGCGAGTCACAACGCCACCACGAGGACCTACAACGCATTGGAAATTGGGCATGCCAAATTGGGGAGAAAATCCAAAATAAATAAATAAATAAAAATAATACAAATTTTAAAGCTGCTGGTTTTATTGTTGCAGGAAAGTGAGTAGACAATATATTTAAATGTTTGATATAACAATATTTGTTTTTCTGATTATTTGTTAATTTGTCTGTGAAAAAAGTGATTAATTCATCAGCTGTTAGAGAGGATGTGGGAGGGGGAGAGAAGAGGAGAGATGTGAAAGTTTTAAAAAGCATGTGAATGTCAGAAGTTCTCCACCGTGACATCATATACTGGTCCGTTGTGTTGTACAAAAAAAAATCAAAGCCTACAGCCGTGGACAAAATTATTGGCAGTGACTTACATTTTGTGTTTCGCAAAGTTTTCTGCTTTAGTTGTTGTGGTGTTGATTCACATTGTTTCTACATTATTGTGCAGAGTGATCCGATGCATTTTAAATAATTGCAAAAAGCTTAATTGGCCAAAATTGAACTTTATCACAAAAACCCAATTTTCACTTTTTTTGGCCCTGGCACAAAATGACCAGCTAACATAATTTCATTAATCATATCAACAGCACCTGGACAAGTGTGAACGAGTACTAGTAAGGCGTAATCACTCTATCATTCTGATTGGATTATAAGAGTAGACTCATTGCTATAAAAGGAAGAAAGAAGTGCTTCCAATCATTGTGTTCTTGTTAGCAATGTTTACCTCTAAAGAAAGACATGCAGCCATCATCGTTTTGCATCAAAATGGCCTCACATGCAAGGAAATTGCAGCAAAGAATATTGCACCTGAAAGAACCATTTATGGTTTACATTTTATAGGACATCCCAGAGTGTCCAACAAGCACCAGGACCGTCTCCTCCTGAGGAGTCAGCTATGGAATCGTGTCACCACCAGTGCAGAGCTTGCTCAATACTGGCAGCCGGTTGGTGTGAGTGCATCTGCACGCACAGTGAGGCAAATACTTTTGGACAATGGCCTGGTGTCAAGAAGGGCAGCAAAAAAGCCACTTCTCCAAGAAAAACATCAAGGACAGATTTAAATTCTGCAGGAAGTACAAGGATTGGACAGCAGACAACTGGTGCAAAATTATTTTCTCTGATGAAGACACCCTCCGACTGTTTGAGACATCTGGAAAATCGATAGTCTGGAGAAGAAAAGGTGAACGCTACCATGAGTCCTGTGTCGTGCCAACAGTGAAGCATCCTGAGACCATCCATGTGTGGGGTTGCGTTTTATCCAAAGGAGGGGGCTTTCTCACAATTCTGCACAAAACACTGCCATGAATAAAGAATGGTATCAAAACGCCCTGCATGAGCAACTTCTCCCAATGACCCATTTTCCAGAATGATGGAGCACCATGTCACAAGGCAAGAGTGATAATGAAGTGGCTCGGAGATCATTACATTGAAATTTTAATGTAATGTCGCTTGATTACATTGATCTTAATCCCATAGAGAACCTGTGGCCAATCCTCAAAAGGCGAGTGAACAAGTAGAAGCCCACAAATTGTGATCAACTCCGAGCACTAATAAGGCAAGGATGAATCACCATCAGTCATGATTTGGCCCAGAAGCTGATATCCAGCATGCCAGAGTGAATTGCAGAGGTTATGAGAAGAATAAGGGTCAACACTGTAAATATTGACTCTTTGCATAAATTGAGTATTTTTGCCAATAAAAACCTTTAAAACTTATGAAACGATTATCATTGTTTTCCAGTATACCATAGAAACATGTTAAAAATAATCTACAAATACTGAAGCAGCAAACTTTGCAAAACATAAAATCGATGTCACTGCCAATACTTTTGGACACGGCTGTAGTGTGACTACCCCTTAAGTTTGCAGGCAAACCTTTGCAGTGTTTAACTTTATTATAAAACATAAACATAGATCTCAGCATCATTGACATGTGAGCAAAAGCAAGCAGCAGACATATTTATTGTTTTTAGTTGTGTAATTTAGAAATGTTGAAGTCCCTCGCACCTGTATGTGAATCTAACGCTTGCCATAATCATTGTATCATAGTCATGCAGCCTGTTCAATTCAATTGAATTAAAAAAAAACTTTATTGTCTATTACATGATGATAGAAAATTGGCTTAGGTTAGAGGCTCACAAACAACATCCATACATAAACCCATGAAAGAGAAGATACAATTACATTACAGCTTAAGAGCAAGTGTGCAAGTCTGCATAAAGAAAAGAAAAAAATGAAAAATAGTGACAGTCTATTTGGCCTTATTTAAAATGGATACAGCAGTGAGAATAAACAAGTTATTGTAAATTCTCTATTTGGCCAGAGGCGCTCTGAAATGGCTGCCTTATTGTAGTAGCTGAAATGAGTGATGAAGGGGATATGAAGAGTCCATAGATGAGTCTGCCTTTCTTTTTACTACATGACTGTGAAGGTCTGAAAGTTGGATTTGAGAGGTGCGGTAATTTTGGTTGCCAGCTTGATGATTCTTGTGAGTTTTTATTTACATTTCACTGTAAGAAAGTTATACCAGGATGCAATATTGAATGTGAGGACTGATTTGATGAGTGCTACTGTTAAAATAACCTATCTAACATTAAAACCTTTCAGGTCTTTCAGGAGCTTTCCTGTCGGCGCTTTGTTTGGGCCATGGCTTGCGTGGCTTTACCAGTGGTTCGGTGGCAACATTTGGTGGCGTTGACACAGCTGGTGTGGGTTTTTTAGCTGGGCCTGGACCGAGACAGAGCAGGAGCGCAGTTGTGATGAAGTACTGCTCCATTTTCGCATAAAATGTCATGACATAGCGCTCAGAAATTCTATTCAAAAAGCCTCCAAAAAGGGGGATGACGCATTGTCCCAAGTATCAGAACCGCTGAACGAGACCGAGACCGATCAGATTGACATGCACTAGTGTATCAGCAGACGCGTTTCATGGAGATTGAGGGGCTCGCAGGACGTATGTCAGCACGAGGTACACCTCAAATTCATCCTGCTCGACCTCGCGGCCCCGCCATGCCTCCTCGTGTGACCCCTGGGGTATCACTGGTTGGGAGGGCGCATGAGGCTGAAGCTGCGTTCACACTGCCAGCTACTTTGTCGATGCATGTCGCCAGTGGCTGGCGTTTAGGTCACTAGTGGTTTGTATGGAGAGTCTAAACAGCACTATTTCTTTACAATTAATATTATTATAAAAATATTAGGATCACGTGAGCCATCTTCTCTCATATTGGCTGTCGCTCCCGAAAGTCGCTCTTCATTTGCATAAAGTTCAACATTTCTCAACTTTGTAGTGTCGCTGGACACGCCCACGTCCGGTGGCCAACGGTCGCCGTCACTCGTGTTGCCGGAAGTCGCCAGCTCTCATTGAAAATGAATGAGATGAGGTTGTTTTGTCGCTGCGTGTCACTGGCAGTGTGAACGCAGCTGGAGTCGTCCCTCAGAATGAGAGCGATTCGTGAGCGCAGCATCTTGAGACTAATGCCTATATGTGCAGGATAACCTTTTGTAATATTTGGTTAACCGTAAGAGTTCACAAATGGTTATTGTGTTATTTGTCGGGAGTTGGACTAGGGAATAAAGAACATTTATTGCCATGGATGCGTCAAACACAATCTCAGATTAGAATGGAATAAAGTGCACAGTGAGGTATGAGCCGAAATAGCACAATACATAGATCTTCAAATGATAAAATCACATTAAAGTCACACAAAAATAATCTCTGTCATTGCCTGCAACATAGAAGGCATATTCTTAATAAATGGAAAAGGCGCAATTCATATTTTAGATTATATTATTATTACTTTTGGTTGCTCTGATATACAGCCCCTTAAGCACAACATAGACTTTTTAAATGAGTTTGCAGACTTCTTGGGGGAATTTACACCGAAATATGATAAACTGTTAATTCTTGGAGATTTCAATGTTCATGTATGCTGCACAGTGGCCGCATTAGCTAAAGAATGTATTACTCTGATTAATGCATTTGTCCCTACTCATCATCTTGGACACACACCTAACCTGGTGTTTTCATAAGGCATTTCTCTTTATGATCTTGAGGTATTTGATAATGGGTTTTCTGACCATAAATTTGTCATGTTTCCTGTTCCTTGGGTATCTAATACTTCTAAAGCCACTACATTTGTCAGTCAATCTTGTTTAATTACCTCAACCAGTAGCAACGCTTTTTCATTACGTTTTTGAGATACTGTTCAATCAGTGGATGTCAGTCAATTTGATCTGAGTGTAGAGGAGCTTCTATTTATGCTCAATTCCATATGTTTAAATGTTTTAGACTCACTGGCTCCTGTTAAGACTTTAAAACTTAAACCTAGATCTGAGCCCTGCATTAACGATAACATCTGCTCTTTCAGGTAGACCTGTAGAAGAGCGAAAAAAGTGAAAAGTGGAAAAAGGGCATGCTCCAGATTTCCTTTGAAATACTTAATGATTCATTTTCCAAATTCCAGAAGGCAGTGAGAGTATCAAAATCCAGGTATTTTGCATTAACAAGAATTACCATAGACCCAAAACTCTTTTCAATGCTGTTGTTAATCTAACTGTTTGTGTCAAAAACTGTGTGATGATTTTCTTAATTTTTTTGTTAATACGATCAATAATATAAGATTGGGGATATCCATTTTCCAAGAAACAAGTTTTTGATGCAGTGGGTCCCTACTTTTTGACTATGATAAATCGATGTTTTGAAACCAGTGCTGTACCTGATGTGTTAAAACATGCTACAGTTTATCCCTTGCATAAGAGATCTTTTATTACAAAGATCTTTGAGAAAATAGTTTTACAACAACTGCAGAGTTTTCTTGACAGAACACCACTCGACAGAGACTGCACTTTTGAAGGTTTTAAATGATATTTTACTACCTGGCGACGCTGGGGACTTTGATGTGCCCCAGGGTTCTATCTTAGCTCCCATTCTTTTTTCATTATATATGCTTCCATTGGCTTCTATCTTTAGGAAGCATGGGCTATCATTCCATTGCTATACAGATGATATTCAAATCTATCTGCCCTTAAAAAAAAGTGTTCTGATGGCTTGGAAGCACTTATGACATGTTTGTCTGATGTGAAGGCTTGGTTGTCTTTAAATTATTTTAATTTTAATGAGAGTAAAACTGAAATATTAGTGTTTGCTCCATCGGATTCTTTTAGTACTCCCAAAATAAATCTCTGTGTTTTATAATTTTATGTGAAGCCTTGGGTTAAAAATCTGGGTGTGGTTTTTGATGATGGTTTGAAATGTGACAAACAAATAAATAAAGCTGAAATATAGGGGTGACCGCACCTTTTCGGTAGCTGCACCCAGATTGTGTAATGCTCTGCCCCTCTGTATTAGATCTGCACCATCACTATCTGTTTTTAAATCTCTTTGATTTTGCACATAAACGATGAGGAAGTTTTATTGCACTGTATTTTAGTAATGATTCTGTATTGTCTAACTGTTCTCTTTTTTTATTGGGCAGCACATTGGTCAACCCTGGTTGGGTTTAATGGTGCAATATAAATAAAATTGACAAATTGACAATGTAGTGTTTGCAACACTGACAACTTTATTGATTATAAACAGGAGCGAAAGCATTGCTCGCTTACAAAGACTCAGTACAACACCATTTGCATGCCAACTTGAAAGGTTTGCAGATCTGTAACATCTTAAATTCAGTTAATATGAAAGAAAAAATTAAGATTATGCAGCCCGCTTAAATATCTAACACAATCTTCCCATGCATGCAGCCACTTCTGCTAAATAGGTGCAGATGCCATTTTCATTCACACATACAGCAACTCAAACAATTTATTCAGGCATATAATACATTTGTTTACAGAAACAGACAGACACACTATCCCAAAAGCACCACGATAAAAGCTGTACTCACTGTGAACACATACTGATTATCATGCAGACACATCTGTTTACATTAGCGCTTGTTTTACACACGCACACACACACACACACACACACACACACACACACACACACACACACACACACACACACACACACAAACACACACGTGTTGTGTTTCCATAGACATAATTATTTTTATACTGTACAAACTATATATTCTATCCCCTAAACCTAACCTTCACAGAAAACTTTCTGCTTTTTTACATTTTCAAAAGAACATATTTTACTATAATTTATAAGCTGTTTTCCTCATGGGGACTTACAAAATGTCACCACAAGCTCAAATATTTTGGATTTTACTATCCTTATGGGGACATTTCATCCCCAGCAAGTGATAAATACACGCTCACACACACACACACACACACACACACACACACAATTTCCGAGATGTCTATAATAGACTTGATTCATATATATTCTTTCAGGTTTATTAAAGGGTTAGTTCACACAAACATAAAAACTCTGTCATCATTTACACACCCTTATGTAGGTCCAAAGCCATTTGATTTTCTTTCATGAAATACAAGAGGAAAAAGTAAAAAAAAAAATGTATTATGCTCCTTTTTCATACAATGAAAGTGAATATTAAATGAGGCTGGCAGTGCATAACCTTCTGCCTAATAACTATTGTGTTCAACGGAAGTCATACGGGTTTGAAACAACATGGGGGTAAGGAAATGATTTCATGGTTTTTATTTTTGGCTGAATTAACCCTTTAATTGATTTGACTCTTTTAGGTTAAGAGTCAATCCTTTAAGTGACCAATGTAAATGTGTGTTGGACATCTCTAAGTGTAATGTTGGTAAGATCTGTAACATTTATTACCTGTGTAAATACACACCAAAGATAAAAGCTGTTATTTACACTCTTTAATTCTCAGCATAAAGATTAATAATACTCTGTGCCCTTATGAAAAAACTTTCTTTACTTAGCAAAATAAGACCTCATACTCTTTTTTCATTTGATTGCTCTCCTCAGCACACAAAACCAAACATCAAAGACCCCTTGTGGTAGCCCTGATGAATGAGGAAAGAATGAGGCTACTTGAGTTCTTGAGTTGAGTTCACGGTTGTTTATCTCTCTTTAACAACAGATTCCACCCAAACACACATTTGATCTTAATGTTATTGTGCTTTATTACAATATACCATGTATCTATCTAATTCTATGTATTTCTGATGACCGATATTTGAGAAGTGTCTGTGAATACCTCCCTTACTTTCCAATATAGAGAATAAAGAAAATGGAGTCCAAAATCTAAATAGCTGTTGATATGTCAGACAAATTTCGGATTTGGGATTGTTGTCAGTTTTAATCATCATAATTAAATGAAATAAACATTTGAAATATATCAGTCTGTGTGTAATGAATGAATATAATATCCAATATTCACTTTTTGAATGGAATTACTGAAATAAATCAACTTTTTGATGATATTCTAATTATATGACCAGCACCTGTACAATACTGTGAGGGGGTTTCAACTGTCTCTGTGTTTTCGTTTTAATAAAATTCTGTACTCCATAATGTTTATGTTTAGTCTGTTGATGTTCTCTCAGGGTCTGGTGTAATAGTTGGCTAAGTTTCTTTACACACAATGATTTTTTTCTGCTCATTGTGCAGAGTAGGTGCTAAAATATTACAATACCAAAAGTATCTGTTGTTTGTATTTTACTGAAATATAATGATACTTTGTTCAGTATAACTTGCACTGAACTGTAGTTGTAATACACTAAACTGCAACTGTATTACACCGAACTATATTTGTAGATTCACTTATATTATGGACAACAAATTAGACCACAGTTATCTATAATAATAAACAAAAGGGGATGACAGAAATCGCCTCGGTTAGGTACGTAACCTTGATTCCCTGAGACAGAAAGAGACGTTGCGTAATGAGGCAATGGGAACACATCAGTGGTCACATGGTATGAAGTCCCGTACAATCACACCATTCATTGGCTGATGGTCCTCAAGTGATGCCCATAAGGAGCTATGTCACAGGCTCCTTATAGGTGCCCACTTTGGTGCCATTATGCAGACAATAGTGAGTATGGCCAGCTACACCCTGTCTTGTTACCTTGCCCCAAAATGCTCCTGTAAATATTCCAGCACTGAACCAGTAGGGCAGTGAACTGAACCTTAATTTCGTGCTGAACACCAGGAGGTGAAAATACACCCCTTAAATATATATAGCCTTTTCCTTGCTGGGGCTCTAGCATTCAGAATGATATTAACCATAGTGGGGGATAAACCATCATTCATAAGCCATCCGGGGGTGCCAAATGCTGTCCGGTACCCGAGACAACATGTCCTTGTGACTGGAATCTCCCACGGCATCCCGTCTAGGAGAGAGACCATAGTCGAAAACCATATGTGAGATGGCCAATATGGCACCACTAATAGGAGCTGAACTCGACCCTCCCAAACCCTCTGCAGAACTGTGTGCAGCAGGCTGATCATTGGAAACGTGTAAAGATGCGCTGTTGGCCTCTGATGCGCATCGATGCTCTTGAGAGTGAGAACCACAGATGACAGTGTGATGTGTCTCTCGAGGCAAACAGGTTCACTTCTGCTCTGACGAACCTCCTCCAGATCTGTTCCACAAACTGAGGATGTAATGTCTATTTTCTGGGTATCAAACCTTGTCTGGACTGGAGATACACCCCCAAATTCAAATGGCATGGAACATGTACGGTTCGTAGAGACAGAAGCATCTGATCGATATAAGACAGCACCATCTTGTCGTCCGAACGAACGAGGACATGACTGTTTTGATTGTCCGGAAGGAAAAATCTTAATGCCAACAGCACCGGCAACATCTCCAGGTAGTTTATGTGCCAGTCTAGCCGCTGGCCCCTCCATATTCCGTAACCTGGATGGCCTTCATACACAGCGACCCAACCCATGGAGGAGGTGTCTGTCGTTATCACTTTGTGTCGACATACGTGTCCCAATGGAATGCCCGACATCAGAAAGCAGGTCCGTCTCCATGGTAATAGAATTTGGCAACATCCACGCATCACTTTGAAAGGAGGAAGTACATGCCTCAGTGGTTGAAGTCCCTTTAAGGCTTACTTTTGGCGGGTGCCCTGCAATCAGTGGTACAGTGGAGGGGAGCTTCTGTGCCTATGCTACTGTGGCTGATTGAATGGGGTTTAATAATATTTTTGCCTTTATTGTATTTAGGCATATATGGCAGTCGCCCTGAAATGTACTCACAGGAGGGACGCTCATTGAGACAATGTCTACCCTGGCGTTTAGAGCAGGAAGAGTGTGAAAACATGGGGGGAATTGGAAACAAGCTGGTCAGCCATGACGGCCTCAGCATTTATTATTGTTTATAACAGTGTGCTTTGTGTAAACTTATGCTTGTTGTACATTGAGTTTTATTATTCATGCCGCGAGACCTTGGTCATGGAGGCAGAGGCAAAACTCAAGGTGAATACATTCAATGCTCATTCGCCAGCGTAATTTACAGGGGGAAATGGAGCTAAATTGGTTATTGAGAATGGGTTGGACACTAAACATCTCCTAGCATATACCATGGGGGAATAACGTGTAGTACTTGAGACAAAGTGCTTTTGTACACTGGAGAGATTTAAGCATGCCACAAGACACTTGGTCAAGGGGGGCAGAGGTGAGATTTTAGTTAAACATGATTAACCAACATGATTCAATGGGGGAGAATGAGACACAATTTCGATCTTCATCAATTAACACATTAGTGGGCTTTTGCTGCCCGGAAGACTGTGGTCGTCTGAACGCCGCATATCCTAACTCCAAGCGCACATGTGAGAAGCGAACATTCAGGGGGAAGTGTTTACTAACCTCAATTAGTATGAGGAGGCACATAGTCACCCTCGCAAGTAAAAGCACTGCCTTGAATGACTTGTTCCCCATCATGAGCCGCTGTGGGAGATTGTGTAAAAGACACTCTTTAATCCTATGTGCTTGGTTGAACTGGAAAACCATCGTGTGTAGATCCAACAGCTGTCTAAATAGAGCGACGTTCTGCAGTCATCAAAATTTTGAGCAGAAATAGCAGTGAGCGTCTCTTCTTTCGCAAGACCGCCCAGGTAATCCATTGAAACGGGCAAAACAAAATGAGTTCAAATACCTTGCATCTCCTGATAGAATCCCAAGAGAATAATGGCACCAATGAAGCACTCTGCGCATTAGTTCGCCATCACTCAGTTGGGGAATTTTCTCTTCTTCCAGCCTCCTTATTCTGCGGCCGAGGTTCACCAGTCCATGCGGGATCTCATACGCCACGCGATAGCACTCCGAACAGGGAAGAGAGAGAGAGAGAGAGGCAGAGATCGTGCCTCCAATTGCCACATTCATGCAAGCTTTCTTAGAACTAAAAAGACAACAGACAATAGGGGCAATGGGACCCATTTTGTTTTCTTACCGTTCTTATACATGGTTTCTTATTGGTGGCATCTCACAAAGCACGTGGCTTCGCATGCAGATTCACCAGAAAATGGCCGCTGAGCTGGGCCAAATGCCAGCCATCAAGAGCATGTCTGATGGGCGAGAGTGGCACTTTCGCTTGACAAACACTTGACAAACACGAGGAAGAGTCCGGTGTCTGTCCGTACTCTAATTTTTTCTTTTCACAAATGGCTCCGGATAGCACCTCGTGGCAAGACAATGCGAGCCTTGATGAAATTCTTCCTTGTTCTCGTCAGTCCTTTACAATGCAGGTTTTCTTAAGCTGCATAGGAATTTTGCTCTGAATGCATTAACTCTCAAAAAGGGATGAAAGTTAATCCTCTCTTTGACGTGAGTCACCAGAAAACAACAAGGGCTGAGACAATATTCCTGCACTGAGGTAAAGAAAATCTGAGGAAATGGCGCCGAATCGAGCACCTATAAGGAACCCATGACATAGCTCCTTATTGGCATCGCTTAAGCTCCAATGAATTGGCATGATTGTATAGGACTTCAGACCACGTGACCACTGACATGTCCCCATTGCGTCATTATGCAACATAGAAGTTCTTTCAAAAGAGAACTACTTGCAATAGACCTTATTCACAGCAGTGCCATCTTTGATTTTTGACTGGAATGAATGAGGCTGTGAGGGATAGGGGTACAGTCTCTTCAATGGGCTGTGCAGTTGTTGAAAGGGTTTTGGATCGTTCCACTGACGAAACCTTGAAAAATATCATCCCAAGGGATCTCAGTAAACAAAACAAAAAACTCCACATATGATCTCTGAGCTTTTTGATAGCTTTATTCAGTACATTTCATTAAAGTGACACTAAGCCTATCCCTCGCAGCCGGGTTTTCATTCCCGTCAAAGATGCTGCTACAGTGAATAAAGTCTAAGGACGTCTGTGGTGCAAAATGGGATCCGTTCCCCCATAAACTTGCATTTTAAGTGTGTAATAGTCAAAACATTTTCAAGATATATATTTTTTGTGGTAGCCTGCTAGACAGAATGCCACAGATGCTGTTGATAGAGCTTAGTTGTATTTAACCCAGAATATTGCTTTATTTTTTTTACTTTAGAACTAGTCTCAAATTAAACCTTAAGGGGTACCTCAGTGATCTCTCTCTCTCTCTCTCTCCCTCCAGATAAGTCCATTCAGCTAAACAGTGCTCTCTTCAGTTTGGACAGAGGTACAGGTTATGTAATTAAACCAGAATGGATGCCAGACATCAAAACAAAACATCAGAATCAGAGTAAATAATCCACTTTTCGTTTTACACTTCATTCCTTGTTAATTCGGTCTATTATTTTTCTAGAACGATGACTGTGAAATGCGCAATCAAGATACAAGAATAGAATCCGTTTTTCTTCTCTTTATATTTGCAAGGTACAATTGTAGAAAAAGGCAATGTTCTGTTTCTTGCAGGTAATAGCAGCTTCCCAATCTGAATTACATTGTCAGTCCATTTGTGCAGGTTCATACAGAAGCAGTATAGGTCAAGCAGACAACTATAATTTCAAGACTACTTTCTTCAGTAAGGGAGAGGGGTTAAGATATTTGAGAGTTTTAAGTACACAAAAAGAATGTTATTCTGTTCGTTTAATTGATATTCAGTAAACAGGGGATTTTGAGCTCCAAAAGAAGCAAAACGTATTTTTACAGATGTGGTCACTATTCTTTTATTAACTGTTCTTGTATGGCAAGAGCTGCAAAACAGTTCTTAAAAAAAAAAATTCTTGTGTGCTCCACGTTTAAGTGACCTTTTTTCTTTAAGTGACTTGGATAACAGCAGTGTCAAATGATGATGATATCCTCATAGAGAGCAATGGACTAAATCCTGCTTGGCTGGGCCCAACAAATCCACCAAAATATTTTGAGGTGGATGAGCCAGACCTCTCTTTCCTGCACTTTGTAGTTTATGAGAATTACATGTTCTCTGATGGTAATTGTCTCACCCAGGCAACTTTTCCTTTTATTCGCTCAGGTAAGTCCATCCAAAATATTTTAGCAAAATTTTTTTTTAGATGTTAGAAGTGTTGTACTGTAAAGCCCCCACATTTTGAACTAGTTGTAGACTGAAAAACCTACAGCCAAGAAAATCTCTGAAAAAAGGTGATCATTTCATCCAATTTATGACCCTTTACTATTTCTATTAGTCCATCGGTCTGTCACTCTGAAGAACGGGTTTAGTGAAAACCTGGAGCTTGCGTCTCTTTTGGTGAGTATTGAAGGTAAAGGTGAGGAGCACATACACTGACATGTCTCTTTTAGACTGTCCAAACTCTTTATCATTAACCGTGCCAATATTAGTTATTAGCAGTAAAGGTATAGTTCACCCAAAATGGAAAATTTATTTTTTATTTACCCTAATTCCAAACCTGTATTTAATTTCATTTGTTGAAGACAAAAGGAAATATTTTGAAAAATGTTCAAGCCGCTGATTTCCATGCAGTGAAAGTGGATGATTAAACACCACCACAGGAATGAAAGTAAAACGAGAAATATAAAATTCCCACAGTATTAAGGCCTTTGCACATCAACTGAAATTTCTCAGAGCATTTAACATTTTGAATAGAAATAATGGATTCCCATGAAGCCATTAACACCTGAAGCGAACATGCACACCGACATGCGAGGTTGTTTTTTACGATGAAGGTACATGTCCATTGGCGCGTGTTGAATGGAGCTGATCAGCCATTTTCAATTAATTCCAGTGGGAGTCAAGCGTCTCAGTAGCAAAGGGCATTGTGGGATTGACAGCAGTGCAGAGAAAGCATTGAGGGCTGTCAAGAGCATCAAAAAGTTGAGAAATGCACTACGTTATTCAAATGAGTAGTAGAACGCGCCAGTTGGCAGCCAATCAGATCATTATGTTTAATTTAGACTTCAGATGATGATTATACTGTTTATATACTTTGGGCATTCGAAAATGAAGCTGGCATAACCTGCCTCTGCCTGGATGAAGGAATACCACCTCCAACTCAACCTAGCGAGGACCAAGCTCCTCCTCTTTCCAGCCAACCCTGCTGTTGAGCACAACAAAAACAGGAAGTGGAGGAGGGACATGCCAAACGACTCATCCCATTTTTTGAAATAGCCAATACCCTTTAGTTTTTAACCATACACACAAACCCCTTTCCACCATGTTGCTCATGACAGAGATGCTCACCAGGGAACTTGAGAAGCGATAATACTGGACAGCTTTTACAAAAAATTGAGAACCGAATGATGATTTAGCTGACAACATTAATTCATAACCAGCCAACAAACTAACTGTCATAGCTTATGAAGAGAATAGAGCCATTGTGCAAGTCCAAAATAGATGAATGAAAAACAAGTGAGTAAAAGGTAGTATACTGTATACTGCATGTATGTTTTCAAAGTGCTCCTGAGCATAAAGAATGATGAAAGCGTATTCAAGCAGTACATTCCAAGAAACCTCCGGCTACACAAAGATTATGAATAAATTCCAGGGATTTTTAAATCCTCTGGTCTAGCTCCCATGATGGCAGGTCTCATTCAGAAGGGATCATACCTGTTGTGTGCCCTATTCACTTCAAAGACAATTACCCTCCACTGTGAGAGCATCTGTAGGCTGAAAGGTGATAACGGACAGTACTTATTGGAATTTCACAGTATAGATTGTGCTCCCTTCAAAGTGCTCTCTGAAGGCATGATCAGCACTAGTTAACACTCTGCCAGTGCTGAAGAGTTGTAGGGGGAGGGTGTCTTCTCGTTCTCTACAGCATTTGATTGAACAAGGTTTCTCATCCTCTAGTTGACATCATGGATGTGCCTAAATCTTTTTAGCCGAAAGAGAGAGGTTGCAGATTTAAATGCTTACATCTTCTGAAAATCTATTTTGTCAACATTAATAAGTACACTAACATCTAGATGTCCTTCAAGCAAATAAATATGGACTAATAACAACATTTGAATGGCAATCATTCACCTCACTTTTAATGTGATGTAGCCTCTGGACTACAAAGGTCTTGACTGTCTTTGTCATTTCATTGAGCAATAAAAAGTGTCCTGAAAATTGATGTAACATGGGTCCATTTGTTATCTCTAAAGGATTGAAGTAATCAGCAAATCTGTCCCAAGAGAAATTAGAAGGCTTGACAAAGCCCATGTGTTGTAAAGAAGCATATGGTTGATTTCTTTGCTGTGAAGGATATATTTGGCCAGGTAGCTCCTACAGATAAGTTACCAGGATGAAAACATACAGTTTAAATTAGCTGTGATATTTAAACTTGCATATATACTGTTTTGTGTGTATTTGTCAATGTACTCACATGTTTGGATTCATGTAAAAGAGATGGTCAAAATACCATTAGTGCTACATGCCGTTACTTGTTTTAAATGGGACTGCCATTATTATTTGATAAAGAACAGTAGTTCTCACTTCCTTAAAATAACATCACAAGGGTGAATGTTCAGATAAAATATCAATAAAAAAAACCTTTCCAAGCTTTCTATTTGAAACATATTCAGACAGTTTATTTTGATTGAAACTGGTTCACATATTAGGCTTATTTTCCTGTTGAAGGTTGTGTTCTCATTACAACAGCCATAGAGCAGCAGCAGCAGCAGCAGCAGCAACCCAGCTGTAGATAGAAGCAGATAAACACAGAAGAAACTCCAGGCGTCATGGGAAATGTAGTTCTTATTTGTATGTACACAACTGTACCACAGGGGCGGTAGGAACCCCACCCACATCATATTAAGACTCGGTCTCAATTCAACATTGCGTTAAGTACTTTTTAAAAAAAGGGGGGAAAAACTAAAAATAACAAGACATTAAAATATATTGGTAGTTAGACACTGGAAACAAAAATAGCACAGTTAACTCCACAGGATATAACAAATAAATGTGAAAAGTGTGGAGGAAACGGTTTCCAAAGTTACTTGAGTAGAAACTAGATTTCCACTCTTAATTGTTTTTGGATCAAGAGAAAAAAGTGGTATTTTTTTTAATTATATTTTTTAGCAAAATGAGGGTTGGGGGTAACCCAGCCTCCTCAATTCCTTCCAATGCAGAGAAAATTGGTCTGCTGTCATATGCTGAGACTGAAGACCAATAAACAAGTGTGACTTTTATGTTTCCACCAATGTACAAAATGGCAGTTTTTTTAGTCCACTCACAAATGAAGAACTGTACCTTGCTTCATCAATATCACAAGTCCACTATAATCCATCAGTTTGCTGCATTGTGCACAGGCACGCACCTCTCACTTTTAGAAATGTGTACTGATCCACATGGTAAGTGGTTGAAGGGGGGAAGTGTAGGGCTGGTTTCAGAACTAGTGAT
Source organism: Xyrauchen texanus (assembly GCF_025860055.1). Taxonomy (NCBI): domain Eukaryota; kingdom Metazoa; phylum Chordata; class Actinopteri; order Cypriniformes; family Catostomidae; genus Xyrauchen; species Xyrauchen texanus. Next base: position 28,474,663 of record NC_068296.1, on the reverse strand, counting down.
TTTATCCTTTATATTTTAATCTCCGTGATAAAATTACAAAATGCAACATCTGCAGATGCAACATGCAAATAAAATAAAAGACAAAAAAAAATGGATTACACTTATCAAAATGTCCAAAAAAAATAAAACAGAAATAACCACTGAAGACAATGACAGTGCACTTGGCCTGTGGGAGGAAGTAAACCAAAATATGCACTCATTTAAAAAAAACGAAGGCAACAAAAGCCTCCCAAAAACATGAGAGAAAGAGAAACAGAAATATCAGACAGAGAGTGGAGGGAAAGTATATACACTTGTATGTACATTATACAGTATGTAACCACGCAAGGTTCAACCCAAAGGTGGCAGAATGCAAGTTGGTGCCAAAGCCATTTATGGCGCCAAGAACTGAACTCCCCTGGACGGTGTCTATTTCTGTGTAAAATTTAAAGCACACACAAGCTCGACCTATCAAAAACTGCTAAGTTCAAGACCGGCCACATGGACGGGGCAGCAACTCGGAACACAGTCTATTTATCGCTCGTTTTAAGTGTGAATTGAGACAGACACTCCTTTGTAAACATGGATCAAAATAAGAATTTCTAAAGAAAACTTCTCAATTTAAGTTACAATTGTAACTTAAATTGACAGTTTTATTTCTCACTACGAGATATGAGATATTTCTTCAACAAGTAATTACTTGCAAGATCTGCCTCTTTTGAAATAGTTCTCTACTAGTCAAGACATTGATTGTAACTTATTACAATGATGATAAACAATATGTTTTCGGAGAGACATTAACATGAGTGAAAAAAACTACATATAAAAAAGGTTAAACTGCATAACAAGCCATAATGAACATAGCAGAAATCATGGCTCGATAGTTCATTTTATATAAATATGAGCAACATTATCTTAACCATTATGGCAGGACACTCGTGGTGGACTCCTATCACAGCTAGAGGCAAACATAACATGTTTACAGGGAATAATAAAGCCTATTAATCGGTTTTACAGTCAATAATGTATATCTATGTACAACTATGCTGACTTACCTCAGAGTTGCTAGGTGATGCAATCTTTACAGAAAATGTTTTTAGGCACCATTTTGGTTCAGTTTGCTTGACAAAAGTACTTGATAAAAAAAAAAAAAAGAAAAGAAAAAAAGAAGACCAGAGCAACTGAATAAATGGGGCTCATAAATACAAAGTAGTCCCAGACTACTTCCTGGACAAACGTGCTCTTAAATATGGGTGTAAAATCACAATTACACTGTACAATGTGGCTGCAAAAAAAGAAAAAGAAAAAAAAAGGAGGAAAAACTAAAATGACAAACAAATGTTAGTTTTTCCGTTTTGCTGTAGAGTAAAGCCCCTGAAATGTCTGCTTAAAAAAATGCCAAAAGGGATACATCTTTTTTTCTTTACAAACACATATGAAAGCAGTGTATGGAAAAATATGCTTTTTCAAGTTGATAAAAAATGATTTTCAGAGAGACCGAGAGATAGAGATGAATGTGTCAAGAAGTGAGCATTGTTAGACACATTTACACCAGAAATTTCTCAGAGGAAGAAAAATGACTGAACAGAAAGGACCAATCACAAATGTAACAAGGACAAGAAAAAAAAAGTGTGGAAATTTTGGCTTTCCACACAAGAGGTGATATCAAAACTGTACTGGAATGTGGCTCTGAATATTCAGACCTTCACCAGACGCTGGTACCACGGGGGAAATGGCTCCGTGTAGTTCAAGAAGGACAAATCAACATTGACTTCTGGGATTAAAGGACAAAGGGATTAAATCCATAGTTTTAAGGGACACTGATGTTAGGAAAGACAGATACGTCTGACACACAGGAACTAACAGGGGACATAGTTCCTTCGAGGGGTCTGAGATAAAAGGCAAGAACAAACAAACAGATGAAAGTGAAAAAGTCCCCTTTATGATGTCAATAGAAACAAGGTTCCTCTGCTGATGATGTCACACAAGACATATTCTTGCATTTTGATGCCACTACAAAGAGCGTCTTTATATTTGGATGAGACACATTTATGATATATCAGGAGGTCCTTGTGTTTGAATGATGTTCCTATAAATACAGTCCTCGTTTCTCCATGTTTGTGATTATGTTGTGTTCTGATGATGTGTCTGCGATTTCCTGCATTTAGAAATCTCAGCGAGAATTGATGATGCAGAATAGTTCACCATGCCTCTGTGTAGCGAACGTCCACTTCCTTCAGGTTGGGTAGTTTGGCCTGTGGGTGGGATGAAAAAGATGTTTAGATGTCATTAGGATATTAGAAGACATTATGAATATTGTTCCAGGAACATGTCCTAATTCACGTTATTCACAAACAATAAAACCTCAATTTGGTTGCCCTTAAATTTTGTTCAGTAAAAACTACACAAAGACTGAGAAAGAAAAGAGCTATGTTTCAATCATTAAACACACACTGAGGGCCTCTTACCTTCAGGTCCTCATAGGTGTCCGCGGTGAGTTTAGTGCTGTTCATATTCAGGCTACACAGGCTTTTCATAGCTGCAAAAAAAAAAAAAAAAAAAATTGAAAAAGTCATTTAAATAAGTTGTCCTACATACAGTGCAATACCTAGGGCATGCATTGACTGCTCTGTGAAATTTAAATTCACATATGTTAATGACTCCTTAACTCCTTAATTTACTAAATGAAATGCAATCTTGAACTAACTAGAAATGTTAGTGGGCACTGCTTTTTCGGTGGCTATGTTGGGAAATCTTCCTGGCAGCTATTTTCTGGGTAAACAAGTGGCATAAATGTACAGCTCCTGAATGGGTTAAGACAGAAAACTCAAAAAATGGCTGGTCAAGATTTCGATCAATTAACATTTTAAATCAGCAGTAAAATCTGACAATAATGATAACATCAATTGTGCTTCTTTAGCTCAGATCGTTAAAAAACAAAAGATATTTTTCGGCTGCTTCAGATAATGCACATGTATGTTATTGAGTTAACTGAAATGCGATGTATGTATCTAAAAGGTGATTGGCTATTTTACCTGTGAGGCGGGACTTCCTTTTCTACACTCAGCATATTTCAAATTTAAGTTTGAAATTGAAAGACTGGTTGAAAGGGTGAAGTGTAGACATATTGAGCAACCACTAATATGAATATTGGGTGGGAGGGAAATCTGAGCTGCATAACTCAGATTTGAGTAAGACAAATGTTCATTGTGCTCTTACAGCTGAGGGAGAGCAGGCCTGCATCTGTGACTGGAGTCTCACACAAATTCAGAACCTGTAGACAGGCCAGGTGCTCTGACAGCAAGCGCAGTCCAGCATCTCCAAACTGAGAAAGGGACAACAGAAGCAAAGTGAAAAAAATTAATAAATAAAATTAAAGAGAAATTGAGCAAGAACATCTAATAAGTGAACAGGTGCATAATTTAAAGGCAATTTTTCACCCAAGAATATTGATCTGTTTCTCACCCACACTTAACATATTGCTTCGGAACACACATATATTAACCCTTTAAAGCTTGGATGGGCCCATGGGAAAAATCTATTTATCAAAATATTACTAACTACAGTCTCGACCAGGTATCATTTGAAAGCTTAGATGCTGTACTTTATAATGCATGTAAAAAAAAAACAAAAAAAAAACAGAACAATTGCTTTGAAATTTGCAGACAAATCAGAAAAGTTCTGTATTGATCATTTATAAAAATTATTATAATCGCTAAAAATATCAAACTGATCAAATAGCCATGTGTCATTTGTCATTGGAAAAACTAAGTATATGTCTTTGACATACATGTTACATGTAAACAGGTGCGCTTATAAGTTCACAAAAATGTAAAAGATCATAAAATATTACATAACATTACTTAAGAGGAGGTGATTATCTTTAAAACGAGCCACACACAACTTAATTGGATGCATATATCATTAGATAATCCACACGAAGCACATGTGCACACAGCGCATAATGTGCTATCTGGCTAAAAACGTAAGCTTTCCTGGATCAAATGACATCATCGGAAATAATGTATTACATTTTCCAGCATCATGGAACACAAAACCAATTGTATAAGGATTTAGATTGCTGAAACCAAAGGTAGAAGTCATCCAAATTTGGGCAGAGAGGTTCACTGTAATTACATATGACATAGCACAGGCTCGATGATGGCTCAAATGACACAGAATGGAACTGAATGAGATCTCGTTACTCATGTCTACATGCTTTGGGGAGACAGCATACAGTTAAAGTCAGAAGTTTACATACACCTTAGCCAAACATATTTAATTCCTGACATTTAATTGTGGAAAACATCCCCTATCTTAGGTCAGTTAGGATCACTACTTGGCCCTGTTGCTAGGAGGGGTGCGTGGTGAGTTGTGCTTGGATGGCGTGGAGAATAATGTGTAGTATGTCAGAATAATAGTAGAGAGAATTATTTCAGCTTTTATTTCTTTCATCACATTCACAGTGGTTCAGACGTTTACATAAACTTAGTTTTTTTGGTAGCATTGCCTTTAAATTGTTTAACTTGGGTCAAACGTTTGGGTAGTCTTCCACAAACATCTCACAATAAATTGCTGGAATTTTGTCTCATTCCTCCAGACAGAACTGGTGGTGGGGGGTAGAATATACATTATACTTTAATGTATACAGTCTTCTTAATTTGTGTATATTGTACATTATAATTTTTTTGTATTCGGTCTTCATATGTTGTGTAAACTGTGTTATGTGTAAATCAGATGTTTATTGTAATTGTCATACTGGTATGTTACTTAGAACTGCACCAAAGACTTTCACTCACTGTTGCACTTGTGTATATGGTTGAGTGACAAAGGGATTTGATTTGATTTGACTTTGTTCACATTGGGCATTTTGCCACAACTTTGGAGGTATGCTGGGGGTCATTGTCCATTTGGAAGACCCATTTGCAACAGAGCTTTAACTTCCTGGAAGATGTCTTGAGATGTTGCTTTAATTTATAAACATAATTTTCTTTCCTCATGATGCCATATATTTTTTGAAGTGCATCAGTCTCTCCTGCAGCAAAGCTCCCCCACAACATGATGCTGCCACCCCCATGCTTCATGGTTGGGATGGAGTTCTTCAACTTGCAATCCTCACCCTTTTTCCTTCAAACATAACAACGGTCATTATGGCCAAAGAGTTCTTATTTCATCAGACCAGAAAAATCAAAGACCAAAGATTTATGTTCCCATGTGCACTTGCAAACTGTAGTCTGGCTCTTTTTATAGCGGTTTTGGAGCAGTTGTTTCTTCCTTGCTGAGCAGCCTTTCAGGTTATGTTGATATATTACTTGTTTTACTGTGGATATAGATACTGTCCACCTGTTTCCTCCAGCATCTTCACAAGATCCTTTGCTGTTGTTCTAGGATTGATTTGCGATTTTCGCATCGAACTACGTTCAGGCAGAATACGTCGCCTTCCTGAGTGGTACGATGACTCCGTGGTGCCATGGTATTTATATATGCATACTAGTTGTACAGATAAACTGTACCTTCAGGTGTTTGGAAATTGCTTCCAAGGATTAATCAGACTAGAGAAGGTCTATTTTCTGAGGTCTTGGCTGATTTCTTTAGATTTTCCTATGATGTCAAGCAAAGAGGCAGTGAGTTTGAAGGTAGGCCTTAAAATACATCCACATATACACCTCCAATTCAGTACACCTCCTATCAGAAGCTAACTGGCTAATTGTCTAAAGGCTTGACAATTTTCTGGAATTTTCCAAGCTGCTTAAAGGCACAGTTAACTTGATGTATGTAAACTTCTGACCCACTAAAACTGTAATATAGTCAATTAAAAGTGAAACAATCTGTCTGTAAATAATTGCTGGAAAATTTCTCTCATCACGCAGTAGATGAGAAATCAGTCCTAAATGATTTGCCAAAACAATCGTTCAGTAATTGCTGTATTTGCATGTGTAATTAGTTCTTATGTACAATTATTAGATTTTATTTTGTCTGGCAACTTTTTTGTCCACTAGGATACATCATTTTTGTAATGCTATAACTTTTGATTGCTTTGCATGTATACTCGTGTGCAGGTGACATGACTGGCAACAAAACAAAAGCTTTTTCGGAGCTACCTTATTTATACCCTGAGATATATAATAAAAATCAAATCAGAAATATTTAGAAAAAAAAATCTGTAATTTTTTTTTTTTTTTGTAATTTCCTTGGCTGAGAGTATCATATATGTATCATATATCATCATATCATATGTATCATATATCATATCACATGTATCATATATCATATTATATGTATCATATATCATATCATATGTATCATATATCATATGATCATATCATATGTATCATATATCATATCACATATGTAACATAATCATTCAAACTTTTTAAAAGTTTGACCCTCGTTTTTATTAGTCGAGTCATAAGTCTTTAATTTTGGGTATGCCACTGAAACAGGAAATCTTTAAAAACACCTTTAGAGCTTAAAGGGTTAAGCCACTGAAGCCTTATGGACTAACTTTAATGCTGCCTTTATGTGCTTTTGGAGTTAAAAATTTCTGGTCACCATTCTGTTGCATTGTGCATATATCTATATTATTCTTACTACAGTTTTAATGTCACTGCTACTACATTGCACATATGTTGGTCATACACTGTTCATATTACATAGCCATATTTATTGTGCTCTTATAACACTGCAATATATCTCTTGTCCTGCCTTTGCACCACCTGTCTACACTTGAATATCACATTGCACCTTTCTGATTTTTTGCACTTCTGGTTGGATGCAAACTGCATTTTGTTGTCTTTGTACTTGTACTATGCACAATGACAATAAAGTTGAATCTAATCTAATTGTGGGGACCTACATTCCTCTAAAAATCTTCAGCAAAAGAAAGTCATAAACATTTGGAATGACATGAGGGTGAGTAAATGATGAGAGAATTTTCATTTCTGGGTGAACTATCCCTTTAAGAACAAGATATCTAGAAATGCCTATATTTAGCAAGAACATTAAATAAATGTAGAGGTGCCTAAATTCACAAATGCATTGTTTGTAAGATAACATATTCCAATATTGTATTGGGATGGGGTTGACTACTTTAAAACTCTTATAGCTACTTGTTCAGGCACACACTAACAAAATAGTTGAGATTTTTATTTTTGTGGAATAGGCACAAAGAAAGAGAGAAAGTTGAGACCTGGGTGGACCACAGGTTGAGCTGTTTGAGGGATGGCAGCTTGATGAGCTGTTCAGCGCAGGCACTGGTGACATTGGTGAACGCCAAGCTGAGGTTCTCCAGGTTGCCGAAGGAACCAGAGATTAGCAAACGAGCCAAGTCAGCATCCTGGAGAAAAACAAATACACGTGTTGAAGGAAAGTCTTGTGGTACATTCCAATCCACAATACACGATGCATGGTAGTTTATTACATGGCCTGCTGGAATATATCATTCTTATTGGTCAGTCCTTGCACTCTACAGTCAGATATTTTTCAATAATGACCACTAAACTGTACAATTTAATGTTGCCTACTATAATTGCAACTGATTTACAACATAACTGTGCTAGTTTCATGTCTCTCATATCACTCTGTGGTCTCTTCTAACAAAATAAAATGAATGTCCATTTATTTATTATAGGCAATAGCTTCATAATAAGCAGGATAATGTCCAGGTTATTTTTACATAGCTAGATAGTAATTCTTTGCACAAACACACTCACTGTAGATTTTGAGGGTAGAGTGAGTCGAGTGGGTCCTCCTTTTCTTTGCTAGAGAGAGGAAAAAAAAAGACAGAGCTTTTAGTTGCTCTGCAGTTTTTAGTTCAAACACCAGGTGGCGCTTGAGTGCATTCAGCAGTGTATACGTAGGATGGCTGTAAATGGGTCACTTGTGTGTTTCTGTGACAATTGGAGCACTGCGTTAAACTAACAGGCAGAGCTTGCACTCTCATGACACAGCAATGACTGGCAGTCATATTATCGAAGTCTGTGCATGGCAATAAAAACATCTCGGGTGCTGATTCGCGAAATTGGTTCGTGCACTCACCAGTTCTTTAAGCTCCCTCTGTCTGTCACACAGTTGTTCGTACATGCGCAAGCCAACCTGGGTGCTCTCCAGAGTGGAGATGATCTGTAGCTGAGTGTCCTTGTTCTCTATGATGTTGTATTCCAGCATCAAGCACAGGATCTGCTTAGAACAAACACAGGGATGACTGCTAGAGTACAGAGTTTCTATGCATTAGGAACACACACTCTGCACAGATAATCTCGGTTCATAAACCTAGTGAGCTGTATTCGGTCTACATAGGTAATAACCTTCAAAGGCAGCATCCTAAAGGAAAAAGAGCCTCATAATTTACAGCTTTGAAACAATAATCATGGAAAACAACACATTAACAGTTACTCTCATATGCACATACAGTTGAAGTCAGAAGTTTACATACACCTTTGACAAATACATAAAAAAATCAAATTCACAATTCCTGACATTTAATCATAGAAAATATTCCCGGTCTTAGGTTAGTTAGGATCACTTCTTTATTTTAAGAATGTTAAATGTCATAAAAATAGTAGAGATAATGATTCATTTCAGATTTCATTTCTTTCATCACATTCCCAGTGTGACAGAAGTTTACATACACTTTGTTAGTATTTGGTAGCATTACCTTTAAATTGTTTGTACTGTTTGTACAGACAGAACTGCTGTAACTGAGTCAGGTTTGTAGGCCTCCTTGCTCGCACATGCTTTTTCAGTTCTGCCCACACATTTTCAATTGGATTGAGGTCAATCCTCAATTTGTGATGGCCACTCAAATACCTTGTCTTTATTGCCCTCAAGCCATTTTGCCACAACTCTGGGTCTTTGTCCATTTGGAAGACCCATTTGCGACTGAGTTTGAACTTCCTGGCTGATGATTTGAGATCAGTATATCCACATAATTTTCCTTCCTCATGCTGCCATCAGGCTTCTTCCTTGCTGAGCAACCTTTCAAGTTATTTACATTTACATTTATGCATTTGGCAGACGCTTTTATCCAAAGTGACTTATGGTGCACTTATTATAGGGACAATCCCCCCCGGAGCAACTTGGAGTTAAGTGCCTTGCTCAAGGGCCCAACAGTGGCATCTTGGTGGTGCTGGGGCTTGAACCCCGACCTTCTGGTCAGTAACCCTGAGCCTCAAACACTGAGCCACCACAAGTTATGTCAATATAGGACTCATTTTATTGTGGATATAGATTATTGTCTACCAATTTCCTCCAGCATCTTAACAAGGTCCTTTGCTGTTGTTCTGGGATTGGTTTGCAGTTTTTGCACCAAACTATGTTCATCACTTGGAGACAGAATGCATGTCCTTCCTGAGAGGTATTATGGCAGTATGGTCCCATGGTGTTTATACTTGAGTACTATTGTTTGTACAGATGAACATGGTACCTTCAAGCTTTTCGAAATTGCTCCCAAGGATGAACCAGACTTGTGGTGGTCCACAATTTTTTTTTCCTGAAGTCTTGGCTGATTTCTTTTGATTTTCCCATGATGTCAAGCAAAGTGGCACTGAGTTTGAAGGTAGGCCTTAACCCTTGTTCATCCTTGTGGACATTTTTGGCTTTTTCAGTTTTGTTTTTTTGATAACTTTGTCTGTGTTAATGCTAACTGCATAAAATTTTCCACAGGTGTGAATTTTTATTGGAATTTTAATATTTCACCCTATTTTCTTTAAAAAAATATTTTTTGCACTAGTTACACAAAATACTCCCTCTTAGCGTCGTTTTGGACAAAAATGGCACATTGAAACCAATTAAAACTGCGATTTTTAATCCCAGTGCCATTTAACTATAAAATTATGCAATCTTGTTTAACATGCTTTCATTATGTTGGCAAGGCTTCAAAATTAACATTTTAAATATTTTTTACCAGATCGTGCCATTTTTTCAGGTTTGGCATATCATCAGCTTTTGTTGTTGTTTTCTGCTGTTTTTGGCTTATGCATATTATAGAGCCAATTAGATACATTATGAATATATAATTGTGTGAGTGTGTTGGTATGGATTTCAGAGTGTGGTTTGTATGTGTCTGAGGCTCTAATAATAAAAATAAAAAAAATTCAGTTTAGCATTTATTAAATTGAAAATAATTATAATTATTATATTTTTTATAAAAAACAACAGTGGCATTATGTAAACAAACCGCGTTTAAAGTGTTAAAATTCTGAAAATAAATGAATGTTTGGTAACTATGATTAGAACTGATTCTGGTTAAAATATACGTCAGTGAAAGTAGAAAAAATATTATTCTATAATATTTTTATGACACTTTTTGACATGGCCATTTTTGTCCATTATGTACCTAAGCGGTAGCTTTTTTTTAAATCTGATACTGCATAAAAAATATGAAAGCATCAAAATGAATGTTGTTGTTAATCATTGACATATCTGAGGCTCTAATAATCAAAGAAAAAAATTTCTGCTTAGCATCTATTAAATTGAAAATAATTACAATTTTTCATTTTTTCCTAAAAAAACAACAGTGGCATTATGTAAACAAACCAGCGTTTAAAGGGTTAAAATTCTAAAAAATGAATGAATGTTTGGTCATTATGATTAGAACTGATGCTGGTTAAAAAAATTATGTCAGTGAAAGTGGAAAAAAATGTAAATCTATAATATTTTTATGACAGTTTTTGGACATGGCCATTTTTGTCCATAATGAACCTATGTGTAACTTTTTTTAATTGATGCACAAGGGTTAAAATACATCCAAAGGTACACCTCCAATTCAGTAGACCTCCTATCAGAAGCTAATTGGCTAATTGCCTAAAGGTTAGACACAATTGCTGCTAAAAAGGCACAGTTAATTAGTGTATACAAACTTCTGACCACTGGAATTGTGATATAGTCAGTTAAAATTGAAACAATCTGTCTATAAAAATTGTTGGAAAAATTACTTGTGCCATGCACAAAGTAGATGTCCTAAACAAATTGCCATAACTATAGTTTGCTAATATTATATCCGTGGAGTGGTTAAAAAATTTGTTTTAATGACTTCAACCTAAGTGTATGTAAACTTCTGAATTCAACTGTGTATACATTCACAGCAGCACCATATTTGATTTTTGCTGTGAATGAAAATGAGCCTGTCTTCTGAATTTCATTGGAAAGACGTTTTTGTTTTCAATGTTTTGTTAGTGGAAAGATCCAAAAATGTTTTAAACAACAGTATAACCCATTGAAGAGACAGTAAGTCTAATCCTCACAGTCTTGTTTTCATTCCCATCAAAAATGAAAGCTAGCGCTATTGTTGATAAGGTCCATAGCACTCCTGTCGTTAAGTTCAAGAGACACGACAAGACTAACACTAATGGTCCATTGAATTCATGTTGGAATGATCGTTGAACAAACATGTCCATTTTCTTCGAGCCCCGACTATCTGAGTTGGGGGTGTGTTGATTTAAGAATCATGTCGGAAGCAAATAGTTATTGATAATAATTCAGTTTTACTTGAGGATTTTGACTGTCCAGTTTAGTTAACATGCATTTTATATTATTAAAGAAGAATAATGATAAAACTGGCCAGAAAATGAGATCCATTTAGTTGGTTAATGCAGCAACAAGCATTTGCAACCAAACTTCATTCCCTATCATTATATTTGGCCATACAAGGATTATAAAATAGATAAATAAAGCATTAATTACACACCTCATGCCTGGCTTTGCTCTATTTTGTTGAATTTGGTGCTAAAAAAAGCTTCCTGCCTTTGCTACAGTAGTAAGTGAAAAAAAGAGAAAGAAATTTGAAATTTCAAAACAGGTCTGTTCGTTCTGACTAAAATTATTTGAACACACATCACATCGTATTTACGATTTCCGACCTCGTAAGCGCGAACTTCCCAGGAGAACTTGATCGCACCATCGCTGTTGATTCTGTATGTCTGATGTTAGCATGATGCTAAACTAATGACCATATCACAAAATGCTGGGCAAGAACTGCCCACTTAGACAAGAAAAGATTGCCTGATCAAAGTGTGAAGCGTTTGTTTTTATGTGCTGTCTAGGGGTGGGCTTATCCAAAATAGTTGATACCAGCATGGAAAAACTAAATAATTGCTTAGCAGTGTACAAATAACACATAAGAATCCCCACAAATGTGTGTTAACTTTGTAATCAGAATTACTGTCTGTCCAAAATTAATACATAAAGATTATTTTCACAGACATAACTGAAAACAATGTGCAAAAGATTTGATGCTACAAACCTGGTAAATCCAATGATTAAAGTTCTTCATCAAAAGTGCTCATTGTTTCAACCCAATTCTTTGTAAACACAATTTTCACTTACAGTAATACGAGGGCATCCAAGTTTGTAGACGTTGCATAAAGCAAGTCAATCAGATTTATAACTGCAGATATTCAGCCACCTCTTGCCATTTTTGTGCACAATATGCATCAGACAGTCAGTGAATTTACACTTTGGACATGCCCCTGAAGGCTGAGCCTACCATAAACTTGCATATTTGAAAGCAGCATACTTTTGCTGCCTATTCTTTAGAAACGCCTTGAGTTAGAGTGCACCTAAGATTCCTAAAATATATTTTTTGAGCAATAGTTAGTCATTTGTACCTCCACCATGGTCTGGTTCCCCCGCAGGGCCAAGAGCATGCAGGGCCCCAGTTTATTTTCAGCCAGGGACAGAAGAAATTTCTTTGTCTTGTAGCAGGAGCCCATGAGGATGTGGACCTGTGAGGAACGAAGACATCATACCATAAAAGTAAATATAGTGGCAGGAGAGTTAAGGAAGACATCTCGTATTTCATACAAACACTTTCATACCATGCTAGCAAACAGCTCTCCGTCATCATCGCAAGCTACGCCTCCTGGACTGTAGAGTTGAAACCACCCGTCTTTTCCAGAGCGCACGCTGAGCAAACAGGAGTGGACCTGTGAGAGACACACATACATACATATATATATATATATATATATATATATATATATACACACATTCACAAATGCTGAAACAAGCTTAACAAACCATTGTTTACCAAGTCTTCTGTCGCAAAGTTAAGCAAGCATTCTATTTTATATGTCAATCAAACAACACCCTTTCTACAAACTACAGTTTGTATGTCTCACCTCTTGTCTTGGGTCCTCTGCAAACCCCTGAATAACATATTTCAGCTCTCTGTTAAAATAAATAAAACACAACAAGTCTGTTAGATAACATGAAACATGTCAGCTTAAACTAACACTATGAACTTAAAAAATGTTCTGGGTTTAAAACAAGTTAGGCGCTATCAACTAATAAGCTGCTGCCGAGTACCACAGACAATATTTGTTCATTCCCCAGTCAAAAAACAAGCATAAATCACATTCAAATTAATCCACTTATAATGGAAGTCTATGGGGCATGTTGACCAGAGTGTTTAAAAGCAGAACTGTGCAGTCGTACTTATGTTGTACCGTAGTGATTACAACAATTCTTCCATTGAAATAATTCATTATTTTATTTAAAATTGTCTAAATCACCCTTTTAGTGGTGCCAACACTATTGCAGGCAGATGATTTTCTGGTCATGTGTTACCAGTGTAATTTTCTCCAACTACATAGTCCAATTCTGGTATTCTTATGCATATAATGCAAAAGTTAAGGGTTTGCTGGCTTTACATGGTCATGACATGAGTTGAAAGATTTCATATACACTCACTGAGCACTTTATTAGGAACATAATGGTCCTAATAAAGTGCCAGATGTAGTTTTCTGCTGTTGCAGCCCATCTGCCTCAAGGTTTGATGTGTTGTGCATTCTGAGATGTTATTCTGCTCACTACAATTGTACAGAGTGGTTATCTGAGTTACCATAGACTTTTTGTCAGCTCGAACCAGTCTGGCCATTCTCCGTTGACCTCTTTCTTCAACAAGGAATTTCGAAAGAGTGTGTATTTAATGGTTTGCCTGATCTTGTCTACTTCTATTGCAAGTGCTTTATTTTATCTGCTATTTTTGCTTTATCTAAAAAACTGACGGATGAGTCAAATGTGGTATGGACATTATGCCACAAATGCTGTCAATAGGGCTTAACTTGTATTAAATCCAAAATATTCCTTTAACACTTACTCTAACTTGGGAAAATCAGATAGTAGGTCACTAATGTTTAATATAAAGCCATTTTAAGTTTCTCTTTTTAATGTTCTGTACATCCTGTATATAGTAGGGGCATTACTGATGTCACTTACTTTGTGAATTTGGCATGTGCAAGGGCCCTGAAGAAGAGAGAAGACACAGAGAAACATGTTTGAATCTGGCATATGATTTACACAATATATATCATGCATATATTACACAAGTTGCTTTCTGAGCCTGTACTGTAATGTAAGCGTTATTGCACTGACACACATGATGTTACAATTTCAGTCATTACAAGTGTCGTGTGTGTGTGTGTGTGTGTGTGTGTGTGTGTGTGTGTGTGTGTGTGTGTGTGTGTGTCTGTCTGTGCGGACTTCATAAAGTGTTTTGCATGTTTTTATTAGGAGTGCTCTGGGATGCGTCTGGCTGTTGTTAACTTTTTCTAATGAAGACTGAAAGCTCGGCATGGCGTACGAGCGCAGGTGAGCACCCCACCTGTGACAACCGCAGGGCTCTGTAGGAGATCTGTAATGATGCGGCCTGTCCTGCAGGACCAATTACAGGAGCCACAAAGGACCCGAGACACCTCTGCCAATACCCACAATCCCACTACAGAGCCCTGATGTGGCTCGACCACGTCAGTACTTTCCCTGCACACCACCCCTCCAGAGACCAACCCACCTCACGTACACACAGCCCCTGATACGAGGCTTTCTCCATGTTATGAAAGGGAACCACAGAGAATGAGAGAGAGAAAGAAAATGAAGTAGGCCAAAAAGCCACAATAACAATGGTACAATGGCAAGTGATGTGGACACTAAAAACCAGAAGTCATTTAAAATGTTTTATTGCTAAATCACTGTGCGACATAAACTAAATAAAAAAAAAAAAAGGAATTTCCACAGTGCTAAATGCTGGACTCTGTGTCCCAGCACGCACCTCTGCATGAATAAATCAACAAATAATGGCCTCGTTGTCATGTTTGTTCTCTTTAAGTAATGTCATGTTATGATAAGTGTAATGTGATTGTAAGTGTCACGTCATCGTGTTTTGTATGTGAAATGTTCAGGACTACGCATGCAGAGTTGAAAATCTTGATTTATGATACGCATGAGTCATGTTCCAAGATGTTGACTTCTTATTCTGCAAAGGTCTTTTATAGTATTTTATAGCATATTTATAGTATTATAGAGTTTATAGTATATAGTTTAGAGATGAATTATATATATATATATATATATATATATATATATATATATATATATATATATATATATATATAAATTAACTCTCTTGCTCTTATCAGTGTTGTGCCAGTGATTAACTTTCAGCAGAATAATGTGACCAGTGCTTAAGGTCTATTGTTTACTATAAACAGTTGAAATTTTAATAGATCAGCAGAGGATGACGCACAGCAACAGATTCCAAAGAAAGCCATTGTTGTAAAAGAAAGGTAAATCATGATGAGAAGGATGTGGATGCTCTTACTCTTTTGGAAAGGGAATGGGTTGAAGCAGACTGGCCAGTGCTGGTCTCCAGTCATCATAGTCTGATCTGAAAAGAGAAGAAGGCCAAGAAATTAGAGCTATAGTTGAAGAAGGAAGAGTGAGAACAGGGGGAAATAGTCATTTTGTATGTTTGGGCAATGGCTGCTGCTTAATGTGAAAGCTGAAACCTGCCAGGCCTAGTTGTGATTTGCAACCGGATGGCTAACAATAGGATCAGGTGGAGGTGGTAAAGGCTAGAATGGAACCGGGTTAATGAAGTAACAAAGTGGCTGTTATAAATATGCAGGCAGGCTTGAGTTCCCTCCAAAGTTTGCACACGGTTGAGTTTGCTCCCCCCCTCCAAAAACAATCATTTGAACACTTGTCTTATCAGTAGTGTTGGGTAGTAACTAAATTAAATAGTGGTGCTACTAACTGAAACATTTTAATTAGTGTTTTCAATTCAGCCAATTTAATGAATCAGTTTGTTCACACCATTCATTTCAAGGAATTGGTTAAAAAAATAAAAAATATTCCTTTCGTCAATTTATTTGCATGATCACTCAACAGTTTTTCCAACAGACACTGAACATAATTTTACTTCTTTCTGTAGCAAATAAATATTTTGTTGAAAACATTAAAACTAAATTAATAATACACTGTTAGAGCAGAAATCAAGTTTGATGTGGTCACCACAATTGAGATCCTTGAGAGAAAATTCTTATTGAAAATTACATTATCTGATAACTAACTAAAAGATTTAATCCCTTTAAATAGCTTTAAAGGGATAGTTCACCCAAAAATGAAAATTCTCTCATCATTTACTCACCCTCATGCCATCCCAGATGTGTATGACTTTTTCTTCAGCTGAACAAGAATTTCTCAGCTCTACAATGCAAGTGAATGGTGACCAGAACTTTGAAGGTTCACAAACCAAATATAGGTAGCATAAAAGTAATCCATATGAATCCAGTGGTTAAATCGATGTCTTTAGAAGTGATATGATAGTTGTGGGTGAGAAACAGATAAATATTTAAGTCCTTTTTACTTAAAAAAAAATAAATAAAAAAATCGATTATGAAGATATGTATTAAACCACTGAGTAGTATGGATTACTTTTAAGTTGACATTATGTTCTTTTTGAACTTTCAAATGTATGGCCAACATTCGGTTGCATTGTATGGACCTACAGAGCTGAAATATTCTTCTAGAAATCTTCGTTTGTGTTCTGCAGAAACGTCATGGAGGGAACTCAAAGTAATACACATCTGTGGATGGCTTGAGGGCGAGTAAATGATGAGATCATTTTCATTTTTGGGAGATCTATCCATTTAATATAGATTAATGCTACTTTCTGCTACTACCTTTTCAAAAGGATAACTTGATTGTTGCAAGTATGTTACATTTTGAGAACCTTTCAAAAGTTTCAAAGTAGTTTTCTTGACGATCAGAGACAATGCTAACTTGCCTTTACATGCATGAAGCTTAAACAGGACACAAACCACAACATGCCAGATTATAGTTACCACAGAGAAAGATCCAGTAATGCCACACTTACAGCATCTTGAGGATAAGCGCGAAACAGCCCAGCACTCTGTCGGCGTGGGCAGGCAGCTGAATGGACAGGGCATTGAGCGCAGGGCTGACCAGTAGACAGTCGATCAGGTTGGGCTCACTGTCACCCTCTGCAGGGGCCTTGCGAAGTGTGTTAGCGGAGTTGTTGTTCCGCTCCAGTTCCACCAGGATCTCACTGGAGTTCACGATGGAAGGTGGTGATGAGAGTGGAAGGGCTGGGGGAGGGGACAGGGTGGTGGTCAGGGGTGGCATAGGCGGCTCGGGCCGCAGCAGACGCAAGGGCATGGGGGGCTTCCTCTCACTCTGCTGTTGACAACCGTTCCGGATCTCCTTCAGACTGGGAGAGTTGTCCCGACTGACAGAGAGCGAGAGAAAGAAAGAGTTAAAAGTAGGGCTGGGTACAAATATCTATTTGAATGATCTTGATATCGATTCTTAAATCCCAAGATCAATTTTTCACTTTATGTGGCAGCCCTCTATAATGCAAGTAAATCACTCACATATGCAATCAAATATTGCACTATATGACTAAAATGTCTATGATTAACCACTGGCTGGTAAATGTTCAGATTTCACTCACCATTTGAGAAGTATTGAGTGTTGAGAGTAAAAGTTTAGTTTAACTCGTTCTATGTGTAAAAAGTCAAGATTCAAGGATCCATATGTAATTAAATAATGTCTCTTTTAATACCCTTTCTGTTCTTTACAGTTAGTTGTTGAATTAAAAAAAAAAAAAAAAACAAGAAACATTAAATTCTAAATCACACATGGATCTGCTTCAGAAACCATGCACATCATCTGGTTACATGCACTCACTGGCAATGCCAGTAGTCTTACAGAGACAGTACTGATTTAGCACATGTTCTAAATATCAATGTAAATACATGTACCATAAATATATTTGCAACATAACATATGCAATTTCAGTATATTAATTGATGGAATAAAGTTAATTTGGAAACATTTTAAAAGCTCAATTTTGACCAATTTGATGAAAAACTAATGATAAATATAATTTGTAAAATTTATATTTTCGAATTGGACCTAGAGGTGTTGCCTAGAAGGTCCCTTTATAATTAAGCTAATTAAGCATAAACTGAGAGATAATTTCTTTCATATGTTCATTAACTGTAGCTACGGAAATGTTTCAAATAGCCATTGGAGAGTGAGTGAACAGAGCAAGAAAAAGCAAGTCTGGGGAGAGAGAGCTCTGAAAAACCTTGCTCTCATTAGTTAGTGAGGATCATGGAAACATTTTGAAAATAGTTCCTTATACCTCTCAGGTGGGCTCACCATGGCCCAGAAGCTCAGAGTAATGACACAAACACGACAGCTGAGACCAAAAATGTCACATCAGTGCCATGTTTAACACACACACACACACACACACACACACACACACACACACACACACACACACACACACACACACACACACACACACACACACACACACACAACAAAAACACATGAAAAGGTAGGAAAAGTGGGCTTGAATATTTTAAGGTTATTTAAGGATCAGCACGTAGGTAAATTCGATTCAGAGAAATGTTTTCAGCTCAGGCCTCAAGGGTACATCACGTTTCATGGAGAGAAGAATATAGACTAATCAGTGAATCAGACACACCTGTTGATGAACTCTTCGTAGCAAGAGTAGATGGCAGCCAGGCACACCGCAACGAGATTGGGGAGTACCCGAGGATGAGGGCATTGTCCAGTGGGACCGTGCATGCTGTAATCATTACATGTATGAAAAGGTCAGGTTAGCAGAACTCCTATGCCCAAACACACTTAGAATGATGGAAAAAAACAACAAAGCTGTAACAGGAAGTACGTATGCAGGGCATGGTACTAAAGAGACCATTAAACTGACACAGTTAGACAGATAAAAGGATTTTACAGTTTGTGTATTTATGAACGTCTGGATTCTTTTTATAGAGTATTGAGAGACCAATAAATTGGGGCAATTTGGCCATTTAGCAATAATTGGATTCGCCTGATAACTGTGCCCCTTGTAATAAACACGCACGCGCACACACAAGCCATACTATTAATAATAATTTTTTGTTTTTAAATTTTTTCCATTCTTGAAATTTGAGTAAATATGTAAATAAGACTTCAGCAATTTTATATATCGTGGGGTTTGAAGTTTGAAGACCACTAGCAATGTTCGAAATAAACGCAACTGATTTCATTACAGTTTATTTAATCATCAACTTCAGAGAAATTTCTCTGTATTTGGTATGTTTCCTTTTGTGCAATGAAAGCATGAATAGACATAGGTATAGCTGGCATAGACTCCATAAGTTGGTGCAAAACTTAATGATACATGATATCCAGCATGTTATCCAGCATGATTTGAGAATGTTCCAAAGAGCGTCTTATGGTGCTTTAATGGAAGCAAGGACATCTAACCATTTGTACAAACACGGTCAATGTCACAGTTTGCTTACTTTTGATTAGTGACCCAGAAATAGTTCAGAATCTTAACTATTTCTCATTCATATTGCATCATATGTATTTGTTTTAATATCTCTAAATCCAAAATGTGTTTATATCCAGGTTAAAATTTTATTTTGAATGTCAGATTTTCAATGTGGTCTCAGACCTCCACTGGAAGTCTTATTTCACATCATTATCTGTTTTTGGCCATATTGGTCAAAAACTATTACAGAGTTTTACTTGTAAAGGGGAAGAGCACTTTCTCTGGTAAGTGTGGGCTGTGTGTTTGTAGAAGGGAAAACGTCACTCACCTGTGAATAAACTTCTTGACCACTTCCATCCCAGCATTGAGTTCATTCAGAGCCAAAATATACTCCTGAGTAAAGAGACGTAGTCTGGGGCATTTCCCAAAGTCCTGCAACCAGAGGAAAACATAGGAACAGTCTATAAACAATGGAGCTGTGATGTGTGAACTTGAGAGCACCTCTAGTGTAGCACACACACACTTACCATATTATGTTTGAGGATCCTCTGAACCACTGGAGTGAACACTTCAATCACCACCATCGAACGAGGACGCTCCCTACAGTGCTATGTAGAGGAACAGTAAAAACCCATATAGATGAATACATATATTAATCACATAAATCATTACTGCTAATCCCCTTAAAGAAATATGAAATTTATTTGCTAAAAGTTTTTCAATGCTGAGCTAGATTTTTACATGTACTGACAAAAATGTAAGTGGTTCTTGTCCATGCAAAACTTGCCGACACGATGCTAGGGTGTTGTGGGTGGTTGCCAGGACTTTATTATATGGTTGATAAAGTGTTCAGAGTGGTTTTTAGTGCATTGCTATGTGGCTGTCAAGACGTTGCTAGGGTATTCTGGGTGATTGCTAGGTGGTTGATTACTGGCCTAAGTCAAAACAACACACTCCAAATCTTTATGGTATTGGGGTTTCTAAGTATTGCTTAGATCTTCAATACACATTTTGGGGATTTTTTTTGGCTGTTTTGCATCCAACAGCTGTAAACTAAGTTTGATCGCTTAGAAGAGTAACATAAAATTTTTCCTCAACAAGCTGCAAAATTTAAAGTATACTTCATTTCAGTAGCATAAATAAACAACGTGCATGCCAGAGTTTCATATGTATCCTTTAACCAGTAATAGTGATGCTTGCCTTAATGGACCTATACTTCTGAAGAACAGTCAGATTTGTAGCCCCATTTACCTTGCAGAAGAATTCACATAGGTCAGGAGGAGGGTGGTTATTCTCCAGCAGGGGTGCAATGGCCTAAGGATAGATTATAACCATTATTCACCTTCCCCACAGACATGTAGAGTTTTGTTTCTTTTCATCTGCACTTTAAGGAAGCGCATAACCTTCAGAAGCTACTCCAACACAGCTGTGCATACATATCCTGTTTCTATGGTATTAAATCTACATTTTCAAGTCAATTTTATTCTAAAGTGTATTTCACTGAGCCTTAAGACACATTACGTAACTCTGCCTTTGTTAGCAATGGGGTTTCATACACACTGTGTAAAGAACATGCGTCTTCATCTTTCTAAAAGCCACTGAAAAAGAAAAGAAGAAAAAAAGCAGACCCACTCACCACAATGATGTTCTCATGATCCTGAGCACTGAGGTTGGTGTTCTGGGAAGGAAATGACACAAATTAATCGTTAAGAGCTCATTGGGCAGCAGTGCCACAACAAAGTGACTCAACAACCAACAAGTCCAGCTTTTAAAATGTTAATGTACTTCTTAGGAAACACTGCAGCATACAATCCTTGTTCAAAGGACTGTAAGAGATCTGTTTTTAGAACTTTTGAAACCTTCTGTGAGGTGAAATGCTTAGTTTAAGTGGGACTGAAAGACAAATAATAATCATAATTAGAGGTAAACCAATATATTGTTTTTAAAGATGAATCAGTGCCGATTATTTTTTTTTACTATTGGTTGTATGCAAAAATCTATGCCAATATTAGGGATGTATAAAGTACGGGTACTTTGGTATCAAGTCGATACTAAAATAAAAAAAGATGTAACAATACCAGTGTTTCTGCAATACCGGTAGTACAGAGCACAGACTCAATTCGGTCCCTGCATCTGAGTGACACACGACTGCAGACTAAATTTTTATATAGTTTAATCTCAGCATTTTGCACTTTAAAAATCACACTGGCCCATAAGACCAATGTCTTATCCGGAGGTGTGAAACTGCCGTCAAAAAACACAAAAAACTGAAAAATCTAAACATCAAAATAAAAGCTTGATGCGTATAAATGGAAGAAATCATGACAGAAAAATATTACTACCGTTACTTTCCTGTAATAATAATTATTATATTTAAGCAATATCTCTCATGCAAGAATACTGTACATATTGAATTGAAGTTTTTACCAATGTTTTCATTTATAATGTGATGATCTGTTGTGCAACATTTTATTTGACAAAAAGTAAGACCTATGCTGTGTTTTAGATTATGCTGTGAGGATCTTTACTAAAGCACTTCATTTGATAAAAATAAATGCAAATGGTATGCTGAATAATAGTCATTCTATTTTCTAATGAATTAAATTAGACACCAGTTTGATGATTAAATTGAATTAAACTTTTAAAATATAGGATGGAAAACAGAATTTTGGGGAATTTTTTCTAAAAAAACAAAAAACAAAAAAAAACTCATTTCATGGTGTCTTATTTAAATAAAAATCTTACAGCAATATTTACTTAACTGAGAAACAGTTTAAGCAAACAAGTAATTTTTTTATTTATTATTTACATGGACACATTTAACTTTGTTAAATTGGCTAAAGGAGCATGTTCAATAGCATATTTGTGGTATTGAAATTGGTATCGAGAATCGTTACATTTTACTGGTAGTGGTAACGACTACGGTACTGTAATTTTGGTATCATGTCAACCCCAGCTGACAGTTGCTGATAGATTTTATTATTTCTCTGTGGCCATCATTAGTGGATTCTACTGTTCTTTTAGAATCAGAATCAGCTTTATTGCCAAGTATGCTTACACATACAAGGAATTTGTCTTGGTGACAGGAGCTTCCAGTGTACAACAATACAAACAGCGCCAGAGGTGAAATATAAACTATCACTGACATCTCGTATTGGCAATATTCAACCATATTTTTATGCTTTCATTTGTATTTTTGTTATTTTTATCAGAATATCAAGTGTCCTAAATTGAAGCTAGGGCATGCAACAACAACAAAAAATGTTAGTATATGGAAACATGCTCATTTAGCACATAATAATAAACCTTGTTCCTCATTAAACCTAATCTGTTTAAATGGATATGTAACTGATCAAAGTCTCTATCATATCATTGTGTCCCTTTTGTGTTTTAGGCTTGTTTATAGTTAAAATGTCAGCATTATTTACAAAATTCTTTTTTTTCTGGTTATTATTGGAATTTTGGTTGAACAATAAGTTGTATCTATGATTTTATTTAATTTTTGCCTCTGTGTCTGTGCCCATCATAGTACAGAAAGACAAAACATTTATTTTTAACATTCTATAAACTATAGGCCGATTAATAATTTATTGATCTTTTCCACAACCTTAGTTATCCGTATCGATCAACCTCTAATCTTCACGCACTATATCTTATGCATCCGCTCTCTGCAAGAACTATGAAGAAAGGGAAGTGTTAATTCCGTAGGAACTGCGTACTGTTGTCATTTAAAACTTGAGGTAACACATCCTCTTTAAACAACAGCCACACAGGCAACCACAGATAACTTAGAAAACTGCACACTGCCTTTTAAAAGTGACATAACATGCACCTCAATTAATGCATGAGACTCATAACCCAAGAAGAATGCCTGACACCGCTTGAGTGCTGGGGTTTTAACTTTACACTGCACTATTTGCTGAAAAATGTCAAAAGATGTTACATTTGACAACAAAGCCTCCTTTTGGGGATGTTTAAAGGGAAAAGGGGTTCATAAAAAAATTGTTTTAATCTTTTAAAAACAAATTCTTAAAGAGTTATGGTTTGGGTTAGTGTGTAGTATATCAACTAGATTTTTACATTGTCTAAAGAAAATGTGAGTGGTGCTTGCCTGTGCAAAAGTCACCGCCATGATGCTAGGGTGTTGTGGGTGGTTGCCTATGAGTTACTATGTGGTTGCTAGTGTATTCTGGGTGGTTACCAGGATGATCCTAGGTGATAAAGTATCTATGATATTCTGGCCACAAGATATGACTCAGAACCTTCCTTGAAATACATTTATTTGTCCATGGTATTGTCCAGCAGATGAAAATCTTAAGACAGAATGCTTAGAAACATAATAGCACACCTTTCCTCAACAAGTCACACAATTTGAGGTATAATTCATGTCTGTATGCAGGGTTAGGGTCCGTTCAAATTTTTTTCATCCATAAGAATGAGAAATAGTAATAGTGATAGATTTACTTGAGAACAATACTGCCAAAATTTTGCTGCAACCACACATTTTGTCAAAACTGAGTCTAAATTCTTAGACTATGATCTGCCCTGTGACAGACGGGTTTGGCTCAACTATGCTCAGATTCAGAGAAAACAAAGTGGGATTTGGCCATTTATCTCAGTTTCTGTGTTGTTAAAACTGCATTTTGGCTTTGTTGGGCAGAATAGAAGTGTACTTAAATGTCTATGGTATGTTCCCATTTAAATAGCTAGGTAATAGTGTCTGTGTGCTGTACCTCAGCAAGCAGGGTGGAGATGATATGTAGTGGGGCCTGATGAATGGACTCGTCCTGCAGAGGTGATGTCAGGGCCATATCCACCAGAGCTCTGATCTCCTTTAGTACCACGTCCCAGCGGCTTGGGTTATTCAGAACCTTGCGGTACTTGTAGGTCTTTTTCTGCATAAGAGTCAATGGCAGATGCATAACCTAGATTACACACCTGCCTTTTACCAATGCAACCAACAGTTATGAAACAGGCACACATTTTTCTGATATAATGCAGCAGAGGTCACATATTTGATAACAGCTGTTGACCTACATTAAGATGTGAAACATCACAGTGAATTTGCACAGAAATAAGCTGTGGTGATTGGGTTCCCGATTTTATTGTAAAGTCTATAATTTTTTATTAAATGTCTTTTCCTAAGTATTTGGACAATTAAGAGACATTAATGTATGAATGTCAATAAAATATCAACCCAATTGGTATTTTAAAGAAAGATAAGCACAAGCACACTTTTCAAGCAGAATATTTCACAAAAACTACAGTAGTTTGTTAGCTTTTAAATGTGAAAATAATAGATTCACAGTTCACTATTCAAATAAAAGTTATTTTGGACACTGAATGGTTGTTGAATTTAATGAAACATTGTTAAAGTGATGACCTACTCCTGTGTGTACTTCAAGGTAACTGACTTCCTTTCCATTGCTTTGGTTTAAAGTAATTGAAAAATGGATAAGAAAAGTCAAGTTGGTAATGAGGAAAGATCTAGCATCAATTGTATTTGTATAACAAGCGACGTGAACGGTATTTACTAGTCGGAAACTCGTAATTTCAGTAATCCGATATGGTGTAAACAGACCATTAGCAATTAATTTTAATGTAACATTAATTGAAAAGTAATGCACTATATACTGTATAAAGGAATGTGAAAGTGTACATTTTTTTTTTTTAATAGTTTATAATTTTTGTATGACTTGTATGACTCTAAGAATCAGAAAGGATATTAAAAGACATTAGTAAATGAAAGAGGATTTGTGTATTTCATCTTTGATGGACACACATTATGCAAAAGATGTGTTCTGTGTTCATTTCAAGCACTTTTAAGCATGTTTAATCATATAAATACTTCCATTTCTAAAAGCTAAATTCAAGCATTTTAAATACTTCAAGGACCTTTTGTGAACCCTGATTAAGTGTCCACATATATGTATGAACAGTACTATAAAATTACACTCTTTTTAAAAGCATGAAAATGCCATTAGAATAATGCTTTTTACAAGTGTAGACTTCCTAAATATGTGTGACCTTACCTTCCACTGTATAGAGTGAAACCACTGGTCCCGCAGATAGCTGTTAGCAGCCTGTGAGTGCACACAAACATTCGCAAAATGAGTCAGACCGAGAAGATAACTGCAGCGTGAGCATAGAGAAACTGTGAGGGGGCTGGTGATACCTGCAGGAGGACTGTCCCTCCAGGAAAGCTTAACTGGACACAGTATTTAGGGGCATTGTCCCAGGAAAACAGCTGCAGGTCTTCTATAGTGCTGTAAGACAGAGGGGCCTCCATGTATCCAGTGGGCTACAGAGACAGGAAGAGGCATGTTCACATTTGCAATAAACATACCAAAGCATCACTGAAAATGCTGTGAAACGGATTTCTAGAAATTTTATCTTGCATCTTTTTATATTAAGTTCACACAGAAATTTTATAAAAAAATCTGTCATCATTTACTCACTCTTTGGTCATTTAAAACCTGTATGATATTCCTTCTTCTGTGGAACCATAAAGGAGAAGTTTTGACTAACACTGGTCTTTCACTTACAAGAAGCACCATAAAAGCACAAAAAAAATTTAGTTCATACAATTTATGTGTTATATTCCAAGTCTTCTGAAGCCATTCAATAGTTTGGTGTGAGAAACAAACCAAAATTTAAGTTGTTATTCACTGATAATCTTGCCCTCCGCCGTAGCTCTCAAAGTCCATTTGCTTTTCCACATATTTTACTTTTCTGCACTTGGTGTCACGCTTGGTTAAATAACTCACAAGATGATATGTTGTTTGGTTTCATTGATATATATGGCTTCAGATGACTTGGAATACAGCAAGTTGTATAGCCTATTTGCCGCATATTGTGTTTCTTTTTTTTTTTTTTTTACTGTTCGCTGGTAACTGTGTGCTTTCCATGTATGGGAAAGAGAAGTGTGAGCATTCTTTACAATTTCTCCTTTTGTGTTCTACAGAAGAAAATCATTAATACTTGAATCAGTGATGACAGAATTTTCATTGTTGGTGAACTAAAAACAAATATGTTCTCAGATCTAAATCAAGGGGAATAGAGAAGTTCCTCTATGGATTACAAATACACTCTTCATACACCCGGTTCATCATATGGGCCATTTACAGAGTATTTAAGGACAAGGTTCACCTTTACTTCTCACTGATCTTCAAATGACTATGGGAGCTTCTTCATTTTCATTATTTGTCACACAGCCTGTTGTGGCTCATTTCTGAGTTCCACTCCTGACTGTGGTGCTGGTGGTCACATGACCTCAAATGTCAACAGGCTGTTCACTGCGGCTGCTACTTTATTAGCCACCCTCCCTCCCCTGCAGCCCGGCAACAGGCTCTTCCATTATTAGAGCTGCCCTCCCTCCGTCCGCATTTGCACAAACAGGCTATTGCTTTATTTTTGCTGCTCTCCCTCTAGACTCAAACCAAACCACAGTTCCTGTATTTGTGTCAAGCCACCCAGTTCAGCAGAGCAAACAAGCAGTTCCTTTCTTTAACTCATTCTCTCTGCACCTCTTGCTCTCTCAAACAAACACACAATATCTCCCTTCTTTCTGTGACAGAATAAACCAGGCCTGTCTTATATTTACATCCCCCACTCTTAGGTGATAGACCAACTGGCTGTTCTCCACACATCCCTTCCCCCATCCACTGTAGATTTGAGATGCATGGCTTCTCTTTAAAATGACTTCATTTTAAAGAGACTGTGCGATAAGTATCTTTTTAATGATATCTCATTTTAAAAGTAATTAATAACGTGTGCTATTTGCATTCGCTTGCAGGCTTTGTGTACAATGGAGCACGTGCCACACGTGCAGCAAAACAAGGGGCCCAAGATGGCAGGATCCCAGATAAATGGCTGAGGTCTACACTTGTTTCTCTTAAAGGGATAGTTTACCCAAAACAGAGAAAATTTGAAGACTGTCAATGCTGCTCTATCAAATACAATGAAAGTGAATGGTGACAGAGGCTAACATTTCCTTTTGTATTCCACGGAAGAAAGTCATGCTGGTTTGAAGCATGAGGGTGAGTAAATAATGACAGGGTAAATATGTCACCACAAGGGTTTACATAAAGAATGTCTTCAAAGGTTGTCATAACTACGATATCCTGTTTGACGATGTGATATACGAACTTGTGCTGAGCCTTATGCTTTATCAGCTTATCTTTCTGTCACTCTATGTCCTTCTCTCTCTCTCTCGCTCCCTATCTGTCCTCCTTTCCACTTCACCGTTCCAAGAAGTAAATTTTTTTCTTCCTCTGTCTCTTTCAGGCTGTTTTTCATGGTGCAATCCTTCCTTAAGGAGGAGTTGAATAGCTTTCCTCTCACCATTGCTATGTTGCCATGGAAACAAAGAGATGAAATAGAGAAATATGTTGGTTTTTTTTTTGCCAGGGAGATCAAGATGGAAAACAATCTGGAGAAAAACATCAGTGTGTTCAGGTGGCTTCTCTATAACAGACAAACTGACCTCGGAGAGCATCCGCCAGAGTTGCACCTAACAAACCGTGAGGAACTCCAAGTATATGCTCAAGAAATACTGACTACAACTTTTCAAATAGTGGTTGACTGTTGAATGGCCAATGCTGAATCAGATAAACAGAGGACTTGGTGGCCGATGACTGATATAATACAGATATATCGGCCAGGCAGATAAAATCGTATCTGCCGATAACTATTCTCACTTGTCCGATAAAAAAAGATGTTAACTAGCTCTCATAATGACAGTCTTGTCAAAGGATAATTCACAATTAAAATATATATATATATATATATATATTCTTAGTGAGTTTCAAGTAAATAATGTTTAAGACAATGTTTATTTAAATTAAGTGTATATCTACACTGTTAGACGGTTCTGTAATTTTTACAGTTATTATATCACCCAGTATTATACTGGAAATTCTCTTTACAGAAAAAAAAAAAAAACAGCTTGAACTGCGCTAGTGTTGTATTTAACAAAAGGCTTAACCGAATTAAAAGTTATATTTTTTATGTAATAATTCGATATGAATATGAATTCGATTGAAGAACAATGGCCTTTCCTCTTTACAAAAAGAGGACTCTGTGCACATTTCAAAACTCTCACAGGTATTGATATCTGTGATAGAGTAGGAGAGGCTCTTCAAACCAAGGGGAAGAGGATCATATATTTCTTCCAAAGACAGAATCAGAACAGAGACATTCAGGGTCTTCTACGGGACATTGAGAGAGACACAAGAGCCATGCCACAGAGCCGGACCGGTATAGCAGCTGTGCTTCTTTTGATGAAGCACTTCTTTGAAAAAGAGGACTCCATCTTCATTTTGGCAGATGTAAGTAGGCAAATAATCTTTTAAATTACATGAAACATATTTTTAGTCATTTTTAGGCTGTATTTTGAACATGTTATAATCACAGGCTTTTTGTTTGTTTGTTTGTTTGTTTTAAAGACAACTGCAACAAAGCCATCCATTGAGAAAGACATGAGCCAGCCAGCCACACCGAGACTGATAATGCTAGGTAAAAGAAGACTTGCTTATTATTTTGAGAAAGGTTAATGTTTTCCATTTGGGGTATGCCTTTTAAAAGTGTGTAATTTTTACTTGTTGTTTTTCAGGGAACACATTTCTTTCTGCAACAAAGTAGATGGTGAGCATTGATGGAAAGGTGACCTACGTTTTGGAGGAGCACCTGGGTTTTGTAGATGCTTTATCTGTATTCTCTGGATGCTTCTATGTTTTCAACATAGAATACCAGGAACCTGATGTGCGACATTGGAACTCATACAACGGTAAATACCTCTCTTTGTTTATCTACATTTTACTGTTACGTTTATCACACATGTTTAGTTGTTATTTTAACTGAATCATAAAAATATACTTTTTCACTACTTTGTTACTGTAACTATAAATGTGTATCTTCTGGAATATAGCACCTATACAGTCTTGATCACCAAACCATGGCACACACGGTCATATCACAATGCGGACGGACCATGTGACCATGGTTCGGTGATTAGAGTAGAGTGCATATAATGTGACTGTCATTTCACAACAATATTTACTCAAAAAGATTGTTTAGCATCCGAGTCATTTTTCACAAAATATAATTAATACAATAATAGACATTTAATATATGTATCCTAATATTGATTATGTATGAAATGTGTTTTCCATTATTTTATATTTTTTCCCTATTCATTTTTTGTTGCCTAAAGATTCTTTGTGAGGATAAATCCAGAGGACGGAACAAAATGCACCACAAAAACCGGAGTGAGTTGTAAAACAGGAGAAATGGTGAAGAGGAAGATGAAAATCATCAACAACATCATCCTTCTTTCAGTCATCCTTCCTTCGCCAGCTAACAGAATTTGAGTGGAGGAACTTGGATTTCGCCACCATATTGCTATGCCTAAACATTCTATTAACTTAATTTTTAAGTTATTTACTTGGGAAAATGTCCTTATTAAAAATAAGAGTGAGTTCTGTTCATATTCATTACAGTAAATAATATCAGATCAGCTAATGGACAAGACATCTCAACATATGTATTGCAAATGTAAAAATGTTTATTCTGAATAAAGATTTACACATTGTACGGTCTGTGCATACAACTTAATTCGCCTTGTACAGTTCTTCACTGTGGTTATGTAATTGTTATGTGTTAGATAATATTGTTTTATCAGTACAGTAACTTGATGTATATGATTCAACAGTGTTTTAAACATTGGTAAAATTAACATTTAATATAAAATAACAGTTAAAGGGTTAGTTCACCCCAAAATGATAATTTTCCCATAATTTACTCACCCTATATATGACTTTCTTCTTTCAGCCAAGTTATATTAAGTTATATTAAAACATATCCTGGCTCTTCAAAGCTTTATAATGGGAGTGAATGGTACCTTAGATTGTGAAGCCCAAAAAAGCACATTCATCCATTATAGAAGTAATCCATATGGCTCCAGGGGATTAATATAGGCCTTCTGAAGTGATGTGTTTTTGTAACAAAAATATCCATATTTATAGCTTTATAAACTATAATCACAGTCTTTTGTTCGGGACTTGGGTCCTCATAGTTTTAAATGCAAAGTTTCCACAGATTTGCAATGTTTTAAATAAAGATTTTGATATTTTGAATAAATTGTGTCTGTTTGGATTGAATGTCAGTAGTACTTGTGTAGTTATAAAATAAAATCGAGTGTAATTATAAAATCGAATGTATATTTTGTACGAATGAATTCATACAAATATATATATATATATATATATGTGCCACCCCTCTCTCTACTTATCGATATCCACCATTGAAAAACCCATATCTATAAAAGAGTCGTGAACAAATTACTCTTTTGAACAGGGTCTTTTTCATGAATCACCCAAGGGTTTGAACTCAGAAGCTCAGGTTAGCAGTTTGAATCAGATTCACATCTGGGAATGCAGACATTTCAAAATAATAGTCCCAAGTGTATTTTGGGCTTCTTTATAATTAAAAGTCCCATATTGTGTACCACTTTATTTTTTCTTCTTCTGGTTATTATTGATTGGAGTAGCACAATAAACTGCATCTGGAATTTCTTTTAATTTGCACTCTTGTAGTCTCTGTGTCTGGGCCATTGTAAAGAAAAAAGTAAAAATGTAATATACAAAAAAATGTAATATGTGTATGTGTATGTGTGTACCGTATATATATATATCTATATATATATATATATATATATATATATATATGAATGATCAAGCTTTTGAAACTTAGGACAATTGAGGAACTTTTTTTTGCAAACA
Organism: Xyrauchen texanus; assembly: GCF_025860055.1. Lineage (NCBI taxonomy): Eukaryota > Metazoa > Chordata > Actinopteri > Cypriniformes > Catostomidae > Xyrauchen > Xyrauchen texanus. Next base: position 28,443,310 of record NC_068296.1, on the reverse strand, counting down.
CTCATTGATGTTCAAGAAGGCAACACAGTACTATATGCATCCTATACTATATGTAAATATCTGTAGTGTAGATTCTGAATGGCAGTACTAAATAAAAAATATTTTATCTTTTATATTTTTAGCCAGTTGGCTCCTTAATGTTTCAGTTTAGGAGCCAATGACTCCTAAGTAATTTTGTAGTCTGGAGCCCTGTATTATGCACAATTTTAATCATTCTTGCATGTTTAACATTGTAGCAGAGAATTGAGAAAAATAAATCCATACAGATAAACAAGTCAAAAATCAATAATTTGTTTCAAACTGTAATTCCCAAATCTGCGCAAGACAATCAGCTCTTCAAAATCTCTCTCTCTCTCTCTCAGCAGCTAAACACACAGTTTAGCATGAGCGTGCGCTGCTAGGAAGTGCAATGTTGCTGCATATTTATCTAACCTGCTAAGATGCTACAGATGTACACAACCGTTCAAAAGTTTGGGGTCACTTGCCTGAAATGTTTCTCTTGATCTGAAGGTGTATGCTTAAATGTTTGAAATTAGTTTTGTAGACAAAAATATAATTGTGTCAAAATATGAATTTATTGAATTACAAAACTAAAATTATATTTAACAAAACTTTTTGAAATTGATGACTTGGACCAAATAATTAAGAAAAGCAGCCACTAAGTGCCCAGCATATAGATGGGAACTCCTTCAATGCAGTTTAAAAAGCATCCCAGGGTGATACCTCAAGAAGTTGTTTTAGAAAATGTCAAGAGTACATTTCTGCAAAATCTAGGCAAAGGCTGACTACTTTGAAGATGCTAAAATATAACACAGTTTTGATTTATTTTTTTTATCACAACATAATAATGCCATAGTTGTGATGAAAAAAAAAATCAATAAAGAATGAGTAAGTGTCCATAAACTTTTGAACGGTCGTGTATAAACCTTCATAAATGATAATTCATCCGACATGCAAATGGTGTTGTACTGTGTCTCGAAGAGAGCGATGCAAAAAAATATTTTTCCTGTTTATAACAAAGCTATCCACTGCAACTTGCAAGTGTGTGAGGATAGAGCAATCTAGTTTTACCGCCTTTCACATCGTGGCACTCCCTGATATTACAGCATTTTTGACAAGACAGGCAGAAATAACAAAAAATGCTTTTTGTAAAGCTAATAGATCAACTCATGTGCATGTGAAGGGTGAATAGAAAGGCTTGAACACCTGTTACATCTCTTATCTTCATCTCTCTAGAGTATATATCTCATCTGATGTATACAGGCATTTTCTATGCCATGTGAGTCGGTCAATTATAATAAGTATGAAATTATTTACATAAATAATAATAAAATTGTTTAAATAGTATAATATTAATTTGAAATAGAATATGAAAATATCTATTTTTATACATTATAATATCCGTTTTAAATGTAAATAACTGATTATGCAGCGATATTCTCTTTCATGCTTTGTAAACATTTTCAATACATTTTGTAAACATTAAACAGCCATTTTAAATGTATCTGGTGAGTATTGCTGTACACTAAAGTGATGGCTCACACAAAAATGTAAATGTCATCACTTACCTACATGGTGTTGGAAACCTTTATGACTTTATTTTTTCAGCGGAAGACAATGTGTTGGGACAATGTTAGTTTCAGTCACCATTCACTTTCATGGACTGAAAAAATATGCAGTTACAGTGTTCTTCTTAACACCTCATTTTTTGTTCCACTGCAGAGAGAAATTCAAGACATTTCTGATGTTTTAGTATTCAAAATGTTTTATTGATTTGGGGTTCAATAGAACAAGGATATATTTCTTAACAGGTTTCACGAGAATCACTTCAGCTAATTAGTTAGATCTGATGATCTCAAATACTGGACGATTACGGAGTCTTGGAAATGGAATAAAGACCACATAAATTTATGGACTTATGAAAAGTGCAGTTCTCATAAATCTTGCCATTTCACATGCTTTTGCATACAAGCAAATGCAAATGTGTGTAGACAGTTCACTAACTGACTGCATAATTTGAACAACGCACTCTCTCCCAAAGTCAAAATGGCTTCTTCCAGCTAAACTCTTCACCAATGATATATTAACAGCAAACCATGACAAGCCAGAAAGAGGAACCCAGGGCAAGTCTCCCACCAATTAAGCTGTCTTTACAAAATTATGAATGAGTTCACTGAAGTTAGAGTTGACCTTTAATCTACAAGATACTGTTTATATAAAAACACCAAAAACAACAGAGGAACTTCTACAAACAGTGTTACTGTACAAACGGGTAGGATTGCATGTCTATGGACCCTAAACAATACTAAATTCCAGATTCCAAAAGACAGCTGGCTTTTATTAGCTTCATACAGTTGAAGTCAGAAGTTTAGGTTGAAGTCATTAAAACTAATTTTTTAACCACTCTACAGATTTCATATTAGCAAACTATAGTTTTGGCAAGTCGTTTAGGATATCTGCTTTGTGCATGACACAAGTCATATTTCCAACAATTGTTTACAGACAGATTGTTTCACTTTTAATTTACTATATAACTATTCCAGTGGGTCGGAATTTTACTGCGCAGCTTGGAAAATTCCAGAAAATTATGTCAAGCCTTTAGGCAATTAGCTTTTGATAGGTCAGAATTCAAGTCAATTGGAGGTGTACCTAAGTATGCATTTTAAGGACTACCTTCAAACTCAGCACCTCTTTGCTTGACATCATGGGAAAATCAAAAGAAATTAGAAAAAAACTGTGGACCTCCACAAGTTTGGTTGATCCTTGGGAGCAATTTCCAAATTCCTGAAGGTACCACGTTCATCTGTACAAACAATAGTATGAAAGTATATACACCATGGGCCCACACAGCCATCATACCTCATTCTGTCTCCTAGAGATGAACTTATGGCACTTTTCCCCTGAACGTTACGGTTCGACCCTACTCGCTTTACTTTTCTGAGCTTGCTATTCCACAGCGGTTTAGTGCCGCCTCAACGTGGGTGGGATTATAGGCTGATTGTCATAGTTGCGCCAACTCTACTGCCATGACATCATCTTAAACGTGACACAAAACAATAAACACCACAGCTAGCTGTTAGCTACTAGCTCATTGTGCTGCATAAAGCAGTTGTTGCATGGTGATTTTACACAAGTGTAACAGTTAAATTGGCCTGGTTGTTTTAGAAGCATGCTTTCTAGTAGCTGGTCAACTAAATAAAGTGAAGCTTTCAAGCAGAGTATAGAGTAAACATAACAAAACATACCATCCTCCATCATGGACTCCAGCCGTGGCTGAGTCCAGGTCACTCTCCCTCCCATTGCTAGCCGTTCTACAATTCCAAAGTTGCGTGAACAAATGATACTGCTATCGCTGTAGCTAACTTTAAAACTAGAGGGTTGATGTCACGTGTCGTAAATCCGGTGATGCTGGTAGTGACGATTCTCTCTGACCAATCAGTGATCTGCAGGGTTTTGCCGTCACATTTAGTATCAGCTCGGCTCACTTGGAACCTCGACCGAGGTGGTGTTAAAAAAGTAACAGGAACTATCCACAGTGGAAAACCCCCAAAAAGCAAGCAGAGTCGAGTCCAGTTTTAAAAGTGCAGTGGAAAAGCCCCATTCGTTTTGAGCGAAAAATGCAAATAAAACCCAGAACAACAGCAAATGACCTTGTGAAGATGCTGGAGGAAACAGGTAGACAAGTATCTATATCCACAGTAAAACATTTACATTTACATTTATGCATTTGGCAGACGCTTTTATCCAAAGCGACTTACAGAGCCATTTTTACAGGGACCACCCCCCCGGAGCAACCTGGAGTTAAGTGCCTTGCTCAAGGACACAATGGTGGTGGCTGTGGGGATCGAACCAGCGACCTTCTGATTACAAGTTATGCGCTTAGCCCACTACGTCACCACCACTCCCGAGTCCTATATCAACATAACCTGAAAGGCTGCTCAGTCAGGAAGAAGCCACTGCTCCAAAACTGCCATAAAACAGCCAGACTACAGTTTGCAAGTGCAAATTGGGACAAAGATCTTGGGACAGATAAATGTCCTCTGGTCTGATGAAACAAAATGGCTATAATGACATCATTATGTTTAGAGGAATAAGGGTGTGGCTTGTAAGCCGAGGAACACCATCCAACCATGAAGCATGGGGGTGACAGCATCATGTTGTGGGGGTGCTTTGCTGCAGGAGAGACTGATGCACTTCACAAAATATATGGCATCATGAGGAAGGAAAATGATGAGTATAGATTGGAGCAACATCTCAAGACATCAGCCTGGAAGTTAAAACTCGGTTGCAAATGGGTCTTCCAAATGTACAATGACCCCAAGCATACCTCCAAAGTTGTGATAAAATGGATTAAGGACAACAAAGTCAAGGTATCGCAGTGGCCATCACAAAGCCCTGGCCTCAATCCAAAATAAAATTTGTGGGCAGAACTGAAAAAGAGTGTGCGAGCAAGGAGGAGTACAAACCTGACTCAGTTACACCAGTTCTATCTGGAGGAATGGACCAAAATTCAAGCATCTTATTGTAAGAAGCTTATGGAAGGCTACCCAAAATGTTTGACCCATGTTATTTATGCTACCAAATACTAACAAATTGTATGTAAACTTCTGTCACACTGGGAATGTGATGAAATAAATAAAAGCTGAAATAAATAATTCTCTCTACTATTCTTCTGACATTTCACATTCTTAAAACATAGTAGTGATCCTAACTGACCTAAGACAGGGAATGTTTTCTATGATTAAATGTCAGGACTTCTGACTTCAACTGTATATCCATTTTAAATATCCACGTAGCTACATGAAGCATTAAGGCACAAAGCCATGCAACACAAACAGATACGTGTCCAGATATGTGGTCTACAGATGTGACACGTGGACTTGCAAGATCAAAACACAAACAAATCCCTTGTGAGATCTAATCCAAAGAAATGCCTTGGAAGTAACTTACAATATAGCCAAAATAAAAAAATAGTTACATAAATTGAAATATCTAGCCCATTTTAAAACCAGTTTTCAAAGTACAGTGCAAACGTGTGTAATTTCTGCACCTCTAGAGTCGAGGAGTGTTTTCCATTGGTCAACAAGCAGATTCCATTGGTTGAGCAAATGTTGCTGAGTTGGGCTGGTCTGGATGCTAATACAGTTTTTATACTGCCACAGAGGCCAATTTTTCTAGGAAATCAACCTGAAAATAGCTTTCTTATAATTGTCTTACAGTTGTGCATAATAAGATGGGATAGGACAATGTATTTTAACATGGAAAAAAAATGCACACTTCAGCTTAAAATAGAGCTGGTTCATAGATGTTTAACCAACAAACTTCAGATGATGTGGCTGTTCTGTGTATTGTTGTAATTCAAAAATACGACTATCTAGGGACGTAAACATTTTTCCCTTGGTGGGCTGAATAGGCTGAATTTCAGGCTCCTGTCCTCCATTCATGCGTCAGACTAACCACAACTTGATGATCTTAGATGCTTTATGCGTAGGAACTTCGGTGGCGGGTGTCTACATTACGGATGTGGCAATGTCAATTCTGTTTCTAAACCTCAACAGCCTTGCAGATAAAAAGCGAACACATAATTGGCACAACTGATATCATATGATATATCTGCCATTTAATTGTATGCCTTCATGAATTATAGCCACCCCCAAGTCAGTTTACTCAGAGGGTGTTGTAATCTTCACCAATGTAGGCAAGATACAGTGAAATCTCTGTTTTAAAATACATTTTGCAATGTGCAGTATGACATAGCATGTTTATAATTTTGGCAATTGTGTTTTTTTCTTCTGTGAAACACAAAATGGAGATGTTAGGCAGAATCAAAGCCACAGCCACCATTCAATTTTATAGTTTGGAAATATGCAATGACAGTGAATGGTTACTGAGACTAACATTCTGCCTGTCTTCTTTTATGTCCCACATAGAACAGAAATTAATTCAGGTTTAGAACAACATGTAGATAAGTAAATAATAACATAATTTTTACTTTCCTGTGAACTATTCTTTTAAGTAAATTTTATCAAGAACTCACATAACCTATTTATTAACATAGTAAATTTGATGAGAATCCCATTCCAAGTTGCCCCCTAACTGACCCAAAGATGATCATGTGAACAACCACAGACAAAGCCCTATACATTGAGGCTGGATCTCTAACAAAAAACATTTCAGAATCAGGATCTTTTATCACCATGGCTGCATTATGTGATAACGTTTAACATGTTATTTTAAAGCCATCTCTATGAAATACAAAAATGATTTCCTTTCATATTTTCAAGCTGCTACAATAATGAAAGAACTCTACAATTTTGAGACACAAACCACATAGTATATGCAAAACAGTTCATCTGAAACCCTGCTGCCAATGTTTGAAAATTTTATGATTTTCTGAGCTACAGACATTATAGAACATTTTCATCAAGAGACAAATTGTATGATCTAACATGGATTTTCTTGATAAAAGAATATGATTCTGCCCGGTAACAGGTGTATGTAAAATGGCAAGAAATAGCATTTTAGCTTAGCATAAAGCTAAATGTACACATGACAATTTCCGCAAGGTTTATTTCAATTTCTGCTGTTTTAAACTTCAAATTTACTTCTCTGTCTACTTGTATCAATGTAACACATCTTAAGAAAGTGTATCTGCTGTACCGCTGTTAAGACACTCTTTGGGTTGCATCATTTATATGAATAAATGTTTTCCAACTGAATAGACTAAATATTAAATGGAACAAATAACAATATAATGTAAGGTAATCGCTTCAGTAATCAAAACACCTTTTTAATGTAAATGTATTCTGATTACCAACAATTTAAACTATCTGTAGTGGAATACAGTTACTAATATTTAGTATTTTAAATACGTAATCCTGTTACATGCATTCCTTTACTCCCAAACCCTGATCGTAAATATATTTACTTTATATTTTGTCTCAAAGAACTTGCAAGAAATTGGTTAGTCATAATTTATTTTAATTATTTAAATATAAACATGTTGCAGTAATTATTTATATTTTTTTGCATTTAGAGTTTTATATAATAATGGGCGATATGGCCTAATAAATTTATCACGATAATTTCAGGGATTTATTGCGATAACGATACAAATGACGATAAATTATTTTCTTCTGTAAAATATCAGATTATGTTATGTTTAAGTTGTGTTCCAGTGACTGTGCTGGAAAAAAAAAATATCACACAACAACATTTACACAATAATAATAATTCAAATCAATTACAAGTTTAAAATGTAAACACAGATTCTTTATTTATTTATACTCTCATGGTGGAAAAATAGTGCAAAGCAAACAGCAAAAGTAACAATCACCAACCATGTCTTCAGTTGTGTTTAAAAATTACAACAGAGTACAACTGCAAATAAATCCTGATAAAGTAAAGAAGTTCAGAGTGTAGACATAATGTAGACATGAGTGTAGAATGTAAACGTAATACGTAAGTGGAACATGCTAACACCAATTAGGTAGTTAAATTATCAACACTCTTGTCCCATGGAACAAATTGTAAAAATAGTGCAAACACTGTATCAAAAAGTAATGATCCCAACTACGTCTTCAGATAGTTTACAAAATAGTGCAAAACAAGATGATAAATTAAAAAACAAATCAATAAATTAAATTTAAATAAAAGTGTAATTAAACTGTAAACACTGATATACTCTTGCAAAATATAGAAATGAGGCTGACATGAACATGTCTGGTAGTGCAAGTTGCATAACACACATACTAGTGAGATTCAGTAGCTTTCAAAAAGAGAACAGGGCTCACACCTTAAGATTTTTGGTCAAGAAGACCAACATATTCACTGTAGCTGGTTTCAGAAGAGACCTTTGGCATGTCACTACATTTCTAGCAGCGCTGAACACCTCACTCTCTGAGGGTGTACTAGTGGCGGGGATGCACAAGTACTTTTTCACCAAACGACTGATGTTAGGGAAATTCACCTCATGTACCTTTCACCACGTAAGGGGATTGCTTTCACCATCTGCAAGTGGCCCACGTGGAGGTAGCTCCTCGCTTAACAACAAGCTCCTCCTCAGCCTCACGTCCGCCTTCCGCCATGCTTGTTTTCACTCCGCACAGAGAATGTCCGCGCGTGAACAGTGAATCGCGCAGCGCACAAAACTACGTCATCAACTAGACTTATCGTTATTATCGTGAGGAGACACATTTTTATCGTGAGGAGAATTTTCAACGATATATCGCAAACGATAAGATATCGCCCATCCCTAGTTTTATAGGTATAAATCTTTAGGCACTTTTCCACTGCACCTTACAGTTCGACTCGCCTCGCCTCAACTCTACTCGTTTTACTTTTCTGAGCTTGCATTTGCACTGCAGTTTAGTGCCCCTCAACGTGGGTGGGATTATAGGACGATCGTCATAGTTGCACTGCCTCTACTGCGGTGACATCATCTTAAACATGACACAAACTGACCAATAAAATAACGCTAACTGTTAGCTACTAGCTCATTGTGCTGTATGAAGCAGTTGTTGCATGGTGAATTTAAACAAGTGTAACAGTTAAATTGGCCTGGTTGTTTTAGAAGCAAGCTTCCCAGTAGCTGGTCAACTAAATAAACTGAAGCTTTCAAGCAGAGTATAGAGTTAACATAACAAAATGTACCATCCTCCATCGTGGCTGAGTCCAGGGCACTCTCCCTCCCATTGCTCACCAGTTTAGATAGCATCCATTTGGTTGAACCACTTCCACTTCCACTTTTCCTTGATGGTTCTAGTCACTTTTAATTTTTTTTTTTTACTTTTCCCTACACAGTTGGTAGGTACGGTGGTAGCCGTGTGCGGCCAACAGCTGAGACACATCCTAAAATACTTTTTCGGATAAAAAAAAATTCAAATCTGATTTTTTTGCATATCTAGATTGTATCCAGATGAGTTTTTGATAGTCTGGACATCAAAAAAACACATGAAATCTGATTTTTCAGATTCTGATTCAAACCACATCGGAAGGTGGTTTCAAATGCGATTGAAATCTAATTTTTCATCAGTGTTCCTCAAAATGCCATGACTCTAGCAGAAGTGTACCGTACTGTACAGAGCTACATTTATAAACAGATATCCTCAAGCTAAACTAAGAGAACCACGTGAAGAGCCTTTTCTATGGATTGTTATCTCTCAAAACACAATGTACCCAGGTGTTTAGTATCGATCTCTGGTATCATAAAATAGCAAAAGAGAGTTGTGCAGCTCTCACCTTTCTACATAATGTCTATAAAAAAGGGTTACAGTCTACATGGACTGTTGTCTCATCTGGTACTTTATCTAATTAACAGGATCTGACTTGTACAGCAACAATACCCTGCAACAGAAACAAAATGGTGAGTGCTTGAGGGCACAGACATAAATGTGCCTTGAGAGGCAGGGTTTTTAATGTCTTTTTAAATGAAAGAGTGGCAGGAAGTATTTATAATGGGTTGCTGTTACGCAAAAATTATTTAGGCTCAGAGAGCTTAGAGACAAGGGGTGAGTCACATCTTTCATCTCTTCTTGTGAGATCATTTACCACAAAGCTGACTACACTTTTCGAAATTAGTTATCAAAATGCCAAATGTTTTGTCTGTCCCTAATTCTTAAGACAAAAAGTGGAAAAAAGCCAACATCTTGAGAAAAAGAATGCATTTTTATCATCTGGTTGGCGTCATGTGTTCCATCTCCGAAGCGAATGAGGTCCTGTATTTTGAGAACATCAGAGATAAGGTAATTTCAACCTAAATGACACCCTAGCACAGTTTTAGAGGCATCACGAAACCCCAGGTAATTTACAATAACTTCAATCTCATGTTGTTCCAATAGTGTATGTCTTTCACTTTCATTGTATGGAGAAAAGAAGCAATGAATGTGAATGGTGACAGAGGCTGTCAGTCCCTAACATTCTGATTAACATCTCCTTTTGTGTTCCACATAAGCGCAAGGTTTTTGGGTGAACTATTCCTGGTGAACAACTACACTACCTGTGGTACAGCTGCAGCAGTGAAAGATACACAAAATAATACAGAAAGCGACCGCCCACTCCAATGCACTCTCAAACTATTTATATATTTGTGTATCTCAGAATATTTCACAATAAACAAACTATATTGTTTTTAAACTTGTAATCAACAACCTAAAATCAATACTTTCATATATTTCCATAGTTTTATTTAAGATTATGTAATTTACAATGCTTTTTGAGATTGTTGTTCATTCCCTCATGAAAGACAGTAAGTACACAGACTTGTACCACTGTCTTTTTGTCTGATTTTTTAAGTACTTTTTGCATTGGAGCTGGTTGATTCGGTTCATGCATTCCAACTCTTTAAAGGAGGATTTTTTGAAAAGTCTGTGGAAGAAATGAATGGGAAAAATACTTTCTGGAACACAGATGGCTGAAAAAGTGGGCTGGCACTATAGCGCTCTATTGGTTAAGCCAATGTTACTGTGTAAGGCTGGTCAAGATGCTTAAACAGAGCAATGCTTTGGTAGTTCCACATATAAGTGTTTACACTTCAGTGAATTCAACGAATGGCTTATTTATAGTAGTTTCTGAATTAAAGATGCACTGATATTGAATTTCTGGGCCGATACCGATTACTTCAGACCTATCGCATTCTTGCACGAAAAAGGCTAGAAAAAGCGCAACAAATACAGTATCACAGAAATCAAGTGTCTCAATATGCTTTTAAAGTTCTTTTTACTGAGACAGCATCTATAAAACAGCGCTCCTGTAAAAGACACTGAATAAACAAAAACAAAGCGAAACAAGACGTTCATCTAGGGCACGCTTATAAAGAAAAACAAATGGGATGGTTGGAAAAGCGATGCGTTCTGTGTGAACAGACCCTTAATGTAAGTGGAGGTACTTGGCCATTGCGTCTTGCGCTTTATAAGCATTTCTCAGATTAAGCAATTAAGAGTTTTTTAAACGCTTCGTCAAGAATGACATTCAACTTGGAAATGGGTGTCTCGAGATCCTTCTGTCCCAGTCTGTTGTGTTCCATCTGTTTGAACAGCCCCTGGCCTGGGCTCATAGTCTGAGCCACTTTACCACCGAGTTCTGCCGAATACCTCAGCTATCTGGGAATATTACTATCCTATATACAACTATAATTAATAAACACAATGTGGTATTTCATTGTTATTATATAGCTTGTGTCTGGGGTAGTATACTGTGGCATCAGTGCAAGTTTAACACCATGTGGACTGCCTATTGAAGTGCCCCCCCCTGCATAAACTTGCATAAATTGTATAGTGCCTATATTAGTATTTACAGTAATCTTGATGACTCACTAACAGAGAAAGAGAATAATGAACTTATAATAGCTGTAATGCATTAAACCAAAATGAGGTGATAAACTACATGTAATGAACATTAAACAGCAAAACACACAATACAAACCCTAATCTCTGTATGCATGGTGCAATACTTATGACAGGAGCCAGACTGAGAGTGCAGTAGAGGTTTATGTGTGTTATGTATGTGTGCTTATGCATGTCTTATTCACAGACAGCGCTCATCTGTAACTGTTCCACTGTATAACTTAATGTGATCACAATATACATAATGGGAATAGGTAAGATCATACAGATCGAATAGTCATGAGTCATAACTTTAGAAAAGTCTCAACTCGTAAAATACAACATGTACATTTATTTCACTCAGAAATTAGTGTTTTTAGCCATCTCAAGTCACTCTGTGAGAATTATTTTGAGATAAATGTACTATTTAAGGTTGTGTTTAGACTTGTTTTAATCACAATGCTGTTCTGTAAGTAACAATGCGCTATTTCCCACATTCTGTTTGTTTCATGAAGTAATGAGTGAAAATGTTTGTCTAAAGTAATAAACATGTTTTTGTCACGGTTTAGTTTATTGCCTAATGAAACAAACAGAATATCAGAAATGACTTGTCGTTACTTACAGCAGATGACTAAAACCAGCCCAAAAACAATGTAACAAGTTGCAGAGATGTTGAAATAATCCTACCAGAGCGCCATGACGAACTTGGCTCTCACTCACACAGACACGTTGTGTATTGGCACTGTCGTTCGAGACTGCCCGAGTCCCTGCTTGAAGGAACAAAGCTGTAGGCAGTCAGAGATTCTTAGCCACAAGCAAATATACCGTAGCAAATTATCTGCGACAATATCGCCGGTGATTCCATTATCGGTGCAATAATAATATTCCGATTTTTCCGGTTATCAGCCAATAATATATCGGCTGCCATTATATCATTCATCCCAACTCCAAATATTAAAGGAATAGTTCAGCCAAAAATTTAAGTTCCCTCATAATTTACTCACCCTCATGCCATACCAGATGTGTACGAAAACACCTGGGATGGCATGAGAGTGAGTAAATGATGAGGGAACTTTCATTTTTGGCTGAACTATTCCTTTAAGCAGGGATAGGAGAAAATGACTTAATGTAAAAAATTATTACACACTTCAACTTTAATATCTACATTAAAACCTTTCTGTTGAGTTCCTGACCTCCTTCTTAAGCACAATGGTATAACGCTCAGTAGAATCACAAACAGGGCAATATATGGCAAAAGAGAACATTAGCCACAGACAACTACCTCCATTAGCTATGGTCAACTGAACACGGGTCACTAGCTACACATCTATTAGAGACCTTACAACTACAAGGAAAACACTACTGAATGACAGAACAGACAACATAAAAAATGAATACCTTTTCGACTTTTTTATCTCAATATTTTCTGTAAATGCTATCAAATTACTTACACCTTTGTAAAATAACAACATATAGCAGAACATGTAAATATATGTCTGGCTTGGGCTATTCTCAACTAGCTTTAGAAATCCCAAGGGCCTCCCAGTATCAGCGATTGGGCTTCATCTGACAGTCAGACTATTGTTAAACAAGCAATCTAATTCATTTTGAAACATTTGTTTCAGGAAGAAGTTAACGGCTAATTCGATCATATCAGAACGATGAAATATGGCTGTAAAAGTTAAACCTTTAATCTAATCAGCCATTTGATGGCAATAATAGCTCCATGGGCAGACTGTAAGGATGACATACACTGAACTAAGAGAAAACAACATAGCATGCTAGCAAGACAACAGAGGCACATTTGAGATATGATTTAGTCTACTCTTTTGACACAGACACTGTGGAATAGGACTGACTCCTCCACATCAAGCCTAATGATGGATAATATTAAGTGACTGCCTGCACAACTTGTTTTTGCTTTTTAAAAATAACAGCCATCAAGTGGATTCAAAGAAATCTCCCAGGTTGATGAACCCATTACTTTCCCATTGGCAGGCCTCTTAAGCAGCAATAACACAATCTTCCTAATGTTTGTGAATAACTTAACAACTCAAACATGTCCGAGACACTTGCAAATGTGACAACAGGAAAACTAGAACTAAACAGCATTAATTGCACTTGTATAAATACATTTATAGCTGCTCCAAAAATCTTCACTGACAACAATTCAATGCTGACACATTGAGCTGTATGTCTTATTTCAGTGCATAATCTGCCAAATTACAACATATGTTTTAATAATTCTGATAAACATCAACCCTACATTATTGCATTCAGAAAGTAGTAGGCCCAAATCCTTTAACACAGATACATGAACAAAGAAAATGTCCTCCAATTGAGGCCAGTGAACATTTTTGAGCTCAGAAAAACAAGCCCAGGTGTTTCCAGATGCTCCAGTTTTCTGGACAGTGATTTTTGGATTTGGATCTTGGCACTAATGCTAATATGACAGTATTTGGCTGTTCACAATAAGAGTACATTGGATGCATGAGAGAGAGAAATGTAATTCATTAGTTAAATGCTGAATGGATAAACTTTGTGTGAAGATGTAATGGAGAATGCTAAAAAGAGAAGGATCTGCAATAATGTTACCATGAATTGACAAATCATAATACACAAACCCGGAAAACAAGGAGAATGTAACGGGGGAAACTTTTCAGTCGTTGTAATGACGTCAAAAAGTGTTTCAAGGCCTATTTCGAAACACATCCGCCAAAGACTCAACCTGCATTTCCACCTCTCATTTTAACATGGATGCATTTACAGCTTATACGTCAAACTGAGGGTATCTTACCGTGGCAGACACCAGACTGCTGTCCGTCAAGGTGAGGTGGTGCGGCTCCCACCTCCGTAAGAATTTCGAGGTGAGGATCTTACTGAGGAAGGTCCGCGGATGCTTGACCACGCACACCTGGATGTCTCCCTCCTGGAGCAGTTTGTATCTCATCCCGCTGCTGCTGCTGTGCAGAAGGGTCCTCTTACTGCAGGGCCCCGCTTTGTGATTATTATTCCCCTCCAAAGGCGGCGGCGCGGACATTTCTCCGAGTAGCGGCTTACTCTCTTCGGACGGATAAAATTGATTGTTGTGCAATTCGTTTCCCCCGCCGCTGCCGTTAAAATCCATGTTGAAGCTAAGGGAAAGTCGAGGGCGTTGGATAAGTTCAGATGGATGTCTTCTGATTTCGATGCCGAATAAGGGGCCGTTCACACCAAACACGTTTAAGCGTCCGTCTGCGCTGTTCTTTTTTAACTTCTTATATTGTTTCCCAGGGACGTCGCGTCAGGTAAAAAAAAAGAACGTTAACTACCAAAAACGCGTCTCGAGACAACTGCGCTCCGATCTATTTGTCGTTTAGCGCAAAAACGCGTTCGGTTTGAACAGCCCCTAATGGTCGTCCCAGTGTTTGGCATATATAGGCTCAAGCGATCCACCGTGATTCGACCTCAGTGCGTTTAATAACAGTGGTGGAACAGAAAAGGCTAGGCTTGGTGACGGCGAGAAATGAAGCCATTAAACAAGCCAGTCCAAACAAGGAAGGGTTCTATGTAGTCCAACGTTTCCTTATGTCTTTCCTTTATTTAATACGTTCGGCCCATTGCATATCCATTTCGTCTCTGTCCGCAGCATATTATTCCAGTCTTCCTCGCGAAAATGTCAAACAATAACCACATGCAGGGTCCACGGGGTGTTTTGTTCTCCGTATTTTATTTGTTCTTCAGATGCTGGGAGTCATGGTTCCCCTTTTTCTATCGTTTTGTCCTCCCTATCTCGGTGGAGGAACCGAGTGCTTCGATAGGACCGTGTGTGGATTGGTCCCGGCTCGTTCATGTGATACCGGAGTGACGTCAATGGGGAGGCGAGCGGATGCGCGCCGTGCGTTTTTTCTCGCCAATGTCTCTGTTTGATAGGGAGCGCGCACTTCCCCTCTCTCGCGCAAAATGGAGAAAAGAAAGAGGGCGCAGGATTTATGTCATACGGTCTTCTGTCCACATTGGTGCTGTAGGGCTTCTTTGTTGCTGAAGATGAGTAATCTGTCCAGTGGGACACAAGCTTTCGTAAATTATACGCAGTTCAATTGGATAAAGGCTGATTTGACAACATTTGAATGTCACCTATATGTAAAAAAACAAAAACAAAATCGTGACCGAAGGAGATCAGGGTAGACTGGGTCTAGTATTGTCACATTTTTACTCTATAGACACAACTTTAAGTCTTTAATACAAAACAAGCTAATGCACATGTCACCTTATTGCCCATATTGCCATTTAACACACATTGACCTTTCGTGACAAATGCCCCAACAGCGGGGTAAGTCTACTTGTATTTAAAATGCATTATGGGCTACTTAGGTTTTCTGCTAATTTTAGATAGTAAAGCAATTTTGAAACGCACAGCAATTCACAACTGAGTAAAAATTGGAAAGGTAACAAAGAAATATATCAAACCATTTGTGGTAAACATAATTGTAATGAATTAATTGTTTAAAATTACATCATAAACAAGTGAATAATTCCCCCAACCTGGCCTTTATAAGAAAAATGCCCATACCTTGAGAACACTGTTCAATTTTTGGATTAAAATCTACCATAAATCTACCAAAATCTTCCCTGACCATAACCCTGGTCTTAATAAATCCCAAAGTGGTTTCATTGTGGTTACTTGTTTACCCAACAGCTATTAAACATATATTATTATTAAAATTTTAGTCTAGTTTATTAGATAGAATTCACAATAAGTGGGTTAATTTAAAGGGGTCACCGCTTTTAAAAGACGCAGTTTCAAGTTACAACCCTGAAGAATAGATTTTCAACAAACTGTTCATTCGCCCATCTGCGCTATTTTTAATTGTTGGTGTATGAAAACATGCTCTGGATGGATGTCTTTGACCGTTTAGATGCATTTCAGTACAGAATGATACTGGAAAATGGATGTGTGTGCTTTGGACTTTGTATGTCATGTGGATGTGTCTTCAGCGTATTTCAGCATGGATTGCTTGTGAACAGTAATAAAATAATTCAAGCTTTGCAATGGAATTGTTATTTAAGGATGGGACAGTTGAAAACACATGGACCCGATGAAAAACACTAAGTAAAAAGTTCAATTTATGAATATTTCAAACGTCATGACTGTTTGATAGTTTATGGAGCTGACATCCTGTTTTCACCGGGCGCATCCGTTGACGTGACGCAACGGTTTGAGGTTGTTATACACTGAGCCTGTCAACACAAATTCTCTAAACCATTTATTTGTGTTGATGGCAATAGTAGCACCAGCCATGCAGTGCAAAATGGAATGGGACATGCGTTTACTGTCACCACAACGGATGCTTCCATGGTAGACAGCATCATTGATTATAATGGGTTCTATTGTATTTGATTCAACTCTCGCGTCTGGTGTGGTTAACAGTTGTGTTTGAGATGAACATTTTCAAATATTTGAATGCAATGTGTTGGATGTACATTATGTGTAACCTCTGAAATAAAATTTTACAATGCTGTGGAGCTTGCTCATTCTCTTACGACTGAGTTGCTGAATTTGAGGGGCTTCACAATGTAAGCCAATCATAACAGTGGGTGTTTACGTTGAACTTTTAGGGAGGCGCTTAGGCCAAAACCGAGTGTTTCAGACAGAGGGCCAAAGACAGGGTGAAAACTGATTATATATGACTAAATAATGACTGTTTTATAAATAAATTGTATAAATAAATGTAACATTATCAATGGACCTCAGGGAAGATAATACAACTATAAAAAATAAAGCATTTCATGACCACTTTAAAATAGCTGTATACAGTATATAACATACACATACTGTATACAACCATAACATATACTGTATAACTACCACTAGAGAAACAAACATTTATGCAACTGGATATTTTACTCAAAACATAGATGCTGAGATACTGCCCTTTAATAGGCCTATATGCAGCAAAGTATGTTTGTATATGTGCTTCATTTTAGTTTTACCATTGTGTACCAATAGAACGGAAGGAATATACTCATAAAATTAAGAAGTTTGAAATTCCTCTCATTGCATTTTAGTTAACAGGACTCTTTTCGACTTTTGTTTGCCTTAAACTGCAAAGTCTGAAAATAAATAGGCCCACATTTGGTCATTTGTGTTAGGTATTTATACAACTAGGATATTTCTCTTGACTGTTCACTCACATTTCTCATTAACTGCACAAGAATACTTGGGAGGACGCAGTAAGCAGGGCCACCCACCCTCCAAACAACACTCCCATGCCTAGAACAACTTTGTTACTGTGTTTGTAATCTTTATTTGCGCATTAGTGACAATGTATTTTTCAGCAAGAGCTGTGACAGTGCAGAGGAGATGACCAAAACCAATAAAAACCATGTTTGTTCATTCACCTACTGTACAAATTCAAAGCATAAAACCTTTAATTCAAATACACCAATGTTCAGATATGTAAAATGACTTATGAAATGTCAGTAAGTTAAAGGGAAGTGAGATTCTTATCTTCTCTCTCATTCTGTCGTAGATTGCAATGCATACACTTGTGATTATAATGCAAAATAAATTTGACCCGTGGCTTATCTGACTCTTCTGCTATATGGGTTTAGTGTCCTAGAACTGTAATTCTTAACTAGGGTACATGTAACCCAAAGGGTACTTAAAAAAGGATTGTTCTCCCAAAAAATTAAAATCCTGTCATTTACTTACCCTCATGTTGATTGAAACCCAAATTACTTCCTTTCGTTCATGGAACACAATGGAGACGCTAAGCCGATGTTAGGCCTTAGTCACCATTTCCTTTCATTGCATATTTATTATATATATACAATAAAAGTGAATGGGGACTGACCTTTTGCCAAATATCTCCTTTTGTGTTCTACTGCTAAAGGAAATTCATATGAGGTTGGAACAACATACGGGTGAGTAAAAGATCTTTAAACATGTTCCAGGAGGCTCTTGGACAGATTAGGATTTTATTTTGAAAAATGTTTACTTTATATGGGCTTTCAGTGGATTAAAATAAGTAGTTGATTAATGATTAATCTCATGATTTTAGTTATCTCATGATTTTATTACCTCAAACTTTTTAAGAAAATATAACTTTTCTACAATGTTTTTACATTTGTTTTTGGCAAAACATGTACTCTGCGAATCAGTTTTTTACCCACAGTGTTGATTCTTTTTTAAAAGTGACTAATAATATTAATCAAAATGCTAAATTATATCTAGTATAATATAAGTCAAATAGGAACACATTTCTGATTTGAGGTCGATGACAGTACTTGGGCCATACTGATGAGGGGTTTTGGGGGAACATAAGACAAGAAGGTTGGGAAACACTGCACTAAAAGATATTCCTTGGTGTACCATGCCACTGTCTCAAAAATATAACAAATGACTTTTTAAATGGCCTCCTTTCTTAATGACATAGTTGGAGAGGACGGGACCACATTTTAAAGTGTGAACATTCTGGAGTCAGTAGAGACAATGAGATCATCTCCTCAAGGACTGATACTAGCCTGATTAATCCCTGAAGGATGATCTAAACATTCAAGCACGCTGGCCTGCCATTGCTGACAACATTCTTCCAAGTACAGTTGCTGGTATAAAGGTATAATATGCCTGCTGGGAGTACTGTGGTAAAAGTGCTGTGTAAGCAACCGAAATGGTGAGAAAGAAAAGAAATCTGCATCACTTGATTTCCCACTCAAGTGATGCATTTTCCATCAACAAGGAAATGAATCAGGCCTACCAGATCATATGCAGTCATGATGCAATTCACCATGACTTTAAACGTGGTCACATGACTGACTGCGGTACACTAAACAGAAAAGAGGAAGTCTCTTGTTTTTGACTTTGGCCCAAATAGTATTTGGACATAGAATGTCATTGCATTACATAAAATTAACAAAATATAAAACCAAATGGCATTTGTTTTAAAGACATAAAGCATAAATTAATTTTTAAAGCAATCCATTTCACACACACACACACACACACACACACACACACACACACACACACACACACACACACACACACACAAAAGTTTGTTAGGTTTCAAATGATAAAATACTAGATATATTGTTCAAAATTACACACACAAAAAAAGGATTTATGCAGGTTGTTCAGTTTACTTAATTAAATTAAACTGTAAAATTAACTAATTCAATCCAAATGTCAAATTTTATCCATTTGAGTTTGGACAAAATTAATACTTTTTGTAGTATTGGTGAAACTGGGCAGGGGATTTCCATTTCCCAGCATTGGACTGGATGGGGTGAATAAATGTTGAAATTAAGTGTTATTTTATGCATTTTTCAGCAAGATGAGAATCGTCGGAGATAAGTAAATGTTTAATGTTCTGTTCTATTGGCATTTAAAAAGAGTGTCTGAAGGTTAACATTGTGGTGAAGAATGGTGCATGTGCTTAATTTGAGGATGGACTTTCACTTTCAAGTGTTGTTTGATTTGAGTGCCGCTTAGCTCTCTGCTATTAAATTGACAGTATACTTGTTCACCTGGCATATACTGTACTAATAATAATCAAATAAAAGTAGTTGTACCAACATAATAAAATTAATTAAATTAAACATGAGTACATTTTGTCTGATGAATCTAATAAAGTTGAGTTAAACTACTATAGTACATTGATTTGACCTAATTCAACTAAATGATGTAGGCTGAATGAAACTTAAGACTTAATTTGAATGAATGAAATTAAATTGTTTTTAACATAAATTCTCAAATGAAATTAAGGGTATTGACTTCAGTTTTTTATGCATTTGGACACTTTCTTTACAATGTGACCTTCACCTGTGGTTACTCTGCTAGGGCACCTGCGTGAACTTGAGAGGAACAGACTTTATGCAGCTATGCGTAAGTCACCTTGGGACTAGATAGTTAAATTATTAGCAAAAAACTGCTCATAAAAGTGAAGTGAGTTCTGAGAAAAGGTATTTTATCATTTGTGTGCAGATGCAACATGGTTTGATATTTTGGTGTTTAATGCAATTAAATTCATGGAGACTAAATGAAACAAGAAGTATTTCTTGCTGTGGTCTTTTTGCAAACGGTTGCTGTTCTATTGCTCTGACCAATAATAACAAAATACAAAAAGCTCTTTATCATGTGTTTGACCAAATATGCAACACCCATTCACAAGCTGTAAATATAGAGTCACATGTTGTTACAAACTGTGAAACAAATGTCTGTGGTTGGTTGGTTGGTTTTTTGATGATGAGCCTTGACAGGAAAACCCTCCAGACTGCAAGTTATTTTTTTCTACCATACATCTTGGGCAGTCTATAAAAAGGCAGTCAGCTGTAAGTCAGAGGTTATATTCATTCTTATACATTCATTCTGTCATGATGATTTTTATGACACTGACTTGCAGAGATGGTTTACATTACAAAATCAGCTTTTTCATTTATGTGTTTGGCAGATATTCCAAATATACCGTGAGATCCAAAAGTATTCATTTGGAAAAGTTTGATGTTAGAATATGTAGCATTTTTTAAATATTTTTTTTGCATTGCATTATAGCATCATAAAATTAAGACAAAATTCAGATTTTATAAGTATTTTGTATGTCTCCCTTTTGCTTTAATGACAACATGCACTCGAGCTGGCATGGATTCCACAAGATTATGCAAAACCTGTTGATTCATGTTTCCCAGCATGATTTGAGAATGTTCAACAGAACATCTTGTGTGCTTCAATAAAAGAAAGTAAATCTGACCTTTTGTACAGTATAAAGGACTGAACATGGTCAATGTCACTAATTTGCTGATGGAAATATGTGACCGATCTTATTTATTTCTTATTCATTTTCAGTCATTTGTTTGTTTTAAACATTTTAAATTGTGAAACTTTATGTCCATGTTTCAAATAGATTTTGAATCCCAAATTTTCAACATGTACTCAGATTTTTGAACAGCACTGCATCCAAACATACAGTATTTCCATATTTTCAAAGTGACTTTCCCTGGGAATTGAATTCTTAGCATTGCTGGCGCTATGCTTTACAACCTAAGCTACAATCTTATAATCAAATCTTTCATTTAAAACACTGCACTGAATGAAAAAACAAAAACCATTTCAATCCATGTATAATTGCAGGACTTTTAGAGATCCTGATAGGATTTATTTTTTCAACATACGTATATGGTCTGCCCTATTTTATATTATTTTCAGGATTTTTTTTGTGGACAGGACCTTGGGTCAAAAAGGACTTGTTTAGCCCCCACACACCTAGTCTAAACCAGGAGAAACCCAGTGTCTGTCCAAACAACACTAGCTACCCATCAGTGTCACAAGACCTGTGGTTAAATTAAGTGCCATCATGTGAGCTGCCCTGTTTGAGAGAATTTGCTCCATCCTGTTTATCTTCAGTAATCCTGTTAATCATGCGCCTGTCCCGCACTGTTCATTCATACAAACACACAACACAACATTTCCGTACACATCAAACACAACACATGATGAGACATCATTTACGCCACTAAAAAAATCCAACCTTTGGTAACATACCAGAGTTATGCAATAATTCACAAATTACTAAATTCCTCAGGTGTTTCAGTTTTACAAGATGTTGTGTCAAGTCAATTTGATAAAAAAATTATTATATGAAATGTATAAAAATTACAGATATTTTATATTTCAAATTATAACTGCATTGTATAAAAAATATTGGGTAGCCTACATTTAACTACGACTTTTAAGAAAGAAGACAACTACTTTATTTTGGGGAAATTTGTGCAATTTTGTGGTTTAATTTAGACACCAATTCATTTGACAGTGAATAACTGCTGATTTGACGACTTTTTGGCAGACTGGTCGACATGTGTACACGCTAAAAGGTAAGCCTGAATAATTTTCCTTTTATTTCTTAATTGTCTCATTAAAGGTTGACAATGTGTGTTCAATCCAGTTCTGGAGCACCACTAACATCGCATATTTTGGATGGCTCGCTTATTTTATATTCTCACTTTATGTCGGAGCCTGTCCTGATGAGCTAGTTGAATCCCCTGTGTGTAAAATAAGAGACACCTAAATGTGCGGTGTTCTGTGGAGAAAATGTGGACGATAGTCTGATGAAAAAAGGGCGATGATCGTTTATAATACCTTTCTTCACCCATTCGCGCGGAGACGGCACATAAACGGAGAAAGTTTATGCCATGTTAATTGCTTTAACTCAGTTTTTGTACATTGAGATTGACGCTAATCAATTTTATTGACGCTATAGGGTGACCAGACGTCCCGATAAAACCGGGGCAATCCCCATTTAACGGGCCATGTCCCGTCCTGATAGAATTACAGAACTTAATTTGCTGTGCTTTTTTATCATAAGCAACTTGCAACAAATAATGAGAGAAACATTAATTCCTGCAGTCTCATAATCAGTGGTGCTGATCTTCCCCCTCAATACTCCCTCCCACTTCTGCTGCTGTCTGTCAGCCCAGTATATTCCCCAAAACTTTTATGGGTTTGCGTTCCCACGCAGATTTAGATCACAGAGTCTAGTCTTCTATAAAATGCCCTGAGGAAAAAAAATGTTAAAAGTATTCTGTAAACATTAAACCAGTGTTTTTCAAACATGTTCTTTGGGACACACGACTCATTTTTAATGTCACCCCAAGCTGCGTACACACTGCCAACTACTTTGTCGCGGCATGTCGCCAGTGGCGGCGGTTAAGTCGCTAGTGGTGTGTATGGAGTCTAAACAGCACGGTTTCTTTACAATTAATATTATTATTACGTTCACACTGCCAGCGACACACAGCGACAAAACGACCTAATCTCGTTCATTTTCAACGAGAGCCGTCGACTTCCGGCAACACGAGCGACGGCAACCGGATGTGGGCGTGTCCAGCGACGCGACAAAGTTGAGAAATGTTTTAATTTATGCAAATGAAGAGCGACTTTCGGGAGCGACAGCCAATACGAGAGAAGATGGTAGAGCTCACGTGATCCTAATATTTTAATAATAATATTAATTGTAAAGAAACAGTGCTGTTTAGACTCTCTATACACACCAATAGCGAGGGGTGTGTCAGATAAGGGGGCTTACAAAATATAAAAAGCTGCCTGTGGGTTGCCAGGAGCAGGATTGAAAACCCCTGGTGTAAAGTGGTTGTTAAAAACTATAAAATGAAAAGGCATCCGATTAAGCTTTATGGAAGAGAAAAGGCACCTAAATTAAAAATCCAAATAAATGTAAATAATAATAATAATAAAAAAAGAAATACATATAAATAAATGTATTTTCAGGACCCAGGATGCACTGACCAGACCAGACAGTCTCTTGCTTGGTAAATTACCTTGGGAGAGGAGAAAGATCTTTTCCAAAAGTATGATGTAAGTACCTGAAATTATTATGAACCTTTATGATGTTTAAAAAAAAAAAAAAAAAAACTGCAATTTTGTCCATTTAAAAAAAAAAAAAAACCTCATGAACCAGGATGAGTTTCTCTCTGTGAAACACACAAGTATGTGGTAGGTACAATACACTAGTAACAGTTTTGACTAGTGTTCATTGTTACAGACTGGTAACTTTTAACAAAACTTTATCTGATTAATTTTGTGCACCCCCTCATAAGAGGTGCATTGCAGACAGCCAGTCAGAATAGATTTTATGAATGTATTCGAAGAGTCACAATGTTTATACTTTTCAGAGAAATCAGACAACATATGGTTTACTAATAGTTGTCTCAGAATATTAAAATGAGATACAGGTATTTTAACATAATAAAATATGAACAGCACTTTTTAAAATGCTGACATGCTAGAAATACTTGCAACATGAGAAGTATCAAACGCTTGTGTGTTTGTGTTCTATAGTGCTCTAATACAAATGTTCAGCAAGATCTCCTGCAGCACATAATGAAAATTACTGTCAGCACAAGGGATGAACAGGAGGACTTCAGCATCAAGCCGGTGCGATTCCTCTGGGACTCACATATGCCCTAAAACTCTGCTATCCCAAACAACTGAGGTATACATTTGAGGCCTTTCAGAAGATCTTATTAGAACTGGATGTATGCAAGTTATCCAACAAAGTGCAAGCACTTAAAAACAAACTTATTTTATAGAGTTTTTCTGGACCATGTTTTGGTCTAGAATGTACTGAATAGAGGGATTTGTTCTTAAAGTTCAACATTAATACAAGCTTATAGCATGAATATTTGTCATTAGTTTTGCAAGATAAGTTGTTTTCCAAGTTTTTTTCCAGAATAGTATTTTTTTTTTTTCCCCCACAAAAACAACTCGGACATGTTCTTGGAGAATGTTATAAGTTTAACAGCAAGTGTGGGTATAGTCCAGTCCAGTTAGCCAAGTGTCATGTATGGTATATTCAACACACTCTCATCGTCAGGATTCATACAAAACAAAACAAAAACAAAAAAACTTCTGAAGCTATCTAATTGGTTTTGGGTAAGAACAGACGAAAAAAAACCTCCTTGCTCATTATCGCCAAGGAGACTGCTGATGTCGTGATTCGTATAAAAATGAGTCATATTTTGGTATTTTCTCACCCCAGACTGTTTGGATTACTTAAGACATGAATTAAACTACTAGAGTTATATGGAATTATTTTAGGCTATCGTTGTGCTTTTAGAATCCTCAAAGTTTTGGTCATCTATCACTTACATTGTGAGGGCCTACAAAGCTAAGATTTCCTTAAATCTTTTTTTGTATTTTGCAGAAAAATATCAGTCATACACATCTGATTTCATGAGGGTGAGTCAATGTGAGAGATTTTTTTCATTTTTGGCCGAACTATTCCTTTTAGAGGAGGCTTGTCATTAGGCTTTGACTACAAATATGACAGTAAATTGAACTTTGTAAACTTTTCCTTGATTTTATTTATTTTTCATTAAATGGTGCTTTTATTTGTGTATTTTAAACTATGTATTGATTTTCCTTTTCTTTTTTATCAAACAGTTTTAGTGTAATGTACACCGCTTACTGTTTGAGAGAATAAATTCAGCACTTAACCGTAAGGTTGTGTGTGTGTGTTTGGGTTTTATATATTATTATGTGTTTTGTACAAGTTATTGATATATATATATATATATATATATATATATATATATATATATATATATAAATGCTTTTAGTGGGAATATTTACAATATAAATGGATAAAGCAATAAATGCTTCATGTAAAAATTAAGGTGGTAAAATGGCACTTATAATTTTTAAGCTCATAAAATGACTAAATTAGCTTAATATCATTAGAAGAATAAAGCATGTTAGATTTAATTAATGTGATGTAATAAAAAATAAGGCTTAATAACTAAGTTGGATGATTTCCAATGACTTAAAGAAATGTTATAAAAAACAAACAAGGATTAAATACTAAATAGTTTGGGTGACTTCACATGATTTTATTTTTAAAAAACAAGGATTGAAAAGTTCTTAAAAATATTATGTGAAATATTGTTACTTTTTTATTTTTTATCACATAATACTTTTTACAGTGTACTGCACTCACTACATTGTCATTCTGCCTGAAGGAATTTTGCTCTTGCTAACTTTTACTTCCAGTAACAGAAGGGAATCAATAATATTTACAAGTAAAAAGTTAAAAAAGGGGAAAGATTTCAAAGTGAACTGGCATTCTCAAAGCTAGTGTGAATGCAAAATATTTGCATTTATGCCATTTATCATTGTATTGGTCAATGACATGAAAAATTTCTAATTTTAAAAATGGTCTAATTTTACCCCAAAATCAAAGGAAAAATAATGCACAATATTTTGCATTAAGAAAATCAAGTCTATTTTAGAACCATTATGATTTTTTTTCCCATGCAAATTAAGCACATTTCACCAAAACGTTCTCATTCCCATTACTGTAATACAATGACAGACAGAGAGACAGAAGAATGAATAAATACTTAATTTAAATCAAGTTCAAATGTTTTTTTTGTGGAAATTTTGGGCGGGGTCAATATTTAACATTATTTACATTTGGCAGATGCTTTTATCCAAAGCGACTTACAGTGCACTTATTACAGGGACGATTCCCCCCGAGCAACCTGGAGTTAAGTGTCTTGCTCAAGGAAACAATGGTGGTGGCTGTGGGGCTCGAACCAGCGACCTTCTGATTAACAGATATGTGCTTTAGCCCACTACACCACCACTCCATTATTTTGGAGTGGATGTGTTCTTGAAACTTTGAGAGATTTAACAGTTTATAACAGCAAATCTTTTAAGGAAAAATTCCCCCACAAATTTGTATTCTCTCATTATGCACTCACCCTCATACCATCCCAGATGTCTATGACTTACTTTATTCTACCGAACACAAATAAAGATATTTAGAAGAATATTTTAGCACCGTAGGTCCATATAAAGCAAGTGAACGGTGACCAAAATTTTGAAGTTCCAAAAAGCACAAAAGGCAGCATAAAAGTAATCCATAATACTCCAGTGGTTTAGTCCACATTTTTCTGAAGAGATCCAATTGGTTTTGGCTGAGAACAGACCAAAATCACAAAGGTGATTGCTGATGTCAAGGTTTTAGTAATCTTATCATTAATATACATAGCGATCCAAAACTGCCTGGATTGCTTCAAAGGACAAATTAAACCACTGGAGCTTCTACATTTTGGTCACCATTCACCTGCATTGTATGGACCTACAGAGCTGAGATATTCTTCTAAAAATCTAAATTTCTTAATTTGTGATCTGTAGAAGAAAGTAATCACATCTGAGATGGTGAGTAAAGGATTACAGAAATGTCATTTTTGGGTGAACTTGAGTTAAAATACAAATGTTAGATTGTGTTGTGTAAATAGTCTTAATTCACATCTAAAGATTTCATGCTATTTTTTTATAACCATGGAAAAGAAACAAGAACTTCTGCATAATATTTTATTGAGAGCCAGACAGATATTTCTACATTGGCCTCTAATTTAATAGCCATACTTGCTCACCAAAACATCCACAAACATGAAATAATTACAAACAGAGTAAAACACCAGAACAGCACTTTGCATTACATAAACATTGTTACATCTGATTAAATCACACTGTTCTGGCAGACATTAAATGTTTTAGTGTTCTGTGCAAATCGAGCCATGACAATGTTTATAATAAAGTGACTGTCTTGATCATTTCCTTGAGCAAGTATTGTGTATGAAGTCTTGGGCACGAACACATAGTTCTTGTATTCTGCAATCGGACAGTACTTTGGATCAACTTGACATTAGATGTCAATAACAACTGCCTTTTTTGTTATGATACAGAAAAGACTGTTCCACTTAAACATTGTTGATGCATACCTTCTATCTAGTGACCAGTGCACTTGGTGTGGATGCCAAAGATAATAGTTGGCCCTATTATGTTGTGCGTCTACATTCCTCTTCTTCAGGAAATCCTTGCTTTGGAATAATTTTTGACAAACGAGAGTGCCCAGTGTTTTCTATTCTATATTTCTGCTATTGGTGTGCATTTCCATGGTGGTGAATATGCAATGTTTGTCCCTTCAAATAGAACAGACAGCAGCAGCTAAATCATGCAAAGAACAAATGGGGTCACCAGATGCCAAAAAACATCCACAGTGACAGGAAAGCCAGTTCAGGGGTCCTTCACAAAATACATCTCGCCACATAAGGGTGAGAACTGCAACTTGCATCCATTTCTGACATGTTGTGGCTTTCAGAGTCCCTGGATACGAAACCAACAGCTACATTTCATCAGATAAAATGGGCAGACTATAATATAGTCAGCCAGGCACATAAAATATGCAAATTTCCACCACCCTTTAGTTGCTACTTTTGACAATATAACACATCTGCCATTAGCTCAGTGTACGTACTCTAAAATGTAAACTCTTAATAGGGGCAGGTGTGATATTCTCATATATAGTAATACATATTTTAAATCAAAAGTTGTATATGTTAACAGTAGTTAATGCACTATGAACTAACATGAACAATTTTTTTTTTGATTAACCAACATTAACAAAGATTAATAAATTCTGTAATAATATACTGTTGATTGTTTGTTCATGATACAATTAACCAGTGGCGGGCCGTGCATTTCAAGTCTAGGCCTTCAGTGTGATTCATGCCATTAATAAAACACAGTGTCACAATGAATAAGACACTGTATGCCTTTGGGCATCATACATTATGTCACAGCTAACTAGTAATACCAATTGACATTTTAAAAAAAGCCAGAATTTGAAATGACACTTAATGTTCAAGCAAGCCAAATTTTAACTGCAGCATGACTGTTTTTTTTAAACGAACGTACAGACATTCAAAAATCATAATTTTTCATATGAATCTACCAAAGAGGTCTATAATACCTGGAAAAATATATCTAATAATATTTGTAATTTAAATGTTGCTTGAAATAAATTTTATTTCATCAGGGTATACGGTTATGCTGTGTTCCATTCAAGTGGGATGAGGGATTTTTCTACTTTATATCTCAGACCATAAATGCATTGCATTCCCTGATATTCGGAACTTAAACTGCAATGCTCCTGTTAGCTTAGCAGGGGTTTGACTCTCATTAGATATGTCTCCTAGCAATCCAACTGATAAACAGTTCTGCAGCACTAGCATTTGTGCTTCAGGTGTACGATTATCAAAAGAGATTATAATGTTTTATACACCTGTTTCTGCAGGCTTTAATATCTTGTAATGTGGAAACACTCATTTATCGATATTACTTAATAAAGTGAATGTTTATCACTTACTTTGTATTTCTCCCTGAGTGTTGACATGTTTGTGTGGCATCATGCACCTGCATCTCTGCGAAATCTGAGGTGAGAATTTGTGCACAAGCCTAAGTTGTAATTCTGTCTTCAAGATGCATTCCATTGCACTTTTCCTAGCAGGAAGTTGTAAAATCCGACTTTCCGAGTTGAATGGAATGAAGCACTACTTTTCAAAACTTGATATGACACCAGGGCTGGACTAGGAAGAGAAATCAGCCCAGGATTTTACAACGCAACTTGCCCTAAAGTTGGGAAAAAGGACTTCGCTGTCCTTTTCTGCATATCGTGGTGATGTTTTGCATAACGGGGCGGCTCATTTTAGCCATTCGGCCCTTTCCACGGCCGACCCACCAGCCCGCTCGGTTCTCCCAACGGCCAGTCCGCACCTGATCGGCCCCAAAGTGCGTCGGCCCACTGGGAAAATGCCCGGTGTGCCAGATTACCAGTCCAGTCCTGTCTGACACTGAATGCTCAAGTAGAAAACTCCTGATATTGCTATATCAATGCAAAAAGCACTTGAAGTAACTCTGTTCTCCTTTCCCATTTAATAAATTAAGCAAATCACACAGTCATGCAGAATATCTATAATAATGTTTTTAAATCCATAAGGATCTCTTTCTCAATGGCAATAGCGGCAGTTATGACAATCTTGCGCTCTTCACTTTCAAATTACATCACTTAAAGCATGAGTCCATCACTCAAGGCCAGCTAGAAGGCCTCGACCGTGACATATCCTAAAGATCGCACCCACCAAGAACAAAACATATCTGACTTTAGTTGCTCATTCATTTGCACTGTTGAGGGATTCTGTGGAAATTCTAAATGCCTGAGGGGGCGGAGCTCAGACTCACATGTTGCTTTGGCTAACGAGCTTGGCTTCGCTTGTTAGCATCAAGGAATAAATTCTGACTGGATAAACTTTTCATTTCATTTGTTTGTAGATTAATTAAGAGTGACGCGATTAAAAATACCAGCCAGAGAGCCAGCAGAGAGCGCTTTACTGGCCCTGAGAATTCGCCACTGGCATTAACTAATATTAATGAATGGAACCTTATTATCGAGTGTTAGCATGTTAACTTTTAAGATTAATAAAAAAAAATTATTTATAGCATTTATATAACACAGTTAATGTATTTAAGCTATCTGACATTAAAACTGCTTAATTCGGTTCGCTTTCTAACAAATGGACTGCATAAGAACAGGACCATAGGTTTCTTTTTTCAATACAAAAAACTATTTTTATAACCTAATTAAATATAGATGGGACTCACAAATGTAATGCAATTATATGTAATTACCAGTTAATGAGGCCACCAATTAACTGAATGCCTTAGAAATTAATGCACTGCATTTTGAAAGAAAATATATTTATGCAAATTAAAAATGTGAGATTGATATCATAAATGGAAATAAATCACTAACAGTACTAATATTAAGACATCTTAAACCATTTCAGTAATCTAACACTCCTTCACTACCTTGAATGTTCAGTAGACAGACACTTTAGCAACAAATGATGTACCACTAGCCTTGATATGTGTTTGATTTGTTCCCTTACTTACTGCACCCACATTTAATACCCAACTATAACTGTATATAAAAGGCAACATTAACCTCCCTTTCTAATTTGTAAGTGTTAGATTAAGACAAGCAGCAGACAGGTAAAACCTATTATAAACTGTTCAAATAAACCATTAAAACTGAGAGCAGTTTCCTGTGAACAGGAGTCAAAAATAAGGGTGGGAATGTTTAGGCATCTCATGATTCAGGGAGTCATAATCTGATTCCAAAATCATCCTCAAAGAATCTCAGTTTTTCAGCAACAGCATATGGGTGCAAACCTTGTGCGAGTGAATGTCGCTTGTTGCCAGATTCTGTGTAAATATTCTGCAAAAGCCAGACTCAAATATATCTACCCTTGACCCACAAATAAAAATAGAATAAATGGGTATCATAAACTAGTATCATAGGTGGCTCTGCACCAATGGAAAAAAAAAAACGCATCAGAGCAATCTTACATTTTCTAGTTCTTCATCAACGTGCATCTTTTTTCAATAGTTGTGCAAGAAAATGATCAACTTTAAAACACGCCATTCACTGTACCTTGTGACATTGATTGCTGTGAAAAACATATTCAAAGATTATGAAAAAGAGAATTAGCTGGTTGTTTTACAAGATATGAAGCATGTTTAGTCTTTGGCTGAAGGCTCATGAGTTTGTTTGTTTGCACGAATAAGCATACCTTTTTGTGGCTGCTGATGCGCCCTTCACATCATGTTGTTTTTCCAATGCAGTGCATTGGATGGCACCTATCTTTATCTGTAATAGTCTCTCCTGTTCATGTTTTTCAATGAACGCAATTATTAACAAGTAAATGAAAATTCAGATTATGACTTTTGGTGGAGCGATTCAGAACAGTTTGTGAATCGATTTCCCCCCATCCCACTCTTTGTCATAATCACTCAAAATAGAAAGGGAACATCCAATTCATTCCCTTACAAAAGACATCAAACATAAAAAAAGCCCAGTTCATTCAACCCATTTTCCTATTAAAACCAAACCTCAGCTGTAGCCACTTCAATTCCACAACCCCTGGCATCCTCCTCCAGACCTGCAGATGGTGGAGGAGTGACATAACGTAGAACTCAGTGGTAAGGATGTAAATTCTGTTTATGTGGACTGAACCCGGATCCGGAACTGGCCTTGTTGAAGCTGCAGGCGGAACAGTTTACAGTTGGCGATGCGTAGGGCGGCACAGCTCGTTTTACTCAGATCAGAAGGCATGAGTGGTCTGGTAGGGTGCCAGGTGCCTGTGCTTCTGCGGAACTCTCGAACATAGTCAAAACTAGTGCCTTAAGACAAAAAAAAAAAAAAAATCATGAAATATATATAATGTAGTAAGTATGTTCACTTGGCAGCTTTGGAGAGTAAGAAACTAACATTTGTGATACTAAAAACTTAACTACATTTTACATTAGAGCGTATATCAGTGGTTTTCAAAATACTTTGCCACTAACCTGTTGTAACCTTTAGCAAATAATTATTTTTTTTTCCATCACATTGCACATGCAGCCTTATAACCCACCAAGTTGAGGCAATAAGCAAAGATACTTTCCTTGACTAAATAATCTCTCTCAAAAACTGTTGGAAAGATGTTTTTTTTTTCTTCAGTTAATTAATTTGAATGAACCCACTCTAAAAACAAGTCAGATTAATTCAACAGGGTTCCCATTAGTCCCTGTGCAGCAATATGTGTTGCCAACTAGTTTAAATGGAAAGTAGCAAAAGCCTGCTCGAAAAGTCGCTAAATGACATCATATGCTAATTAACACATTTGTGACGTCACCGCGTCTCATTTGCATTTTACATAGTATCCACCATATAAATGTGTTTGCTTCTCTGTGCTTACCATACATACTGTAACACCCTATTAATTCCCTATATACAAATGTAAGTTTGTTACATGTCTTTATCAAGTACAGAGTTGTCTAAGTAAGTGTCTGAATTCAGAGTGTTCAGAAACAGGAATGAACAACTGCCTAAAAATCTCCTGTGATTAAGTGCATGAAAAGAATAAAAATAAACGGTCAAATTAAACTCTTTAAATATAAAACTAAAGGAGAGCAAACAATACTGATTCATGATTGGTCCTTGACAACGCGGTTTGCACATGCGCAGCTCATTCACGTCTATGTCAGCTGACATGCGGTCAACTGATTGAGCTGCTCCGCCTTCTCACCTCTCTCTCTATCAATCTCACTGAACAGAGTAGACGCAGAGAAAGCAAGATCACGTGCTCGCGGGGCAGTATTGGTGACTTTCTTCTACGGAAGTAGCTAAGGTTTGTTACAAAGTCGGTAAATCAGAATCAGCTTTATTGCCAAGTATGCTTACGCATACAAGGAATTTGTCTTGGTGACAGGAGCTTCCAGTGTACAACAATACCAAAAACAGCAGCAAGACATAGGTAATTAAAAAAAAAAATTATTATACATATACGTACATACACTCACCTTCATAAATACCCATATACACACGTAGTGCAAATCTATTACAATTTGTTATATAAAGAACAAAAATACAGTATATTATGTACAGTGCAATGTAAGTAATGGCAGAAGTGGATATGTTGGATAATATAAATAGACTTAAACTGTGTATTGCAAATAATTATTGCTCAATGGGGCAATTTAATTGTTCATTAGATGGATAGCCTGAGGGAAAAAACTGTTCCTGTGTCTGACGGTTCTAGTGTTCAGAGCTCTGAAGCGCCGGCCAGAAGGCAACAGTTCAAAAAGATAGTGGGCAGGGTGAGTGGGGTCCAAAGTGAATTTGACAGCCTTTTTCCTCACTCTGGAAGTGTTTAGTTCTTGAAGGGGAGGGAGGGGGCAACCATTAATCCTCTCAGCAGTCTGAACTGTGCTTTGTAATCTTCTGATGTCTGATTTCATAGCTGCACCAAACCAGACAGTTATTGAAGTGCAGAGGACAGACTCAATGACTGCTGAGTAGAACGGTTTCAGCAGCACCTGTGGCAGGTTGAGCTTCCTCAGCTGGCGAAGGAAGTACAACCTCTGCTGGGCCTTTTTCACAATGGAGTCGATGTGTATCTCCCACTTCAGGTCCTGTGAGATGGTAGTGTGTTTTGAATGCACCAGACAGCCAGCCGACAGGGATAATAACTGAGCGTTTGAAGCAGCATGGGACTTCACACTGCTCCAGTGATCTATTGAAGATCTGAGTGAAGATGGGGGCCAGTTGGTTAGCACAGGAACGAAGGCACGCTGTTGAGATGCCATCTGGGCCTGGAGCCTTCCTTGACCTTTGCTTCCGAAAGACACGGCACACAACGTCTTCACAGATATTGAGTGCAGTTTGTGTAGCAGGAGGGGGAGGAGGGGGGTTGCAGGAGGTGTTAATGTTTGTGTGAAATGAAAGTCTGAGTGCGTGTGGGGTGTGAAATTGGGCCTTTCGAATCTGCAATAGAACACATTCAGGTCGTCAGCCAGTCGTTGGTCCACCACAGGGTTGGGGGTAGGAGTCCTGTAATTAGTAAGTTGTTTCAGGCCACTCCACACTGATGCAGGGTCGTTAGCTGAAAACTTGTTTTTCAGCTTCTCAGAGTAGCTTCTTTTAGCCACTCTGATTTCCCTATTCAGTGTGCTCCTGGCCTGATTATACAAGACTCTATCCCCACCCCTGTAAGCATCCTGTTTGGCATGACGAAGCTGTCTGAGTTTTCCTGTGAACCATGGTTTATCATTGTTGAATGATAAAAATGTCCTAGTAGGGATGGACATACCTTCACAGAAACTGATGTATGATGTAACACAGGGGTGCCCACACTTTTTTGTGTGATGATCTACTTTTAAATGACCAAACTCAATAAGATCTTCCAACTAAAAAAACACAGTTTAATTTAAAATAAGAAAATGCTTGTTGGGACTACTGCATGTATCCCTACATGGAATTCATCTTCTAATTAATACAAAAAAAAATAAAAACAAAAAATGTTCAATGTTGATATCATTCAGTTTTAAAACTAAACCCAAAACACCTACAGCACAATAGATTACAATAGCAAGGGCATTTATCTTATTCTGATGACGAGTAAACATTGACCATAGGACCATTTTGACCAGGTTTTGTTTATTCAGTTGCCATGACAACTAGGTTTGCGCATACACGCCTTCCAAGGACTTCTGAGAACAGAGCGCGAAATTGTCTGATTCCATTCAGTTTTGCCTAATCCGGGCAGTAGCATCGCAATTTTGCGCTCTGTTCTCAGAAGTCCTTGGAAGGCGCGTAAGCGCAAACCTAGTTGTTATGGCAACTGAATAAACAAAACCTCGCCTGGTCAATATTTACTCGTCAATTGCAAGTCAAACAGAAACTAAAAGAAGGAAAGACATTATATTTATTTTTATAAAAATTTAACGAAAGTACATTTAAATTTTGTGTGATCTACCAGCATTGCCTTTCCGATCGACTGGTAGATCGCAATCGACGTATTGGGCACCCCTGATGTAACAGTATCTGTGAGCTCGTCCAGGTCTGTAGCTGCAGCTTCAAAAACACTCCAATCAGTGCAGTCAAAGCAGGCTTGTAGTTCCAGCTCTGCTTCATAAGTCCATCTCCTTACAGTCCTTAAAACTGGCTTTGTTGATTTTAATTTCTGCCTGTAGGTCGGGAGAAGATGTACCAGACAGTGATCAGAGAGTCCCAAAGCTGCACATGGGACAGAGCGATATCTAGCGACAGATATCTGCACGGAAATCTAGCGACAAAGTTGGCAACACTGGCGGCATTTCATGTAGCAAAATAAATATTTGGTTAAATATTATTTATTAAATGGAAAAAATTTAAATATTGTTTATACTGCCAGAATGGGGTTGAATAGCAGCACACTGTTGTCCGGGTCAGGTACCGAAATTTGCTTAATGATATCCAAGTGGTAAACATTTTGCAGGGCCATTTCTAGCTATAAGCGACCACGGGGACTCCGCAATCCAAGGTCATTTTTAAAAGACATATAAAAACATTTTATTAAAGTTTTTGGGATGTAGTTATATATTGTTATTTATAGTCATTTATTATTAATTTGTATATATATTCCAATTTTAAGTTAACATATTCAAATTTGGTGAAGAATGTATTGTCGTGCATTTCTTGGGTGGGCTTTGATACGATGGGGGACTCAAAGCAGGAATTTGCTTAGGGCCCCCATATGCTCAGAAATGGCCCTGACTTTCAGTACCACAGTACCAGTATACCACACAACCCTAACTTCAGGACAAAATATTTTCTGTTCTAAAAAAATAAAAAAGCTGCATGAACTAAGCTTGTTTTGAACCCAGAGCATTCATTTAACTTTAGTATATGGGATTTTTAATGCATTATAATGAACAGATGTGAAGAGCAAACAAGAATCATTTAATACTTACCTTCTATTTTTATTTATATTTCTTATTTAATAAACAACATTTTCCTGGAAGACCAAAAAAGTACCTTATAGCTCTGTTATTGGACCGTTCTGTGAATCAAAACCAAACGTTCCCAAAAGGGTCCAATAACAGAGCTTTAAGGTACTTTTTTGGTCTTCCAGGAAAATGTTGTTTATTAAATAAGAAATATAAATAAAAATAAAACTCCATGATGGAGGATTTCAAAGAAAGAATGCTTATAAGCTTACCTGTGTCAAGTTCTCCAACTACATATATACTGGGACCAATGGGAACAGCTCCATACACAAAGGATGATGTGGCATGTATACAGAGTTTTTGGTCATCCAAGAGCATCCATCTGGAGGAAATGAAAGAAAGAATGAGATATTAACATCTGCATGAACATGAGTCCAGTCTGTCATGAGTCCAGTGTTTTGAAGAACACCTTTTCAGTTCATCGTGGAAGAACTCAGACTTGGCGATGGTCATCTGGCTGGACTCTGGATTGTCAGCGTCTCTGTTCCTAACACCACCAAACACATAGAGCTCTGGTCCAATGCCACATGCTACCGCTCCAAACCTGTGGACAGAAATTAAACTATTTGCAGTCAGCCACGATTAATTGATTCCGCAAGTGAAAGAGTTAAATTACAAGTGATCATTGTGATAAAGCCAGTAATATTAAGCACCCAGCGCCACATGTAGACTAACACTTTTTCTCTAAGCGTCTTCATCTCATGTGAGTGTGTATCAGTTTAAACATATTTATTATATTAAAGCTATTCTACTATTATTATGCATGTATGTTTTGAAAGTTTAGCAATTATCCATAATTTTTTTATTTTATTTTATTTTTTTTAAATCACTGACTGCACCTTTAAGTACACACATGGACATTATTACTCAACATCCCAAACAAGTCAGAAAAATGACTATTTATTTTTATGCAGATGGGGAAAAAGATCAAGTGTTTCCAGTTAGTTCCAGTTTCCATGAGTTTAGACTGATAAGTTCCTTGTCTACAATTGTTCTAAAGACACATCTGCAAGGCATCACACATCACAGGGTGTGTCTAAGCATTCACAGTCATTAGACCCTTATGAAGACATGCTGCCTTCCCCTTAAAATTATAACATTATTCTGGGTGGGGGAAAAAAAACATTGCCTAAATTCACATTTACAAAGTGCATACCACTCTGAGCATTCAAAATATTTGCAATTTGAAATGAATGGAGCCCAAGTTGCTCTGAATGACTGAGTTTGCCGTTTTCCCATTAAAGGGATAGTACACCCAAAAAAGAAACTTCTCTCATAATTTACTCACCCTTACGTTATCCTACATGTGTATGACTTTTATCTTCTGCAGAATGCAAATGAAGATTTTTAGAAGATCTCAGCTCTGTAGGTGAATGGTGGCCAGAACTTTAAAGGTCTAAAAAGCATATAAAAGTCATCATAAAATAACCCAGAAGACTCCAGTGGTTAAAGCCACGTCTAAAGCAAAAAAAGATCAATATTTAAGTAATTCTTATAATAAATAAAAATTAAGTAAATTTAAGTAAATTTTATAATAAATCTCCACATTCACATTCTTATTTTTTTGTTTTTGGTGATTCACATTCATTGTGCATGTCGCCACCTACTGCGTAGGGAGAAGAATGTATAATAAAAAAGGACTTAAATATTGATCTCACACACATTTATCATATTGCTTCTGAAGATATGGATTTAATCACTTGAGTCATATGGATTACTTTTATGCTGCCTCTATGTGCTTTTTGGACCTTCAAATTTCTGGCTATCATTCACCTGCATTGTATGGACCTACAGACCTATAATATTCTTCTAAAAATCGTTGTTTGTGCTCAGAAGAAGAAAAGTCATACACATCTTGGATGGCATGAGGGTGACTAAATGATGAGAGAATGTTCATTTTTGGGTGAACTATTCCTTTAAAAATAATGTAACCTCTTTAACATCTCTACACTAAATATCTGGTTACCTAAACATAATCAAATTGAATCACTGTCTTAAGTAAAAATTATGCTCCACAACGAAACTCTTTTTTGAAGATTTGACAGATTTGAAACTTGAAATACTTTTGCCTTTTTAAAAAAAAAATATAGACCTTTACACAAAACTGCTTTTGTGTATGGCACACAGAAAATAAATCACGTCATTGATCATAAAGCAAATTCTTGTCTATTTTTAACATGTGAACATATTACTGTGCTTATGCTCGTGTAATTCATCTTTTATAAGTCAAGCTGCATAAAAGTGTCTGCTAAATGAACTAGAATTTTACATTTCCTGAATAAAATGCAATATTGTGGGTGGTTGCCAAAAACAGTGATATGACTGGTTTTTTTGTGCTTACAGTCCAAATTCAAAAGATCCCACCCCAAAGTCTCTATCATATTCTGGCCTCTAGATATACCTCAGGTACCTCCTCCAGTCTATGGGATTTTCGTCCACGAGGTGAAATATCGAAAATCTGACCACTTACAAGAGTAACAGCATATGGGCCAAAGGTTAAAACGTTTTGTTCACATCCCTAACACCAAGTGTGAGGAATAGCAATAGTGATACACCAAATAAATGTAAATGTATAACATTACCTCCGCTCCTTAAGAGGACAGACTGTAGTCCACTGCTGAGTTTTGGGGTCATAGAACTCCACAGAGTCATACACCTTCCCGTACGATCCACCGCCTATCACGTAGAGTCTCTTTTTCATGGTGGCACAACAACCAAACTGGAAAATGAAGAGACACACATCCACACAATTAATAGTAGGAGAGTATTGCAGTGTAAGGGTGCAGATTTTTACAGCAAAAGCAGCTAAATCTCACCTTGCGCACGGTGGTCATTTTTGGATGGGTTCTCCAGACACTGCAATGGGGGTCAAACACCTCCATCGTGAGCAGAACCTCAGTGTCCTTGTTTTCTCCACCCAGAACATAAATCAGACCATCCAGCTCTGCAACTCCAAAGTGTTGTCGGGCCTTAACAGAAACAAGAAAGTACAGTAGCACAATTCTGACACCTGCTGGTATCTGGAACTACATCAAATCCAAGTAAAATACATGTTTCTTTCTAAACAATTTAAATATGTGTGTTGTTTATTAAGTGCCTGCACATCAGCTGGTAGCCTAAGCTGGTTTTAACTAGTCTAAGATGGTCTCCCAGCTTGTCAAGCCCATCTTCAGTTGAAAAGTGCCCACAACCCCTCTAAAACCAGCAAACCAGATCAGCCTGATGAAGCTAGAAGACCAGATTAGGACAGCAAACCACCTTTGTCTTGTTTAAGATGTTTTTTTTAGCATGGAAAGCATGATGATAAAGTATACATTGAAAGCACTGTAAAGTTGCTTTAAACAATGTGCTAAATGAATATGTAAATGTTCTGCAATAAAAAGCTTGCCCACACTGCCCCAATGTGGATACTTTTGGTACTGGCATTAGCTTTTGTTTTATGCTTTCTACATCTGAATAGATTTTTTGGATGTTCTGTGCATGTTTGGCAGGAATACCTGCATCATTGCTGGGATTGGCGTCCAGGTATTGGTCTCAGGGTCATATTTCTCTCCACTGCTCAACACAGTTTTGTTCTCATCCATTCCTCCTATTGCAAACAGGCATCCCTCTAATCGGAGAGACAAGCCACCATTATACCAGTAATACATATGGATGCAAGCACTTCAGAATGGATGATGCATGCCTGCTTAAAAGTAATCCATAAGACACCAGTGGTTAAATACATGTCTTCAGAAGCGATAGGTGTGGGTGAGAAACAGATAAATATTTAAGTAATATTTTACTATAAATTCTCCTCCCTGCCCAGTAGGTGGCGATATGCACAAAGAATGTAAAGTATCTCACAAAAGTGAGTACACCCCTCACATTTTTTTTTTATAATTGATTATATCTTTTCATGTGAAAAATACTAAAACAAATGTCACTTTGCCACAATGTAAAGCAGTGAGTGTACAGCTTGTATAATAGTGTAAATGTGCTGTCCCCTCAAAATAACTCAACACACAGCCATTAATGTCTAAACCGCTGGCAACAAAAGTGAGTACACCCCTAAGTGAAAATGTCCAAATTTCTGGTCACCATTCACATGCATTGTAGGGACCTACAGAGCAGAGATATTCTTCTTAAAATCTTAATTTGTGTTCAGCAGAAGAAAGAAAGTCATCCACATCTGGGACGGCATGAGGGTGAGTAAATGATGAGAGAATATTCATTTTGGGGTGAAACATCCCTTTAATAATTTACATGACAACCAAACATGTCTTAATTATTGTCTTAACTGAAGCTTAAAAATAAGCATTTTAACACACCTGCTGACACTACCCCGTGTCCAACACGCTTCTCGTTCATGGACTGCAATTCGATCCACAGCTGCCTGCTGCGGTCATAAAGAGGACACAAGCAGCGTGCTGCTGCCGTGGGCTTCCGAGAGCTGGATCACAAACCGAAAACAGGACAAAAAAAAATTATAAACATTCACCTTGAAGTTTCGCTTAATACACAAAGGAACACAGTAAAATCAACCAGATCTCTCCTAATCCAGTTTTATTATATTACACATGTTACTACTCACATCCTTTCCTCACCCCCCGCTATTACGATACACTCGGAGTAGCCACGGGGTTTAAATGCAGCGAGCAGTTCCTCCCCCTGCTGCTCTGCTCCTCCCAGAGACTCCATGCAGCACTTCCCTATCACTTCCCTCATCAAGGAATCTCTCAGCATCTGGTCCTGGAGGTAGCTCTTGTCCAGACCTTTAATCCACACGGCAGACATCACTTCCTTCATTTGGACCTAGAGAGAAAGCACAGATAAGCAACTCTCAGATGGTTTGAAAAAGTTGCTAAAATCTAGGGATGTTTGCACCATCATATGTTCTAAATAGGTTGCATGTAAATGCCTGCTTTAGAGACTATGGGATTTGGAAGTTTGTTTGGCATAAATTGACGTAACAAAATGAGACACAAATTAAATAAAAACCTAATGCACTACTGGTACAAAAAAAAAAATACATGCATGCACAATAAGTTCTGCAAAATCTGGTAAGGAATCTAGACTAGGGATGTATGGCATTTTGCCCGTATCTGTATCGGCTGGTAGTAGTTTTATAAATTATCAGCATCTGCCTAATTAAGGCAATATTGCAGCTAGAGGTAGACTGGTATATATCAGTTTTACTGGTTAATTTATTAAGTTGCTTTTTGGAAATATCGGATAATCAGTGAATATTTATGCAAATGTTTTCTAATTTTTTTGTATTCCTCTGTGGCCCATACGGGAAGATTCTATGGTTAGAACAGCAGCCCCTAGAGGTGAAAAAAAAAAAAAAAACATTCACTAACACTATGTGGGGATTTGCTGTTTCTAAATCTTTGATCATTGACAATTTTCATATTAATTCTCACTTCAATGCATTTTTTTGCATTTTTCAAAGCCACTTTTTGTATTGCCTTATCAATGAATAACTCTTCTGCTACACGAATGTAATGCATTTTAATTATCTGAATATGTTTTATATATATATAATTTTTTAATATTTAAAAGATAACTATGTATAATGATATATTGATATAAATATGTATAATCATTATATAGATTTATTGTTATACGAGGGGCTTTCTCAGCAAATATTTATATATGTGATTAATCGGGACACCATGTAATTAATTCGATTAAAAATTGTAATAGATTGACAGCCCTAATATATAATATATATATATAATATATATATATATATATATATATATATACACACATACATACAAACAGAGTTGAAGTCAGGTGTTTACATGCACTTTAGCCAAATACATTTAAACTCAGTTTTTCACAAGTCCTGACATTTAATCGAGAAAACATTCCCTGTCTTAGGTCAGTTAGGATCACTACTTTATTTTAATAATAGTAGAGAGAATGATTTATTTCAGCTTTTATTTCATTCATCACATTCCCAGTGTGTCAGAAGTTTACATACAATTAGTTAGTATTTGGTAGCATTGCCTTTAAATTGTTTGTAGGCTTGGGTCAAACTTTTTGGGTAGATTTCCACAAGTTTCTCACAATAAGTTGCTGGAAATTTGGCCCATTCCTCCAGACAGAACCGATGTCCTGTCCTGAGTCAGGTTTGTAGGCCTCCTTGCTCGCACATGCTTTTTCAGTTCTACCCACACATTTTCTATTGGATTGAGGTCAGGGCTTTGTGATGGCCACTCCAGTACCTTGACTTTTTTTGTCCTTAAGCCATTTTGCCACAACTTTGGAGGTATGCTTGGGGTCATTGTCCATTTGGAAAACCCATTTGTGACCGAGCTTTAACTTCCTGGCTGATGTCTTGAGATTTTGCTTCAATATAGCCACATCATTTTCCTTCCTCATGATTCTATCTATTTTGTGAATTGCACCAGTCCATCCTGCAATAAAGCACCCCCACAACATGATGCTGCCACCCCCATGCTTCACAGTTGGGATGGTGTTCTTTGGCTCACACTTTTTTCCTCCAGACATAACGATGGTCATTATGGCCAAAGAGTTAAATTTTTGTTTCATTAGACCAGAGGACATTTCTCCAAAAAGTAAAATCTTTGTCTCCATGTGCACTCGCTAACTGTAGTCTGGCGGTTTTGGAGCAGTGGCTTCTTCCTTGATGAACAGCCTTTCAGGCTATGTCGATATAGGACTTGTTTTACTGTGGATATACATACTTGTCAACCGGTTTCCTCCAGCATCTTCACAAGGTCCCTTGCTGTTGTTCTGGGATTGATTTGGCAGACGCTTTTATCCAAA
This sequence comes from Xyrauchen texanus, assembly GCF_025860055.1. Classification (NCBI taxonomy): domain Eukaryota; kingdom Metazoa; phylum Chordata; class Actinopteri; order Cypriniformes; family Catostomidae; genus Xyrauchen; species Xyrauchen texanus. Next base: position 28,400,503 of record NC_068296.1, on the reverse strand, counting down.
GTGATTTACAGTGCACTTATTACAGGGACAATTCCCCCGGAGCAAATTGGAGTTAAGTGCCTTGCTCAAGGACACAATGGTGGTGGCCGTTTGGATCGAACTGGCGACCTTCTGATTAACAGTTATGTGCTGTAGCCCACTACACCACCATCACTTTATAATTGTGTATTGTTGTTTGTACAAAACATGGTACCTTCATGCATTTGAAAATTGCTCCCAAGGATGAACCAGACATGTGGAGGTCCACAATTTTTTTTCTGAGGTCTTGGCTGATATCTTTTGATTTTCCCAAGATGTCAAGCAAAGAGGCACTGAGTTTTAAGGTAGGCCTTAAAATACATCAGAATATTATCAGAAGCTAATTACCAAAAGGCTTGACATCATTTTCTGGAATTTTCCAAGCTCCTTAAAGGCACAGTTAACTTAGTGTATGTAAACTTCTAACCCACTAGAATTGTGATATAGTCAATTAAAAGTGAAACAACCTGTCTGTAAACAATTATTGGAAAAAATGTATTGTCATGCACAAAGTAGATATCTTAAACGACTTGCCAAAACTATAGTTTACTAATATTAAATCTGTGGAGTGCTTAAATTTGTTTTAATGACTACAACCGAAGTGTATGTAAATTTCTGACTTCAACTGTACATACTATACAGTATATGCACTGATTACATACAAATTAGTGAATCTCTAAATGGTTCATATAGAATTTTAGGGACATTTCCAGAACCCCCATCCCACTCACTCGCCGAGCTTCAATGTCATGTCCGAGCCAGCGGACCACTGCCTCCAGCACGTGCCTTTCATTCCCCACGTTGAGCTTCTCCATAGACAGTAGCTCACACAGGCGATCGGGCGGCTGCTCCAAGAACTCCACCGTGCTGGCCACATCTCGAAAATGTGTCTGCAGGTACTCTGTGGCCACATGGTAGACATGGTGTAGGCAGTAATGCAAGGAGAAGACCCGGATACCGATGCAGTTCTCTGCAGTGATGCAGCTCTCCAGGAATTGACAGCACAGAGATTTGAGGTCGGTGAGGAGCAGAAGATCAGCAGCCTGGACCACATCCTGGATGGTGTCTTCACTAAGGGTAATCTGGAAATCAGACCACCAAAAAGCTGACTTTTGTTTGGCCCTCTTTACAGTCATCCAACTGAGATTGTCGAAATGACAATGGAAACTATATACAGGATCCACACACCTTTTGACCAATGAATTTCCATGATTTTTCCAGTTATTTGTGATTAACAATGACTCATAATAACATTTTATAGATGTTACACTCACAAAGAGCTATTTCTTGATGATAAATAATTCTTTAGCTGAGCATACTTCACTACAGAAATGTCTATGACTTTTCGGTTACTTTTTAATATTTTATTAACAAATTCCAGATACCTTCAGGCTTGTAAATTTCAATAAAAATTCCAAGACCGTGTGAACCATGCACATAGTTTGACGCACAGTCATAAATACATGTAAAAGTAAATTAATATTATCACCTCTCCACTGAAAATGTAGTCCAAGATCTGTCTCATGGTGGGCACAGAGATCCCTTGTAACTCAATTTTGTATACAGATCCATCCTCCTTTGGTGGGCTGTAATTTAATTTGGTCCTAGAAACAGGTTGTACAATGAGTCTAAATCTTTGATCTACAAGAAAGAGATTTTTAAATATATTAAAGGGTTCACACACCCTTTTGACCAATGAGTTTCCCTTACTTTTCCTGTTGTTTGTGATCACTGGATAAGTATTTTCATAAATTAATTTATAAAGATTACATACAAAGAGCAAATTCTATTTGATTAAATACTATATTTTAGAGCTTAATTTGTTGCTTTTTGGAACTATCGGTTATCGGCAAAAATCAAAGCCGATAGTTGCCAATAGTTTTAGTATCTATTTTTAAAAAATTAAAAAAGGTATGTATAATCATTATCATCATACTAAGACAATTTTATATAATTAATGTAAAAAGATAATTTTATTGAATTAATGTTCATGTTGATTTTGACTGATGGTGTCCCTAAAGAAAAGGGAAAATGTCTGTTTTTATTACCCAATTGCTGATGATCTATTAATAAACGATCTATAGTTGATGAATTACTGCTACAGTATTTAATAGCCTATATGACAGTGGTTACTTTTTTTCTATTGCAATACATTTTAAAGGATTCTATGAGTGAATGTTTTATACCCCGTATGTGGTTGTGCGAACTGGAAACACAGATTTTTTTGTTTTGTTTTGTTTTAAATAACAGTCCAGGTGAATTTTGGTCTTGGATATAAATAAGTCTTGCGTTATGGATAAAGCCTTGTTTTTTTCTGGTTATTATTGGGATTTCGGTTGCAAAATAACCTGCATCTTGAATTTCATTCATTTTAGACTCTTATTGCATTTATGATCGTTCCTGTCACAATAAGGAACAACCGTGGAAACCCTTAAGCCTAATCTATACAATTGAAGAAACCAAAATTGTTTTCTCCTGAATGAAGTAATGCTCTCTAGGTGAGCAAAGCCTGTGTTTATAATACAGAACAAAAACATCAGGGCATTTCGTCATGCATCCATCCTTCAAGTGCATCCAATCCTCTCTGTCCCAGAATGACACTGACTGCTGTACGTACATTTGGGTTATGATATTTCTATTCTTTTAGGCTTCAAAAGCAACGAAGATGAAACAAAGAACAGAAACTAAAATAATTTTTTTATTGTTAAAGTTTAGTCAGGTTTTAGGTTTAAAACTAGGTCAGACTTTTTAAAAGTACTGACTAACAGAAACAGGCAAGGTGGGGCTGTTCGGCACACCTACATGACACATTGCTCAAGGGTCTGTTACATGTCTGAGCAATCATACCAGTTCTACATTTGATCTCTCCGGCTCATAGCTGTTTCAAAAACATGTCCAAGACCCATTACATGTTGGAGATTTTCAAATGTCATAGGTTACTATATCATACCTTATGTATGGACTAGCAGCAGCAAGAATGTTCTTCTGTACAGGGATCTCTTCACCTTCCAAAAAAAGCACTGCATCTTGAAAACAATCATCTTGCCTAAAAGACTGAAGGGCCCTTAGCAGCTTTTGGGAGTGCTGAGGGTCCGACACCACTGATCCAGCATCAGCTTCAGCTGTTTTAGGATTTGACATGCTGTCGGAAAAATCCAGACAACTGTGGAAACAACAACATGCAAGACAGTTCAGAATGGTCTTATTTGAACATTAATACCACTTTAAAGCATCTACACTTACTCTGCTGTAGTTGCAGCAATTAACAAATTAAACTTGTTATTGATGCTAGTTGTAACTTCAGCTGGTCATATAATCACTATCTGTTTCAGCCCAGTGTGTCACGTCGTACACTGACTGCAGACAGTCCGCAGTCGCGGAAACAAAAACAATTCGGCAACTTGAGTGACGCTGCATGACGTCACCCGGAAAAGCGTTTTAATTTTCCATAATAAAAGACGTATTTTCAAAATAAAGCCATTTGGGTAAATCGAATATATTGTTATATTGTTCATTATATTATGCATTAATTGCATATAAAGTTAATATTATGTTATATTATATTATATTAAAATATTTTTTTTCTATTGGCCACTACAAAAATAGAAAGTGTACCAGCACCTTCATTTGTTCTTATTTGCTGTGTTTTTGATTCAATTAAATTCAATACAAGTCAATTATATTTTATTTTAAAGTGCTTTTTACAAGACAAATTGCTCCAAATTCCAAGGAGCCATTATGAAGAATAAAGACAAGCAACATTCAATATAAAAACATTATAGGTTTTTAGTGAGTTTATTAAGCAATTGACATGGCAATATAGAATATTTCTGTGTAAAACAAATACTTTAACAGTAATAAATAAATAAATAAATAATATACAATTTAGGTGATTTAGGTATGAAGTGAAACATACTGTAGATCTATAACTATACACACACAGGATTTCCCTTTAAGAAAATGTCCATGATTCATTCCTCTAGCACAGTGTGGCAAGGAAGAGCAGGCCGGCGCCAATCAGGATAATCAGCCGAAGAGAGGGATAAGGCCGAGCCTGTGTTACACACAGGTATAATGCATTTTAAAGAAATATTAAACATTTAAGTAAATCCCTGTGCTGTATATTCATTAAATTATTTGTCAATCATGAGTTCCTGTCAGGATGGCATATGAAGGTTTGTCAGAATGGATTGTACGGTGGGCAAATCTGTCCATATATGTATAAAAAATAAAAATTGAAATTAAGTTGACGTACTGACAGTGCAAGAAAGAAACTGAGAACAGGTTTGATATATGAGGACTGCTGACCTCAGACATGTGAATGAGTGAGACAAGCTGGGATTTAATTAATCTTTCATTAAGAGAGAGCTATATGGTGATTTAACACCCATTTGTGGCACTCATCAGCTGTGCCAATTATTTAAGAGAGGCCAAAGCTATTCCCATCAATTCCAGTGATTCATGTGTATTTCAAATAAATATAAAGAGGAGGTTTTAATTAGAGTCTGTAGGATATACTCATTACCAACTATAAAACCTTTTACAATGTATTAAATTGGCCCAGACCTTCCAAATCTTGGCATGGCATTTCAGCTGGCACTGGAGCTAGAGACACTCCCACCACCAGATGGCACTCATAGAACATACATTTTAGATTGGTTATCAGCTCTGACCATCTGATTATGAAAGTTCTTAAATACAAAAAAAATGACATAAATACAAAAACAATATCAGTTTTAAAGTTTGTGTTTAAATACCTGCTGTTATATAGTGGTGTCAAATAAGAATTAAATGTATGTGTGTGTGTGTGGGCATGTTTGGGTGGTTTACATGGACATTTCTTTAGGTTACAAACTGGTAAGTTCAAGGGAATTATGCTATAAATGTGTTTTATGAGGACATTTCTAATGTACCCATAATTGAAATCACTTAAAAACATACTAAATGTTTTTTTGTGGACATTTTTAAAATGCAGAAAGTTTTTTGTGAGGGTTAGGGGATAGAATCTATAGTTCATACAGTGTAAAATCATTGTCTATGGAGGGTCCTCATAGGATAGCCGCACTAACACACGTGTGTGTGTGTGCGTGCAATTTTGGTTATCCATCTTATGTCTTTGATGCCAGATTCTACACTCAGAACCTCTTTCCCAAGTACCTTGTCTTTCCGTTTTTATTATTCTGTCTCTTTATGCCTTAACCATGTATTCAAGTTCAACAAATTAATTCTATTCATTATTTCATATAATGGGTTTACGGCATTTCAAAGACACACTTCCAAATAATTTTCCCAGAAATCCTTTCCATTGTCTTGCAGCAGTCTGATATATGCCAATATATGCAATACACATATTTGAAATATATGTTTATACATATAAGGTTTTCACTGATACAAAAAAAAGTCATATACAGTTGTGGCCAAAAATATTGGCAAATGAGCAAAGAAGGCTGTGAATAATATGTATTTATTGTTTATGCTTTTGATCTTTCATTCAAATTATTCACAAAAATGTAACCTTTAATTCAAGTAAAGTAATTGAAAGTTTATTGAATTGTTTCTCCAAAACATGTTTGTTACAATTATTGGCACTCCTACAAATTATTATGTGTAAAATATATCTGAATTATATTCCCATTCATATTTTGTATTTTTTAGTACACCTGGGTGACTAGGAATATGAAATTGTTCAGCCATGACTTCCTGTTTCACAGGGATTTAAATAAAAGGCAACAAGCCAAATTCCCTTAATCATCAATCACAGTGGGTTAGACTAAAGAATAAAGTTCTGATTTGTGGCAGAATGTTGCTGAGCATCACAAAATGGGAAGTGGCTATAAGAAAATATTTAAACAATTTAAAATATCCATTTCCACCATCAGAGCAATAATCAAGAACTTCCAATCAACTGGAGATGTTAAGAATCGGCCTGGATGAGGACATGTGTCTATTTTGTCTCCATGCAGAGTGAGGAGGACGGTTTGAGTGGCCAAAAATTCTCCATGGACCACAGCCGGAAAATTTGTTGGAATTACTTGGGCCTTGGGATCAGAAATCTCTAAAACTACAATCAGACGTCACCTACATCACAACAAGTTGTTTGAGAAGGTTTCAAGAAAAAAGCCTCTGCTCTCATCTAACAACAAACTCAAGCGTCTTCAGTTTGCCAGACACTATTGGAACATCAAATGGGACTGGGGCCAGTGGCAAATTCTCAGGGCCAGCAAAGCATTCTCTGCTGGCTTAACATGCCAAATAAATAAACATATTTCATCCTTACATTCTCAATCACCTTTTTGGCAATGTATCACTTTCCACTTTCACTTTTTTGTAATCACTTTCCACTCTTAATTAATATACAAAGAAATAGATTAAAAAGAAAAGTTTATCCAGTCAGAATGTATTCCTTGATGCTTACAAGCAAAGTGTGACAACTATTTCACTAATCAAATGCCCAAAGCAGCATGTGAGTCTGCGCTCCACCTTCTCAGGGCTTCAGAATGTCTTCAGAATCCCTCAACAGTGCAAATTAATGAGCAACTAAAGTCAGACTGTCAGATTCATCAGCCAGTCAGATTGATTTATTTGTTCTTGGTGGGTGTGATCTTTAGGATATGTCCCGGCCGAGGCCTTGAGTGATGCAATCACACTTTAATTGATGTACGTAATTTGAAAGCAAATAGCGGAAGATCGTCATCACTGCCATTGCAGCAACTACTGTTGCTCTTGTGCAAAGAGCTCTAAAGCTTGTATGCAGACTCATGAACACGCACAGGAGAATAAAGGTCAGTGAAAATGTTACTAAATAATACATTCGATTTTTGGTTTGTTTCGCACCAAACCTTATCATCTCCATTTGTGTTAAGAAAGAGAAAGAAAGTCCTATGTGGTTATACCGACACGGGGGTGAGTAAACAATGACTGAATTTTCATTTTTGGGTGAACTTGTTTTGTAAAAATCCATGACAGCTGTAACTAATCAATGTTGGCAAGTGACCATAGTATAAGTGGGATATTCCACAGCTAGGTGTGCATTAAACCATATGAATGCACTTTGCAGAGGCAACTATCCTTTTTGTTCTTTGCCACCACGTCGTGCATTAAAATAGTTTAACGTACACCTAGCCATTGATGATCTCTTACATATTTACCCAAAAGCAATGAAACAGAACCTGCATCATACTGTGTGCCAGTGACAGTGTATATATATATATACTCAACTCCTGCACATGCAGCTTGCGAACAACTTTACTATAGGTAGTCAAAATTCTAGACAAAAGTGTGTCAAAACACAAAATCATGCACCAAAGTATATTACCATGGCTTGACATTTAACAAGGTATTTTCTATGGTATTCTTTGAAGAAACATGAAAATACATGCAAATGGTAATAATAATTCAGTACGTTTGTCCATCAGAATACCATGGTATCCAACACCATCACTGTACCATGGTAACGCCATAGTACTTTACTTTTTGAAAGCAAATGTCGGTACTGTGAAATTCACAGTGTAAGATACAACTGTTTGGAGATGTTTTTTATACAGCTAACTATTTTTTATATTTCATATATATATATATATATATATATATTACTAGCTTAAATGTAGCAATTTAGCTACTTTTGTGGTGTAGCTTGTAGTGTTACTAGCTAATTTCTGTAAAGTGTAATTTTAATATTACTTCATTGAATTGTTCTGAAGAGTAGGTGGTGGCTTAGCTAGCTATATTTTTGAGTCACACCTATAATGTCTACAATGCTACTGATCTCAAACTGCAGAAGTTGGGTGCACTTCAGATGCTGGCTGTTTGATTGGCATTAAAATGTTGATTTGCCTATCTTGGAAGATAGATATGTGATGTGTTTGAGTGAATTCTGCAGTTATAGGGTATTTTGTTTTATTACTTAAGTTGATATCCAGCACCTTACACCTTTCTTTATCAGTCATTCCATTTTATTGTACTGTTTAAAACATGCTGCAGTAAGCACACATAAAAGTTATTTGAGGCACTTCATATGGACCTGGGCATCTGTGAAAGTGCCTAATTATTTTTCAAGTGCTATTGTCAGCCTGTATCCCTCCTGTTTTGAAACAAAATGAATTAATGGAAAGCAAAGTGAAGGCAAGGTCAGCATGCCTTTGTAGGTAGTGTGTGTTCTGTATGGACCAATTTCCCTTTGTTCAGCCTGAAAGACTAAGAATAAATGTTTGATAATTAGCTGTGCCTGGGCTGTCCAGAGTTTCCAAAGCAGTGGACAGACTGACAGAATGGGAGCAACCTAAAGATGGAGGCCCAACTAAGTACACTGTAAGCAGTAGTATATCAAGGTCTCTTTGTCATCTCTAACAATCACTCATGATGAATGCATGAGTAAAGGGGAACCTTCAAGTTCCAGATCTGTCAAAAGAGAAAAAGCAAATTTAAATTTGTACATTCATATCCTTTTATATCTCGCCATATTTTTTCCACTTCCCCTCTCTTATTAGGCATTAATGGGTTTTCAATGGAGTTCAATATCCTCAACCCCTTCTTTGACTCGTCAAGCTCCACTGGCCACAACCAGCAGAATTAATTACAATTGATTAAACTCATCTTTGTGGGAGCCCATTCCACATCTAAAAATAATTCACCATTTCCTTTTGTTCTTTAATCAGACAGGGAAGTTTTAAACATCCCAAAAGAAATTGCTTGACAAAAGAGGGATGTTTATTGTGATTGGATGGTCAGGGGAGACAGTGGGTGGTTGGATTTCTCTTTTATGTCTTTCCGCAATAATGACTAGTGGAAACTTTAAAGACTTTTAGACAGTCTGTGCACCTACTGTATGGGAATTACAGTGAATCACAAACAACTGAGCAGTTATGAAAGCAGCTTTATTTCTTACATTGGACAATACATTGCTGTAAAGGGATCAATGGAAAGGAGGAAGCGAGAACCGTCTTGATAATATAAATAATAGTTTAATATAGAACTTAAACAGAAGACACACACACGACGGACATGTCCGTAAACGATCTCTCTCTCCCGCACGATTCCCGCAGTCGACCTTTATCCCTCTCGGGAGGCTTGATTAGCCTTATACGGGACCGGGTGTGTAGGATCACTACCCGGCCCCGACCCTCCACCTTGCCACATTCCTCCCTCGTTCTCTCAGGCTGGGGAGCCCCCAGCATGACGTACACCCCCCACTTTCCCTCGGGGAGGGCGTGCCCTAAGCCCCATCTGCTGGCAGGTCATCCCCGTCTACCTGGACGAGGGAGGGGACAAGGGGAGGGAAACAGAAATAATTAAACTGGGGGCGTACTTCCTGTAACAGTGTAGTACCCCTCCCAAAAATGCTGTAAAATTTAAAAGAGAGGGAAAAGGCCAGTGCAGAGCGGCAGTGAGAGAGAGAGAGAGAGAGAGAGAGAGATGAAAAAAAAAACCTCTTACTCGCCAGTTCTCCGATACGCCATAGCTTGTTCCTCGACCAATCCTCCACCCTCTATCGGACGACAGACGAGCCTCTCTGGGCAGATCAGAGGCAGACCTCCAGCCCCTGGCGGATGGAACGCCCCGCCGCGTTCTCGGGGAACAGAAGGGGTCTCCCCTGCCCCTGGCAGCGGTTCTCCCGCTCCAGGCGGTCGGCAGCGAGCCCCTCCCCGCTCGCGGTCGGCGGTCTCAAACCCCGCCGCGTTTCAGCGGCTGGTAGGGAACTCCTCCGACCCTGGCAGCGGCCCTGACCACTCCAGGCGGTCGGTTAGGAGCCCCTTCTCCCCTCACGGTCGGCTGCCATCGTCCTCTTTCAGGCGGCTGGGCTCTTCGTCCCCCGGCAGATGGCCGCGGCTGCTCCGTTTGGGTGGATGGTAGTGGCGAGAACTCTACTACGGCGTATCCCTCCTCCTTCCTGGGTTTTCGGCACCAGTGTAAAGGGATCAATGGAAAGGAGGAAGCGAGAACCGGCTTGATAATATAAATAATAGTTTAATATAAAACTTAAACACAAGACACACACACATGACGGACATGTCCGTAAACCATCTCTCTCTCCTGCACGATCCTCTGCAGTTGACCTTTATCCCTCTCGGGAGGCTTGATTAGCCTAATACGGGACCGGGTGTGTAGGATCACTACCCGGCCCTGCCCTCCGCCCTGCCACAATTGTATAAAATTCATTGCATTATAAAATGGATAGTTCAGACTCATAATGAGCATCTTTTTATGTTAACCTCTAACCCCAGCTGTTATTTATACAGGACGCCATATAACTGGGTACATTGCGAGAATATTAACATTACACATTTTATTTTATCATTAGTTTGACATTTTAACTTATTTTGCATGTATACACTGATGAGCCAAAACATTATGGCAACCTGCCTAATATGACATTGGCCCTTTGTGTGCCGCCAAAATGGCGCCGACCTACCAAGGCATGAACTCTACAACACCCCTGAAGGTGTGTTGTGGTATCTGGCACCAAGATATTTTTAGCAGATCCTTCAAGTCCTGTAAATTGCTAGGTGGAGCCGCCGTGGATCGGACTTGTTGGTCCAGGACATCCCACAGATGCTCGGATTGAGATCTGGGGAATTTGGAGGCCAGGGCAACACCTTGAACTCTATATCATGTTCCTCAAACCATTCCCGAGAAATGTGTGCAGTGTGGCATGGTGCAGTATCCTGCTAAAAGAGGGCACTGCCATCAGGTAATACCTTTGCCATGAAGGAGTGTACCTGGTCTGCAACAATGTTTAGGTAGATGACACGTGTCAAATTGACATACACACGAATTGCTGGACCCAGGATTTCCAAGCAGAACATTGCCCAGAGCATCACACTCCATCCACTAGCTCGCTGTCGTCCCACCTTGCATCCCGGTGCCGTCATTTCCCCAGGTGAACGAAGTACACGTACATGGCTGTCCACATTATGTAAAAGAAAACATGACTCATCAGACCAGGTGACCATCTTCCACTGCTCCAAGGTCCAGTTCCGACACTTGCATGCCAATTGTAGGTGCTTTTGACAGTGGATAGGGGTCTTTATGGGCACTCTGACCAGTCTGTGGCTACAAAGCCCCATATGCAGCAGGGTGCGATGCACTGTGTGTTGTGAAATATTCATTAAAAATGTCTGTGACTTGTGACACAGTAGTCTTCTGTTGGTTCGGACCAGATGGGATAGCCTTTGTTGCCCTCACGCATCGATGAGCCTTGGGTTCCCATCACCCTGTCGCCGGTTTGTGGTTTATCCCTCCTCGGACCACTGCCGGTAGGAACTTACCACTGCTGAATGGGAGCACCCCACAAGCCTTGCCGTTTCAGAGATTTCACCCAGTCGTCTCACCAAAAGATTAAGGCCTTTAACAAAGTTGCTCAGGTCTTTACTCCTGCTCTTTTCTCCTGCATTTAACACATTGAATACGAGAACTGATTGTTCGCTTTCCATCTAATCTACCCAGACCTTGACATGTGGTCTTGTTAGATGATCAACGTTATTTGATTCACCTGCGAGTGGTCATAATGTTTTGACTCATCAGTGTATATTTTGTTACATGTTTATTGTTAACATGCTTAATTTTATTATTTATAAGTATTTACATTAATCTATAGAACATGTCCTAAAACAGTACTGACTCTTTTAGAATATGGCAGTTCAGAGGGCGTCATAGAAGTGCTTCAGTTGAGCGCACATTAACTAGTGTGGATTCGAATTTACCATATATGAGTAATTTGAATTAAATGCTTATTGTTTTTATTGTTTTTTACTGTAAAGTACATGAATGGATTGCATACATTTCATTTTAGGATACACATTACACAGAACAAGTCAAACCAAACATTTACTCTTAACATGCAGTAAAAGGTTCTCGGTGCTTCTTTGCCACTATAATTTTTCAAAGTGAAACCTGAGCATTTACCAGCAAGTTGCTAATCAAAGATATCTTAAGTTGTATAGTGCAGAATTTCGTGGATATCGAGATTATTCAACTGAAGACCGCGATGCATTGGAAATTTTATATTTTAAATCACAAATGAGTTCTTAATTGTTACGAACTGTTCTGTGTTTCCTGTCTTCTTCAAGAGACTCTAATGTTGAAATAAAAAAAGAGATTAAAGTTTTGTTTTGAATACTTTGTAGTATGGCACTTTTCGTACCACTGTCTCCTTAAAAAGATTTGCTTATGTTTTCCTGTAAGTTGCTTTGGATGAAAGCATCTGCCAAATGAATAAATGTAAATGTAAATAACTTTCTGCACTACATTTCCCAAGATGCCCGGCTATCATCCTTATCTGTCCTCCATCTCCATTGTGTTCAGCTGTTTTGTATTTACTTTCATGTTCAGTTATTCCTGGTCTAGTCTTGTCCATAGTAGCATTGAAGCTAAGTAGTCCTTTTGTTCTTCAAGCCTTGTGTTATTTGTATTGGTATATTCGCTGCTTAATTAAACACTGCATTTGGGTACACTAAATTCTCTCTGTCCTGGTTCATTGATGACAGAAGACGACCCTCATTTGAAGCTAGCAGAAGAACCGACCAAGAGCATGGAGCTGGTGGATGTGTTTATGGAGCTGTTCAGGCAAGATCTTCCTCTTCTAGACTATTCAGTAAAGTTTCAACAAAAAGTAAAGTATCAACTTGCTGTGACAACCACAATAACTGACAACTTTGTGCAAGCAAAGCTGGCGAGCCATTACCCCTCGATGAAGTCCCCTTAAAACATGTAGCATACCAGTGTCCACGGCTCCTTCCTCCAAGCCTTCCATGGCTCCTTCCTCCAGGCCTTCCACGGCTCCTTCCTCCAGGCCTTCCATTGCTCCTTCCTCCAGGCCTTCAATGGCTCCTTCCTCCAGACCTTCCATTGCTCCTTCCTCCAGGCCTTCCATGGCTCCTTCCTCTAGGCCTTCCACGGTCAACAAGCCAGTTCCTGAAGCCTCATCCATCCCAGAGCCAGCGTTGCAAGCCTCATCCATCCTAGAACCAGCTTTCGTGCCAGCTCCAGCCCTAGAGGGTTGGGGGGGTTTGGGAGTTCTACTATGGTTCCAGTTGTCTCCGAGCCCGCTTCAATGGAGACCTTTTTCACCCCAGCCTCGGTGGTCCTGGAGATATCTTTCATCATTCATCAAGCCTCCCATGGCTCCACCTTCCAAGCCTTCCACAGTTCACGTGACTCTAGTAAGAGGTTTACATCTGGATAGATATGGGTTATTATAGTGTGTTATTTTTGTGTATTAAGGCTATTGCTTGTACAGTTTTCGGACAGCCAATTCTGCTCATTGCTGCTAATAATACTCAAGACTCATTAATGTAACTTACGGTTACCACGATTGAGATTTTCTGTGTTGTTGTCCAACCACGTTGGACTGTTTGTGCATTTCTGCCATCGTGGGTGAGACCGGCACAATGAATTTATCCATTAAAGAACCAACGACCGTGGTGGACTGTTTACGAGCCGTTCACCACATTTCTGAGTGATAAATCTGACGGTTGCCTTCTCTCCCACGATCACTAAAACCGGCTTCAGTGCCGTCACTCTGTTCTCTCTCTCTCTCGTACTAACCACACACAAATGACATACCCGCATACATATTGGGCGAGCAGATAACTTGGCAATAGAGCCCAGCTTTGTCCCTAAGTTTAAGCCATTAACCAGTCTCTCTGTCCACATCCATGGCCACATTCTCTTGCCGGAAACCTTGCGTGACATACTCTCCATGAGAGCCACATCTGCCATTTTGTGCCCTCCTTCTCTCCTTACACCCACACACACATACCTTCCTCTCATGTATTATAGGCTTATTTGTTAGCATATCTAATCATGTTACTGTTTAACTTGTAGTTGGAAGTCAGAAGTTATCGACTGCATTGTATTGATTATTAATTGATAGTACTGCATCAATAAACTTTGTTATACTTTAAAGAGAAGTGTTTTGCATGCACCTGTGTCAAGGGGTGGCAGGGCTCGGATTCAAGCCTTCATTGTTTTCCTTTTGAATGTCGATGTTCTATGGATGTCGACTTTCCTAAGAGAACAATCCTATATTGAGGCTATACTGTCCGGTTTTTAGTCCCTGATTCCAGGGTGGTGCCCCGGCTATATGAATCCTTATTAATATTCTTTTGATTTTGATCATTGATAGTCATCTTTGATTGTTGATTTGAAAGATTATTAAACAAATGTTGATTCTAATCAATGTTCTAATGATTTTAATAATTAATAGTTGTCTTTGATAATAATTAATATTCTATTGATTTAGATCATTGATAGTTATTTTGATGATTGTTGATTTCAAGGATTAATAAGCTAATGTTGATTCTAATAAATGTTCTATTGATTTTAATAATTGTCTTTGATGATTGTTGATTTGAAGGATTAATAAGCTAGATGTTGATTCTAATCAATGTTCTATTAATTTTAATAATTCATTATTTATATATATATATATAATAATTTATTATTGCTAATAACCAAAAGCGCTCCTAAACGAGTGACAGCAGTGTATGCAAAAAACTGTATGAGGGTTTGAAAAAAAAAATTCTCTGAGTTTGAAATAATATGTACAGTGTTAAGAATGATCAAACCAGGTACTTTCAAAGACACGTTGACAAACAAAGACAATTTCACTGTAGCAGAACTGAAATGATTCCTGAAGTCACAAATGAGGGAAAAGTACTGAGTTGTTTCAGGAACTTAGCAATGCCAAACCGCAATCAAAATGAACTCCTCTGCAGTTTGCTTCTAGATTAATGTGGTTAAAACAAAAAGTTTTTAATTTACAATTTACATCACAGCATGGTGGGTCAGAGATTAACTATGACAAAAGATTGTGCAGGGCATATTTCTTCATACACTATCAGAGCAGATATCAAGCCTTACGTGTCTGATTTGGCTGACTGACTGACATGTTCACTGTTGTCTTTTGTTTTTGTGCTTTTATGTTGAAGTTTAGTTTAGTTCCTGTTTGGTTTTTGTAGTCCTTTGTAGTTTCATTTTATGATTTGTTTTCCCAGGTGTTCCTTATTTCCTTTGTGCATTTAAGCCCTTAGTTTCCCTGTATCCTTTGTTAGTTCTTGCATATGTTATTATGTTCTGTGCTAGGTTTCCATTGCTTTTCTTTGTCCTTAGTTTTCCTGTTTTTATTAATAAAAGCTGCATTTAGATCCACATTCTCTGCCTGCCTTCTTCACAGAATAACTAACCTCAAATGGATCTAGCAGCAATCTTCCTCCAGTTGAGCCGGGCGAACCTCCCTTTAATTGAATACTCACGTATGTTTTGCACCATTGCCAGATGCACTGGATATGCGGACCGACACCTCAAGTCCATCTACCAGATCGGCCTCCTTGCCCAAGGATGGGAGGAGTTGCCGGAGACTGGTGAGTACACTTGGATGGCATACGTGGATATGATTTTGGAGAGGTTTGCTCCTGAGGGAATGCCCACGCCTGTCACGGCCAACGAGCCAGCGCCCATGCCTGCCACGGCCAACGAGCTGGAAGTCTCGTCCGTCCCAGAGCCAGCGCCTGTAGCCTCGACCGTCCCAGAGCCAGCGCCTCCCGAGTCTCCCAGGGCTCCGTCTCCCAGGCCTCCCAGGGCTCCGCTTCCCGAGCCTCCAAGGGCTCTGCCTCCCAAGCCTCCACCTCCCAGGGCTCCGCCTTCCAGGGCTCCGCCTCCCGAGCTTCCCAGGGCTCCGCCCCCAAGCCTCCGCCTCCCGAGCCTCCCAGGGCTCCACCTTCCAGGGCTCCGCCTCCCGAGCCTCCCAGGTCTCCGCCTTCCAAGGTTCCGCCTCCCAAGCCTCCCAGGGCTCTGCCTCCCAAGCTTCGCCTCCCAGGGTCAGCGAGCCAGAGCCAGGGCCTGCAGCCTCGACTGTCCCAGAGCCAGCACTTAGCCTCGACCGTCTCCCAGGGCTCAGCACTTCCTGAGTCTCCCAGGGCTCCGCTTCCCGAGTCTCCCAGGGCTCCGCTTCCCGAGCCTCCCAGGGCTCCGCTTCCCGAGCCTCCAAGGGCTCCGCCTCCCAAGCCTCCGCCTCCCGGGGCTCCACCTCCCGAGTCCCTCAGGGCTCCGCCTCCCCAGCCTCCCAGGGCTCCGCCTTCCAGGGCTCCGCCTCCCGAGCCTCCCAGGGCTCTGCCTCCCAGGGCTCTGCCTCCCAAGCCTCTGCCTCCCAGGGCTCTGCCTCCCAATCCTCCGCCTCCCAGGGCTCCACCTCCCGAGCCTCCCAGGGCAAGGAGGTACATTTCGAGTCATTGGATATGGCTCCAAAACCTTGTCTCTAGCAGAGCGCAGTTACGCTCCTATGCTCCTACATTTACAGACTAGACTAGACCAGACTAAACGCTGTGGGCCATCGCGTGTTGTCAACTTTGATATTAAGTGTAGACCTGGCAAAATTAATGCCGATGCAGATACTCTATACAGGTAGCCTTTGCTAGCCTTTTCAACAAATCCATGGTTGAAAAGGATGTGCCATGTGTAGCTTCATTGACACTGTGCTCAGCAAGTGATGTGGAAAGAGAGATGCAGAAAGGGGAGATTGTATGTCTCAGGTGGATATCAGAGCATTTCAACAATTATCCAAATATCAGAGAGGTGGTAAAGCTCAAGGACAGCCATTGGATTCCAAACAATAAAGACAAAATAAACAGGACCAGAGAAACCAGGTGTCTTGTTCATGAGCAGGACAAGTTCATGTTGGAGGATGGAATCTTGTATTGACACTCAGGTATTCGGAAGCAGCTAATCCTTCCTGAAAAGCTGAAAACATTGGTCCTGTAAAACCTGCCTGACAATGTAGGTAACGTGGTGTTGACAAAGTAACCCAATTAGCATGAGACAGATATTAGTGGTCCTTCATGCAGCAGGAAATAAATGATTACGTAACAAAGAAGTGTAACTGTATCAAACAGAAAAATCTAAACAATCATGAGAGAGCACCAATGGGTTCAATCACCACAAGTTCAACTTTTGAATTGGTGCCCATTGATTACCAACATTTAGAAAAAGGAAAATTATGTATGAATACATACTGTTATTTGTAGATAATTTAATGTGCTTTGCGCAAGCTTACCCAACAAGAAATAAATCAGGAAAAACTGCTGTGGAAAAGATTTTTCAGGATTTAATTTCTGATGAGGAAGAATGGTACTACCCTTACTTACCTGAGATATCAGTAAACGATGACAGACTCAGTATTGATGCCAGGAGTTATCAAAAAGTTGGAAAGAGTGAGAAAGACTGGAAATAATTCTGACAGTGAAAGACAAAGATAAGGTTAAGCAAATTATACTTTAGAGTCTTATTTAAGTCTTTATTAAGTATTCCAGAGTTACATGGATTTAAGTTCAGTGTCTTCTACAAGTTTCCTCTAGGTGGCGTATTACGCATGAGTTATGGCGAAGTCATGCTCTCAAAAGTTCGAAGCAATTACAGAAAGCACCAGAACGCTGCAGATATTAAATTGTGTTGTTTCTCATAATTTTCTACAGTTACCAACTCATCCTTCAATGTGTTTACCCAGGAAAGTGTTTAAGGTCTCTGCCAATGGTTTATCTCTATATTCATCCTTTTAATAAGCAGTTGATTTAATTGTTGGGTTTGTATAGACCGCAGTGAGTTTTGGTTCACTTTCAATTAGTTGCCTTTGCAAGGTCAATGACCTATAATTGTAGTTGTTTTACTCGTTTTCCCCCTCTTGTGTTCACCAATCAGCATCGTCTCCAGAGAAGCAGTCACGACTACAGCAAACTATCTCAATATTCTTCTTACTGAAATCTGCACCTTACACAGGAGAATAATGGAATATAGAGCAGCATTCTATCACACATGATCATATCTAGTTAAAATTCAAGGTGTACTTCATGAGAAAATGTTTCCCAAGTTTCAATCTTTAGAAGAAATTGTTTTTTTTACTACCCCCAACCCCTCCTTTAAACCATCAAGATTTCATGCTGACATTATATTATGATAGAACCGCTGGTGACTGCGCAGACCTCATGCAGAGCAATTCATTAGCAATCCAGTGCATTATTAGCAATGAAAATGACATGCTGATTCAATCATGTACATCCCACAGACATCCTTTTCCTTGTGCATCAGTGTCCAAAGTGGTTATATAGCTCAAAGCCTATGCATCCTACACTGTGCTTTTTGTGGTTCAGACCACATTTACATCACAGGAAGAACTGAGAACTGAACTTATATTGATTTACATTATGGGGCTGATTAATTTACAAGCATACAGTCCCTGTTACAGCAAGGTTCAGGTTAGATGATTTTTAATGTTTTCAGATGGCAAGTTTCATTAGCTTCCCGTACTGCACTTGCTCTGGGCCAATGCGTATGCAACTATGAGGGGAATAATACTACAGCACTTTTAAAAAACACCTTGGGGGTTTTGTGTCTCATAAGTACATGCAAAATATATGCTTTTTGTTCATTCACTGCTTAACATTTTGATCGAATATGTGCATAAACTTACTTAATCACTTATCTATTCATTTATGCACACTCAAGGAATGTGATGGCATTATTCTACACTTATCAAAACAGCTCTCATACTGTTGTAGCTAGAGAAATACAAGTATCACAAAGTTGTACGATCATGTGTATAATTCAAATTCTGCAGATGTGCTTGGCCTGCTCTCTGTGGATTTGTGTGCAGTCTGGGTGTACATTTGTGTTCTGAATGTGACTGCGCTATCAATGCAGAGCGTGGAAAGATAGAGAGATAGAAAGTCCGACAGAAGTAGTGAGAGAAATATTGATAAGTTTGCTGGATGAGGTTTAGATTAATGGGGATAGTTCAACCAAAATCAAAAATTCTGTTATGATTTACTCACCCGTATGTTGTTCCAAACCCATATGACTTCTTATGTGACACAGAAAAGTTAGAGTAATATTCTCAGTTACAATTCACTTTCATTGTATGGGAAAAAGATGCAATAAATGTAAACGGTGGTCCATAACATTCTGCCTAACATCTCCTTTTAGGTTTAGGTTATGGTTAGGGTCAGGGACAGTACTGTGTTTATTTGAAAGGAATGTTAATTTTTGATTCAGGAACACTGATATTGTCAAAATATTGTTGACTGTTTATCATGACATACAGAGGGCAGCAGCGCTCCACAATCCAAATTCTGCAGCAAAACAGTTTAAAAGGCATTGTGGCACTAGATTAATCGTTTCCTATCTTTCGCTTCTCTACTCTCAGCGGTACTCTGGTGGACAGACATAATTAATGGATCACTATTTAAATCCAGCCTTTTTGCCCCCTTCCCCTTCATGCCTTCACCTGACAGAGGCAAGTGTTGAGATTGACATATTGGCTATTTCTGGATATCAGCTGTAATTAAAGCTCATTTAGGCTGCTGATGGCATTTTCCACCCCCTCCATCTGCACCAGTTAGACAGATTAGGTTCTAAACACTGTGGATCAGATAGGGTTAATAAAAGGGGAACTTGAAAAGGTCCAGAGTGACAATGCACCTCAGTGACCTGGTAAGCTTCTGGGTGCAGCCAAGAAGTTATGAATGTTCAATAAATCGTGATGGGTGAGTGCTCTGTATTTATCAGATGAACACTCGGAGCGTTGATGCTATAGATCACATGGAAGACAAATTTCTGTTCCTCCTCTCATTAGGGCTTTACTAGAGAATTCGCTCAATTCGAATATCAAGAAAGATAAAGCGATTATATATGCACTCTTCTCAGAGCATGATCAATTACTATGAATAATATTTTAATGTTTCTTAGATCAAAGCAATGATACACAGCTTTAAACAAAGCAGCTTTATCAATCCACTCATAATGTAATGCAACTCAGGAGAAAGATAGATCTCACACAGCTAAAGGGATAGCTCACCCAAAAATAAAAATTCTGCAATTACTTACATTATAATTCTGACATTCCTAATCCATATGCTGTTTTTTCTTTCTCCATGGAACACTAAAAAGTAATTTGAATTGTAGCGTATTTAGGGGTTTCAATGAAAGTTTGCTAACTGGTTAGTTTAGCAGTGTTGTGTTATGCTATGAGCTTAGCTGTAATTTGTTTACAATATAGCATCGGCAGGTTGCACATGCATGGTAAATTGCCCCGGAAGGGTCTCTTCAGGACTTCCTGTGAACTTTCGTCACCATAGCAAGGGTCTCTTCAGGACTTCCCGTGAACTTTCGTCACCATAGCAACCAACACCAGTGATTTGTTATCTGGGTCAACAATAATGAAACCGGTTTCATCAATACATATGAACTTCAGCATGTTCCACAATGCACAAACAAACAGTAATCAGTTAAAGTGCTCAGATTCTCACACTAATATATGTAGTGAATTTCGTATGATAAATGTTCACTGCACAGGTTAAAGTGTCATGTACATTACCATTATTTGTAAGGAAACAGTATGTGTGAGCTAGGAATTAAATTAAATGGTCTTATTTCTACATTACTACATAATTAAATTTATAATGGAATCAGTCACGTTTGACAACCGTTATGATTTAGATAAATGTCAAATAACTGGATTATTTGTCTGAATAAAATTCTCCACCAATAAAATTGTATTACAACGTAATACAAAAATTGTATTACAATGTAACAGCTCACAATTTCTACTGAAGGGAATTAGCTTTAATAAGAGAATAATCATTAATTCTCTTTTTGGAGTAATATTATTCTCATGGCTTATTGACGGTAATATTACACATATAGGTATAGCTTTGAAGCAAAATCTTTTAGAAACAGGAATGAGATTATTTATCAAAATATACAAAAGTAAAAATATCTGTAAAAGGGAAACATGAATAATTAATCATAACTCATAATTAATTATAAACATTTGGATTGGTTAATAGAATCAACTTGATGTAGCTGAATTAATATTACAATCAATTTATCTGTTCTTCCATTGAACACTCAGTATTGATCGTCTATCAATTCTCAGAGAGGATATTTTTCTTGGCCACACAAAAATAACTCTTCCTTAGCATGGAGCGGAGATCAAATCATTAAATTTACGTTGATTTACAAGCAGACCAGAATCAACTCACAAGAATGTACACAAAAGTTTATTTAACTAAAATACGAACACCCAACTAATCTAAACAAAAACATATACACAAAAAACTCATACATGGGAAAGGGAAAAGTGAAAATAAAATGAAACTGGAACAGAATAGGGAAATGCAGTTATGAAAAAAGTCATCTTATCCATCTGAGGGAACCATTAGTTTCTTAAGAGCACCTTTGTTACCAAGTTACTGGTATGATACTTGCAATTGCATTGGCTGTTGAGAGAGCCCGGATGCAGTCGCAGGAGAAAGGCTTGATGGTTCCATTTACATTTATGCATTTGGCAGACGCTTTTATCCAAAGTGACTTACAGAGCCCTTATTACAGTGACAACCCCCCTGGAGCAACCTGGAGTTAAATGCCTTGCTCAAGGGCCCAATGGTGGTGGCTGTGCGGTTTGAAGCAGTGTCCTTCTGATTACCAGATTACCAGTTATGTGCTTAGACCACTACACCAGTGGCTGTGGCTCAGTTGGTAGAGTGGGTCAGCCACAAATCGCAGGGTTGGTGGTTCGAATCCTGACCCACATGACTCCACATGACGAAGTGTCCTGGGGCAAGACACTGAACCCCAAGTTGCTCCCAATGGCAGGCTAGCACCTTACATAGCAGCTCTGTGTGTGTGAATGGGTGATGAGATGCAGTGTAAAGTGCTTTGAATACTGTTAAGGCTTAAAAAGGTGCCACATAAGTGCAGACCATTTACCATTTGAGATGCGGAGGCAGGCCAGCAGGCCTCAACATGACCAGGGTCAGGGGAAAGAGAGAATGTAAGAAGCGGGACATGTCTTTTAACTCCTAATGGAGGTCCCTCCTCTCGAATTTCCAAGTGGGAAATGTTCCTTTGTTTGGAAGCTGATGCTGGGGTTAGTTTAAGCCCCTTTATACAATCCATGCTGTCAGAATTATATATATATATATATATATATATATATATATATATATATATACACACCATTGTGCAGGATGTCACACAAGGATGGAAACATGATACTAAATAATTTTACATTAGCTGGTAGTCCTGTCATAAGGCATGCATAAAACAGCATACAGTACAAAAACCTGCTTGGAATGTCACGGGGGTCCACTCTTTGCTGGTCCAGTGGCAGCAAAGACAGTGTAAAGGCTTGATAATGATCTATGGGGAAGCAGACATAATGGAGTCAGTTTGGTCCTACTTAGACCTTTGCTTTTCATGCAGCTCTTTTTCCATATAGCAACATTACATTGTGACCACATCTGTCA
Source organism: Xyrauchen texanus (assembly GCF_025860055.1). Taxonomy (NCBI): domain Eukaryota; kingdom Metazoa; phylum Chordata; class Actinopteri; order Cypriniformes; family Catostomidae; genus Xyrauchen; species Xyrauchen texanus. Next base: position 28,378,193 of record NC_068296.1, on the reverse strand, counting down.
AGCTCCAAAAGGACAAAAATACACCTTGTTTGAAAATGGATACATTGCATGGAAATATTTTTTCCTTTACAGAAATACTAATATTTTTTTACATCTCTCTCCCTCTCTTTGTAAAGTATTTACACAAATGTAATAAATAATTCATTGCTAACATTCGTTCCAAGTGTTCCTGTGCAGACCTGCTACCCTAAACTCAGCAATAATGTTGTTGTGTTGGATTCTAGGTGGATCTGAAAGTCTTTTTAAAGATTCATGTTTTTCAGAAAGCATCTAAAAGGAAATCTCCATCCCTTTTGGCATTTTCCACTGGCTCATACCAAAAACAATTTGCCATGGTACACTAAACACCTCTTTTAATATGCGATCAAATACTTTCGTTACTAAACAGAGAAACATGTTTACTGCACCAGCACACAATGACACCCAGAAAGAACTACCCATGAATGTCTTTCATCAGCTGGTTTAATGAAGGGAAGAGGATGGATGCATCCAAAAGCTGAAAAATGCTGCCTACAAATGCTGCATTTGGAGGTAGGTAGGCATCAAGGTGTATCCGAATCGAATATTTGCAAAACACCTACTAAGGCTGTGTTCAGACCTGAATTGAAAAGAATAATAAATTAACTTTACTCAATTGATTGAATATACTTGTTTACTCAATTGAATTATGTAATTTCTTCTTACTTGTGTAATTAAGTTCACTTAACTAGGTGTTCATACAGAATTAACTTAACTATTTAAGGTAGATGCAAGTAGACTAAACTCAGATTTGCTGCTTAAATATTGCTGTTATACTTAATAATTTTAATTGAATTTACTCAAATTTAGATCATACAATAATGAAGATTATAACTGATGCAAAAAGCTTACTAAGAGTTAACGGTCCAACTGGACGAAAGGGGACACAGATCACTTGAAAGGGAAAATCACATGAAACAACTATTTCCAAACAACAAAATACTGCAAAAGAGCTAAAAGCTCTATAAATTCTTTATAGCAACTTTATAAATGCCTCTAGAATTTCCCTTTGACTAAGAAAACATAATTAAATAATTATGGGTGTTCCCCATAGCCTCAATTTTGCTTGAGTTGTTAACACTTAAAATGTTAATTCTATAGATTTTTAAGAAAAATTATTTAGAGCATAGATATTTAAGTTATGATCCCAAAACTTTTCAATTTATGTTTAAGACAACTTTATTTTTTTCAGCAATTATAACATTAGGGTTTACAGTGTAACATCCGTCTCAGGTGATCCGATCACATGTGCACAGCTGTGACAGATTGAAGTTTGCACCTGGCATCACCATGTGTCTCCAGTGTGTCTTAAAGGAATATTCTGGGTTCAATACATATTAAGATCAATTGACAGCATTTGTGGCAAAAGAATGATTGGCTAGAACTTTACACAGAAAAGGTTAGTAGGTGATTTTATCACACTAAAACCATGTTAACACTCATATTGTTTGCGTCTTGTGGCTATACTTTAGCAAAAGGTGAGTATATAAACATAAAAAATTGGTCCCATGCACTTACATTGTAAGTGCTTTACTGTAACCCATATGTGTGCTTTTGTTTTTTTTAAGAAAAGAGACAAGTCAAAATAAATTTTTGTGGTAATCAATATTATGCCACAAATGCTGTTGATTTGAGCTTAATTTGTGTTGAACCCAGAATATTCCTTTAATTGACCACTTCTGTTCTGATCAAGAGACCCTCCCCCTCTGATGTTGTCTGCTTCGTACAAAAACTGTGTCACTCTTATTGTTGAGAAAACAGGAAGACGGACACACGAACATGACATTTAAGCAAGTGTGTATATATTTGATTTATTTTCAGTAGCATTCATGTTCATTGTTAAAGAACACCCTTTTATTTACAGCCTCCCTAAAAGTCCACCACAGATGATGCAATTTCTGTTTGTGTTGTCGAATAAGCATCAGGATTCATTTGCTGATCACACTAGAACTGGAAAGTGGCCATATGCGTCCCTGACCTGTGGTTTGAGTGATCTTATAACAATGTTTTGCACCCTTTCGCACCTGTATTTAGTGCTGACCACTTGTGATCTGATTACCCAAGATGGATGGTAAATCAAGGTCCGAACAGGGCCTATGATGTCTTCATTATAGGCCCTGTTCGGTGGGGTAGTGGGCTAAAGCACATAACTGTTAATCAGAAGGTCGCTGGTTCGATCCCCACAGCCACCACCATTGTGTCCTTGAGCAAGGCACTTACTAAATCCAGGTTGCTCCAGGGGAATTGTCCCTGTAATAAGTGCACTGTAAATCACTTTGGATAAAAGCATCTGCCAAATGCATAAATGTTCATCTGTTCAGTTTCTGAAAGCAGCAGAGATATATCTTTCACCACCAAAAATGGCATCTTATGGACCGTTAAAAGCAGTAAATACATTTAGAAATGTACAGTTTTTCATTTGAACAACTTCCATTTTTATCAAGAAATAAGCATTATAGTTGTAAAATATTTGTTTGTGTCTCTACAGCTCACTCAAATTTGTTTTAGATCATTAGTCATGACTTTATGAGACATGTGCCTTTGGAAAGCTGTCAGAAAAATGTTTCCTTGCGAGCTGCCTTCATACACAAAACGTTGCCTATGAAGTCATAGACTGACTGGCCTTATTTTAAGACACAGCTGATGACTCTGTTCCTGTAAATAATAGAAGGAAGCAAGCAAACTTTTGCTCTTTTCTTGGCCTCAATCTCTTCTGTTTTCTGTCCTTTTAGTTCACAACAAAATGTGCCACCTATTGCTCTTTTTTTCCATCTCTCTTAAATGTATTTTTCCTGCCAGTGTACATAGTAATCGGACATCACTTTATTTAATTTCTTTTTTTGCAGAGATGCTATTTTCGGGTGCAGCTGTAATTCCAAATAAGTTTCTTCCTCTTCAAGCCCTGCCAGACTTTCATATAAATGCTAATCTATTTCAAGCCATTCAGGATTTTAGCAATTCACTGGTACTTTCTAATGTGAAATTTGAATGGTGAAAATGAAACAAAAAGTTGTTGTGACACATTGTGGCGTAACTGTTGATGATAATACTGTATTAAATGTGAGAAACCACAAAAATAACTTTTTTTTTTATTTTGCATGTAGCAAAGTTTTATCTACACTCAAATTATTTATGGAGGCTGTTCACTTTATTTAAACAATGAATTTTTATTTAAAACCTTGTTTCAGGTTTCTTGTTCAAACACGATTACATCATATTAAACTGACTTGAATAGGTGACTCTTTGGCTTACCACATTTATTTCATTTTGAAAGACATGTTTCAATCAAGTAGCTCATTCAAAAAGGGCAACTGGCAGCAGGAAGTAAACAGTTGAGACACAGTCGACAGCAGTCATCAAGTGTTTCCATTTGAAGAGATACATTTGATGTTAAGTAATTAAATTGGAATTTTATTATTATGAGTTTAATTATTTGTATGTTTTAATGGGGGCACTGCAAGTATTATTGTAGTCCATTTTACTTAAGAATAATTGACATTATTTAAATGGATTTCTATGACTCCTTATTTTTTGCTTGACCAGATTACCTTCTTTTATAAGTACAATAAATGCTTATTGTTGTTTTTAATTCTCTTTTTTGTCTTGCATTGCCCTATATTGTCAAAATACAATGTATAACACCATTCACAGGAGCAGCAATTGGGTTTTTAAATGTATTTAAAATTGTAACTTGTTCTCTATCTCTGTTTTATGTTTTAGGCATGTGCTGATTTTGAGAGTATAACAACTGTACCCCTACTGTCAAAATTCTTGAATTTTGAAGATCTTTGGGAGTTCAGAGACAAAGAATCTGGGAACATCTTGGGCCAATTTCTCTGGTGTGATAAATGCACACATTACTAATGCCCAGCTTCAGAAGACATTAATTAATCCACTGGAGACATATGGATTAATTTTATGATGGCTATATTTGCTTTTTGGAGCTTCAAAACTTTCACCTATTCACCTGCATTGTATGGACCTAAAGAGCTGAAATCTTCTTCTTATATATTAATTGAAATAAAGTCTTACACACCTGGGATGGCATAAGGGTTAGTAAATTATGAGAGAATTTTCATTTTGGGGTGAACTATTTCTTTCAAAAGTTTTAGTTTTGTTCTTTAGTTATAAGTGCAGGTTGAAAGTCTTGTTCTTATCCTCAGTGTGACTGCATTGATGTTAAGAGGGAATGCATCATCAAAGCCCTGTTTGTCTACCAAAATGAGGATCCTGAAAACCTTATAAAGGAGTACATGTTATAGTTGCTTGAACATTTCTTGTTGTGTGAAATTAATGTATAGAAATAAAAGCTTGATGGTGTATAAAAATCTAGCTTGTTCTTTTACATGTTGTATTAGAACAGGGGTGTTAATTACATCGGTCATGATAGCAAGAGCACCACTGGTTGGTTGATCTAGATAAAATATAAAAGATTGACTTTTTATTTCCTGATGTCTGTCACTGCATGCTGTTTGATTGACAGGCGGCTAATGTTTGTGCGCTAATGCACGCCTAAACGGTCAAATACACTTTATAATTCCGCCAATGCCCATCTTGATGAGGCATTAATTTAAACGCAATTGGTTTGGTCTAAAGTGAATGTATGTTGTGCATATCAAATGTTGGACTTGAAGTGTACATGTAACACTTCAGTAGGTAGTAATGTCTAGTAGGCTATGTAATATAAAGGCTATTTATCAAACAACATTAACAAGGAAACAAGAAAACCACTCTCTGCTTTTGGCCGAATAACTTTATAATAAGCCAAGTAGCTTTAAAAGTATTCATGTAATATAATAAATGTAATAATAATATTTTGAATAATATTGTTTTTTTATAATACCAACCCCTGATGTAGAGATTGTGTTAATTTGTATAATAAATTACCAGGAAAGTAGAGATGATAAAATAATTTGTAATTATGCTTAGACTTTATAAAGATAGAAAAGTATCAACTTTTGCAGAGCAATACTTCAGGCAGAACGTTCCACCAGTCACAAACTTCAGAAAATAGTGCATCATGCATTAGAATGAGAACACAAATATTTTTGGGCTTAAAAGATACAAGAATGTTGAACATTTTATCTCAAAAGGAGGACAGTGTGTCCCCCCATGTGGTAGTTAAAGAAATAGTTCACTCATCATTTACTCACTCTCATGCCATCCCAGATTTGTATGACTTTCTTCTTCAGAACACAAATTAAGATTTTCAGAAGAATATCTCAGCTCTGTAGGTCCATACCATACAAGTGAATGAATGCCAAAATTTTAACGCTCCAAAAAGCACATAAAGGCAGCATAAAAGTAGCCTTATCCATGTGACTCCTGTGGTTTTATCCATGTCTTCAGAAGTGATATGATAGGTGTGGTTGAGAAACAGATCAATATTTAATCAATTTTTGCTAGAAATGTTTCTCCCTGCCCAGTAGGTGGCGATATGCATGAAGAATGTGAATCACCAAAAAAAAAAAAAAAGAAGAAGAAGGTGAAAGTTTAAGTGGACATTGACTGAGCAGGGAGGAGAATTTCTAGCAAACATTGACTTACAGCAAATATTGATCTGTTTCCAGCAAACCGATCATATCACTTCTGAAGTCATGGATTTAACCACTGGAGTCACGTGGATTAGGCTACGTTTATTTGCTGATTTATGTGATTTTTGGAGCTTCAAAGTTTTGGGACCCATTCACTTGCATTGTTTGGACCAAAAGAGCTGAAATATTCTTTTAAAAATCTTCATTTGTGTTCTGAAAGTCATCCACATCTGGGATGGCATAAGGGTGACTAAATAATGAGAGAATAACATTTTTTGTGTGAACTATCAGACAACTGCTCTACCTCCTCTATTGTGCCAAGTGAATCTTCTTTTTTAGTATGTTTTAAAAAAATATATTTTGCATTCCTTGCATTGTTTTGAGCATGTTTTATGCGCAACAATAACTCTCTCAGTCGGCATTAAGGGAAATTTACACCCTGCATGTAAACTGATTTTAATGTAATTGTTTCATACATTATGGTATTGAAAATAACTTTTTCATCTTTTATTTTCAGGTATCATGTCACACTTTTATTGATTTATTTTTACATCAGATTTATGTAGTGTTTACAGTATCATAGATAAATGATGTATTTTAAAAGTCAGTCACAAACACCTATAAAATACCTATATTTGTAATTCTTTCTGGCAAACAGCCTTGAAAGGGATTGTAAATTACCGTATGTGTGCTACATTTTTAAATTCAGCATAGAGTTTTTATTATATAGGGGCATAGCTTTTGCAACTCGGTACTCAATACTCACTACTCATGAGTGCTTTTAAATGAGCTACTCTTTTACTCTTACTTGAGTAGTTTTTAGGACAGGTACTTTTACTTTTCTCAAAAAATTTTTTATGAAGTAACAGTACTTTTACTTGAGTATTATTTTTCAGTACTCTTTCCACCCCTGCAGGAGAATGAGAAAATAGGACTGACATTTATAAATGGCATTATACCTAGTTCTAGAAACCTGACGAAATGGACTTCCTCTTACAAGATATAAACAAAAAGTAAAAAAATACACAAATATTGGAGAACTAAATCAAGTTAAACGAAAACCATTCTATCAAGTTAAATGAAAACCATTAATTCAAGTAAAATTTTGAACACCGTTGACTAGCTAGCTAGTCACCCTTGGTTGCTGGGTGACTACTCAAACATCATTGCCATACCTAGTATGATGTTCTGCCATGTCGAGGGCAGAATTTATGGATGAAGGAGAAGGGATCTATATGGCCATATAAAAGAGAATGAATGTTTGTGTTCACAGCCGAATGTATGTGTTTGAGTGTGGGAGAGGATGTTGGATCACTGAAAATAGCATTAAATGGAGGGATTTTTCTGTGATGTGGTACAAATTTCAGCTGAGTCAAAAGCCTGGAGATTGGGTGGGGTTTGATAACAAGGCTGCTGTCACAAAGCGAAGGATGTCGATTTATCTTTGACACCTCAACAATCAGCATCTGTCAGAAGTGGGTGAGAATGTTCAAAATATTCAAAGAGCAGCTGGGAGTGGTCAGACATGCATTTATCCAGAGCCTCAGAGAAGACATTTGCCTGCGACGTTGAGATGTACTCATTGTTCTCTTTATGGTTTCTTACCATGTGTGACTCACATGCACTGAAAATAATTATCATCGTAGAACATGAGTCGTGATACAGTGAATGAGGGAATGTTTTGAGGCGAACCAGACACTTTATAAGGCATATTAGGAGTGGTTGAATCAATACTGCCACAAGCGTCACTCCCCGTTTGCTTCCTGGTGTTCGGGTTTCACTTGTAATAAGGTAACACGGTGACTTACATTCCCTTTTCATTCCTCTTTTAAAGCTGAACAGTGAAGTTGCTGTTGTCTTAAAATGGTTTTCTGTTCTTTATAGACCCTCTCCCCCCTCGACGTGTAAACACTGGGCATCCTGTGCAAGGTAGGTCGAGGTATTTCCAGTTGTTGATGTTTTGACCTTGCTTACCTAATGCTTCAGTGATTTTGTTTTAGGGTTGCTACATTTTCCCATTGGCTGTCGGGCTGGTGGATGCACTTTAGTGACTGTTCAAAATGGCATATTTGTCGGTGGCCTGTGCTACCGATCATAGAATGCTTGGTATGGTTTTATTTATCTTTTAAATGTAATTTTATTTGGCCAGTGGTAGTTAGTTGATGGTGTTCATGACCATGCAGTTTTAATGTGTTTGTTTTCTTTTAGGTTTTGCAATCGTGCCATTGTTGTTTTTTTCTTTGCCTTTTTAGTAATGTTATATTTCTATATTTGTTTAGTTTTTCTTTATTCTGTGTATTTCTTTTTGTTGGTTGGTGAGGCAATGTGTTGCCTCACACTGTGATTTTGCCTAAAGTCAATACGTGGACTTCTTTAATTATTGGTGTGATTTGTTTGTGTACATTTTCCTTGGTAACCAACTGCTTTTCCTTATCCTTTTTTTCATAAGCCTCATTGGGGCATCGGTTGGATTGTTGGTGTTGGCACTTTGATGGTGGATTCTCCCTACTCTTTCACTGCATGCTGTTTTGATAGTGTACTCAAGGAGTGTTGCACTTGTATTTATTGTTTGTGTGTGGATGTGCATGTGTGTGCGTTTGCTAGTGTGTGCATGCATGTTTTCTTTCACAGGCCTGGTTATGGGTGAATCTTGCTGGGTTATAGTGTAAGCTCACCAGAGGTGGGTAGAAACTCGTTACATTTACTTGAGTAACATTTTGGGGAAAATTTAACTTTTAGAGTAGGCTTTAAAGTGGGTACTTTTTACTCTCACTTTTATTTCTTTACAATGTGTGTGTGATAGAGAGGCTGAGGCAGTTAGATCCATTTGCAGAGGTTTATTTAACACAGATAACAGAACAAGGAAAGCTTGACATAAGCTCAAGCTGGCAATCGAAGAGAACTCAGGCAGGCATAAGTAGAATACTCAGGCTGGAATTAGTAGAGGGGCAATCCAATATTCAGAGTGAAACACAGGCCATGGTCAGGGCAGGCAGCGAAGGTGCGAGAGTTCATTAAACAGTCCAGGTCAGAGATCGAAGGTCCAGGGATAACAGAGTTACGTGTAATACAGACAGATAGGCAAATCAATACTTCACAGAGACCAAAAGAGCAAGCAGTCCATATAAAGAGAGGATAGGGAGAAACAGGTGATAATGCTGAAGATACCAAGGGAATTCAGCAGGGCTGGATGGTGATGAGTGCAGAGGGGAGAGATGGGAGATGAAGTGTTAATACTCAGGGGAAAGGGATTGGATGACGCTAGAAGGAGGTGTTGTAGAGCGTTCTGTGACAGAGCCCCCCCCCCCGCGAGCGGCTCCTGAAGTGAGGTCCTGGATGTCGACGAGGTCTTCCTCGGGTTCTGGGAGCAGGTCGATCAGGATGGTTACGGTGGAAGTTGGTGAGCAGTGCGGGATACTGAGGGCCGCCACACCTTCTCCGATCCGCATAATGCTGATAGTGGCGGATGGCACGCTGCAAGTGGACATGAGCAGCATCCCAGGTAGCCTCACTACGACGGAGCCAAGTGTCCACTGCTGGGAGGTCAGATGGGTCTCCTGTCCACGGGAATAAGGGAGGCTGAAACCCTAAGCCACATTGAAAGGGAGTCAATCCTGTGGCCGGTTTGAGCAGGGAGTTCTGGGCATACTCTGCCCAGACCAGAAAGCGGCTCCAGTCCTGCTGATTTTGGTGGCAATAAGTCCGCAGGAAGCGAGTGAGGTCTTGGTTAATCCGTTCAACCTGCCCGTTGGCCTGAGGATGGTATCCAGAGGTGAGGCTGACATTAATATTGAGATTGGAGCAAAGTTCCCTCCACACATGAGAAGTAAACTGCGGACCCCGATCAGTGATGATGTCCTTGGGAAGACCAAAGAGACGAAATACTTGATTGAGGAGCGCCTCTGCGGTCTGAAGAGCTGTGGGGAGTCCAGCCAAGGGGATGAAACGGCAGGACTTCGAGAAGCGATCGACTACCGAGAGGATAGTAGTAAACCCCTGAGACCGCGGCAGATCCGTGACAAAATCTATGGCGATGTGGGACCAGGGACGTTGTGGTACTGGCAGAGGCTGTAAGAGGCTGGCAGGTTTCAGGTGAGAGGACTTGACATTGTTACACGTGAACAAACTTTACAACATCAGATCGAAGTGAAGACCACCAAAAGCAATTAGAGACCAACTGAGTGGTGGCTGCGATACCCGGATGTCCAGCGCAAGGGGTGCAATGAACCCATTGGAGTACTCGGTTACAGAGTTCGAGGGGGACATACCGACGATCCGTGGGGCATTCAAGTGGAATTGGATGTCCTTGCTGAGACGCAGTGATTTCAGAGATTATGTCCCACTGTACGGGTGCAACAATGAGAGTGGAGGGCAGGATGGATTCTGGTTTAGAAGGCTCACAGAGGCTGTCGAATTGACGAGATAGGGCGTCTGCCTTTCCGTTCTTCGAGCCCGGCCGGTAGGTGATTTTAAAATCAAATCTGGAAAAGAAGAGGGACCAACGAGCCTGGCGAGCATTCAGACGTTTGGCAGATCTGATGTATTCCAGATTTCTGTGGTCAGTGAGAACTGTGAAGGGCTGACGCGCACCCTCTAACCAGTGTCTCCATTCCTCAAAGGCTGCCTTCATAGCCAAGAGTTCCCGATCGCCCACATCATAGTTGCGTTCAGCTGCATTGAGCTTACGTGAGTGGAAAGCACAAGGATACACCCACACCGGTGTTAGAGGCATCCACCTCTACAATTAACTCCTTCTCGGGATCTGGATGACGGAGGATGGGGGCTGTGGTAAATTTTGCTTTCAACCATTCAAACGCCGAACTGCACTCCGCGGACCAACGGAAACCTCTTCCTCCCCCCAGAAGCAGGGATGTGAGCAGAGCCACAATCATACTGAAATTCCGAATGAATCTGTGGTAAAAATTGGCAAAGCCCAGAAAGCGTTGCAGCTCCTTCACTGATGTGGGTTGAGGCCAGTTAACAACCGCTTGGACTTTGCTGTCATCCATAAGCACTCCCTCAGCACTGATGACGTACCCCAGAAAAGCGATTCGTGTCCGATGAAATTCTCATTTCTGAATTTTGGCATATAACTGGTTCTCAATTAAACGCTGAAGGACGATACGTACATCCCTGATGTGTGCGTCGAGGGTTTCGGAGAAAATCAGGATGTCATCAATGTATACAATAACACTCCAATTGAGCAGGTCCCGGAAAATCTCATTGACAAAGGCCTGAAAAACGGAAGGACTGTTAGAAAGTCTGAACGGCATCACCCGATATTCATAATGGCCGTCTTCCACTCGTCACCCCTCCGAATACGAATTAAATTATATGCATTTCGTAGGTCTAGTTTGGTGAAATAGCAGGCAGTGCGGAGCATCTCCAGGGCAGCTGGAACTAGTGGCACCGGATAGCGGTATTTGACCGTTAATTAATTGAGACCCCGAAAGTCAATGTATGGCCGGAGACCCCCATCCCTCTTTTTGACAAAAAAGAAACCGGCAGATGCTGGAGACGTAGAGGTGGTAATGAAACCTTTAGCAAGCTGCTCCTTGATGTAGGAATTCATGGCCTCAGTTTCAGGTTGAGATAGAGGATAAACTCTCCTGCGCGGTGGTACGGACCCTGGCAGGAGTTCGATGGCGCAGTCACCCACCCGATGTGGTGGTAAATGAGAAGCCTCCCTCTCGCTGAATGCCAGGGCTAAATAATGGTAAGCTACGGGTAACTCCTGGAGACATAAATCCTTGGGGGAGAGAGAGCCCGTCTCCGGACTCTGAACAGCGGACCTGCAGTTAGTTTCAGAACCCTGGACAGCGGACATGCAACTTCTCTGACAAAAGGGTGACCACTGAATAATCCTCCTCTCTACCCAGGAAATGTGTGGGTTATGTTTCTCCAGCCAGGGAAATCCCAAGATCACAGGATGAAGAGGCGAGTTGATAGTAAAAAACTGAATTGATTCTGTGTGCTGCAAACCAATGCAGAGAGTGAGAGATTGTGTGGTGAACTGAAACTCTCCAGTCCCCAGGGGGCGCCCATCTAACGCTGCCACTGTCACACGGGGTCCACAAGGAAGAAGAGCGAGATGATGAGTGTTGGCAAAGGCTAAGTCAATGAAATTTCCAGCAGCACCCGAGTCGATTAAAGCCCTCAGTTTAATAACTCTCTCATTGACACTTAATGAAATCTCTACGATGAATGAATTAAGAGAGGGTAAACAAAAACTCACCACAGCGGAATCTTGAGGTGCACGTCTTACGGGACAGGAAGCCCTCAGATGACCGGTTTGTCCGCAGTACATACACAGATGGTTTCGTCGTCTTCTCTCACGCTCAGCGGTGGAGATGTGAGTGTAACCGATCTGCATAGGCTCGGGCTCCGAACTGGTATAGGACTCGGTATTCGAACTGGCTCTGAATGGTGTGCGTCGAGCACGGATCAGATTGTCGAGACGAATGGCGAGATCCAAGATTTGATTGAGGGTCTTTCCCTCGTCACGACACGCCAACTCTCCCTGAAGGTCCGCATTTAATCCCTTGCGATACAGAAGCTTCAGTGGTTCCTTCCCCCAGTTAGTCTGAGCCGCAAGCGTTCGGAAGGAGAGAGTGTGATCTGCTGCGTTGGAACTTCCCTGACGTACAGCGAGCAGTAGGTCTCCAGGCTCCTTTCCTCCAGCGGGGTGTTCAAATACTTCTCTGAAGTGGGTAACAAAAACATCATAATGAAAGACGACAGCTGGCCTCCTGACCACATTGCCTTTGCCCATTCCAGCGCCTTTCCAGTGAGAAGCGAGCATATAAAGGAGATACGGCTCTCATCAGTGACGTGCTCCCGGGACTGGTTGAAATAAATTTCACATTGCATGAGAAACCCTTTACAAATGGTGGGTGATCCATTCTACTTTTCGGGAAGTGACAATCTGGGATTGTTGGATGCGGTACTCACGACTGGCTGAGAAGGCGCAGGTGCAGCGGAAGCCGGAGCCTGATTAGCGGCCACGATCTGCGGGGATAATGCCTGAACGGACCTCAACCAGCTCCTCGGTGAGAGAGGTTAGTTTGACCAACTGCTGACGATGTGTGGCCAGCTCAGATGCTTGAGAGGAAACCTCATGGTGAGGCGGTGAAAGTCTGCTGGATCTTGTGTTGGTGAAGTATTCTGTGATAGAGAGGCTGAGGCAGTTAGATCCATTTGCAGAGGTTTATTTAACACAGGTAACAGAACAAGGAAAGCTTGACATAAGCTCAAGCTGGCAATCGAAGAGAACTCAGGCAGGCATAAGTAGAATACTCAGGCTGCAATTAGTAGAGGGGTGGTCCAATATTCAGAGTGAAACACAGGCCAAGGTCAGGGCAGGCAGCGAAGTTGCGAGAGTTCATTAAACAGTCCAGGTCAGAGATCGAAGGTCCAGGGATAACAGAGTTACGTGTGATACAGACGAATAGGCAAATCAATACTTCACAGAGAACAAAAGAGCAAGCAGTCCATATAAAGAGAGGATAGGGAGCAACAGGTGATAATGCTGAAGATAACAAGGGAATTCAGCAGGGCTGGATGGTGATGAGTGCAGAGGGGAGAGATGGGGGATGAAGTGTTAATACTCAGGGGAAAGGGATCGGATGACGCCAGAAGGAGGTGTTGTAGAGCGTTCTGTGACAGTGTGGAGTTACTGTCGTTACATTACTGGGTTTAATTTGAATTTATGTTTAATTTATTGAGAGATTATTGAATGAGACTTTTACGAGAGCGGAAGTTCACAGCTGCGCGTGATGAGACGCGCCCACTTGAGTGATGAGACTGTCAATCAAGTCATCGGCGCAGCAGCATCAAACTCTTCAAAGTGAAACACTTTCTTTGCTCCACACAGTGAAAAAAATAATAGTTTTGTAATGCAATGCCTTAATTTAACACCAAGACAAGCTGATATTTCAAGATTAAAGTCACAGCTCCAACTTCAGGCAGCACACTGAGGTAAGTTTTGGCTCTAATTCTAACACAGGCTTTTCTGTGTTATGAGATGGTCATTTTCAGGGTGATTCTGTAACTGGGCTCTTATGACATCAGTTTTTAAGTGTACATTTTTAAATCAGTGCAGCAATACAGTGGGTACGGAAAGTATTCAGACCCCCTTACATTTTTCACTCTTTGTTATATTGCAGCCATTTGCTGAAATCATTTAAGTTCATTTTTTTTCCTCATTATTGTACACACAGCACCCCATATTGACAGAAAAACACAGAATTGGTGACATTTTTGCACATTTATTAAAAAAGAAAAACTGAAATATCACATGGTCCTAAGTATTCAGACCCTTTGCTGTGACACTCATATATTTAACTCAGGTGCTGTCCATTTCTTCTCATCATCCTTGAGATGGTTCTACACCTTCAGTTGAGTCCAGCTGTGTTTGATTATACTGATTGGACTTGATTAGGAAAGCCACACACCTGTCTATATAAGACCTTACAGCTCACAGTGCATGTCAGAGCAAATGAGAATCATGAGGTCAAAGGAACTGCCTGAAGAGCTCAGAGACAGAATTGTGGCAAGGCACAGATCTGGCCATGGTTACAAAAAAATTTCTGCTGCCCTTAAGGTTCATAAGAGCACAGTAGCCTCCATAATCCTTAAATGGAAGACGTTTGGGATGACCAGAACCCTTCCTAGAGCTGGCCGTCCGGCCAAACTGAGCTATCGGGGGAGAAGAGCCTTGGTGAGAGAGGTAAAGAAGAACCCAAAGATCACTGTGGCTGCGCTCCAGAGATGCAGTCGGGAGATGAGAGAAAGTTGTAGTAAGTCAACCATCACTGCAGCCATCCACCAGCCGGGGCTTTATGGCAGAGTGGCCCGACGGAAGCCTCTCCTCAGTGCAAGACACATGAAAGCCCGCATGGAGTTTGCTAAAAAACACCTGAAGGACTCCAAGATGGTGATAAATAAGATTCTCTGGTCTGATGAGACCAAGATAGAACTTTTTGGCCTTAATTCTAAGCGGTATATGTGGAGAAAACCAGGCACTGCTCATCACCTGTCCAATACAGTCTCAACAGTGAAGCATGGTGGTGGCAGCATCATGCTGTGGGGGGGGTTTTCAGCTGCAGGGACAGGACGACTGGTTGCAATTGAGGGAAAGATGAATGCGGCCAAGTACAGGGATATCCTGGACGAAAACCTTCTCCAGAGTGCTCTGGACCTCAGACTGGGCCGAAGGTTCACATTCCAACAAGACAATGACCCTAAGCACACCGCTAAAATAACGAAGGAGTGGCTTCACAACAACTCCGTGACTGTTCTTGAATGGCCCAGCCAGAGCCCTGACTTAAACCCAATTGAGCATCTCTGGAGAGACCTGAAAATGGCTGTCCACCAATGTTTACCATCCAACCTGACAGAACTGGAGAGGATCTGCAAGGAGGAATGGCAGAGGATACCCAAATCCAGATGTGAAAAACTTGTTGCATTTTTCCCAAAAAGACTCATGGCTGTATTAGATCAAAAGGGTGCTTCTACTAAATACTGAACAAAGGGTCTGAATACTTAGGACCATGTGATATTTCAGTTTTTCTTTTTTAATAAATGTGCAAAAATGTCAACAATTCTGTTTTTCTGTCATTATGGGGTGCTGTGTGTTCAATAATGAGTAAAACAAATGAACTTAAATGATTTTAGCAAATGGCTGCAATATAACAAAGAGTGAAAAATTTAAGGGGGTCTGAATACTTTCCGTACCCACTGTATATCAGTGCGCATTGTCCCGCATGTCATAAGCAGTATTTACTCCGCGCCCTCGCTGGGGTACTGGAAACTATCGCAGCTGTATAAATCCACATAAACATCCAAATTGAGTGTAAATCGCTGCCGTGATCGACAACTGGAGAGCGAACAGACAGCATTTCTGCGAGTACACAGCGCAGTGTGCGGGGGGCGCGTGTGTGATGTGCACAAGGCAATCGTCGTGACGAGAGTGGCTGTGTCTGCAATCATTCACTTATTCACTATTTCCTATATAGTAAATGGCAGTTAGTGCACTATATCTCAGCAGTAAGTGAACGAAATGAATTAATTTTGACGGGAGTAGGGCTGGTGCGAAACGTCACATATGTTGGGCCTTATTTGTTATTCTTATTAAATAATATATTAATACAATAAATCTTCATTCTGTTTGTCATTTTTAATATATACTGTGTGTTAATATAAAGAGTATACACATTTGATCAAATAAAGAGGACATTTTAAAATGTATCTGTATGTTTTGTCTTTCTATATGCTATTATGTTATTTTAATCAAGTAATGATTTGTCAAAAAGTAATTTACTACATTCAGCATGAAATAAATAAAAACATTGCAGGAGTGAAGGAAGCAGTAAACTCCTAGCTCATACATCTTCCCCGTGGTGGATTGTGGGAAATTAACCGTCATCAAGTGTACTTGAAATGTACTCTTGAATTTAGAGTGCATTGTGGGTAAGAATGAGTGAACAAAAGTAGGAAACAAGTGGCTCACTCAGAATTCAGACACTCCTACAAAATAGCGAAAACTCGAAATAGCACACTATATAGTGGATAGGGGGCAGTTTCAGAGACCGTGAGTGTTCCACGATCAGGTTTGGTGCCCTACGTAGGTTGTGTAATCTACATTTAGAGAGCGGCGGTACTGCTGTACAAAACTAACAATCTAAATACTTACGAAACTGAACACTGTAACTACACTGAAATAAGAATCCACACAGGACTTTAAAAGCTATGATATAGCGAAATAAGGCATTATATTTCAGAATTCTATTTAATGCCCTTGTGTGACATTTTCACGTTTTCACTGTGATAATTACTAGAATGTTTCCAAGCCTCTCTTCCTATTGATAAAGTCATCCAGATCTGACAAGAACCCTTAAAGGGATAGTTCACCTAAAAATTATAATTCTCATTATTTACTCACCCTCATGCAAGCCCAGAAGTGTATGACTTTCTTTCTTCTGCTGAACTTAAATAAAGATTTTTAGAAGAATTTCTCAGCTCTGTAGGTCCATACAATGCAAGTGAATGGGTGGCAACATTTTAAAGCTAAACAAACAAACACAAGTAAGCATAAAAATAATAAATAAGACTCTAGTCGTTAAATCAGTATCTTCAGAAGTGATGTGATAGGTCTGGATGAGAAACAAAGAAATAGATCACTTTCACATTCTTGTGTTTTTGGTGATTCACATTCTTCTCTGCATATCACCCCCTGCTGTCTAGCAAAAAATGACAAATATTGATCTGTTTCTCACCCACACCTATCATATCACTTCTGAAGATATGGATTTACCCACTGGAGTCTTATGGATTACTTTTATACTGCCTTTATGTGCTTTTTGGAGCATCAGAACTTTGCAGAAGAAAGGAAGTCATACACATCTGGGATGGCATGAGGGCGAGTAAATTATGAGAGTAAACTATCTCTTTAAAGTGATAGCTCAGCCATAATTTAATATTTGGTCATCACTTCTCTACCCTCATGATGTTCCGAAACAGTGTGAGGCATTGTATTATGTGGAACACAAAATATGTTAGACATAATTCATGAAATTTTGCTATAACAGAAAATTGGTAAACAAATATGATTATATACAATGTTTATCTTATTTTAATTTCAATATATTTTTAATTTGGATAAAATTGTAAAATATAGTTATATTGGGTCTTATGATCTTGACAATTATGCCATATTACGCCAATTAATTACATTAAATAAGTAGTCTATGTGCCCACCTATGAATATTCCCCAACCCACCCTAACATAGCTGTTAGAAGCTGGGCCTGGTTTAATATAAGCACATACATTTAAATAAAGACATAACCCTAGATTCAATTTTATCACAGATTGATTGTTGGACATTTAAGAGTATGATCGTCTCACTTGGAGCGAGTGAGAAAGTCAACGTGAGTTTCTTCGAGCCCTGTTGGATGATCGTCCTGTGTGATTCTTTGGATGGACATCATCAGAAACAGTAAAATCTGTGGTTCTTCTCCCTTTCTCGTCAGGGTTTGTGAACTTTGCTGTTTGTTGCTTCAAAATCCATCCTTCACCTGGATTTCGTGAGCACAAATAATTTCAGAACAAACATGAACTCCAACAATGCGTGCCAACGAAAAACTCAAAATTCTCAGCAGGTTGTTTCTTTATTTTAAATTTTTTTTAATTGAAGGGTTGAATTGATTGCTGAACTAGAATACAGTGCACAGAACATACAAGATACAAAAAAAGAAGGGGGGGGGGATCCATGTTCAATAAATTTCCCTTGTTCTGATTTCATTCTTGTGTATTTTCTGTGAGAAGAAATTGTTGAATATACATAATTTTTTTTTGAGTGGTTATCTAATATTTAATATCTAATATACTTAATAGAATAATTGCATTTCATATTTATAGTCATCACCAAATTTTCCTTAAATTTGAATTTGAACTAGAGTTGCCACAGTGTACGGTGTTACTGGTTTTACTCGGTACAAGGGACAACACCATTACATTTTATACCTGTGGAGACATTATGATTGGAACTTCCAATATCAATACAATAGCCTAACGTAAAGAATAGCCTTAAATAAAGAATAGTTGTCTAATGACACCGTGCACATCAGAATGCTTGAGAAGTAATTCATCTCCACAACTGAATGACACAAGTGCATTTTCCTGCACTCATCAGACAGCATGCAGGGAAAGATGAGGCTGAATCCAGCTTCAGCTGTTTGTATTCAGTAAAAGGGACTCGGTGTTCGAAACTACACAACTCTATCACTGGCGGGTGAAATGTTAATTTCATTATCGAAAGCGTGGCATCATTTTATTATGCCTCACTTTACTTGTTGCCAGTGGCTAATAACAGACATTTTTTGGTCGCACAGTGAGTAATTTATTTGCATATGTGAGTGATTTATTCGCAATGTAGAGGGCTGAGTTAACGTTACTTACCTCAAAGATTTGTCGTCGTCTTCAACCAAATAACAGACAGAATACTCCAGTGCATATCTGCGAGTGTGTGAGTTTACAGCAACAGGTGAGGAACTGACTGGTGCGCGAGAGAGAGTGCAAAACACAGCCTTTTATTTGATGTTATAATGAGACTGAGAAGTGCAAAAATAAGATGAGAAGTGTATTTATTATGAGATGAGAAACATTTATTATGTTTACATTTAGAATTGTTTTTAGATCTGAATATGTATTAGTAATTTCCCACCGTTGTCTTAGATGGATACTTGCGGTAAATTGAAAAGTGTATATTTTGTATGTTTTTTTTACCCCTTCATTATTTTAATTGCTTTTTTATTTAATTTGTAGTGCAATTTGACTTTAGAAATGTCTTTGGTTGAAGGTTTTCGATTTTTAAATGAATTTAATTTTCAATGCAAAATTACTAAAGCAAGAATATTCATTCATATGCCATTTCACTTGATGCCGAAAAGGCATTTAGTAATGGTAGAATGGAATTATATTTTTCAGATTTTGGAAATGTACATGTTTGAGAATACAGTTATTGGATGGATTTAGTTATTATCTTTATAGACACCTGGTAACGGCTGTAAAAACAAATGGATTCATTTCAGATTACTTTACTGTGGATAGGGACACCCGGCAGGTTGCCCTCTTTCCCCATTATTTGTCTGTCTTGCATTTGAACCATTAGCAGCCGCAATAACAAAGGAGGATGATTTTCCAGGGGTGATGACGGGAGGTGTGCTGCATAAGCTTTTAATTTACCCAGATTATATTTTATTATTCATCTCCAACCCTTCTAGATCTATGCCATGTCTCCACAGAATTATTAATTCCTTTTCTAAATTCTAGAAATACAGAGTTAATTGTTCTAAATTGGAAGCTTTGTCAATGTAATGTCTTTTCAGACAGGCGCCTTTCAGTGGCCCAATCAGGGCAATAAGTATTTGGGCATTATATTCCCAGAAAATGTGTCTGATTTAGTTAGAGTACATTTTCGAGCGATGTGGACAGGTGGGCTTCATTACATTTATCGATGATTGGGAAGGTTAATGTTATAAAAATGTATTGTATTTCAAAATTAATCTAACTGCTACAGTCTCTCCTTTTAGATGTCCCCCTCTCTTATTTCAAGCAATTTGATAGCATAGCGAAGTCCTTCATTTGAAATGGTAAAAATCACAGATTACATTTCTGTAAACTACATAGGCTGATTGAAAAAGCTGGGGTAGGCCTACCCAAGATTTTGTTTTATTATTATGCGTTCGGTCTCAGACATAAAGATAATTTTGTAAAAATCCAAGTAACATTACAGATCTTTATTTTAAAGGGCTTGAACAATGTTTTCCATGCTTCTTCAATGAACCAATAACAATTAATGAACATGCACCTGTGGAACGGTCATTAAGACACTAACAGCTTACAGACAATTAAGGTTACATTTATAAAAACTTAGGATACTAAAGAGGCCTTTCTACTGACTCTGAAAAACACCAAATGAAAGATGCCCAGGGTCACTGCTCATCTGTATGAATGTGCCTTAGGCATGCTGCATGGAGGCATGAGGACTGCAGATGAGGCCAGAGCAAAAATTTGTAATGTCTGTACTGTGAGATACCTAAGACAGCTCTACAGGGAGACAGGAAGGACAGCTGATTGTCCTCACAGTAGCAGACCACCTCTAGCCAACACCTGCACAGGATCGGTACATCCGAATATCACACCTGCAGGACAGGTTCAGGAAAGCAACAACAACTGCCCGAGTTATACCAGAAATGTACAATCCCTCCATCAGTGCTCAGATTGTCGGCAATAAGCTGAGAGAGGGTGGACTGAGGGCTTGTAGGCCTGTTGTAAAGCAGGCCCTTACCAGACATCTCCGGCAACAACGTAGCCTATTGGCACAAACCCACCTTTGCTGGACCAGACAGGACTGGCAAAAAGTGATCTTCACTGATAAGTCAAAGGAATGAGCATTACACCGAGGCCTGTACTCTGGAGCGGGACTGATTTGTAGGTAGAGGGTCCGTCATGGCCTGGGGTGGTGTATCACAGCATCATCGGACTGAGCTTTTTTTCATTGCAGGCAGTCTCATTATTGTGCATTACAGGGAAGACATCCTCCTCCCTCATGCGGTACCCTTCCTGCAGGCTCATCCTAAAAACGGCCCTCCAGCATGACAATGACTTTCAGATCTGGTGACCGGGAAGCCTACACTTTATCCAGGGCCAGTCTGAAGAGGGGAATTAAAGCAGCAAAATACAACTACAAACTGCGGATTGAGGACAATTTTACAAACAATGACCCCCGACGTATGTGGACAGGCATCCATGACCTCACAAACTAAAAACCAGCGAACAGCACCCCCCCAACCAGTAATGCCACCCTCCCAGACAAACTGAACACCTTTTATGCTCGCTTTGATCGTGGAAACACAGATCAACCCATAAAAGCTGAGCTCCCACCTGATTATCTGCCACTCACATTTTCCTCCAGTGACGTGTGCTCCACCCTGAGCAGAGTGAAGGCACAAAAAGCTGCTGGCCCTGATGGCATCCCGGGCCAATTGCTCAGAGCCTGTACAGAACAGCTGGCTGACGTCTTCACCAACATTTTCAACCTTCTTGGCCCAAGCCATTGTCCCCACCTGCTTCAAAACAGCCACCATTGTAACAGTACCAAAGCATGCTGCTGCAGTGGCCCTCAACGACTTCCGCCCCGTTGCTCTTACTCCCATCATAGCGAAGTGTTTTGAGAGGCTGGTCCTCTCCCACCTGAAAACATGTCTGCCCCCAACACTGGACCCATATCAGTTCGCCTACAAACACAACAGGTCAATTGAGGATGCAATCGCCTCAGCTCTTCACCCTGCCCTGACTCACTTGGACAAAAATAACATGTATGTCAGGATGCCATTCATTGATTTCAGTTCTGCCTTCAATACTGTGATCCCATCCAAGCTGATCTCCAAGCTCACCGATCTTGGCATTAGCCCCTCCCTCTGCAACTGGACCCTGGACTTCCTCACTAACAGACCACAGTCTGTTAGGATAAGCAACCACAAATCCTCCACCCTCACTTTGAACACTGGTGCACCACATGGCTGTGTGCTGAGTCCAATCCTCTACTCCCTCTTCACCCTCGACTGCATACCTGAGTATGTCTCCAACTCCATAATCAAGTTTGCAGATGACACCACAATGGTAGGTCTGATCAGCGGCGATGAGGAGACGGCCTACAGGGAAGAGGTACAGCACCTGGTAGTGTGGTGTGCCAACAACAATCTCACACTCAACACCCAGAAGAACAAGGAACTGATTGTGGACTACCGGCGGACTAGGAAAGTCAGATCACGTCAGATCACGTCAGAAGACATTGATCAAAACACTGGAGTCTGATGGACAATGTTTAAGCTGACTTTATCTCCTTTGGAGCTTTCAAATGTCCGATTACCATTCACTTGCATTGTATAAACCTGCAGAGATGAGATAAAAAAATTATTCCAGTTCTGCAGAAGAAAGAAAGTCATACACCTCTTAGATGGCATGAGGGTGAGTAAATTATGAACTTAAATGTTTGGGTTAACTATCCCTTTAAAATGTACTGTAACATACATCCTCCCCAACATTGCTTCCCCAATTCCTTCACTTCAGTGCACTTACAGCATATATCAGATTTAGATCAGATAATCATTAGGTAAAAGAGGAGCATCACACTCGGTTATCATTTCATTATTTTACTGCTTAAGGTAGTGAATAGAGCCTGTCACATTCTATTCTGCTCTGTATTCACTCTCTCTCTCACTCTCTCCTTTTCTCTACTTTGCTCTCACTCTTTACATCTTATTCAGGTCAGGCTTTTACTAGATACACACAGATACACTCACACACAAATACACGTAAGGTAATACACGTATTTGTGTGTGCAAATTGGCTAATATATCCAATTTGAAAGGATTTAAGTATATTTTATGAGCATGTGTAAGCTAGGGATCACACAGGAAATGACCAAAGAGTATACACCTTCCAACTGAGATGAAGAAGATAATGCGATAATTCATTTATTGTATCTTTCTGTCTCAATATCATGCTCATTCTTTCTCATTCTCACTCATACATGCTGACATAGACATAAACACATTTGCTGCTGATAAATACAGCCTGAATGGATTTTAAAGCTAAATTACCTACGTCTAGATGGTTACCTGCCAAGTGAGGGTAATGTGTAATGTGTTAAAGTGTAATTTTGGCACCACTAACGTCACCAATTGGAATCACAAAAATAATATTTTTGTTTAAATAGGTTTTGTGAACACAACTCCCATTTTCTTTTGGTCGGAGAAAGAGGTAGTCCTGCCCTGAACTCATGTCATTAGTGAAGCCAGAGTTGCTAATTTGGGCTTGTTTGGATGCTCAAACAAACACATATCTACAGTGTTTATAGTTTTTGGGAATCAGCCTACGATTTTGGGAAGGCTACTTATTATTGTCTATAGAAAAACGAACACACTCCATCTTTAAAGGTGCAGGTTGTAAGATTCAGAAACCCTTGTTATTAATGACACCTGTGGCTGTTAAGTGAACTGCAGCCAGCTACCTGTTACTTATATCATGCCGATTTTAACATAATTAAAATTACACAGTTATGATTGTTTTAACAAACTTTAAGACTGTATATTATATTTGACTCTCCAGTGCTGGAACAGGGCTAAAACAAAGTGTGGATATAGTTCTATCGGGAAGACACGCAGGCTTGAGTGAGGTTTAAGATGCCATTTATTTGATAAATGTAAAACAAGGTAATGTCTCTCTCTTTGGCGTAGGCCCCGTCCGGCGGTCCGAGGAGTTGTGCCCGGAACCGTCATATCCTGCCAGAGATAGGAGGCAGGGGTGAGGAGCTTACCCCTGTGCGGGACAGGGCTCAGCTGGTGGTGGTGGGGTGGCAGAGGTTACCTGTGTTTTAGCGCACTGAAACAGCAATGTGATAGATTGTGAGCAGACTTGTAAAGCAATGGCTTCCAATGCGATTGGCTAGGAATTACCCCGCTAATGAAGTGATGCACTTCCATTTCTGGCGATGCGTGAATGTAGTTTGAAGTAATCACTTTTATTTGCATGATACATTGACTGCATTTATACGATAGCTTATGTCGGCGTTAGCTAGCTAGCCAGCTTTATCAATTGCTGTTAGCTAAATTTGGTTGATGATGACAGCAGCGGTTTATAAAATTGACTGTACATTACAAATATGTTGACACAGTTCAGTATTGATGTGATTCCATCACAACTGTCATTTTGATATATTGATGTGCTATTGTTTTATAACAATAGATTGTATATATTTTCTGGGACTAGGATATAGATGACCTCAAAGCAAAAACACATGGACTAAAAGTCACAAAACTCAATTTTAAACACTCTGTCCACCCAAACACACATGTAACTATGTGTACGAAACAATGACTTCAGACCTCGTGCTCTCCTCTGGAGAGAGTTAAGGTAATTACAATAAGTTCAGGTAAGACACGGTCAAGTGATTTATGTGTGTGTATATGGGTGTTTGGGTGTGAATCTACAATCACATCTGAGTGCATATGGGTTTATCCAACAGGTCTTACACGATGTGTTAATGTTTTCCTCCTCTTCTGGATTATCCATAATCTTTGGCTTTTAATCAAACAAAGGACAAAACTGAAGTTTCCACAATGTCCTTGGTAATGCATTATCACCGTGTTGATAAAAAAAAACATGATGTTTGTATGAGAAATGAATACAATTCTTGTCTGTCTATGCATCACTTATGTCAATAGGAATGGGGGAAGTCAGGCACTAAATTACCCATTACACTGTCCATGCATGAAACGTTTAATTTGCATATGTAATCATGATATATGTGATGTGCCCTGGCTCTTTCTCCCATTGGGCCCTCTGTATTTGTTTTGAATGTGGTATGGAATGGAGCAATATGTTTTCACAGATGCCTTTAGTACATGAACGGACATAATGAATAGTAGAAAAACTCCTCTGCTTTTATTGATTTCTTTCAAAAGCCAATTGTGTCCAAATCATTTGCACAAATTCTTCTGAGTAAAATTGCTAAGTACAGTTCAATTTGAGTCTATTCACACACTTGGAGAGAGTGAAAGGATGACTAAAGATGTCTGCTCTTAAAAATGCTGAGAGTTCAGTTTTCAATAAACGCAGCATTTACGTAACCTTCATTTGCTTTATTTCTTACACATATGGCTGTACCTGAGTACCTGAGACCAGACATTATCAGGGTAGAAATGTCCTTGAAGGACATCTTCATTGTATGAGGCTACATTGTATGGTATTGTAGATCAGAATTACTTTTCAAAGGTCATATTTGTTATATGAAAATACTTTCTCCTATCTCAGCAACAAAACACTTTGGCTATTTTTGTTATCAAAACATAGCTGTGTTTGTTTCACCCACTCAACCAGCATGACATAGCAACAATGGTTCAACCAATGATATGAGTTTGGGGTGGGACTATCTGTTGTCGACCAATGAAACATGTTTGAGAACATAATTTTTTAATTCTGTTGGGTGACGCTTATGGTGCAGAAATTATACACTTCACCTTTATGACATTTTCTGAAATTCAAGTCAAGTGGTTTTTATTGAAATTATAATACAGATGGTGTTTAAACTTTAGTTCACTCAAAAATTTACATTTTGTCATCATTTACCCAACTTCACGTAGTTATAAGCCAACTGGCCAACTATGTCAGTGTCATTCAATGTGACTGAGGCTAACATTCTGCTTAAACCCTCCTTTAGTATTTCACTGAAGAAATAAAGTCATACAGGTGTGAAACAACATAAATGTGATAAAATTTTCCTTTTTTGGTTAACTATCCCTTTAACTATCCCTTTAACTAAAATATCCATGATTTCCAACTCATTCACTGAACCCTGACATTGCCCACCAACCTTGTCCTGTCACCATGCAACTTCCTGTCTCCTTAAACCCATCCCATCCCTGTTCCTCTGAGACATCTCCTCTGATGTTCTGCCTTGTATCTTTCTGCAGTCAACATCCATTATCTAGCGAAGTGGTCCAATCAGACTCTAAAATGAGCTGCAAAATGCCGGAACTCAATAAACCCAACTTAAGACTCCTCAGATGTCAGAAATTACTGTCAAGTTTCAACCCTTCCTTCCTTTCATACCTAAAGCTAAGGCACATTCTGGTTCCGTTCCAAAACCTAATGAGCTGCCTACCAAGAGAGTATTTTAAGGCATCACAGGCTTGCTCCTGACATTTCCAAAAGGCATAAAGCATAATTATGCTCCCTTAAAATATACCTTTGCAAAATTGTGTGTTATACTGTACAATCAATCAAATGCCACTTGGATTTGGTGCTATTTTAACTGAATAACAGGTTACCAAGTTAGCCGTTAACATGGATTAATTTGCAATTGCTGCATGTTGACAATACTCAATGGTACATTGTCCCTTCACATTACCCAGAGATGAAACAGATACAACTGTTATAAACAGCATATACTTAATGTGTAATTATGTTGTAATGCAGCCTGTGATTGCGCATTGTTATTGGTGTTGCTATTGTAATTAAGTATATTAATATGTGTTATCTGGAACATGGACACCAATGAAAAGTTTTTTCACACATATTTCATTTGGCTTAATCAGTCTATGTAAGTCATACATGTTTGCATTCAGTGATTATTGTAGTGATTTAGGTGTTAGGTTTGATAATCAGAATTATACAAAGACACAAAAAAAATAATAAACCCCTCTTATAGTTCTGCTGAACCACATACTGTACACAGAATGAGAGACAATTGCTCTGTGATGAGAAGTGATTTATGTCTTGGAAAGTGGTATTGATTGGTTTGAACCAGACATGTGGTCAGGTCATTATATCTTCCAACATAACATGGTCCTCAACTATTAATCATGAATACATTGTGGAACATTACGCTTAAGTCATCTCATTGTATATGTCTCATGAGGTACTATGTATTGGGATAAATTATTTCTTTCTTCATCACTGCCTCATAAGCAGAGTTGTAAATGAACCAAGGGATTTACCATGATGTGAATGATCGGCTTTGAGGGTGTGCACATACGCAATCACAGAGACACAACAAATAGGTTTCCTTCATGTTGTTATTTGGTGAGATGCATTTATTGACCTATGGAAAACAATACACGGTTTAAGAGAAAAAGTGGCTTATATGGTTCCAAAACTCAAATGTTCTGTTAATAAATGGGTGATTCTATGGGCAAGTTTGACTACTGTACTCGAAATCTTGAAAAATGAAACTTCATTTTTTTTCTTCTATGTTGAAACATTTATCACAGATCCTAGAATTAAGATCTTATCATTGCCTTGATCAGCCTTCAGGTGGATTTTGGTATTGTGTGTGATGGTTATGATGTGTAATGGTAATTACATTTTTAACTTTTTAACACTACCAATTCAACCAATTTGACACCAGTTCCTAATTCCTTCCCCATAAAATGAATTTATTTCTGTTTTAATTGGAACTATATATTAACATATGCTATTTAACTCCAAATCCTTTTAAATATCATGTTCAAATTTCTGTTTGTTTCCCTTAACCCAATATAATTCCATTCCATTTGAACCCTATTCTTATTTCCAGTCCAAGTTGAGTTTGTAGTTCTCATGCCATTTTATTCCATTTAGTCACATTCCAATCACATTTATTCCATTTCATTTAGTCATTCTAGCTAAGATGCATATAAGATAAAAAAAAAAAAACAGATGCATCCAAATTTTAATTTACAGTACAGCCCCTTAATGTCTTAAAATAAAAAATACATTTGAATTACAAAATTAGATTTTTATCTCACTTCTCTGACTAGTTACATATTTATTTTCATATATTTATTTATAACTGGCGACCTGTCCAGGGTGTCCCCCGCCTTTCGCCCAATGTTAGCTGGGATAGGCTCCAGCCCCCCGCGACCCTGTACACAGGATAAGCGGTTGACGATGGATGGATGGATGGATATTTATTTATAGAGCTCTGCATAAAAGTTTTAAGGTTGACACTGGAGAGAAACTAACCTAATTATGCTGAAACAATCTAATTGTGTTGAAGCAAACATGCTTTGCTTCATAAACAAAAGCAGTGATTTGGAACTAAATAGAAATATCCCCAAACTAAGGAAATACACACAAAATGAAGCTACACAAATCAAATTTCCACTCCCACTCTGCACTGGAAAGAGAAGACATTTCATCTGACAGCTACACCTAAGGTTGCAATTATCTCTAGACAGTCAATGATGTTTTGTCACCATTTCTTCTGTGAAATGCCTCTGTCATCTTCTGACACACCACCACTGCACCACACATGAAGGGATATTTCACCCCCCCAAAAATTATATTTTGTAATTTACTCATGTTGTTCCAAACCAATGACTTATTTTCCTTCACTGCATACAAAAGGAAATGTTAGGCAAAATGCTAGCCATGGTCACTATAATTGTCCGTAAAATGAAAATGAATGGCGACTGAGGCCAACAAGAGGGAAGGAACATGAAATCATTTTCATTTTGGGGGAAATATACCTTTAAGAATCTAATATTGCTGTTATGATTTGAGTAAAGTAGGAGAAGGCAGATGGGTGTTTAGGATCCACATGCAGTTTTATTTGGGACTACGCAAGGTAAACAAACTCAGGAACAAAAGAAAGGGTCCACGATGGGAAAAAGAAACTAAAACATGAGGTGACATACAAGGGTGAACAGGGAGCGAACATCCACGAAGGGCGGGGATAACCTCGAACGAACAGACAACAGGCAAACACAGACAGCAGGGTTATCCCTAACGAACCAGGGTTATCCTGGAGCGGACCAGCGAACTGCAGGGAACAAGAACGGAGAACACATGAGAGCTTTAGTAAAGTAAGGACGAACATGCAACATCAACGAACGACAAAGGGAAGGAGAAGCAGCGGGGTTTAAATAAAGAGACACGGTAATGACAAAACAGCAGACAGGTGCGGACAATAACGCAGAGAAGGGCCGGGAAAGACGGGAAGTGTAGTTTACACAAGGACAGTGAGACTCGGGGCGGACAACAGGGAAAACGTGACATGGAACGTGATCGGTGACGGGTGAAACGGAAAACCCGGGGCAGACAACAAGGGATCAAAACATGAAACACGGTGCAGACCACAAGGGATAGTAACACGAAACACGGGGCAGGTGACAAGGGATCGTGACAATTGCACTTTAAAAATTAGGTGATTGAAGAACTTGAAGAAAAACAGAGGCAACAATTTGCATTGAGTTCGTTTATTCTAATTATTTTAAGTAAATGTCTTTACTGAACTGAAAATTGCAATTTGCAACTACTTAAAATCTGCTATAATTGAACAAATACCTACTTAGAATAAGTAACTTAAAAATAAGTAACTTAAAAAAAGTTTTGTGAAAATTGTTCCCTTTATTTACATTCTACATGTCTTAAACTTATGACAACATCATATGTACACTTTTATGACAAAAGTTTAAACAAAAAGTTTAGAATGGCATGAACACAAGTGGAGTGATACACACACAGTGAAACGTCAGAGTGCTGATGGTGTCAGACCATCAGTGCTCATGGAACGTCTCTCGTCCAATCAGATTTGAGGACTGGAACTATCTGTTGCATATTGAATTATAATTTTTTTAATGTCAGGCTATAAATTCCCAGCTGTGGCCCGTCCAGTTAAGTTTAGGCCTTCAGTGCGATTCATGCCTTTAAGAAAACACAGTTTCACAATGAATAATACACCGTATGCCCATCATACATTAGGTGGGAGATAACTAATAATACAAAATTACATTTTAAAAACACGTCCACGCATGAAAGCCAAAACCAAGGAGGTCTAATACCAAGAAAAAGCTCTCTAATAATATTTGCGATTTAAATGTTGCTTGCAATAAATTTTGTTTCGTCAGGGCACATGGTTACTTTTCAAAACTGGATCCAACACTGAATGCTCAAGCAGCCTAATTTACTCTTAGAAAACTCCTGATGTTAACATAACAATGGAAAAAGCACTTATGTACATCACTAAAAGAGTGATTGCGTCACTCAAGGCTAGCTAGAAGGCCTCGACCGGTACATATCCTAAAGGCCACACCCACAAGAACAAATAAATCAATCTGATTGGCTGATGAATCTGACAAACTACGTAGTCCAAACCACATTGAATAGATGCACACACATACAGAATACGGGGTGCAGCTCAGACTCACTCGCTGCTTTGGCTAAGGAGCATGGCTTTGGGCAAGCGATTTGTGAAACAGCTGTCACACTTCGCTTGTAAGCATCGAGGAATTAATTCTGATTGGATACATTTTCTATTTTTTTTGTTATTTATTTGTAGATTAATTAGGAATTACATTAATTACATTAATTACATAGGTCAATGAGTCAAATATTTATTTATTAGTTACACTAATATTAGTGTTAATGTCACACCAGCAGAGACGGCTTTGCTGGCCCTGAGAAATCGCCACTGTAAATTCCTTCATAAGATCTGGCTGAAGAACAAACATGATTTATACTCTTAACAAATACATCAACTTTACTTTGAAAAACAAAAAAATAAAAAACCCCATAATAATCATTTTAACATTTTAGGGTTATTGTTTACAAATTACTAAAACATTTAGACCTGCTAAAGCCCTCTCACATTATCAACCCACATATGAAAACAATGGTAATATAAAGATGTCATGTTTACATAAGTATCATTCAGTGAGGAAAAATTAGTCCTGAAAATATTGTGAATTTGCACACAATGTTCATTGCAGGAGTCAGATTTTTGAGCAGATAATAATTGGCAAAAGAACAAACTGAGTTGATGCTATTCATGATTGAGATACAGTCTCAAAGCTGTATAGAACCAAATATTATCAGGATATTTGCGGGTTCATTTTCACGTTATAATTTTTTTTCAAGCGCTACAAACCCTAGATGAATAGATGAGACACAATCGTTTGACACTTCAAGAATAGTGAATAAAAGCAAACTTTTCAGCACATTTTCTTTGAACGTTCAGTTTTCATAAGCGATTGCTTTTGTTGCATAATGTGCATACGTGTTGACAACAGTTCTGTCACAACTGTTATGATTTTACATCTGTAGATTTGACTGCACTCCACACACCCAAACAATTTTATATAAATACATTTGATTGAAAAATATGCTATCAAATACTCATCTAAATGGTGTGATCTATCTTTAGCAAAGCAGTGTAACTAAACTATCGCCAGAAAAGCTTACACGCATGCTCCGTTATGGACAACTGATGACGGCTGAATGCTGTTGCATGTGCTAAAGAGCATTGTTAAATTCACAGCTAATTGCTGAGGTTTTTGCTGAGCACTGAGTTTTGCACAGAGAGCACTCTGCTATTTTAGATGGCGAGACATAGACGTGTTCTTTCGCTCATCTGCATTATTTTTTAATTGTTGGTGTATGTAAACATGCACTAGATGGACGTCTGTTACCATTTTGATGTATTTACAGTGATGTTATATTCTGTATGTGTGTGCATCTATTCAATGTGGTTTGGACTATGTATGAGTATTTTTTAATTTTTTTTGTCTCATATCAGCATAGATTGTATGTTTTGTGGCTCATATCAGAGTGGATTGCTTGTGAACCAGTCATAATACGATTCAAGCTTTGCAAAGGAATTGTTATTGAAGGATGGGGAAGTTAAAAACAAACGGTTGGACCTGATCACAAATGTAAGTAAACCGTTTAATTCATGAATATTTCAAATGTCATGACTCTTTGATAGTTTATGGTGCTGCTGTGCTTGATGAACAGTTTAATATATTTGAATGCAATGTGTTGGATGTGTGTTGTGTAAACCCTGAAATTTTGTTTTATAATATTGTGGAGCTTGTTCATACTCTTCCGACTGAGTTTCAAATATGGGTTTATTTGAGGGGCTGTATGACGTTGGCTAATCATAACAGTGGGCATTTACGTTGAAGTTTTAAGGAGGTGCTTAGGCCAAAACCGAGCATTTCAGACAAAGGGCCAAAAACAGGGTGGAAAATGATCATGTATTAATAAATTGATATTATATTATAATATTATAATGTTACTAACATTGTCAGTGGACCTCAGGGAAGATAATACAATTATAAATAAAGAGCTTTCCATTACCCATTTAATCCAACTCATCTGCTGTGTTTGTTGGTTTGGGTTAAAATGTATATGTATTTATATCTCGTAATAGAAAAGATGCATTGAGATGCATTACTTGTGTTCCTTAAAGATGGCGTCTCAGGGAAAATGATGTACAGATGAACCAGACCATTGCCCACAGTTTGCTCTGTTATTCTAAATGACCCCTAACAGCTTATTTAAAATTCCTGGGGGGAATGAAAAGCTTGTGTGCCAAGCATTGGTTGTTTAAACAACTGAAATTGTTGTCTATATTGTTGTTCACTTTAGCTGTGCTGCAGACTTACTAATCCTAGGCCATTCTTATTGAATATGCAGTTAAATCTCTTGCATTGTTGCACACAGATGCAGCTGGTTCATTCCGGATCAGTGAGTATGGTAAGAATATCTCATTTAAGAGGAACTGCAGCTTAGCCATACTTAACTTCTCACACCACAGCTGAGGAACTGATATGCTTACTTGGGCCATGATTCAGTGTACAGTATGTGCCAATGTTAAACATAGGAGGTTTTGGGTAAATTACTGCCAACAGTGTTTACAAGACAGCTTTTTTTTTTTAGATCTTTTAAAAAGAGTGAATAGGAAAAATCAAGAGTTTGTGTGCACTTGTGATAATAAGTTGTATACACCATAACACATATCTTTTTACATATGACACAAACATTTATTGAATAAAATCCAAGTTAAACCTGTTTTTGTGTATTTTTGCGGTACTAGCAGCAATACAATTTGAAAACGACAAATCTTTAGTGAAGTAATTTGAAATTGTGGGCCTCTGGTGGAGCAGAAATTGCTTCTGTTTTGTAAATGCAAAAGTAATTCCAAACAGATTTCACAAACACTTCTCCCATCTTCGATTGTTCTTCCAAACAGTAAGTGCACTTAAACTTAGGCCACTGGCAAAGAGCCACCTCCAAGTTTTATGGTTTTATGGTTGTCACACCAATTGTTCAATTTCAAGGCACCTTGTCTACACGACATCTGTTGGGTAGTAGGGAATTTTTTGTGTGCTTATTTTAAATGCTCGAAATACATTCCATTTTTTTTATCACAAACAAAAGCAGTTCTTATTGCCTGCAGATCTGTTACCCTCATGTGCTTGTACAGCACAAAAAAACAGTAATAGCGATACCAGCATTATAATGGGCAGGCAGTTAGCATAGGCCTCTGTCGCATCTACCTCAATCAAAACTCATCTTGGAGCTGCATGAGAGATATTAACCTTGCCGTGTTGTTTTGTGCCATGCCCCTAATGGACGGTACTGAAGCAAGGCCATTAGCCTGTGTGCATACCATCCCGAGTATAATAAATAGAGAATTAAATAATGTCCTTAATTGCATAATGGTGCTGTGAGTGTGGTCAGTTACACTGATGCCTGGGATTCAATATGGGTGTAAGAAAATTAACTTGAAGCCTTGTGTGCCCCAGAGGCTGCACAGTTCTTTAAGGACAAAGTAACTGATGAGTGTATAGGCTTTTCAGCAAAACCTGACCTCCACATTCAGAGCTTGGGTTATAGCCAGCAGCTGCCTTTACTATTTATCTTGAATTGTCAAAGTCCTTTATGGTTACAAAGCAAGTGTAATTGAATGTTATTTTTCTGAATGGCCTTTATTGCTTCAAAAAACAAGATCCATCTGTTTTTGAATCAGGCTGAGTTTTATAACCTGTCACTTTGTGTGGCTCTGTAGTTCATTGTAGTTTCCTTCTCAGTCTATCTCATTTATCAGATTTATACAAAAGGTTTTTTAATTACTGTGGACAACTATGTATCATGAATGCAATGATGTTTTGTTTCATAGCCAAAAATTAATATATATTTTTTGTTACTAGCTAATCATTATTATAAAAAATATATTTTTTTCTGTTTAACAGGATAATTAATCCTCTAATGCATGAATTAATAAATCACAAATAAATATATTTGGATATCTTGATATTAAATCTGACATAGCCTACTAGACTGTGCTCAATTCGGTAACATGTACACTTCAAGTCCAACATTTTGATGCAAATATGCTTTTTGTCATAAACGACTGCGTTTACATTAAATCCTCATCAAGACGGGCATTGGCGGAATTATAAAGTGTATTTGATAATTTAGGTGTGAAACTGCATTAGTGCTCAAACATTAACCGCCTGTCAATCAAACAACACACAGCTACAGATGTCAGGTGTCAGATGTCATAAATCT
This sequence comes from Xyrauchen texanus, assembly GCF_025860055.1. Taxonomy (NCBI): domain Eukaryota; kingdom Metazoa; phylum Chordata; class Actinopteri; order Cypriniformes; family Catostomidae; genus Xyrauchen; species Xyrauchen texanus. Next base: position 28,344,239 of record NC_068296.1, on the reverse strand, counting down.
TTTATATTTCATCTGGATCCACCAACCAGTGGTGCTCTTGCTATCATGATTGATGTAATGAACACCCCTGTTCTAGAAAACTACTCAAAAATGTTATCGAGGACATCTCTCTTTTTTACGATAAACATCTAGATCATTTTATTGCCTAGCCCTATTGATAACATTGCATTAATCTCTCACAGCAGCCCCATAATCTCAGTGATAGTTAAATTATAGGCTACATTATAGACACACAGAATCAAGCAAGCAAAATATGAAATTGACCTCAATATGTTTCTTCAAATTAGCAGCAGGATTAATGCTGATATCTGGCTTGAGCAAGATAAACTCACATGACACGATCAAGCAATTTACCTTTTTTACTGCGAAAAGCCCTTCCAGGTGTGGCCGAGATGTTCAGCTGTAAACTGTGCTTGAGGCATTCTCCAAATCCATAACAGTTGGCGCCAGATCTACATCTGCCATTCAAGTTTTTTAAGTTTGATTTGATTTGACGGGAGTCACAAGACTCTCCCTAGCCAATCATGTTGATAGATAAAAATAAGATCAGGACAGGGAAATAACGAACACAGATGGTGGGAAAATAGAGCAGTAAAAGCACAGTTATAGCACTTAAAATATACTCAAGTAAAAGTAAATGTATACTACTTTTAAACTACTTAAAAAAAGTTACATTCTTGGGAAAAAGTAGTTAATTACAGTAACATGAGTATTTGTAATTATTTACTTTACACCCCTGGTCTGTTCTCACTTCAGAAGACACTGATTCCACTGGAGTCTGATGGATTATGTTTATGTATTATGACTTTATCTTCTTTTTGGAGCTTCAATGGCCTGAGCACCATTCACTTGCATTGTATGGACCTACAGAGACAAAATATTCTTCTAAAAATCTTAATTTGTAATCTGCAGATGAAAGAAAGTCATACACATCTGGGATGGCATGAGGGTGAGTAAAAGATGAGATAATGTTTATTTTTGGGTGAACTAATCCTTTAAGGTTCATTATTATAATTATTATTTTTTAATCATTTTCATGATTAAAGTCTTAGAAATAATCACAGTATAGCTGAATGGAAATTCTTATTGAAATGGCAACTGAACTGTCACGGTCCTGTCACTTTGTCAGTTTGGGTTTTTGTCTTATGGGACAGTGACATCATCACCCCATTTTCTGTCTTGTGATTCGTGTCCTGTCTTTGTGTTGAGCGCATGGGTCCGTGTGTGTGTTACCGCCGTGCAATCTTCTGTAATGTCATGGCCCTGTCACTGTCGGTTGGGGTTTTGTCTGACGGGACCGTGACATTCTCATCCCATGTCTTGTGTTTCATGTACATTCTTTGTGTGAACGCAAATGTCCAGTTGTGAGTTACCGCTGTGCACTATTTGGTCGGTCTTGTTTCATGTCCGGAGCATGGTGTCTAGATCCTGACTTCCTCTATGGTTGCTGTCAGTATTGGGATCCGGACACTCATGCTCCATGTTCTGTTTGTTTTGGTCTTAATGTGTTCACATTTCTCCCTTGTGTGTTTCAGGTGCCACTGGCATGAGGAATCAGTGTTTCCGTGGGAACCCTGATTGTTTCCTTTGGAACACTGATCATGCCAACTTTCAGCTGGCTAGTGGCACCTGTCCCTTGTTAGTTCCTGCTTATTTTAATCCCCTTGTGTGTCATGTTCTTTGCTGGATTGTTGAATGTGTTTAGTGTTGAAGTTTGTTTTTTGTGAAGAAACTTACCTCACTCTCTCTGGCTAGTTGGTCCTGTCTTGTGTATCTGCTTGGTTGCCCGTCTCTGGCCACATGTCGGGTGTGTGGTTGTCTTCCAGTTTGCTGTGCATGTGTTCTCTGTGCTCACAAATCTTCCACAGAGGATTCCTCATCTCTGCCCGCGTGTCAGGAGTGTGGTTGCCTTCCAGTTTGCAGTGTGTCAGCTGCGCTTCAGCAGTGGTTTCCTTGCGGCTCTGCTCCTCACTGTCATGGCGCGCACGATCGCCTGCGGGAGTGCTCATCAGAGGATTTCTCATTACGTTGCTGACGCTTATTATTTTGAACTGTATATAAATGCTTTGAACTGATCCTCTGCTCTTGGGTCTCTTTCTCGCTCTCATCTTTGACATGAACTAATATACCCTTACTGTAAATCGATGGTGTCCACTATAGTGGACAGATGAATATTAGTTATAGAAAGCAAACTACAACAAATACATGAATGATACATGAATAAAAGTGTTACTACGATCTATTTGTATTGGACAAATATGTTTTACATGTATCTCTTGGAATTAAATATTTGATCTAGATATTCTAGAGGTACTTGTTGCTACACTACTTTCACAAGTCATTAAAAAAAAATAAAAAATTTAAAAGCACAATTACATATAAAAACATAAGTATTATAGAATTATGAGAGAGGGTCAAAACTAATCACCAATGTTGGCTGAATGGTCCAAATGTCTTTCAACCGTCACAGACACATTAATATTGATGCATATGATATATTTTATGTTTTCCTTCTTTTAAAGTGTTTTCAGCAAGACACTAATTATTAAAATCTTGACTGTGTAGTTTTTTTTAAATAAATAAACAGATAGTATTTCATTGCTTTGCAATTCTGCTATTGGTCTTAAACTCTAGTGGACACCATGAATCAGAAGGTTAATAAAAAGCTCACTTCTCTTCCAAACTTTGTATGTTGTCCTGTCACCTACTTGGAGCATGATATTCCCTGATGCCACAACACATGTGGAACATACCTGGCACCAGAGCTGACTCACATTTCATTTGGTCTTGTGTGTCCTATGAGGCCCTGTATCCACTATTTCTACACATTGCTTGGCAAATGACAGCCCTTCTCCTAATTTGACAGGAGCACATAATGGGGTTTATAATTAGCCCAGAGGTCACGGAAGTTGTGCTCGGCAGTTCCTGTGCTGTCAGGTTAATATATATGCCTGCTGGTGATGAGAACTAGAGGATGAAGAGATGTAGCAACGAAGGCTATGGTGCATGACCTGCAGTGTCAGGTGCCAATCGACAGCCCACATCTATTAGAGCTATAGGAAATAGCCAGCATGATAAAACGCCTTGGGCCTAATCAGGGTACAATTGATCAACTGCAATTAGTTTAGATTCCTGATAACATGCACTTGAGTACATTTAATTAATGACTTTAAGAAATGAGAAGCGCAGATAGGATTGAATTGCAGGAAAAGGAAAAGCTGTAGCCAAACTGTCTACATACTTACTGTATTTAAGGGGCATACCATGTAGAGAAAATAACAAGAAAAAGGAAAAACTCAAACAAATGCAATTAAATGTAATAACTATAATTGTAATTAAAATCTGCCTGAACATAATTAGCATAATTATTGTATTATATAATCCATATTACTTAAATCAACATAAAAAAAATAAATAAATTATAAAACACATCTCTAAACCTTTCATCTTTGTAAAATAATTTTTACATGGCTCGTTGTACTTATCAGTTTCCTCTACACTAGCCTCCTGAGATCCGAGACTGACTGCTGTGTGCATTTTCATAACTGGTAGCACCTAATAAACATGCAAAAAATATTTGATAGCAAATAGTTTTCCTAAAAACATATGGTATCATATGTGGACAGCTGGACTAAGTTGTGAAATTTCAAATAATACCAAGCCATAGAAAGCCAGATTGTCTTTTTAATTTATTTGTTGATTATGTTTCCAGGAGTGCTGGTTATTCATGTTTTTGAGACATTACAGAAAATATATCAGAAATTAGCATACTTAATTCTGATTCAAAGTAATGGCCAGCATCATCCTATCACTGCCAACCATGTTAAAATGCAATTTTATATTATAAATTCTGAATTAATGTACTGATTACCATTGCCCCATATCTTCCAGACATGTTGAATGGTCAAAACATCATCTGCAGCCTGAAACTGAACTTATGGTCAGATTCTAGGAGGGAATGCAATTAGCAAAATTGAAGAAATGTCCAAATTCAGAAATAAGGGTGGGAGATGAGTATTTTACTTTTAAACAAGAAGTGAAATTTTTGGGATGTATTCTTGATAACAAAATGACTGGGGATAGCATGGCAGCTGTAGCTTTATCGAAAATAAATAAGCGAATAAAATTTTTAGCAAGACAGGCTGCTTATTTAGATAAACAAACAATGATAATGTTAGCTGGTGCATTAGTGCAACCACATTTCGACTATGCAGTAACCTTTTGGTATAGTGGCTCTAAAAAACATGTTAAAAAGAAATTACAGACTGCTCAGAACAGGTTGTGTAGAATCCTTCTAGGGTTACATCCTCGTATGCAACTAAATAATAACCATTTCAGGGAATTGGGTATTTTAAAAGTGGATAAAAGAGTAATTTTTATTAAAATTATGATGGTGTACAAAATAATTCAGAGAACTGTTCCTAAATACTTGTATGACTACTATGTTTTTGTGAGAGAAGTTCATTGTATTTCTACAAGGGCAAGGATAAATAATATATATTTGTACCGGTTTAAAGGTGTAGCTGGGAAGAATTCGTTTTTGTACTCGAGTGCAGTTGCTTGGAATGAATTGCCAGATCATTTAAAACAATTACAAGAGGCATGGCCCTTTAGAAGAAAAGTTAAAAAATGGCTTTCCAGTTAGGATCACATAAGAATTTGTAAGGTGTGAGTTGCTTGTTTTTGATTTTATTCCCACTGGAAATGTTTGTTCATTTTATGCATGTAGAGGACCACAATGGAAATAAGCCTGAGGCTTTTTTGTGTATTTTATCCTCAACAAATTGTATTTAAATGTATATGAATTGCCTCAGGCATGATTGTATATGTTTATGATCATTGTTGAATAATAAAAAAAAACAAAAAAAAAAAAGCTGCATAGCCAGCCAGCTGTGCTCCAAATTAAGTGAATGACTTAACATCCAGTGTGCTGTTTGTCTGCACAGGTCTCAGAACATCTCAAAGTACACATTATTTTTATCCTAACAACATATAAAGCCTCTGAAAGCAAAATTTTTCTGCTTTTAGATGAACTCACTGACAGTTATAATGCACTGTTAATATATGATCACGGAAAATCATGAACTCATTAATTCTGAATGCAATGCACACATTCTTGTGAAGGGTCCTAAAACCTCCACACACTGTTACTCTCCCCACACCCCCCTCCTTAGATGAGAAAGGAATGTTGAGAGGTTGAAAGACACACACGTTCCTACCATTTAAAACCCAGAAATGGCTTATTTTTAAGGAAATATGTTTTATTCCCGTATACTTGGGTATTTCTGCTGTTATATCAAACTAGTTAAGATTGTTTAGTTGTGTAGTTAAACTCTGAGGGCTTATATAAAGAGTCTAAGAGTATATATTCACTTTTAAGTGTACCAAATACAAGTTTCTTGGTATCAAATTAAACCTTACGACTCACCCTAGCTTAATATACAGTGAGGAAAATAAGTATTTGAACACCCTGCTATTTTGCAAGTTCTCCCACTTGGAAATCATGGAGGGGTCTGAAATTGTCATCGTAGGTGCATGTCCACTGTGAGAGACATAATCTAAAAAAAAAAATCCAGGAATCACAATATATGATTTTTTAACTATTTATTTGTATGATACAGCTGCAAATAAGTATTTGAACACCTGTCTATCAGCTAGAATTCTGACCCTCAAAGACCTGTTAGTCTGCCTTTAAAATGTCCACCTCCACTCCATTTATTATCCTAAATTAGATGCACCTGTTTGAGGTCGTTAGCTGCATAAAGACACCTGTCCACCCCATACAATCAGTAAGAATCCAACTACTAACATGGCCAAGACCAAAGAGCTGTCCAAAGACACTAGAGACAAAATTGTACACCTCCACAAGGCTGGAAAGTGCTACGGGAAATTGCCAAGCAGCTTGGTGAAAAAAGGTCCACTGTTGGAGCAATCATTAGAAAATGGAAGAAGCTAAACATGACTGTCAATCTCCCTCGGACTGGGGCTCCATGCAAGATCTCACCTCGTGGGGTCTCAATGATCCTAAGAAAGGTGAGAAATCATCCCAGAACTACACGGGAGGAGCTGGTCAATGACCTGAAAAGAGCTGGGACCACCGTTTCCAAGGTTACTGTTGGTAATACACTAAGACGTCATGGTTTGAAATCATGCATGGCACGGAAGGTTCCCCTGCTTAAACCAGCACATGTCAAGATCCCGTCTTAAGTTTGCCAATGACCATTTGGATGATCCAGAGGAGTCATGGGAGAAAGTCATGTGGTCAGATGAGACCAAAATAGAACTTTTTGGTCATAATTCCACTAACCGTGTTTGGAGGAAGAAGAATGATGAGTACCATTCCAAGAACACCATCCCTACTGTGAAGCATGGGGGTGGTAGCATCATGCTTTGGGGGTGTTTTTCTGCACATGGGACAGGGCGACTGCACTGTATTAAGGAGAGGATGACCGGGGCCATGTATTGCGAGATTTTGGGGAACAACCTCCTTCCCTCAGTTAGAGCATTGAAGATGGGTCGAGGCTGGGTCTTCCAACATGACAATGACCCGAAGCACACAGCCAGGATAACCAAGGAGTGGCTCTGTAAGAAGCATATCAAGGTTCTGGCGTGGCCTAGCCAGTCTCCAGACCTAAACCCAATAGAGAATCTTTGGAGGGAGCTCAAACTCCGTGTTTCTCAGCGACAGCCCAGAAACCTGACTGATCTAGAGAAGATCTGTGTGGAGGAGTGGGCCAAAATCCCTCCTGCAGTGTGTGCAAACCTGGTGAAAAACTACAGGAAACGTTTGACCTCTGTAATTGCAAACAAAGGCTACTGTACCAAATATTATCATTGATTTTCTCAGGTGTTCAAATACTTATTTGCAGCCGAATCATACAAATAAATAGTTAAAAAATCATACATTGTGATTTCTGGATTTTTTTTTTTAGATTATGTCTCTCACAGTGGACATGCACCTACGATGACAATTTCAGACCCCTCCATGATTTCTAAGTGGGAGAACTTGCAAAATAGCAGGGTGTTCAAATACTTATTTTCCTCACTGTATATAAGGTTACATTAAAATGTATTCTGCTATGTTTTACCATCTTTTGAGTGATTCAAACCACATCCGGACCCTGTTGTAAATTAGGCAAATAACGAGCCTTGACAAGACAAAGGGAACCATCTCGCGCCAAAGCTGAGGAGCCTCATTGGGTCATTCCTCCCAAAGGAGGTGTGACCTCCCTACCTTAAAAGTCAGGATCTGGTGTTGAATCGCTCTCTTTTTGTCCTCTCTTGTCCTCTTGCTCTCTTGTCCTTACATCTCTCTCTTACACTTCTCTCTTGCTTTCTCTTCTGAACCTCTTCAAGTTTTCTTCAACTTCTCTTCAAACTCTCGTCAGACATGTCTTTTGTTTTATTTGGCGTTTATCTCAGTCTTTTCCTTGTCTTCGGACAAAGCTCAACACTCTACGTTTTTGGAGCAGTCCGATATCCTCCGGGTGAAAGGACTCTCTCTCAGTTTCAACTGTTACTAGTAAGATGCTTTGAACTTCCCACGAGCGATCCATGCTCCGGAAGCACCAACAGAAATCCTCCAGCTCACGGACGCAACGAGGACATTCACGCACACATGCAGTCTTGTTCAGCGACACAAAGGTCCATTTTGCAAGTATTATTCCATCTAAATTCAAATGCGTTAAAGTGTGTAATTCCCTTGCTGGCTCTTAATGTTTAACTGTTGTAACAAGTTTGCTATCCCTGTAATCTCTTTATTTTCCTTACTGTTTTACTTTGTTTGTTCTATGTTAAATATTTGTTGTTAAATGTGTTCTACGTTTGTTAAGTTTGTGATATATTAGCGTATAATTGGATTAAACCCAATTATACGCTTGATTGTCTGTGTTTGTTGGTCATAAAGCAAAGCCTATTTAATGTGCGATCTAAAGCTACGAGCTGATATTATCAAAGTAAGTTAACGTGCTTTGATTAAGTAGGCTTATACTAAGAATAAACCTTCTGGAGAATTGATCAAGAGTATAGAGCAAAGTGGTTTGCTGGACGAACTGGTTGGTTGCGGTACGGGTTAATTCCATTAAGGTGTTCTGAAAATGAATACAGCCTGTCTGCATATGATGTATATTCCTAATTAATTATAATTCGTTGTGTTTAATTATCTATATATATCTGAAGCAGACTTTTGGGCTATATAACCCCTGTTTTGGGGCAACCCAAAACTAGTTCAAACCGTATGATTAATCATTGATTACAATCATTAATATTAATTGTACATTCCCCAAACCTGAACCAAGAAACCCTACAATGATTTCCAAGGAAGAAAGGCGCTTAAGTACACATTTTTTTTACATTGTGTTTAACAGCATGGCGTTTCATGATAAATCGCTCAAATAACAAAAACTGGCACACAGGATGAAACTAGAGACCCCTATCTTTTGACTCAAACAGGTTTCAATGTAAAATGCAGTTTTGTTGGTGATTCTCCCAAAGACAAATTCAGCCGTGTTCGGCACCATGTTGTTTTGTCACATGATTACATATGTTGAAAGTTTAACCCTTTATGACAGTCAAGAGTCTCCTGAACTGAGATCAGTAGGTTTAAAATAAATTGTATTATGCATTGCATATAGCAAAGCCAAAATCATCCATGCATGTGTAGGCAGTGTGGCACGAGGCTAAAGATGTTAAAAGCCTCATTACTTCAAAAGCCTCATCGTTTTATTTATCACACATTTGCTTTTTATAACACTATCGGTAGGTGTAGGTTTAAGGTTTGAAAATATTTACACTGCTCTTTTCCAAACAACGATAGTTCAAAAGGACAAAACACCATAAAGCGCCATGTACAAGAGGTTGTCCAGACAACTTGTGGTCTACATTTCCAAGTCTTTTTAATGCATGCAGTACAATAGCTTTGTGTAAGGTACAGATAACAATTTAAGTGAATAATCATTCACTTATAATCTAAACCCTTCCTGGAAGCTCTGAAATCTCATTCCTCTCCATGTTCAGGTTGTTTTAAATAGTGTCGTATTTGAACACGATGCGCCTGTTTGGATATGCAGAATGGAGAATGATATTTAAGAGTTGCAGAGGAGGGAAAGGTTTAAAATTTATGGTGCTTTTTGGTCTTTGTTGGAGCTTGATGGATGTGGTCACTATGGATGTGGTCGTTGTATGGAAAACGTCTTGGTTACTGTTGTATCCTCCATTCCCTGATGGAGGGAACAAGAGGTTGTGTCGATGTAGTGACACTAGGGGTCACCATTGGGAGCCCCAAACCCCTCTGTTCTTTGAGAAAAGGCCAATGGGAATTGCCACTCCCACGGACATACGGGTGTAAAAGGAGCTGGTATGCTACCACTCATTCAGGATTTGTGCTGAGGAGCCGAGAGCAGGTCCCGGCCATTTCAGTGGGTAGTTCAGTGTTGTGGTAGGAGGGACACAATGTCTCGTTCCCTCCATCAGGGAACGGAGGTAACAACAGTAACCGAGACGTTCCCTTTCTGTCACTCACTTGACGTTGTGCCACTTCCCTAAATACTTACCATCTACTGCATCGTGATGTGCCGCTATAGCGGCTACATACACCTTCAAGGTAGAGGGGGACAGCCGCCCCTCCAGCCTCTCCTGCAGGAAGGAAAGTACTGATCCGACTGCGCATCTCTGGGGGCCTTTGCATCAGGAAGAACACCACTTAGCGAACAGATGCCACTTCAAGGCACACAGGCACCTCATAGAGGGAGCCCTGGCCTGAGATGGTAGGCCACTTAGGCTGTCGTAAGGAGCGTGAGGTCCGCAATTGATGTGCCAACACAGTTGCGGGCCAGTCCAAGGACCAGCGGCTGCGTGCCTGTTGCACACGGTTCCCCAGCCACGCTTTGAGGCATCTGTCGTAACCATGATACACCTGGAGACCTGCTCTAGGGAAACCACTACCCGTAGAAACGCTAGGTCGGTCCATGGGCTGAACAGATGGCACCATGTCCATCTTGGGACTCGAGTGCGGTCTCATGTGCATCAACCCGAGTGGCGTGACAGCCGCTGAGGATGCCATATGCCTCAAGAACCTCTGAAATAATTTTCCATTTGAACGCCCTCAGACAGTTCAGCACCGACTGCGTGCGCTCGCTCGTGAGGCACTCCATCATTGAGACCCCATGCCGAGAAAAGAGACACTCTGAACTGGGGAGCTTGCTCTTTCCCCAGTTGACCTGAAGCCCCAGCTGGCTGAGGTGCCTAAACACCATGTCCCTGTGGCACACAACAATTCCCGCGAGTGGGCAGATGCCCATTTCCCTTAACGAGGCAAGGGCTGCCTCTGCGACCTGCTTCTGACCGAAGGGCTGGTATGCCTGGCCCTCGAAAGCCAACAACAGGAAGGCTTTGTGTCGAGGTAGAACCGAGACGTGGAAGTACGCGTCCTTCATGTCTACCACCGCGAACCAATCTCGATGCCGGACGTTTGCCAAAATGCATTTTTGCATCAGCATCCTGAACGGGAGTCTGTGCAAGGCCCTATTCAGAACTCGCAGGTCTAAGATTTGCTGCAACCCACCACCTTTTTTGGGTACGATGAAGTACGGGCTGTAAAACCTCTTCTTCATCTTGGCTGGTGGGACAGGCTCTATCGCATCCTTCTGTAGAAGGGACGTGATCTCCACGTGCAAGGCAGCGGTGTTCTCGCCTTTCACCGAAGTGAAGCGGACACCGTTGATCCTGGGCGGGCTCCTGGTGAACTGAATTGCGCAGCCGAGTCAGACAGTCCTGATCAGCCACCGCGATGGGTTGGGGAGATTTAGCCATGGCCCCAAGCTCCGAACAAGGGGGACCAAGGGGACAATCGTGTTGGACATACCGGCGGGTGGGGCCTCATGATAGGGCGGAGCCTGAGGTGCCAATCATGGCTGTGCTGAGTCCAGGGACATCGAAGCACTTACTTGGGTCCTTATTCCCACTGTAGGAGCAGTCTGGGACAAGGGAGGAGGAGAAAAGTACTGGCAACCTGTTGTGACCATCCTGTCTAGGGTGGAATTGTGCCACAGCTGGACGCACAGGGCCGGGAGGCCATCTCTGAGGTGCCGTACCTGCCATAAAGGAATGGTGCCCGGTGGTCGTGATAATGATTGCCGTGGAACTGACTGTGTGACCCAGGAAGTGACGAAACCACTATTTCCTTAAATATGTGTACCGTAGCCCTTGGAGCGTGCAGCAAAATTATAAGAAAAGGAAAACAAGGATCCTCTACCCGGCCCTCCACCAGGGGAAGGAGTGGTGCTCTTACCATCTCCTGTGCAGTGGGTCTTCCTTCGGTTCTTGGCGACCGTCCGTGATTCGGGTGGCATCTGCTTCCTGCGGTTGGCTCCACTCCGGGGCCGGCCTGCTGGGGTGGGCTGTGGTGGAGCCGGTGTTGTTGCCGCAGGGGGACGACCATGGCAATGAGCAGATGGGGTGCGGGATCTTGAGCCGCACCGGGGCAGGATGTGTTGGATGGCCTCCGTCTGCTTTTTGACCATTGAGAATTGCTGGGCGAAATCATCTATGGTGTCGCCAAATAGGACAACCTGGCAGAAGGGGGCATCAAGGAATTGCACCTTGTCAGCCTCCCTTGACTCGACCAGACTGAGCCAAAAGTGGCTCTCCTGGACAACCAGGGTGGACATTGCCTGCCCGAGAGACTGCGCCGTGACCTTCATCACCTGGAGAGTGAGATTGGCCACCGAGTGCAGCTCCAGCATCGATCTCAGGTCAGAACTACCCTCATGCAGTTCTCTAAGCGCCTCAGCTTTGTGCACTTGCAGGAAAGCCGTAGCATGCAGGGTGGAGCCGGCCTGTCCAGCGGCACTGTAGGCCTTAGTCGCCAATGACAATGTAAACCTACAGGCCTTGGACAGGAGTCTCGGACAGTTCTGGCAGGTGGCGGCACTCTGTGGGCACAGTTGCACCGCAACTGCCTTATCCACATGGGGAATTTCCAAGTACCCCCTGGCAGTACTTGGCAATTCACCATTGCAGGTAGTGAGAGTGGAGAAGCTCAGAGACCGAGTCCAGCAGTAAAAGGTGCCCTGCTCATCATTCACCTCCAGGAAGAAAGGTATTGGGGCAGGGCGCGGCCATGAGCGGTGCTCTGGGCCCTGGAACCAATCATCAAGCTGCGAGGGTTCAGGATGGGGCAGAGGGATCCACTCCAGTCTGATGCTTGCAGCCGCCAGGGTAAGCATGGCCATCAGCTGCACATGCCGTCAGACTGAACCAGCCTGCTCTCCGATGCTGCAATCAAATGCTCATCCGCTTCATGAGCCGCGAATGAGATTGCGAACTTGCCCTGAAACGAGCTGGCGGTCCCATCGCAGAACTTGCTAGGTAGTAGGACCGCAGCAGGGAGAGGCTGGGGTGGCTTTCCGGGGAAAGCCTCGACTGCAACGTTGCCATAATCATGCTCTCGCAGTGAGAACATGACCCGCCCAAGAACGCTGTCCCCGCATGGACAGCGCCCAACACGTGAGGCAGCAATAGTGGCCGTGGGAAGCGGAGAGGTAGCGATCGCAACCAGGAAGTATACACAAACAGAAAGGCATCTTCCCTTTTAGAAGGGAAATATACTCTTTTAGAGGAAGAATATACTCTTTTAGGCTGCTGAAGAGCCCAGGGGTGTTCTCTGCACTCAGACGGTGCAGGAGGGGGAGAAGCCGCTGTTTTGCGCCGTAAATCCAACAGCTTTTGTAGAGGTGAATGGATTGGCGGAGGAATTCAGCTCGCTGAAACACAACCACTCGGCACCGAAGAAAAAATCTGAATGAGTGGTTGCATACCAGCTCCTTTTATACCCGTATGTCTGGGGGAGTGGCATGCAAATTCCACTCGCCAATTCCCATTGGCCTTTTCTCAAAGAGGTGTTTGGGGCTCCCAAGGGTGATCCCTAGTGTCACTGCATTGACACAACGTCGAGTGAGTTACAGAAGGGGAACAACTGCATGAAGATTTTTTTTATATCTAAGGAACGTATAACAGCATACACGTTTGCACACAAGGGTGAGTAAATAATGGCAGAATTTACATTTTTAGATTAACTATTTCTTTAAACAAAATGAATTAGGAATGTTTGTTTCTAAGCAGAGCTTTTAAATCAATTTTGCACTGGCTCAGAACAGATTCTTTTCAGTGAGATACTATTTGTCTGTGAAATTAATGGTAGGTGCCATAAAGCTGCTTTTTTCATTTTAGAGGTATTGAGATGTCATTCCTGTTTGTTCATAGTGGTCTTAAATGCTGTTGATCGATCAACTGCCTTTTTCCCCAACACTGGCCAATTCGTCCTTGATGGTTCACAAACTCATTCTATCTGCACAGCAAAAGAGCACTGCTTGGTAAAACAGTCTTTCTAAATATGGTATATATTTAGGTATGAAAACAGTTGGACCGTATGATGATGAATTATTTTCCATTTCCATGAATAGTAAGTACATACACAATTCCATAAAAGTTGGGACAGTATGAAAAATGCTAATAAAAACAAAAATTAGTGATTTGTAAAATATAATCACCCTTTGCTATATAGAAAGCTCTACAACTATACACTATATGATATTTTACCCTGTGAATTAAAAATTTTTTTTTTAAATGTACAATAATTTCCAATCAGGTGATTGCAAAATGCTCCAAAAAAGTTGGGACAGTCAAGTGTTTACCCCTGTGAAACATCACCATTTCTTCTAATAACACCTATTAAGCATTTGTGCACTGAAGACACACATTTGTTAAGTTAGAAAGTGGAAATTTCCCCCATTCATCCATCATGTAGGTCTTTAGCTGCACAATTATACGGGGTCTTTGTTGCCAGATGGTGTGCTTTTCCAGGTGTCCCTGGAAAAGACGCCGCTGAATGGCAGTATATATTGCTCCAAAATGTGTACATATCTGCCTGCATTCATGGTGTCCTCACAGATGTGTGAGTTACCCATGCCATGGGCACTGACAAACCCCTGGCCCATACAGACACTGGCTTTTGGACCTGATGCTAATAACAGCTTGGATGGTCCCTTTCCTTTTTGGCCTGGATAACATGACGACTGTGTTTAAAAAAAAATAAAAAATTAAATGTGGACTCACAGAAAAAAACACAGTACCACTGTTCTACTTTCCATCTAAGATGAGACTGAGCCCAGAGATGTTGGCAGCACTTCTGGACAGTGTTGATGTAGGGCTTCTGCTTTGCATATTTATGTCTTAACTTGCATCTGTGGATGCAGTGGCGAATGGTGTTGACTAACAAAGGTTTACTAAAGTAATCGCAAGCCCATATTCATGATATCCATTACAGATGATTGATGTTTTTAAGACAGTGATGTATGAGGGATCGGAGATCACGCAAATGTAGTGTAGAAGTAGTTTTCATCTTGCCCTTTATGCAGATTTGACTAGATTACTTGTATCTTTTAACTCTGTCCACTGTAGAGGGTGAAATGCCCAAAATCCTTTCAATTTGTCTATGTGGAACATTGCTCTCAATGTGCTCAAGCATCTATTGGCAAATTGACAAGTCTTGAACGATCCTTGCACTTGAAGGACTAGGCTGTTTTTGGAGGTCCCTTATTTACTGACACAATGGCCTCACCTGTTTAACAGTTCCTGTTTCACAGCGCTTTGTTATTTCAACTCGTCAAATTGTTATTAGTCTTAAATTTGATTTGAAATTACTGTATGTAACAAATCTCCAAGTTCGGGTATGGGAAGGAGGAGACTCAGAGCATTGACACGGTTTAGGTAATGTTTTATTCCTCGGAATGTGCAGCAGATGCACTCTTTTCAGTTTGGCAAGGCTGCACACTCATTCTCTCTATCCCTTCTCTAGCATGTTCCTCTGTTTTAACCCTTATGTTCTATTGAGATTTGCTTCACTTTCTCATTGTTTGGGGTCACTATTCTATATATGTTATTGAACAAATATAAATATCGCTTTTGTTTGAAAAAACAAAAAAAACAACAAAAAAAAAAAAATCACAGAAAAAAAGGTTTTCCAAAACAGTAACATCAGATATTGTTTAAAAAAATTATTAAATTAAGTAAATGTAAAAGTGCTTTTTTTACTACCCACTCACTAACCAGGCAAATTAACTATGTGCAAATTTACAGTATACTACAGGCAACAAGGCAGCCAGATGCAGCCTCTGTTCCCTAGTGCCAGTGAAAAATAACAGGCACATATTTACATTTACATACATTTATGCATTTGGAGGACGCTTTTATCCAAAGCGACTTACAGTGCACTTATTACATGGACAATCCCCCCCGGAGCAACCTGAAGTTAAGTGCCTTGCTCAAGGACACTATGGTGGTGGCCGTGGGGATCGAACCAATGACCTTCTGATTAACAGTTATATGCTTTAGCCCACTATGCCACCACCACTCTGTTTTATATTATTGTTACCTAAGACAAACTCAGAACGTTTTTCAAACAGAAATTTCCAAAGCTAGATTACTGATGTAATATATTTTGCCTATACCAATATGTCTTGAACTGCTGATATTCAAAGAGTTTTTATTTTATTCCCTCTATATACATATATACCATATAATACACAAAAAGGATGGCCAAACACTTTATTCATAAAACCCTGTCATACCACAAAATTCCTGATACTGATATGGAGAAAACCATAAAAGACTAACTTCAGATGGAAGAGGAACCATTTCAGGCATCTTTTGTTAGTCTTTTAATAATTTGTTCTGGAGCAGACCTGGCATTGTCCAGGTTTTCCAGCAGCTGCTGAAGAAGTGATTGCTTCAGGCCGACTTTGAATCTCCATGACAGTGGATGCAGCAAAAAGTGACCTAGGAAGGCGCTCTCTTCTGTCAATGTAAGGCCTCACCAAGGCATATCCTAGCTGCTCTAAGAATATTCTCTGGTTACACCACTCATTGTTGATGGCATATTACCTGGGGCCAACGAGCAGTCTTTTGTTGACAGCTTTATGGGGCAACCACTTTGTCCAGGTTGTCTAACCCTCCTTATGTGTTATTGTATCTAACACCATTTCTGTTTTTTGGGTCATGCATCTGGTGCTCAAAGATGTATCTCTGTGCAACGTGCTCATCAGTGTGTGTGTGTGTGTGTGTGTGAGTGAGAGAGAGAGATAGAGAGAGAGTGTATGTGTGTGTGTGTGTGTGTGTGTGTGTGTGAGAGAGAGAGAGAGAGAGAGAGAGAGAGAGAGAGAGAGAGAGAGAGAATTTGAATTGAATTTTAACAAACTTTTATTTCAAAACAACTTTTTCCACAGTACATTTAAGTTACAATATACAAAAAAATAATAAATAAATAAATAAATAAATAAATAAAATAAATAAATAGAAATAAATAAATAACAATTAAGCACAAAAACAATCACACACGTGTGAAAACCAAATTACCTTCAAATACCGAGCACAAAGCCTCATTGTAACACCAAATACTTTCAAAAGTGACAAGATCATCCATATGTTTGTAGTAATTAAAATCAATCAATATTCTTGCTTGCAACATATTTAAAAACAGAGTAACTATATTTTGCTCCAGATCTTGTTCAACTTTCTTTTTCCTACTTAAATAAATAGCCAATTTTGCTTGGCCTAAAACAAAATTGAGCAACTGGCATACAAATTTTCTTTTCAACACATATTTAAAACCCAAGATGAATAAAACCATGGAAAAAATTTCATTACAACTCTGAAAGATATTTCCTAAAGACAAAAATAGAGGCGCTAATCTGGCACAATTTACAAAAGCATGAAAGATGGTTTCTCTCTCAGTGCAAAAAGGACATACAGCACCAACCTCAGGATTTAAAACTGAAATAAAAGCTAATATTAGTTAACGGTGGTTTATAAAGTGCTCTCCACTCAGGTTTTCTGTCATCATCCAACTTAAAAAAATCACGCCATGGAGTATCGATTTTCTTATTTAACATTTTTTTGTTGAAGTTAATTACACAATACTTGTACAAGACTTTACCAGTACTTGAAAAAGAGTCTATGAGCGAGGATTGAACAGTTTTTAGAAAACTACCAGAAAAATCCTCTAGGTCAGGTGAAAGCATCAAACAAGGAAAAGAGTCTTAAGGGTTTGGAGTGCAGAGATCATCACAATATTCCATCACTTATTTAAATGGTGTGCAGTCGCGTATGTGATTCTAAATAATCTTGAAAGTCTGGGACTGGACAAAACTCTTTTCTAATGGACCCTACTAAATTGGACACCTCTGGTCTACCAGTGTTTTATAAGAACATTTTTAAGGTTTGGAGTCTTTTTGTTTTTGAAAAAGTGGAGGTTTCACAGTCTCTTCATTGGCTATTGGAAGAGCCTTTAGTTCGTGGTGCACGACTGGATGTGTCTGCCAGTGGTCTGTTCCCAGGACTCAACAAGACACTCATCGACAGCAAAATAACTACTTTGGGCCGACTTCTGGAAATTTCAGGAGTCGATTTCAAGAATGAGGAGGCAATGGCTCAGCTTTTGGGAATCAGATCAGCCTTCTTAGCTCTAACAGCTGAAACAATGCTTTATTTCTTCCTTTTAGATGGAACTTTGAAATGACTCTGCTCCGTCTCCATTTCAGTGCCATCACAAAACAGATTGGGCTACACTACGGTAACTGCTAAATCACTAGTTTGCGTGTTTGTCTTAGTGACGGGTTTGCGAGTAAGAATATTTAGAAACTCAGCATCACCTGGTCCATTTTCCACAACAACTTTATTGGGGTCAGTTACCTGAATCGTATTATTTTCATCAACGAGTGGAAAACCAACATCTCCGTCCTCCGCTGCACCTGTCTCTGCCGCAGGCGGAGCCGCGTTTGACGGTCCAGCCTCAACTGGCTCGCTGATATCATCAGTAATGTCATCAGCCGCAGAGCTATTGTCCTTATTTCTACCAGGACATGCACGAATTAAATGACCAACCTCCCCACAATTGAAACATTTCATCTTGTCCGTTGTAGCATAAATAACATAGTCAAAATCATCAATTTTGAAACGCAGTGACAGATCTAGCTCCTCGTCTTTTAAGATCATGTAGACAAACCTCCTGAAGGAAACTACATGTTTTAACAGAGGAAATGTACAACCAATTGGAATCTTTTTGATGGGGGACACTAATTTACCATAACGGGATAAAACTCCCGCTAAAGTTTCATCACTTATGAAGGGTGGGACATTAGACAGCAAAACTTTTCTGGATGGCATGGAAAGTGGAAGGACGGGAGAAAACAAATTAGTAATGACTATTCCAGTCTCAACTACCTCATTTGCTTTTTCCACAGAGCTAAGAAAAATGACAGTGTCACTGTTCATTCTGGAGGCTGACCTGATATGGTCATGCCCCACAACCTCTCCTACAGCTAAACAACAATCCTCAATGCTCACCGCGGACGCCACTTTCACTCCATGGCGCCGCGTGAGATTACGCAAACCTTGCACACCTGGGGCCATCATGCTGTCCGCAAAAGAAGGGACGGTAGCACGCGGCCCAACCAAACAAAAATACCAACACTTGCTAAGAATAAATCAAGCAAGAGAGAAAAAGAAAAAGTAGAAAAAAGTATAGATTCACTCACAAGCTCCAAACGCACCGCTCTTGTCACGCTCAACAATCACACCGGAAGTGAGAGAGCGAGAGAGAGAGCGAGAGAGAGAGAGAGAGAGTGTTTTGTATTGAGAAATTGCACCTTAGGTACCAAACAGATTCAAAGCATGTGAAAATCCTTTGCTCTCAATAAAATTTATTACTGGGGTCAATATGACCCCAAACATCACATGTTTGTAGTCATGTCATAGCGGACATCAGAAACATTATCATTAAGTAAAAAACTAATTTCTGAAAAGATCTTGTGTAATTAGGAAAATTTATGAAATATCAGGATAAAAATAATGATGCATATGTTTTTTTTATTATTTGAAGAGGGTCTGGGGTCATAGAGGACCCAAACAGAACATAAGGGTTAAGGTGTCTCTCCACTATCTGTAACGAGGAACATCTGTTAGGAATCATGTCAACCAGTTTGATGAGCCACACCACTCCCTCTCTCCAGCAGACAGACACATGACCACGCCCCCATCACCACATACCCCCACTGCCCAACTTAGGCCAGGGCAATATTCGGCCTGCCATCTCCCACAGCCATCTGTGCCCCTGGTCTGTGGATCACATAAAATTTGAATGGCTGAAGTGCCAGGTACCAATGGATGAACCTCGCATTGGTATCCTTCATGCGGTAGAGCCACTGAAGTGGGGTATGATCTGAACAGAGGGTGAAGGCCCACCCCAGCAGGGAGAAGCGTAGGGTGAGGACCGCACACTTGAGCGCCAAACACTCCTTTTCTATGGTGCTGTACTTAGTTTCCCTCACCCCTTTGTCAGATGCTTCCATCTGCAAAATAAAAGGGAGAGAGAAGTTTGGAGCATGTAAGAGCCCCCACAAAGTGCAGATTTCACTTTCAGAAAAGCCTGTTGGCACGTCTCCATCCACTGGACCAGATTGGGAGCCCCCATTCGAGTGAGATCAGAGAAACTAGGCACAAACCTGCGGTAGTATCCAGACAGCCCCAGAAACTGTCTCACCTCCTTTTTGGTCTTGGGCACTGGGCAGGCTGCAATTGCTGCAGTTTTGTTAATTTGGGGACGCACCTGCCCATGGCCCAGATACCGAACTTCCACCCATCCAATTGTGCAATTCTTCGGGTTGGCCGTGAGCCCCGCCTGCCGCAGCGATCTCAGGACTGCTCTTATATGTTGCATGTGCCGCCACCAATTATTACTGTAAATGATGATAGCTAGATAAGCGGCGGCATATGCTATATGTGGTCTGAGAATTTTGTCAATGAGATGCTGGAATGAATGGAAGGGTCACAAATTGGTGTAAACCGAACGATGTGGAAAAATATGTTTTTTTCTCAGGAGTGTGGAGTTAAGGGGATCTGCCAATAACCCTTCGTTAAATCCAGTGTCAAATAAAATTTTGCCGTGCCAAACCGTTCAAGAAATTCATCAATCCGGGGCATTGGGTACTGTGGGAATATAAATTTAAGAACATGTTTTTTATTATATGTGTATCAGACTTGGTAGTTTAGAGAGTTGGTCTGCCACTTGTCAAGTCATTTAGAGCCCGATGTGGGCAGTAACACAAGCACTTTATCTCCCGGTGCGAATCCTCATAGACGAGTGCCCCTGTCATACAGCCGGCTTTGATGTTCCTGAGCTTGGATCCAATTCCAAAACGTTTTTTGCTCTAAGATCAAGAATGTACTGAATTTCGTTTTTACTTTGAGTATGCCATGCAGCCAGCGCCCATTCAGCAGCTCGAATGGGGAAAACCCAGTGGATTAACAATTATGTGCTTTAGCCCACTACAACACCACCACATAGAATAGTTTTCTTCAAGTCTGCATACACAAGGAGGTTGGCTACGGGGAGCTGCTAGGCTACAAGCTGTGCTTTCCCAGAGAGTAGTGGTAACAGTAGGGCCGCCCACTGGTCAGGCGGCCATCCCCTCACCTCGACTGTCTTCTCGAAGAGATTGAGATATGCTTCAGGATTGTCGGCCGGCCCGATAATTAACAGGGGAGTTCGGGTACGGGAAGGTGGAGACGGGGAGCAGTGACACGCTTTAGGTAACGTTTTATTCCTCGGAATGTGCAGCAGATGCACCCATTTCAGGTTCTTTTACTCAGTTCAATAATTCACTCTCAGAAAATAAACAAACCTTTTACAAACACTCAACAGCTTCTGTACACACAATGTCAGCATTTTGGCATCACTGCACACTCATTCTCTCTCTCCCTTCTCTGGTGTGCTCCGCTGTTTTAAGGTGTCTCTCTGCTATCACTGTAATGAGAAACAGCTGTTAGAAATCATGTCAACCAGTTTGACAAGCCACTCCACTCCCTCTCTCCTGCAGACAGACACTCGACCATGCCCCCATCACCACACTGTACATTTTCAAAAAACAATACAATTCTCAAGGTTAAACATCATATTATGTGTATTTGTGGTGCTTTCAACAGAGCAAAGGGTGAATATCATTTACAAATAACTCCTTTTTGTTTTTATTAGCTTTTTCATACTTTCCCAACTTTTGGAGTTGTAGTTAAATTATGTTCAGTGGTAATTCTTTCTGATGTCTTTATGTTCTGCCTGATGTTGTTTATGTTCTTTGTTCGTAGGAAATTAAGTGTGGATAGTCTATAATGCAGCACAGTCCATTACAGTGTAATTTACAGTCATTTCATCAAAGGAGAACTGAAAGCAGTGGTAAACATAGAACTATTGTTATAGATGTATGGACATTTTACAGCAAAGATCAAACAATGGCCATAATAAAGAGTCAAGAGTCACTCAACACACACAGTCGATCCCATTGGCATTAATGTTTTCCTACTAAGGCATCCATCTAAATCGGATTCCAAGTTGAAAAGACAGGACGGCTATAACACTGTCCCAGATCAATTGCGGTTATAGTGTGGGCATTTTATTAATCTGTGATTAAGTGTTTGAAAAACTCTCGTTTGTCATTTTTACGGTTTTTCCCATAACAGTCTGGATTATATTCCCTATTAACCTTGTGACTGCTGTGACATAGCATCGGATTATACTGTAATTGTTCTACTTCTCAGACGGCATTTATTCGTGCCTGATCAACTGAGATGTCTTTCAAAGTATACTCTTTTGACTGTAAGCAAATACAAATGCATTCGACACATGCACACTATGACTGCTTTGAGATAATCATTTAGTACAGTCAATGGCTGGTGCATGCGCTGATGATGCGCACAGACATGGACGGTCTGCGTGCCGAGAAAATCTGGGCAGATCAGCGTAGACTGTGCTGATAACAAAGTTTTAGTAATTGAGCCTTAAGGCCACGGGAGTTGAAGTGGTGTCAGATTTGAATAATTTTTGTATGAAATCGTGAAGAACTGTGAGCCAGGCAGCTATTTTCAAGTTTAAGAGAAACAGATTTTAAGATAATTGTTTCTTGTGGTTAAATTGTACCCAAACACTGTACATTGTTTTTATGTTTTATGTTAGTATTTTATGTAAGGTCAAAAACATATGGTTCAGAAAAAATACCAACCTACCTGCTGAAAAAACCCCATCTTAAACTATGCTGAGATGGCTGGCTGGTCTTAGCTGGTTTAAGTTGGTCTCCCAGTCTGACCAAGCTGGTAAGCTGGGAGATTGGTTTAGCACATGTCCTTCGTCAAACTCTGTGTGAAAGTACGGGAATTCAGAAGCAGTCCATATTCTTTAGCTCACTGGCCCCAGCTCAGTGGTAAGGGCTGGTGATAATGGCCCCTATGTTTTAGTGGATCAATCTACACACTCAGGGGGCAGTGTTGTTTGTTATATCTAAAGCCGCAACTAGCTTTTGATTGAATCCTCTTTGTTTTATTCGACTACTCTCTTTGAACATAATTACTGTCTGTCTCTCCATAGTGTTCTGCTTGTACACATATGCAATTGATCTATTTCCTTCTCAACCTCTGAGATCTGTTGCACTGCAGACAACTATTGCTTTTATATTAATATGATGGCTCAGCAGGAGAACAGAGACAGAGAAGAGGGGAGATGAAGAAAACATATTTTGAGGGGAGTCATTAAAATAATTCATGAGATCTAAAACACACGTTTCCAGCTTGGAACAGTATCCATAACCTCCTGAGAACCCTGCATGACTTCTGTTTGCATTTTCCATTTCATTTTTTGATTTGTAACTAGTAGCACCTAATAAACAAGCACAAAAAATGACTCTTATTTTTTACCAACTTATTTTCTAGAGCAAATAGTTTTCCTAAAAATGTATGTCCTCATATCTGAACAGTGGGACTGTTGTGAAATTTTAAGAAATGCTAAGCTATAAAAAGTCATTTTCATCAAATAGTTTATTATGTCTCCAGGAGGGTTGGTTATTCATGTTTTTGAGACATTATAGACATTACAGCTGATTTTGTAGAACGATGAACACATAATTCTGATTAAAAGTATTGGCCAGCATCATCAAATCACTGCCAACCATGTTAAAATAAAAGTTTGATTGATAAAATTCTGAATCTATATACAGATTATCATTGTCCCATGTCTGCCAAACATGTTGAGTGGTCCAAACATCATCTGCAGCTTGAAACTGAACTTTTGATTGGATTTTAGGATTGAATGCACTAAGCTGCACAGGAAAGCTATTGGATGCACCCTTGCTCCCTATTTAGTTAATGACTTAACCTCCAGTGTGCTGTCTGCCTGCACAGGTCTCAGAAAAGTTTGAAATGTACCTTATTTTTACCCTAACTCCATATAAAGCAAAAATGTTCAGCTTTTGGATGAATGGATTTATTCTCAACGTAAAAATGCAGAGTAATGCATTTATTAATATTAATGAATAGCACCTTATTGTACAGTGTTAACTAACAAAATATAACAAAATTTAGATTGAAATGAAGCGAAATGACCCACAGATTTGTTACTGTGAAAAGTTATTCAATGATCATGTTTTTGTAATGTCTTTCAGAGAACGTCTTTCTTCCGGGTACTTAATGTTTATCAGCATGCCAAAGCGAGAACAATTAACAAAATATTTAAAGCAGCATATCAAATGAAACTAGAGATGCTACTCTTGACAACCAAACAGGTTTCGGTGTAAAAACTTTAAGAAGTTTCTTAACAGAGGCACTTTTGATGGGGGTTTTCCCCATCGACGCCATGGTGTTTGGTCATGTCATTAAATGACTGCTTAGAGTGCCCTGAACAGTATGCAATGGGTTAAAGTTAATTTTAATCATGCATTGAGTATAGCGAAATAGCAAAATAGCAAGTCCTTGCATGATGCCGCGGGGTCGAACAAGGATAAAGACAGAAAAGTTCCAGACAGTAAAGTCAGTTTTTGTAAGGGGAAAAATTGGTTTGTACGTGTGTGTGTATGCATGTGTGTGTAAGGGAAAGATTGTGGAAAAAACAAATAAACATCATATGTCAGTACTTCAGATATTCTGTAGTGTCTTGATATGTGTTTAGCGGGCTCAGAAATAATAGGACGTTTTTGAATGGGAAGGGCTGTGGTGGGGTCGTTAAATTAAAGGCAAGCTTTTGGATTCACTGAACGAGCAAGTGTGTGAGTGTGTGTGTGTGTGTGTGTGTGTGTGTGTGTGAGAGAGAGAGAGGTGTGGTGATTAGATTGCAGTGTTTTTGCAGATTGTAGATGGTGTGCTTCTTACTCAAATGGCCTGTTCTCAGATTGGAGAGGCCAGGTTATCTAACCCTCCGTGTTTTTGAAAAAGCATTTCGTAGCAGAGGTGTCTGCCTGACCTGCTCCCCCATTTACCTTACCTACAAATCTCTCTCTCCCCCTCTCTCTCTGTCTCAGATTAGATGTGGGCAATATTGGGAGCTGTAAATATCACTGTGGTCTCATCCAGTGTAATTGAGAGAGTGCTGTTTAGCCAACTACACCTTTGCCTCCATGTGTAAATTAGCTTATTCTACAACTCAAACTGGAATGTACAACCAGTGCCAGTTTGGCTTTTCACATATTATAAATATTTTTCAAACCCATGGCACTGCCAGCACCATACTCTACAAGTAGAACAAAAGGAAGAATGTATATTATCATCATCTCAATGTTGTTCATGTCATCATTTTGCATAGAGTGGAAGGCAATGCAGAGGTCACTACAGGCTTCAGTTATCAATTTTTTGGAGGGACACAAAGAAAGAATGAGAGAGGTATATATATATATATATATATATATATATATATACGGCTGTTTAGTACTCCTCTGAAGTGCTGGATGCAATTACAGCGAGGTCATGCATTCCCTCCTCACATGGCAACAGAAGGAAGAGAGCAAAGAAAGAGAAAAGAAGAGGTTGTTTCATCTCACCTTGTCTTCTGCTGGCATTCTCCTGGCAGAGTTTAAAACAACCCGTCTCCATGGAGTTTATATCTAGACAAACTCCCACTCAGCACACACATGGATATCAAACAAATCAAACTGAAAATAGAGCGAGGGAGATGGAGAGAGCGGGGGAGAATGTGATTGACACATGCAGAGAAAGTAAAATAACATCAAATGTTTGGACTGAATGATAGGACCGAATTTATATTATATTTTTGCAATTCTGTTTGTTGCCACTAGTTGTGCAGAAATTACACAATTTAGCACTATCGCTATAGGTTACCGTAAAATTGGTGAGGTGTTACTCTGAATCTGTTTTTGTATTGTATTGTTAGTGAATTTAATTCTCTTCTAAAAATAGATAAAAATCCATATGATTATATGAGTCACAATTTAATTAATGAACAATTAATGTAATGAACAAGGATTACCTCTTTTAGAACTTTTAGTGCTTTTGTATTGAGTTTGTGTTCTCTGCACCAACCCATGCACATCTAATTGTAGGTTATAAATAAAATCTGGAAAAAAATGCAAACTTCTGTGTCTCAATGATCTGTTAAAGTGGCAACAAATTAGGAGTGTAAAGTTCATTAAAATCAAAGGTGAGAGGGGGAGATTAAAAAAAAACTGGAGGTTGAGAACTGAATTATCCTTTAAATCTCAAGGGCTCACCTATAGAAGCCGGTCATTCACTTTTTCACACTTTTGGAAACCTTTTGGGTTGTCTGTTTTAAAATATACACAGAATGGGCCCTATTCATGAAACATGAGCAGAACAAATTTGCATGTAATTTGTTTGTAAATCTATTCTTAATTTACATAATAATGTAAATCATTTCATGAATAAGGCCCTGCTTTTTTAAGTAGAAGTGTATTCATACATGAGAACATTTGAGAGCAAGTGAATGAGAGGGTTTGAGGTATTAAATTACAGTAAATTATCCTCAAGTACTTAAAGGTGCTATATTTAATATTGACAAAAACATTTGAAATGTATTAAAAAGAAAAGTAAAAATCATGCTTACAGTAAGGCACTTACAATGCAAGAATATGAGGCCAGTCCAATCTATAATGATCCTAATCAACATAGAAAGAGGGCATGTTTATGCAGTGACTTAATTTAAATACTGAAGATGCTGTGCAATTTCAACGCTTATTCCGCTTGCTTAAACAAGATGGTTAGTGAATCCTCCCTTTTGTACCTCTACTTCCCTTTTTAAATAGTAAACAGACTACTGTACTACTGACAGACATGTGAATATTTCTGTATGCTGCAGTTCGGAATTTTTAAGTATCTGTCTTATTAAGATGCCCAAGCCTTTCCAGTACATAGACCGTATGAAAAATTTAATTACTTAATAACTACTAATTTATCGCAAATTGGCAACAAGTAATCTGTGCTTAAATCTGAACTCATACTAAAATTGCTCATTCATTTCTGATGTGATTCCAGTTGTCACAACTGTCAAGCTCAATAACACCAGGTTTCCTTAACATAGCAAACTCTCTCATTTTAGGTCCAGTTCGTTAACTGCTTCTTTTATGTGCCGTCACTTAATATCTATCTGCATCATTTAGCTGGTGTCATGAGTCGTGTTTGGATATCTGTTTATAGCTGGGTGCTGTCAGGGCAGAATAACTCTGAAATCAGTTTGTAAGACTAAATCCTCCCCGTTTATCCCTGCAGCAGTTGATAAGAAGGCACATCAAGGCAGCAAGTGATGCAACAATCTCTGCTTCTTTTAGAATCACAATCGGAATCAGAATTACTGTTATGTGCCCTCTGTAATACTAAACTGGTGTCAGAACAGTCAAGCCATGTGCCTTTGAAGCACAATGCTAATTATATTGTCAAGAAGGCACAGTATCAGATTAAAGTATCATAAAAAAGTGACACAGTGTTGTACAAGATGTAGGAAAATGTCAAATATAGACAATATGTAACACAATTATTAGCTTAAAAAGATTATTTTCAGTTTAAGAAAATTCTGTAATCATTTACTCATCCTCATGTTGTTTCAAACCCATATGTATTTCTTTTTTCAGTGGAACACAAAAGAAAATGTTCGGCAGAATGTTAGTCTCAGTCACCATTCACTTAGAGTGTGTGGAAAAAAGGTGCAAGGAAAGTGAATGGTGACTTAGACAAAATTCTGCTAACATAAAAGATGACTCTTCTCTTCCATTTTAAACCAGAGAGGGACAGAGCTGCATGGCAATAGTGAAATATTATCAGGTTATTAAAGGAGAATGGATCTAGTGTAAGATCAGGGGGTGTTTTCAAAGGATGGATAGAAATGCACAACTGAAGATGAGCTGATAGATTTAGACTGAAAAAGGAAGAGAAGGCTGAAACGTCTTACTGGTTCTGGGGACATACAAAGAGCATGAAAACTATAATTCAATGACAAAACCCTGGTGACTTTCTGAAATATGTCTTTCATTCTAGCGAATCATATTTTTCAGTACCTCTCTTTGAGGTGATGAAATGTAATGGAAAAGCAACTCCAGTGCCTCTTCTTTTCTATGTAGCTCAGTTAAATCACCCTCATGGCTTTATGGTGCCTTTGCTTCAGGGCTATTAGCATGAAGGGCAAATAGACACTACTACACTACATCATTTTAATCTTTAACTTTGATTTTATCAGCTGCAATCTTACTCCAGTCTTCTCTAAATGGAATAAATTACTTCTATGGTACATTTTTGTCCTTTTTGGAGCTTGGCAGCCCTAATCCCTATTTACTGTCATTGTATGCAAAAAGAGCTAAATGAACATTGTTCTAAACTACTCCTCATGTGTTCAGAAGAAAGTTATTGCCTATAGGTTTGGAACAATATGTGCGAAAGCAGCTCAAACTACTACTCAAACTGTATATTTTCTTAAAATAACTTAAAATGTTTTTGCAACAAAATGTCAAATGTCCACTTATGGAAGCTAAAAGAAATGTTACGTTAAATTGCTAATAATTGGGTGTGTATCTTAAAGCCACAGAAGAGCAACCACTGTGCTTGACAGCGTTGAATTTACATTTCATATGCTCTCAACCATGTAGTGTTCATCTCTGTTTCAGTTATTGGCCATTTGTTGTGAAGACCTTGAGAGCTTGACCAGTCATCATATACAAAAGCAATGCATCATAGGATTGTAGTATATTCTTGCAATAAAGATCCGCCACAGTGATAGCAACAAAAGAACAGCTGCACACAAAACAGAGAACAGAACTTCCTAAAATATATGAATTAATGCATTTCTGCACCCAACCTGATTTTTTGAACGGAGTACTCAGAATTCAAACGGAAACATAGCGGAGGCTACAGGCAGCCACAGTCACACCATGTCCTAAACTGATGGCAAATGATACATGATAAAAGGGATCTTTTCTTTGTTAATAAGAGTTTTTGTCCTAACCAGCAGTGATGAGCGATGGTACATTCTATTGATCACTTGTTTTCTATTTTCGGCATCGTGTAGGTAACTCCATCTGCTGTGAGCTGGCACAGGTCCAAACACTTTCATAATAATAAGGCTGGGCATAGAAATGCATAAATTCTTCGACTACAAACTCTTCAGACAGGTTTAGTAAGTTCTGTTTTCTGTTTTGTGTGCAGATGTGTTGTGTTCTGTTGTCGCTATCACTGTGGAGGACCTGTATTTAGATAAACAAAACGAGTTTTCGCTTGTACGCCCCACTGTCACGAGGGCGCTGCGTGAACTGTTATTCTCGTGCCCTATCATAAATGCGCACAGAAGATCAGCGGTCAATGAACATTTTCACTTAACAATACATTAGATTTACATATATTAATATACATATGCTTTCATAACAATCATGAGTCTCGTGGAATAATTATTAGACTTCTGAATTATACTTTTGTGTCCTTTTAAAGCTTGAAGATGTAGTCACCATAAACTGACATTTTATGATGTCACAATTGTCACAGTGGCAAACTTCATGACCAAAATGTTTTAAAATCAGGACAGTAATTTTGCTCATATCAAACAAATTAAAGATTGTCATGTACTGAGCCAAGCATGTTTATGTTCATATTACTGTACATCATACTGTCTAACATATGGTCAAAACATCATACAGATCAGAAAGTTCTTGAGTAGAATACAACAAATATTGTGTCACTCAGATTGTAAATTGACAAAAAGCCCAGAGTTTATAATTTATAAACAGATTTGTATTTTTGTCATGTTTTTGCTTGTACTTCATGAAACAAATATATAAAGAATATAACAACAGCAGATGTTCCTGATTATGCTCCCGAGTCCAACTACAATATGATATGATGCATAGATCTTACAATAATCTTGGAGAAATGCAATGCTACCTTAGATATCCTACTCTCAAAACAGTTGGTGTAAAGGGTTGTTCTTTAATAAAGCTGTTTATAATATCAAGCACCCAACTTTTCAGGCCATTCTCATTGGTATCTCTGAAAATAGATTTTTAATGAATGGTGACAAATAGTTATTGTAACTGATGTGAACTCATTACTATTAATTTACAGGAAAGAGAACAATGTACAATGTTTTATGACAGCAACAAAGACGGCATGACATCACCAAAGGTAGTATTTAACCTTCTTTATTTAAATGAAAAGTTTCTACTGTGACAAGATTCAGCAGCAACTGATTTGAATGTGAAATTTTCTAACTGACAAATCTCGCAACTGTCATGTCACATGAACACAATTAATGCCAGAGGTCTTGTGCAGCAAACAGGAACTCTGTTTTTCAAGAAAGTATAATTAAAACTTGGAAAATAAATGGATATTTCTGTCTCAGTGATCTGTAAAAATGGCAACAAATAATTTAAATCAATGGTGTGAGGCACTTTCTTGAATTATTTCACAGAGGAATTCAGAACTGTGTATGATCTTCTAAGGGCACGTAAGCACTAGAGCTTTTAGTGCAGACACAAGTCCATTTGACATCAAAAGTTTAGTTAATTTGGTTGGTGTGAAAGCAGTTTTCCAAACTTGGTGTGCACCAGTGAACTGCACATTAGTCCACCTGGGATACAGTTCATGTGAACTCGCAAATTACTATGTAACTCACTGAAGTGAACCACTATTCACAATTTGCACAATCCTGGTCACAATAATTATAATATAATGGATTTCTCATACAGTTGAGGCCAGACATTTTTAAACAAAACTTTTACCAACTTCATGTCATATTCCCTGTTGTCTTTTGTTTTTGTGCTTTTATGTTGGAATTCTTGTTTAGTTTCCTGAGTTAGTTTTGTAGTCCTTGTAGTTTTATTCCTTGATTGATTCTCCCTGATTGTTTCTCATTCCCTGATTGTTTCCCCAGGTGTTCCTTGTTTTCCTGGTTTCCTTTGTCAATTTTTGCACGTTTTGTCTATGCTCTGTGCTAGGTTCCCTGTGTTTTGCTTTTCCTGTTATTCTGAGTTAGCTTGTTTATTTTTCAGTTTAATAAAGCTGCGTGTAGATCCTCATTCCTTACCTGCCTCGTCACACTCCACATGTTACCATACATTTTCTTTGTTAATTCAATTAGGGTATCTGCTTTATTTCCATAAGAGGTCATTTCAAAATAATAGCTAAGATACTGATTTATTTCAGCTATTATTTACTATATCAGATTTTTATAAGGTCAGAAAATGTACATGCATATACAGTATTTTGTTAATTTGTTGACACTGTCTTTAATTAGCTGAACCTTTAATAAACTCACAATAAGTTGCTGGAATTATTGCCCAATCCTCCAGATAGAACTGGTGTAACTCTGTCAGGTTTGTGGGCATCCTTTTTTCAGTCCATGAATGAAATTCAGGTCATGGCTTTTTGATTGCCACTCCAATACTTTCACTTTGTTGTCTTTAAGCTATTTTGTTACAACTTTGGAGGTTTTTACTGCTGGAAGTCCCACATATGAAGAAGTTTGAACTTTCTACCTTGTGTCTTCCTTTATAAACCTCTTTCCTTATGATACCATCTGATTTTCTAAAGGGTACCAGTCCATTTTCAAGCGAAAAAACCCCCCAAAACAGTTGGGATGTCATTAAAAGCCTCACCCTTTTTTCTCTATACATTGTGCTAGACTCTATATTTTAGTTTTATCTGATCAGAGAACACCCCTTCAAAATCTGTGGTCTTTTGGAGGTGTATTCTCTGGTAAGATGAAACAATGGCTTATTTTAAGTAGGTTAGTTTCCCCCAAAAATGTAAAAACTGTGGCTCTGCAGCACTAGCCTGACTAGCCCGAAACAGCAACAATGGCTCAATTAATGGTGTGAGTTTTGGGTGGGACAATCTTTTTGTCTGACCAATAAAATACAGGGATTCCAAGGAAACCTGTTTGAAAACAGATTTAGTTTTTTGCAGTTCCGTTTGGTGATGCTTTATCTTTAACATCAAGGCCTCAGCTATAGAAGTTTCAATCCATGCCAGTCATTCTCATTGGCAGTCTTTTGGAAAGATAAGACTGACTAAATACAGTATATCTGAGGTGGATTCGCATTAGTGAGAGAACATTTTAGTGCAGAGGGTTGGGGATGCCAAATTACAGAACATTCTTGTCCTCAATTACTCGTTCTGAAAAAAATTCACTTAATGTCATGCATCTTAACACATCCTCCAATTAGAAAGCTGCTGAACACTTGAAGAGGGTGTAATTACAGAAGCAGTTAAGAGCTGACTGGCGATGTGCGTGAGAATGAAATATGAACAGAGGGACAGGAACGTTCTGCCTGTAGAGCGCCTGTCTCAACTGAAGCCCAATGGGTAGGTTAAAAACATAACAGATTTACTGCAGAGCTATGCTGCTAACAAACTCTACTACACCATCAGTGGTGTGATCCTTCTAGTCAAATGTTTTTATTTATAAAACACAATAACATCAAGTGTCACAGTACCCCAATTGTGTAACATTTTAAATTCAACTTTGTAAAGGGTTTATAAGGGGGTTCATTATTGACTAATTACACTTCTACAAATGCATTCTAAATTATTTATATGGAGTTATATCAAGATGCATAAAAAGGTTGACTTTCATGTGACAGTTACCAAATACTGAGCCAATTTAAATGAACATGTTATTCATGCTTAATAAAGGTAATTATTAATATCTATTTTAATTAAAATTATTAAATGTCATAATTCATAATTTATGTCATGATGCAGCAAAAAATAGACTACTATATTGAGATTAAAATGTGTTATATTTGTGTCACTTTCTTTAGTAACTTTGATGTTAAAATGACTGGTAATACTCCAAGTGGTGTCTTACCAACAGTTTTCTGCCAAAAAAAAAAAAAAAAGACTTTTACAGTAATGTACAATCATTGAGATTCTCTTAGTTATTCATTTTACTTTAAGGTACACTTTCATAGCATATTAATGTAGATAAGTCATTATTAAATGGTTCACAGTTTTCTACTTTACATTAAGTTACACTTTCATAGCTTATTAATGTTGCTAAGCAATTAATAAATGGTTCACAGTTGTCCACTTTATATTAAGGTACAGTTTCATAGCATATTAATGTCAGTAAATCATTATTAAATGGTTCACAGTTGTCTGTTTTACACTTTAACACTTTAACACTAATGTTAGTAAGTAATTAATACAGTTTATGGTTCACGGGTAACTCAATAAATAGGCCATGGTTATACAGCTTGCATTATGTTACCTTTCTTAAGGTTGTAAATTCACCTTACATTAAGACTTGTATTACAAGGTACAGATATTGATACTTATTCATAAATTACCAATAAAATGAAGGGAAATAAAGAATATAGTTATACCATTGATAAGTGAGTGAAATCAAAGTTACAGGTATAGATTGCTGTGGATGAGCATGAAGACCATAAAGGTGTTTGGCTGAGACATTATGACTTTAATATTTAAGTTACAAATCTATGAACTATGAACATGGAGGATTAAAAATGTCAAAATTGAGTTTTTTCTTATATGTCTCTTGAATTTTCGAACCAGCTTTCAGAGAGTCACACACAGGCTACACATTAAACGGCTGAGAAATATCCAAAAGGATGGCAAAAGTGACAGATAAAGGGTGTCTTTATCTTAGATCTTGTGACTTATTAGACATTCAAAACAAAAGACTGTTCAGCTGGGATTGGGTTTGGAAGGGCACTGGCAGCAACTGATGCTTGATAGGAAAACGCAGCAATTTTCTCACCTCTGTCTTACCTCTTTCGCACCGCCATGCAAAATACTCCATTATGCATCATCAGACACTTTCCTAATGGAAGGCTGGATTGCCTGCTCTGGTATTCTGCATATATTAACATTGCCTTTAAAGCATAAAAGGCCTGGAACCATGCCTGCTTAGCCCCAAATGTAATAACAGATTAACCAGTATAACTTCTGTTTTTCCAAATTGCTAACTGTCAATGGATGCCATAGCATGCTTGAATAAAACCAAATATTTCCATCTCATTAGGATGAAGCTGTTTACATAACTTTTTTTTCTGTTCTACTTTTAATTGTGGAAAATACTGTATAAGCATTCATTGTAATACAGTCCAATAAATGTCCCTACTGCCTGACAGGTATTCCTACAATTGTCCTAAATGTCCTGTGAAATCACACCTGACTCTATGACAAACCTACTTAAAACTAGCCAAACAGCTCTTTGCATGTGACTTATTTAGCACATTTGCTGTCTTAGGAAGGTGTGGTTTTGGTGAGAGGGCATGGTCTAAGTGCTAAGCCTGGCAAGAGATAAGAGAGTAAACACAGGGTTTGTGGTGCCTTTAAAACATTGCTCTGTATTTTTGAGCAGCCTAATGTTAACTGGTTCAGCTAATGGAAAAAGTTTGGGCAGAGACTTCCTTTATGTTCGCAAAATGGCAGACCATAAGAAGAGCAGCAAAATATGTGTCGAAGTGTTTGTGAACCCTGGTTGGAAACAATCAGCATTAAAAAGTGGTGGTGATTATGATTAATTTTAGTGATTTGATTCTTTTGATGCTGTTCACCAAAATATTTGTTCAGATTCGTTCATTGACTCATTCATTGACCAGATCTTCAAGTTACGCCTTTGCGCCTCAGTTGCTCTAAATGACTGTCTTTTAAGTAATTGCATTGAACCGAAAGCAGTCAACACGTCTAATAATCCATTATTTAAATTCTACTAAGAGACTTCAGCACTGCAGAGTGTTGAAGCATCGTAGGCTTTCCCCACAAATGACAACAAAGCATATCTATCATTCTGTGAACTGCTGAGTACAACTTTTTATCAAGCTTTACAAAAAAAAAAAAGGACAATAATCCTAGCCTAAAAATAATTATGAGTTTCAATAACATCCATATGCCATTGTAATGTGTGGTCATCACTCACTTTTATCCATAATTCATCCGGCCCCTTTTCTTGTTGAACGAGATTGATGATATGAACGAACGTCATGCAGCTCCTCCTCAGCAGATCATCCTTCATGATGACTGATTCGCTAATGTCGGTAGCAAACAAGTTTCCAGTACATTCAGTTTGTTCACAACACAAACGAAAAGACAGAATAGTTCAGTTAAGGGGTATATTCATTCAGTGGGTCCAACCAGTGATGTGCTCCTTCACAGCCCACTCTCTAATGCTACTGGCTCACGCTGAAGTCAGTCTTTACAAGCAAGACAAAGGAAAACAAATGGAATTAGCATGTATACAAATGTAAGAACACACTTTAAAATAGAGTTTAAACACCATAACCATTTTCACCACAAATGGCAGGTATTATTTTCCATATATTTTGTCAAATGCTGGACTTAATTATTACTAAGACAAAGAAAAGTTTAAGAAAAGCCTAAATATCTTACACTGTGCAGCAAAGCACATTTCATCTGTAATTCATGTAATTTTTACTGTACGTCTTCAGTCATTTTTACTTATTCATAAATTGAAGATTATGAATTATGTTTTGTGTATACCTATAAACTTGTCTTAAGTGAATTTCATCCATGTCTCTCCTTGTTTAAAGCAATTGACTCACATGCTGAACTGAACAAATGACATGATCTCATTCAATCGTTGAGCAAATCTTCATTCACAAGTCATTCACGAACAAGTTTATTTGTATTTTCAGTTCGTTCACAAACCACCTCTCATCTAGTTCAGACTGAAATGACCGACAAGTTCAGTGGAGGGCCGTATTCATTCAGCAGGTCAAACCAATGACATACTCCTTCCCAGTGTACACTTGAATGCTATTGACTTGTGCTATAGTCAGACTTTACAGGCATGAAAGTCCATTGGCTTTGATGCTTTGAAAAATATGAATCTGTGTATGGAGATGAATGAGAATGATTTGTTCATTTTAAAGATTCGTTCACGAATGACACATCACTACAGCATTTTTTAATTCTATATGGTGCCACTACTGTAGTGGTGCAATTATACACTAAAGATTTAAGTTCAGGCCATATGTCTATCCATGTGACTATAGAACAAAAAAGCACCCTTATCAGTGAGAGTGATAATTACAGTTGTTTGCACATCTTTTGTCTCTGTCTGGTTTGAATTGATGGCATGTAGTTCTTTTCATGATTCAATCAAGTGGTGAAAAGCTGCTAATTAGCACCTAGAGTTTTTCTCTAGCTCACAGCATGTTTTACAGTCCTGATGTTGATTTATATATATATACATATAGATATATGGAATTGTTATCTAGACAATGTGGTAGTTGGAGGCAATTGTAAGGAAGCTGTATCCTCTTTAAAGGTTATTGTTTTTCATTTATACAGATTTAGCCTGTTTTAACACAGACTAAATATGTGAAAGTGTTTTAATTACAACTGCAAAAGCAGTCTTATTGAAAATATTTTCTAATGTAAAATAAGAGAGCGAGAGAGAGAGGTAAGATATTAAATCGCTTAATCCAATCCATTAGTCTAGTCCTTTAAGGTTGTTAGGTCATTCATGTTTGAATGGTTGATAAAAGAGAAAGCCACTGCACACAAAAGCAAGATCTATCTATTTGTTTCCTGTTACACTTAAGCCTGTTTTTTCCTTCTTCTGACACTTCAGTTGGCTGCAGTTGATTATATTCTTTTGAACCTTTCCTTTAATATCCCTTCTCACCAAATCAACACCATCACCAACCTGTTTTTTTTTTTTTTTTTTTTTCTTCAGATATTAGTTAAATTAAATTACATAATCAATGCGGCATCTCCAAACCCTGTCACATCAGCTCTGTTATCAGGATATTTTGAACCTGAGTTTTTGAATTTTTCACAGGCCCTTGACTCATTTAATGCATCTTGAATTATTATGGCAGAATCTGCTATGTATAACAGGATAATCTATCTTTCACAAATTTCCTTGAAGTTTTACATTTAGTACTGCAATCAGAGGGCAATGGAGTTCGGCTCAGCTTACTGGAAACATCATCAATGCCTTGTTTCACCCTGCAATCTTGGATTTCTCTTTTGATATGTGAGAGAGTTGCTGATCAGAACTTAAAGAAATACCCTTTCACCCAAAAAAGAAAATTCTGTCATTATTTAGTCATGTTGTCCCAAACCCAAATGTCTTTTTTCTTCTGCAAATCACAAAAGAATATATCCCTAAACCCTTTCATTGTCACACAACCATATACACAAGTGCCCATGGCTCATGGCTCAGGTGGATGGAGTCTCTGATGATCCGGCGAGCTTTTTTCACATACAGCCTGGTATATAAGGGCATAAACAGCTAGCTGTGCAGCTGGATCCTGGATTTCCTGTCAGGCAGACGTCAGGTGGTTAGAATGGGCAGCGACATCTCATTATCACTGACCCTCAACACTGTGTTCTCAGACCACGTCTGTATTCCCTGTACACACACAACTGTGTGGCAACACATAGCTCCAATGCCATAATTAAGTTTGCTGATGATATGATGGTGGTAGGTCTGATCACTTACAATAATGTGGACCGGAACATGCGTGATCAAAACAGTCTCCTGCTCACTTATACTCCCATACAATTCCAAGAGTGCCGGTCTGTGTTGGCTTGTGGCGGGATGAACAAAGCTGTGATAATGACCGCTGTAAATTCCCTCAGTAGCCAGAATGGCCGACACAGAAGCATGAGAAATTCCATATCAGGACAGCAGAAAGACTTAATAGAATGTACGTTCCTCTGATCACACCAGGATTTGTTGATCAGAAAATATACACCACCTCTGCTTTTACCTGAGAGGTCTTTTGCTCTGTCCGCTCGATGCATGGAGAAACCAGCGGGTCTGGAAACTCCGCAGACATACAAGTTTCTAAATTCTAAATTCTGGCATTGAGGGATTTAAAGTCCCGTTTTCTTTGTGTTATTGCAGAACCAATGTCTAAAAGTGTATGTCTATCGTAGATGATAAGGCAAACAACATCCAAGACAAAAAACATAAGAATTGTAGAACAAACAAACCAAAAACTGCAATGTTTGGTCGGAGCTCGCAACGCAGCAGCCATGCTCGGCGCCATCTTGAACTTCCATGCCCACCTTTTGAAATGTCTGAAATATTCAGTTCCACTTGGATGTTCCTGAATTGTTCACTTCAACAGAACTTTGCTTTTAAAATCTCTCTGTCCCTGCCAATATTTCTCTTTCGGTTTACTGCACTTGACTCTTTTATATGCTCTCCTCATTTTGTGAGTACTATGAAGGCTGCTAAATGCCCATTATCACGCTTAGTGTCCTATGTCATGTTCACTTACTATTATTGGTTGTGTGTAAATGTGCTAGGCCTTCTCACTGTTAATATAGAGGCTTTTCTTCTTTGTGAGAACAGAGGGAAGAGCGAAGGTCAGGGTACCTCTAGCTCAACCCCTCCACAACCCCGCCTCTCTTCTGGACTCTCTCCGGTTATGTACGGATTGGAAAAGTACTGCTTATAAAATACTGCAAAGTATACACCGTATACTGCCTATTATTGAAAACATTTGTTTTTATGTGAAATAGAATGCATTTTGCAACAATACATTTTCAGTACTGTGCTACATTGTCACATGAACTCATCATGTTGTATGTTTTCTTCAGTGAGTGGCGTTTGCATCTTGGTAAAAAAAAAAAAGTTAATCTGGGATATAAAAATGTCTTAACACTTGGTGGTCTGGCTGAAAAATGTGTCATGGAGATAATAATCGTGGTTGATATCGCTTCTGCTTCATTCATCACACTAGAAAGGGAATGTCATTTTGTGCACACTGCAGTAGGATCAGGCCCGGATTGGCCATCGGAAGACCAGGTAGAATGCCCCATGGTCAGGTCCGTCTTATGCCTGATTTGAAGTCTTCACTGAACTATACATATGATGTATTAAGATTTGATGCTGCGCACAAGAAAAACATACATTTATGGATTTCAGCCAGTTGCCCAGTTATATATACTGAAATATTAAAATAATTTTTCTGGATATATTTAAAAATCATTGCCATATTCTTTTTATTTCTGTATATATTTTATATACAGTTTACTAATTTATGCTTTCTATGCTAATCAGTTAAAATAAGGTCATAATTAACTAATGTGATTTGTCAGATGTAAGGGAGCTTGGATTCATTTTAAAGTAGGAAGCAATAGAAATACACACAAAAGGAACAAATCACTATCCAATCATTATTATTATTAAAACTAATGTAAATTTTGTTTAAAAAAAAATACATTACAGTAGGTTGTAATTTCAAAATTTGCAGTGGGTAATAAGTGAGGTGAGTGTGGGTCACTCGACCTGAAATTTTGCCCCAATCTGGCCCTGAGTAGGATAATAGTATGAAAATGTGCAAATAAAGCTATAATCACGGTTGGTAGGGTTACTTTTGAAATGTATTCCACTACAGATTACAGATTACATGCTGTAAAATGTCATTTCTAATGTATTTCGTGAGATTACTCAAGGTCATTAATGTATTTTTAATACTTTGGATTACTTCATCAGCACTTGCAGATTTTATCACTTGTTTCACACCCTGTTTTGACTATAAAAACTCTGCCAGTATAGTAAGACAAAATACACATTAAAACTACTTTCTCTGAAAAACCTAAATATCTTATGCAGTGTTGTTTCTAAAACAAGATCAATCAAATTGATCTTGTTTTACAGATTTGTAGATATTTTTACAGGAAAACAATACAAAAATTATTATCAAGAATATGATTTTTGCCCT
The DNA here is from genome assembly GCF_025860055.1 of Xyrauchen texanus. NCBI lineage: Eukaryota > Metazoa > Chordata > Actinopteri > Cypriniformes > Catostomidae > Xyrauchen > Xyrauchen texanus. The sequence continues at coordinate 28,305,189 of NC_068296.1, read as the reverse complement.
AATATCAAAGGTCTTACTAGAAAAAAAAATTATGATCTAACGTGAATTTTCTTGATAAAAAGTATGACTGTGTCTGGTAACATGCATGTAAAAATGGCTAGAATTAGCATTTTAGCTTATTTTAAAGCTGACTGTCACGAACCCCGCTCCCTCGCTCCGCCCCCTCGAGCTTCCACGCTCGTTCCGCCCCCTCGAGCTCCCACGCTCGTTCCGCCCCCTCGAGCTCGCACGCTCTTTTTGCTCGCTCGAGCCCTCAAGCCCACTTTGCTCCTACTCGCTCACATGCTCGTAGGCAATCTCCCTTCCTCGAGTTTCTCACGCGTTTCCAATCCCCCAGAACATTATGACCACCTGCACTCGCGTCATCTGCACTCCTGCACATTAGTTTCACCTGCACTCGTCTCATCACCTGTCATGGTTTACACCTGCACTTGCCCCTATATATATCACTACCCTTTCGTCTCACGGTTGTTGGTTATTGTATTTAGTTTCCCGTGTCTTTGCCCCCCGCTAGTCTCGTCTAGTTTTGACCTCCTCTCGTTCACCTCTTAGCTTGCCAGCTCCCCTTGTTCCCCTGTCTTTTGCTCCCACTAGTCTCGTCATTTTCCTGTTGATTCCCCGGCTTTCGAGCTCCCCTTGTTCCCCTGTCTTTTGCTCCCTCTAGTCCCGTCTCGCTGATTCTGATTACCCCGGCTTTGACCCCCTATGCTCTCGTTGACCACTCTCTCCTGGATTTGCCCCTTTACCCTATCTTGATTCCCCGGCTTCGATTTAACGCTCACCCTGACCATTCTTCACTGGATTTGCCCTGTTTTTGTACTGTTGCCTGCTTTGTTGGAATAAAGCAGTTTTCTCCGACATTGTGACTGTCTCGTCTTGTGTTTGTGTGTGCGGGTTACACTGACGATTTACACAAGGTTTATTTCTATTTCTTCTGCTCCAAACTTACTTCAAACTTACTTCTCTGTCTGCTTGTATGAATATAACACATCATAAGAAAGTATTTCAACGCGGTTTAAATGTACTTTGGATCACATCATTTATATGTATAAATGTTTTCCATCTGAAAGGATTAAATATTTAATGAAAAAAATGACAATAAAATACAAAGTAATCTCTTCAGTAATCAAAATACTTTTTGAATGTAACTATGTTCTAATTAACAATTATTTAAATTGTAACTGTAGTGGAATACAGTTACTTACATTTTGTATTTTAAATACGTAATCCCGTTCTATGTATTCCATTACTCCCTAACACTGGGTATAATATAATATAGTATAATATAATATAATATAATATAATATAATATTCTTCTTCTGATTCCAACTGAAACATTCTGTTGCCTCTGATGTCACCTCAAAGATTGCAGCTGGCCCAGAGCCATATAGAGGAGAGTTGCGACAACGGAAGTTCTAAATGCTTGATCGTCACGTGATTCACGTAGACTTCAGATAGTTCCAGGAAGTGCTTTTGCGATCATTCCAAACTGTTATGGCGCTTTTCCACTACACAGTACCAGTTCGCCTCGGCTCAACTCGACTCGACTTTGTTTGGTTTTCCACTGTGTAAAAGTTGTACCTGTACCTGCTTTCGGGTACTTTTTTTCATACCACCTCCGGCGAGGTTCTGAGCGGGCTGAGGCGATACTAAAATGTGACGTAAAAACAATGCCGACTGCTGATTGGTCAGAGAGAATCGTCACTATTCACTGCGTCATCATTGCACGCGCCAGACGGAGTATCCAGAATAACTCCGCCATTTTTAAATAGTTTGCACAGATATAGCCTACAAAACTATTATTATGGCACAGCGGGAGCGCCATTTACAGATGGCACTCGATGATGCAGCACATGCCAGAGAACTCGAGCGGCTTTAAGGAGAGAGGAGATTGCTGCAATGTCGTCCTTCAACCAGGCCTTTCTGGGAACCCTGAGCCAGCTTGTCCAGGCACTGAACCGGCGGGATGCTGTTCCACCGCCCCTGGACTGAAACCCCTTTGTTTATTTTAATTAAATGTTTGCACTACATGTAACATATGTATATAGTTGGATGTGTGAATTTATATTAATATTATATTTTTTTCTATTTGTATGCGTGTTTAAATAAAACCTTTTTGAAACTTATTACAAACAGTGTCTTTTTTTGATGGTTTGCTTTTTTACAAGGGTTTGAACAAGTATTTTCAGATTGTATACTGTGATAACCTTTAATGAAAAACAGCAGAGACAACATATTTAATGATAATGTATTTATTTAGCAATTAAAATAACGCATCAGACCCTCTCGTACATCTCTGCCCTCCTCCTCAACACCCTGTGCCACTGCCACCACAGGCTCTGCTCCCAGTCATTGTCATAGTCCTCTCCGTGACTCTCACAAAGGTTATGCAAAGCACAGCAAGTAAGAATCATAGATTTCACAATTGTAACATCACAGTCATTTCTTTTCATGAGGCAGCGCCACCTTCCCTTCAGTCTACCAAAAGCGTTTTCAAACACTACCCGTGCTCGACATATTTTCTTGTTGTAGATCTGCTGTTCTACTGTCAGCCATCCAGTGCAGTATTCAAAGTTGATTAAATACTTTGCATATAGTATAGTATTTACACATATGCAAAGGTTAGCTATGTTAGCATAACTTAACCTCTTGCGTCGGCTTTGAACAACCGGATTTGTCTCGTAGTCTGAACTCTGTAGTAATTCCCAAACTCTCCTGTTTTTTTCAGCAGTGTTTCGTTTTGCTGCCCTCAGCCTCTCATGAAACAACGTTTGTCTTCTTGCTGTGAGAAACAGCCACATCCCGAGGATCAAAAACAGCATACACACGATTTCCTCCATTGTCCTGTGTGTGTGGGTAGCGGATGTGTGTCGCGTATAAGATTACGTCACGGCAGTTTCCTGCGGTGTCGCTATGACGACCGGGTATTATTTGTGGCGGTACTGTCTGCAATGGAAAACGGAGCGTAAAGCGAGCCGAGTCGAGGCAAGCCGAGGCGAGCTGGTACTGGTAATGGAAAAGTGCCATTAGAGTAGAGTGACAGAACTGCGATTTCTGGTAATTAGTAGTCAATAAATGCATTTATTTTATATATTTATGTAACACACCGACATATGTATATAGCATGAGTATGTTGTTACAGCGATGTTGTTTTTTAAAGATCAAATCAGCTAATATTTGAGGATTAGTGTTCGCTTACCGTTATTTGCCTCAACTTATTTCAGGCTAGGGTTTCTGTTGCCTTTTTATGTTACCTCATGTTCATTGTTTTCACTAATCTCATGGTAACTAATGTCATATTTATGACTTTTCAGATAGTACAGAGACAGGCTGGTGACAGGTGATTTCCAGCTCGCACCGCACAATGGGTCAATGAACTATTAACTATTAGCAGCAGTTACGTAAATGTAAAATTTAGTGAAATGAAGCTTATTGTTTACAATTCTTACAATTCTATATATAGTAATATAATTATTTATGTATTATAAATATTATATATCTAATGTATAATTCTTACAATACTTATTCATATACACAATATATTCAGCTTTAAAATAACTTAAGCATACTCGTATATAAACTGCCGTTCAAAAGTATTGAGGCTGAAAATTCAGCTTGGCATCACAGGAGTAAATTACATTTTAAAATACATTAAAATGGAAAAGTTATTTTAAATTGTAATAACATATTACGATATTACTTTTTTTTGTATTTTTATTCAAATAAATGCAATAACTATTTACAGCAATTCATGAATACATTTCTAATAAATTAAATAGCATGCCAAGCATTTTGTATGTGTCCTTTCTTTCATGTTGTCGTTGCATAGTCTTCAGCATGGTTTGCTGTGCTGCATGGGGATGCTCCAATCGCTCAGAAAAAGGTGTGCGAATGTATGGCTTCCCCACTGACAATGAGAGGAGAAAAAAATGGTTGGCTCAAGTCAGCAGGAGCATTCTAAATATAAATAAAAATTACAACAACAAAAAAATGTGTGAGGTATTTGCAAAGATTTTACAATTAATAGGGTGTTCATTACTAACTTTATCCAGATCCAATCCTTGCCTAATCTGTTAGTTATCCGATAACATCCCTTATCTCCTAATTTAATGAGTAATACTCAACTATAAGGTTTTAATTTACAAGTTATTTTTATTTAGATGTACTGATAATATACAGAATAAGATAATATTATTCTTTAAATGTCTCACCTTTTAAAAGTGCGTCGCAAACGGTTTGTCCTGCTTCATCTCTACGGCGCTGCATGTGTTTGCTGCTACTTCCGGGAACTATTGAGAGGCTCCACGAGCCGCCATTGCTGTAAAAAAAACGTTCCATTGGAGTCAATGGAGTTGTCGCAACTCTCTCTCTATATGGCTCTGAGCTGGCCAAAGAAAGAGAGAGAGAGAGAGAGAGAGAGAGAGAGAGAGAGTGAGAGACTTATGGAAGAGGAAGACTGGGGTTTGTATTCAAATGCCTGACAGATACACAAGAGGATCCTTTTTATATTCATAATGCCTGAGTGCAAGTTATGTTTCCATTCCATAGACAAGCTGGAGAATAGGATATGCTTTATCATGATTTCAGAGGAGTGTAATACAGCCGTTTCGCACCCTGCACTATGGTGCTGAAAATGACAGCAATTCCTGTTCATGGCTATTGTGTCTCATGACTTCTCTGTTGAGTACTTTTTGAACTCAAACGTGTTGGTAACACTTACATTAACATTCCCTTTGTAAAGGGTTTATAAAGGGGTTCGTTAATTATTAAAATCTACAAATGCATTATAAATCATTTATGTGCAGTTATAACAACATGAACAAAAAGGGCAACTTTCATGCAATACTTGCCAAATAGTGAGCCAATTTTATCTTGCATGTTATAAATGCTTAATAAAGGTACTTGTTCATACTTATTTTAATAAAAAATCATGAAATGTCATAATTCAACATTTATGTAATGATCCAGAAAGATTAAAAGGTGTTGTGTCTATATTTATTGTAATGCATATGACAATAACACTTTCCTGGTAATGTAAATGTAAAAAGAATGGCGCTATTTTGAGTGGTGTCTTACACAGTCCTCTTCAGGTCGTCATGCTCACACACAGCACTGTTTGACAATTCTTTATTTATTGTTTAAAAAATATTGTTCATGATCTTTAATTGTATTGGCTATTTATAAACTAAATTGAATCATAGCTTATTAAGCTGTAAGATGAATATGTATACCTTGAAAGCTCAGAAAGGGTACCTTAATGCAAAATGGACACTTATGTTGTTTGTTCATGAGTTAACCATGAACCAATTATTACCAATATTATTAACCTATGAAAATGTACTTTATTTATCAATAAGTTACCAACATTAGTAAGCTGAAAGTGTAAAATTAAAGATTCATGAACAATCTTTTTATAAACAATAAAGAAATTAGAATTGCCCAACAATGCTGTGTGAGAGCATGAAGACCTGCAGAGGACTGTGTAAGACACCACTCAGAATAGCGCCATTCTTTTTACATTAACATCACCAGGAAAGTGTCATCGTCATAGGCATTAAGGTCAGGACAAAACAATAGGGTCAATGCAGCAAGATCTATCTTGGTGAATACATTCAGATGGTGCAAAGAAATAATCCAATCTGGAATAAGAATTAAGTGAGAATAGAATGTATAATTTCTGTCTTTTAGGTGCAGCTCCCTCCAAATATCTACTAGGTCTAAGCCTTTATAAACATTCCATAAAGTATGGGAGGATATGTGGCCTGTCAATGTATGCAGGTGGATTTATCCAAGTTATTATCAATTATACAATTTAAATCATCGCCCAAAAACCCCAGGTTTCCACAAAACCAGTTAAACTGCAAAAATGTCCGAGATATAAAACTGGCACAGTCAGTATATGAGGCATATACATTTCCAAAAGTGAGATGCGCTCCAAAAATATGGCCCGAGATGAATACAAATCTCCCTTCAGAGTCAGACTCTGAATAATCCAGACTGAATGGGATGTTCTTGTCAAATTAAGTTGCAACACCCCAACTATTCGACGTAAAAAGGAGTAATATATCTGACCTACACAGTCTCTTTTGAGTTTACAATGTTCAGAGTCCAACAAGTGGGTTTCCAGCAACAGAGCTATGGATATGCGTTCTTTTTAAAGAAATGTCAAAGTTTTCTTCCTCTTTATAACATGGCCGATACCCTTCACATTCCAAGTTACTAGCTTGATAATACCATGCATGCAAAAAGAACCAAAAACTAAATGTTAAGAAGCTTATGAGCTGAAAAAAGTAAATATTGCACATAGAAGACACCAAATTGGAACAGAACAGTACCACAAATTGAAAACTGAAAAACCCCGGAGAAATCCCCCCTCCCCCAGAGCCCATCCCCAAATGATAGGGCACAAATAACAAAAAAAATAAACATAAATAAACCTGTCATCATAGTAATGCCACTGAGAAAATAGCCCCCTCAAGAATTGCTCCTATATAATCCATAGAATTAAATATCTTTAAAATGAGCTGAACCCATTGAGTAAAAAAAAGGGAAAGTTGGACAAGCGTATGACTCTACAGCGTCTAAATCCCCTTCCAAAAAGGAAAAACTAAGTAATATTGTAATAAATTAATATTAAAAGCAACAATGTACAGTAATAGTCTAAATATAAATGTAAAAAAAAAAAAAAACACAAAAAAAGCTACACTTACCAGTCTGGTGGGCTCAAAAAAAAAGGTAATCCTCAGAGAGATAAGGAGTAAATTACATATAAAGATCAGTTATCTGTCCAGAGTGTCCAGAAAAGCTTTAGCCGAGTTCGGATCATCAAACAAGCCAATCTTCCCCAGGTGTAAGCACCTGAGCCCGGCGGGGTAGGCGAATCTGCCATATAAGCCACGAGAGCCCATAATCTTGACCACTGAGCTGAACTCGCAACGTTTCTGCAGGACACTGATTGATAAGTCTGAGTAAAACCGAAGCTCCGCACCCTCGTGGGTAATCATCTGCATATGAATTCCTCCCTTCAGCCTCCGTTAGATGGGTCTCAATGCCCTTGATCCTCTCAGTAATGGCCGTGAACTAATTTTGTAGAGAAGAGACGGATCCAGCTATTCCCTCCAGCCAATTAGTTATCCCATCGAGATGAGAACCGTAGGCTTTTATTTCCGAAAGTACCAGCGTCATGTCCGGTTAGGCATCTGTTGCAATAGCTTCTGCTGACGGCGAGGAGTGAGTGGCCTTCCTTTTTTTTTCTTCGCTTCCTGCGAACGTGTTGAACCGAAAATCGGAAATTATTTGTCTGGAGTGGGGTCAGACATAATTGAAGTTCTGTAGAATGGAATAGAATGAAAGATTCTGAGGAAAAATGCTAAATTAATACAAATTAGAGCGGAGCCGAGAACTCAAGCAGCCATCTCGCTCTGGGTCAAGTGACCTCCCCACTATCTAACAGTTTAATAAAAAGAAAGTGGCAATTGTTGTTTTGAGACAGTAAAGCTCCGTCTGTTCCAGGAAACTGTTGCATTAAGAGTGTTCTGCAGTCTGAGTTAGAAACATTAGAGAGAGAGCTTGCATACTGTAACTTCACATGCTCTTGTATTCCTTCTCTCTTTGGCTCCAATGTGTCTGTGTGCTATCTTGCAGACAAATGGCAGACAAAAATAAGACTGGCTATTAAGGCTCCTCACTGAGACACCATCATACAAAGACACAATTAGCCTTAATGACTGTGGCCCCATCTGCGTCTGGAATGGACAGAGAAGAAGTTATGTGCAGTCTGGAGGGATCACGTTTAAGAAACATGTCTAGAGACTCTGGTTCATGAGAACTGAAACTTCCTGTGGTTGACCAGTCCATATAGTGCACTGCCCTTGGGGTACAAAATACACAATAATGACGCACTATTCACAAAGAGACAGTTCTAAAAGCTGGACCTGCCTCTGAGGTTCTCATTGGTAAACAAATGGCTATGTCAGAGTTAGTCACAGTAAACGTAAACATTTTCATAATTGGCACTTCTTATATTACTTTCTCTATATTCATTTCTTTTAATATTCATATAATGTTACTTTACTGTATTCTGTCATCAATATTTATAAAAATATAGGACCTTACAGCAATAATATTGCAGAACCTTGAACCTTTTGTCTTTGTTTTTCTTATTTTTTATCAATTGTAAATGTCTTTTATGCATATGCACTTACATTTATAAAATTGTAAACCTTTTTTTGAATTCCCAATAAAAAAATAAAATAAAAAAGATGAAACGAGACAGCCTCGATGACGTATGTGGCCGACAAATGCGACCTACGGAGGACACATCCTTCCAAATGAGACAAAGCCTAATAACTTATTAGTGTCTTTGGCTGAATCAGACATCTCCTTCAGATTATGACAGTATTCTATATAAGACAAATTGAATGTCTATCACTGAAAGCGATGAGTAATGCTCACATTATAATTAATAAATCTGTCTACCTTGCAGGTGTGCAATGTAGGAAATGCGGTAGCAATAGAGTATAATTCTTTTGATGAACTTCCAGCAGGTGGAGTGGACGTTTTATCTGACCTCTTACTCGTCTGAGGTAACAGCACTTGGATGTTCCAGACCGAATTCCTACATTTTTGCTCCCTGCGGGAGGGGACACCACTTGAAAGTTCGTTCACAATGAAAGTGAGAAAATGTATCTTTTCACGAAGGGCCCTTCCACAAGACTGTTAATGAAGGGTACATTCAAAGAGTAATGCCTTGTTTCCTTCAGAGTACCCATTTCAAGGGCTCTGAACTTTGCAGTGAGTATAGGGCATAGGGAGGATCACTAGCAATTGGATCTGCCCCCCGATGTGCTGTAGTGCATGATCTTAAAGGCACCTTTGCTTAATATTCATTAATGCCCATGATTTCCAAACAAATATTATAATAATATTCATGTTATCGTGAGATTATAACAAGATTTTAATTTTGTTTTAAATTTGTAATGTAATTATTAAAATGTCATACCTTTTTCTGGACGACCAAAAGGGCACCTTTAGATTTGTGATCGAAAGAGGAAGGGGCTTGCGCCCCTGCTGCCCACGTTCTGTGCACGCCACAGAAGCAGACTGTGTAACTCTATTGTTGTCTATTATTGTTGATTTAGTTGAAGAACAGATCATATTTAACCAATTTATGCAGAAATCTCTTGCAGTTCTAGTTTTAAGAAGAACAGGAAGAATAATACTAATATATATATATATATATATTTTTTTAGGGTTGTCGATTTAACGTGTTATTTCAGTGCGATTAATCTGATTAAAAATAACGTGTTAAAAAAAATTTACGCAATTAATTGCAATGCCCCCGGACCGTAAAAAGGAAGATTCCTGAGAAATGCAAGCTTGTAGTACCACCTGTTTACTCAAACATGCGTTACGTTCTTGCGTTCAAAAAAACACTTGGAGCGTAAATTCGAACTATGGGATCTAAGTATTAAACTATGTTTCACTTGACACAGTGACCTAAAAATTTTATGTTTATGATGCAACGCACCCGAGAACATACACAAGCATGTCTGATGCAGGTGTACATTGCCGGGCCCTTAAACAAGCCCTCATAATAAATCTCCAACTGATTGACAAATTCCCTTGTGAAATGGATTGCTGTATGTCAATGATTGGCTTATGTTCAATAATATGTTAGTAAACAATACATTGTATTCTAAAGCTGCTTTTTGTATTGTCTTATCAATGATAAACTCTTCTGCCACAAGAATGTAATGCATTTTAATTATCTGAATATTTTTATATACAGTATCTCACAACGTGAGTACACCCCTCACATTTTTGTAAATATTTGATTATATCTTTTCATGTGACAACACTGAAGAAATTACACTTTGCTACAATGTAAAGTAGTGAGTGTACAGCTTGTATAACAGTGTACATTTGCTGTCCCCTCATAATAACTCAACACACAGCCATTAATGTCTAAACTGCTGGCAACAAAAATGAGTACACCCCTAAGTGAAAATGTCCCTCCCCGGTGTCATGTGACTCATTAGTGTTACAAGGTCTCAGGTGTGAATGGGGAGCAGGTGTGTTAAATTTGTTGTCATCGCTCTCACACTCCCTCATACTGGTCACTGGAAGTTCAACATGGCACCTCATGGCAAAGAACTCTCTGAGGATCTGAAAAAAAGAATTGTTGCTGTACATAAAGATGGCTATAAGAAGATTGAAAAGAACCTGACACTGAGCTGGATGGCCAAGACCATACAGCGGTTTAACAGGACAGGTTCCACTCAGAACAGGCCTCGCCATGGTCGACCAAAGAAGTTGAGTGCACGTGCTCAGCGTCATATCCAGAGGTTGTCTTTGTGAAATAGACATATGAGTGCTGCTAGCATTGCTGCAGAGGTTGAAGGGGTGGGGGGTCAGCCTGTCAGTGCTCAGACCATACGCCGCTTACTGCATCAAATTGGTCTGCATGGCTGTCGTCCCAGAAGAAAGCCTCTTCTAAAGATGATACACAAGAAAGCCCACAAACAGTTTGCTGAAAACAAGCAGACTAAGGACATGGATTAATGGAACCATGTCCTGTGGTCTGATGGACCAAGATAAACTTATTTGGTTCAGATGGTGTCAACTGTGTGTGGACCAGGTGAGGAGTACAAAGACAAGTGTGCCTGGCCTACAGTCAAGCATGGTGGTGGGAGTGTCATGGTCTGGGGCTGCATGAGTGCTGCTGGCACTGGGGAGCTACAGTTCATTGAGGGAACCATGAATGCCAACATGTACTGTGACATACTGAAGCGGAGCATGATACCCTACCTTCGGAGACTGGGCCGCAGGGCAGTATTTCAGCATAATAACGACCCCAAACACACCTCCAATACGACCACTGCCTTGCTAAAGAAGCTGCGGGTGAAGGTGATGGACTGGCCCAGCATGTCACCAGACCTAAACCAAGCATCTGTGGGGCATCCTAAAACAGAAGGTGGAGGAGCACAAGGTCTCTAACGTCCACCAGCTCCGTGATGTCGTCATGGAGGAGTGGAAGAGGACTCCAGTGGCAACATGTGAAGCTCTGGTGAACTCCATGCCCAAGAGGGTTAAAGCAGTGCTGGACAATAATGGTAGCCACAAAAACTATTGACACTTTGGGCCCAATTTGGACATTTTTACTTAGGGGTATATATATATTATATATATATATATATATATATATATATATATATATATATATATATATATATATATATATATATATATTTTTTATATTTAAAGATAACTATGCATAATTATTTCATCATTATATATTTAATAACTGTTATTTGAGGGGCTTTCTCAGCAAATATTTGTATATGCAATTAAATGTGATTAATCATGATTAATTAATCGGGACACCCGATTGTAATTAATTCAATTAAAAAAGGTAATCGATTGACAGCCCTAATATATATATATATATATATATATATATATATATATATATATATATATATATTACATACTGTATGATTTATTAGAATCACACCCTTTCCTCACATATATGCTGTTACTGTTGCAAAATTACCCATGTTTCAAAGAAGCAAAATAAAGTAATTTCTCAAGAGCTGTTACTGGGTTCACACTTAACCCAGCCTGCTGATAGGATGAAGTGCATTTCCTGATTGCTCTCTATAAAGCTTTTAGAAGTGTTAGAATATAGTGAGCTTAAATCAAAATCACATGTTGGTATCAGTGAATCTTGGTAATTTAACGTGGACAACGATTGCTTGCTTGCCTGTACTTGCTGCCATTTTATAGAGATAGAAAAAGAAAAGGTCAATACACTCTTGTGCTCTTAACACTTTTATACGTCTACATATTAAATCCATAACTTATTAGTGGTGCATTCTAAGGACATGAAAGATAACTCAAATCATGCAGTTTGCTGAGAAGAGGTGTGCACTTACTTACGGGGAAGGAGTTGTGAATTCCGAGGCCTCAAGCTACCATCCAGCCGGGGCCCCCTTTGTACGTACAATCAGGGAAAATTACATAAAAATTATTTTATATCATAACTTTAATATAATTTTTACCAGCCATTGTAGCCAAGTACATTCAAAATATTTAATGAAATAAATATCTAGATAAAGATAATGAATGCATGTTTTCCACAGGTTTTTTTCTCCAATAAAATGAACACAAGGAGAAATCATATTTAATTTATAATATAATAAACTTAATTTATATGCCCAAATACAGTGATAAAAAAAATCAATATTTACTTACATATATATTTTTTTAAAACATGTTTGACGTTGTGTCGAATGAAGTGACTCAAGGGGTCTTCCTTGGGAGCCTTGCGTACCTCTGAACTTGAGAAAATGCCAATGATAAATTGGCCGACAGAATTTGCATGTCCCGCCCCCGGACATACGGGTATAAAGGGAAGCGGGCGTGTGTCTGTCAGTAAGATTTTTTTCTTCGTAGCCGAGCGGTTGTGCAACAGCAAGCTGAGTCCCACTACTGTTCCACTCACCTCTGTTGGCAGAGCACTGCTGTTGGATCTACGGTGCATTTCCAGTGACGTTCTCTCGCTCTGCACGCTGTGCAGACCACGGCCCTGGGCGCTTCGACAGTGCTTCTGTCTAAAAGAGTGTTATCCTTCCTAAAATAATTGTATTTCTCTAAAAGAGTTTATTTTCACTCACAAAATAGCAATAGACAGCAGGCGTTGAACGTCCTTTTCAGGACGTGTCTTTGTAAAGATGTCTTTCCGCCTCTGTGTAGTTTCTGGATGTGGTCGATTTCTCTCCACTTCTGACGGTCATAAGAGCTTCCTCGCGTTCCTGGGCTGCGATCACGTGCAGGCAGAGTTTTATGAATGGTTCATGTTCTCAGTGCGAGAACATAGCCATGGCAACATTGCTGTTCTCTCCTCACGAGAGAAAGCCACTTCAACCCCCCCCCCCCGTGCCAGCCCCAATCCCATAGGAAGGAGGCGCGGCTGGCGCTGAAGGCGATTTGGGGCATACAGGAGTCTCGGTTTCACCGGGTAAATCCCCATGAACCACCCGCCCACCCAGCACGCTCGTTTGCTTCCGTTCGGGCTTGAGGTGAGGGCGGCTCGCCCGTTACGTTCAAAATGCTCGTGCAGAGACAGAATCTAACCTGTGTTCGACAGCAAGATTGGTTTGCGGTGTTAGACCTGAAGGCTCGGTTCAGAGCGTCTCTTTTCTCGGCATGGAGTTAGACTCAGTCTCAATGACAGCATGCCTCACGAGCGAGCATATGCAGTCAGTAATCAGGTGACTCGCTCTCTTCGAGCCCGGCATGTCGGTTCCTCTAAAACAATTCCAGAGGCTCCTGGGGCATATGGAATCCTCATTGTTGATGCATGTTGAGGCATATGAGAGCGCTTCAGCACTGGCTTCAGACTCGAGTCCTGAGATGGGCATGGTGCTGCAGCATATATCGTGTGTTAATCACCCCCTCCTGCCATCAGACTTGGCACAGGTAGATCTCTTTGCCTCCCAGGACAACACTCGCTTACAGAAGCCCCTATCGGGACAGATGCGTTGGCACACAGCTGGCCCCGGGGGCTGCGCAAGTACGCATACCCCCCAGTGGGCCTTCTTGCACTGGTGCTGTACAAGATCAGGGAGGACGAGGAACAAGTCACCTTAGTGGCTCCTTACTGGCCTACACTGAAGGGTGAGGGTCAAAATCCCTTGGCTCTTCAGATATATCAATACATATATATATCCTTTTATATCAATATCTATCTATATTCTGTTGCTTAACTTCTTTAATAAAGTGATGAATTAACTATATGCATGATCACATAATCAATTCTATTTTCTTGAATCATATGTGTGTTGGAATGTTAACTAGTGTCTTTTAAGGAACATTCCAGAGTCTCTCTCTCTGTCCTGCCCGTAGTCTGAAGGTCCTTTGGGGATAAGCTTAGCTGTGATGAGAGGGGGCAGGGAGAATGTTAAACATATGCTCTGTGTTTGATCGTTACTTTTCTATGATTAAGTATATGGTTTAAAGTCCTATGCAATACTACCTGAATAGTAGAAGTGTGATTTTCTCTTATTATTTCTTTAGGGAAGAAAGGTATGTTATTTCTACCCCTCTCCTCTGCCTGAGGAGTGAAAATTTTATCTCTCTTGTTTTGGCTTAAATGACCTGATAATGTGTGCTCTGGCTCTCCTGTGCCCAGAGAAAAACTGTTGTTTGTCAGTGTTTTGTGTGTGCTTTGGCCTTCTACCTAGGTTTTGCACCCAGGGAGGCACACCAGGCCGACTCGAAGACGCCCGCGATCATCTGCGAGGTCACTTCAGACGTAAATCTCGGGCCCCAGGACGACAATTGCGCTGATTAATGTTGATAGGGCATAGCAATCTATATGTTGTGACTATGTTCTTGTAACCAATCAGGAGTGAAATAATAGAATGTACTCCTTGCAAATGGTATAATTGATGTAAAATTTTGTGAAAGGTATGATTTGGCTTTCGATCTCCTCGTGAGACTTTGCCTCTGGCTCTACCAATTTCACTGCAAACTATTCTTCAGTAAATTTTGGATTCTTTAATTGAACTTCTTGACTCCTGGTGTTCTTTCTCCATATCTGGTCTGGGTCATAACTGTTATACCCCTAACAACCCGGACTTGGTTCTCGGATCTCACACTCCTCGCAACAGCACGTGGAACCTTCACGTCTGGCCCCTGGATGGGACGTGGAAGATCTGAGTGACCTACCACTTGCAGTTCTAGACACGATCAACCAAGCTAGAGCTCCCACCACCAGGCAACTTTAGCCCTGAAGTGACGCTTGTTCACGAATTGGTGTTCTTCCCAATCTGAAGACCTGTAGAGATGCGCAGTTCCGTCAGTGCTCTCATTCCTGCAAGAGAGGAGGCTGTCCCCCTCCGCCTTGAAGGTGCATGTAGCCACTATTGCTGCCCACCACAATGCAGTGGACAGTGCATCTGTTCCCTCCTCAGGGGTGCTGGGAACCTAAGGTCTGTATATGTCACCTTTTCTGGGGCGTTGGGGAGGGTTACATGCGGCCGATACAGTTGCGTCTAGCACGCAGCAGCTTGCTCGCACCTGTGTCAGCAGTTCACGTAACATGGGCTAGTGCATGCAGGTTCACCACCTGATCCCTGAAGGGTGTGGTAGGAACCTTGGGCACGTAGCCCGGTCGCGGTCTTAGGATCACGAAAGTGTCTGCCAGACCGAACTCCAGGCAAGCATCGCTAACAGAGAACGCATTCAGGTCCCCGACCCTCTTGATGGAAGCGAGCGCGATCAGCGGGGCGGTCTTGAGAGAGAGGGCCCTGAGTCCAACTGAGTCAAGCGGCTCGAAGGGGGGTCTCTGGAGTCCCGTAAGGACGACCGAGAGATCCCAGGAGGGGAACAGGTTAGGCCGGGAGGGAGTTATCCTCCGGGCACCTTTTAGGAACCTGACAATTAAGTCGTGCTTACCAAGAGACTTGCCGTCTACCGTGTCATGGTGGGCCGCGATAGCAGCGACATACACCTTGAGGGTGGAGGGGGACAGCCTCCTCTCCAGCCTCTCCTGAAGAAACACGAGCACTGACCTAACTGTGCACTTCTGCGGGTCTTCGGCTCGGGAAGAACACCAGTCCGCGAACAGATGCCACTTTAGAGCGTAAAGATGCCTGGTAGAGTGGGCTCTGGCTTGATTGATTGTATCTATGACGGTCGATGGTAGGCCGGCTAGATCTTCCGCATCCTGTCCAAGGGCCAGACGTGGAGGTTCCAGAGGTCTGGGTGCGGGTGCCAGAGCGTGCCCCGTCCCTGAGAAAGAAGGTCCTTCCTCAGGGGAATTCCCCAGGGAGGGGCTGTCGTGAGGAGCGTGAGGTCCGAAAACCAAATCCGGGTGGGCCAGTAAGGGGCTACCAAAATTACTTGCTCCTCGTCCTCCCTGACCTTGCATAGCACCTGTGCAAGAAGGCTCACTGGGGGAAATGCATACTTGCGCAGCCCCATAGGCCAGCTGTGTGCCAACGCGTCTGCCCCGAGGGGAGCCTCTGTCCGGGCGTACCAGAGCGGGCAGTGGTAGGTTTCTTGGGAGGCAAACAGGTCTACCTGAGCCTTGCCGAACCGGTCCCAAATCAGCTGGACCGACTGGGGGTGGAGCCTGCACTCTCCGCCAGGCAAGCCTTGTCTTGACAGCGCGTCCGCTATCACATTGAGGTTGCCGGGGATGTGAGTGGCGCGCAGTGACTTGAGTCGCTGCTGACTCCAAAGGAGGAGACGACGGGTGAGCTGTGACATGTGGAGGGAGCGTACTCCTCCTTGGTGGTTTATGTAGGCTATGACCGTGGTGCAGTCTGTCCTGACTAGGACGTGTTTGTTCCGAATTAACGGGAGAAACTTCTGCAGGGCCAGAAAAACAGCCAGCAGCTCTAGGCAGTTGATGTGCCAGCGCAGCGGGCCTCGGTTCCACCGGCCTGCGGCTGCGTGCCCGTTGCACACGGCGCCCCAACCCAATTTGGAGGCGTCGGTTGTGACCAGAACGCGTCGGGACACCTGCTGCAAGGGTACTCCTGCCCTTAGAAAGCAGAGGTCTGTCCAGGGTTTGAAGGTTTGGCAGCAGGCAGAGGTAACTTTTACGTTGTTTGTGCCGCGGCGCCATGCTCGTCTCGGGACTCGAGTCCGGAGCCAGTGCTGAAGTGGTCTCATATGCATCAACCCTAGCGGCGCGGCCGCCGCGGAGGATGCCATATGCCCCAGGAGCTGTTGGAAACGTTTCCACGGCGCCTGGCTTGAAGGAAGCGAGGCATTTCAGCACTGACTGAGCACGCTCGTTGGAGAGACATGCTGTCATTGAGACTGAGTCTAACTCCAGACCGAGAAAAGAGATGCTCTGGACCGGGGAGAGCTTGCTCTTTTCCCAGTTGACCTGAAGCCTCAAACGGCTGAGGTGGCTGAGCACCTGGTCTCTGTGTGCGCATAGTATCTCTCGGGAGTGGGTAATTGAGGTAATTGAGTATGCGTATGCCGGCTTCTCGGAGCGGGGCAAGAGCTGCCTCTGCGACTTTCAAGAAGACGCGAGGGGACAGAGACAGGCTGAAGGGGAGGACTTTGTACTGATACGCCTGGCTGTCGAACGCGAACCGTAGGAAGGGTCGATGTCGAGGGCGAATTGAGACATGGAAGTACGCGTCCTTCAGGTCTACCGCTGCGAACCAATCTAGATGCCGGACGCCAGATAGAATTTGTTTCTGGGTGAGCATTTTGAACGGGAGTTTGGACAAGGTCCGATTGAAAACTCGCAGGTCCAAGATCGGTCGTAAGCCGCCGCCTTTCTTGGGTACAACGAAGTAAGGGCTGTAGAAACCCTTCTTCATTTCGGTTGGAGGGACAGGCTCTATCGCGTCCTTTAATAGAAGGGAGGCGATTTCTTCGCGCAGGGAATGGGCATGTTGGCCGTGTACTGTGGAAAAATGTACGCCCACGAAGGGGGGCGGAGACCTGGCAAACTGAATTGCGTAACCGAGTCGAATGGTCCGGTGCAGCCAGCGTGACGGGTTGGGCAGTGAAAGCCACGCCTCTAAACGCCGTGCTAGGGGCACCAAGGGGACGAGTTTTTTGGACGTACCCGGCAGGGCTTCGCAGCGGTGCGGAACAGGTAACGAGGCGTCGGGAGGCAACGTGGTGTCCCGAGACTCTGGTGCTGAGAATAAACTCAAAGCACTTACCTTGCTCCGCGCATCCGGCAGGGGGCGGGTTCGTGACTGAGGAGGAGGTCTGATGCTGGCGTCCTCTGGACTCGTCTGAACCGGCCGGCCGGGGAACAGTCGTGGGGCTGAAGGCGGGGACACCGGGTCCATGGAGCCGGGACTGTTGAGGCCTGAAAGCAGAGTGCCGTGAGAATGGCATTTGCGGGCCAGGTGACCCCAGAGACAACAAGGAAATAGCTCTATAGAGTGTAAAGAATTTAACAAAAAATTCTCCTCCCAGCCCTCCACCGGGGAATGGAGTGGTCTTACCAGCTCCGGAGCTAACGTCTCGGTCTCTGGGTCTGTCATCTCAGGAGCGCCTGGGAGCCTTCTGGGTCCTCAAGGGGGTCTGTGAGACGATGGGCGTCCAACTTCTGCGGGGAGCTCAACGCTGGGGCTGAGAGCTGGGCCCACTCACTTGTTAGTTGAGGCAGAGCACCACTTTGTTTCTTTCTTGAAAGCCGCAGGAGGACGCCCTCGGCGAGCAGACAGGGCATGGCCCCTGGTGGCAGGTTTGCGGCAGGGCAGGATGCTTTTTTTTGCTTGAAAATAGCCTTCGTCTGTTTCTTCACCACTGAGGACTGCTGGGTGAAGTCGTCAAGTGGTGTCGCCGAATGGACGGAGCTGGGAGACGGGGGCGTTTGAGAAAGCGTGCTTTGTCTGCCTCCCATACTGCCTGTCCATCGTTGCGTTTCTGGACCACGGAGTGGCCATCGCCTGTTTGAGTGCAGTTCCTGCAGCACGTCAAGAACAGGACCACCCAAGTGCAGATTTTGAAGTACCCTGGCCCGGTGGACTTGCAGGAGGGGGCCATGGTGTGCAGGGGGAGCGGTCTGGGACCGTTCTACCACCGAGCGTAGCGAGAGCGGAGGAGCGAGGAAGCTGGGCTTGCTCAGCTCGTCATGCACGTCCGGGAAGGAATCCGGGGGGGGGCGCGGCTGTGAGCGGCGCACATGCCCGCGGAACCAATTAAGCCCGGGGAAGCATAGCGGACCTTCTTGCGTCAGGCTCAGACTGGGCGGAGACCCGAAGGTGGCGGCCCAGGCGAGTTATCCGCATCCGACGCCGCTGTTACGCTCTCCAATGCAGCGGTGATGTCATCATCCAATGCTGGGGAGCTCGAGGGACCGGACGGTAGGCTGTTAAGCAGACCGCACTAATCCCGAGCTCGGGGGAAGCAGGCAAGCGTGCCGGGGAGGCGGGAGGTTTTCGAGGGGTTTACCCGGCGAAAGCATCCCGTTATTCTCCCCAGATCGTTCTCCATCGCCCGCGGCGCCTGCCTCAATCCCGTAGGAAGGAGGCGAGGCGCGGGGGGCGGCTGAAATGGCTCTCTCTCACTACAAGAGAAAGCAGAGATCGCAACGCTGCCGTGGTTATGTTCTCACACTGAAAACATAACCCATTGGAGAGAATGCTCATCCCGAGCTTGAACGGAAACAAGCAAGCGTGCCGGGGAGGTGGGGGGTTTCGAGGGGGTTCACCCGGTGAAGCGGAGCCCGTCACTGTCCCCAGAACATTTTCATCGCCCGTGGCGCCTGCCTCAATCCCGTAGGAAGGAGGCGAGGAGCGGGGGGGTGGCTGAAGCGGCTTTTTCTCACTACATAAAAAGCCTACGACCGCAATGCTGTCATGGCTATGTTCTCGTACTGAAAACATAGACCATTCATAAAAACGCTGCCTACGTGTGATCGCAACCCAGGAATGCAAGGCAGTTTTTATGGCCGTCAGAGGTGGGGAGAATCAACGCATCCAGAAACTACACAGAGGCGGAAAATCGTCTTTAAAAAGACGCGTCCTGAAAAGGACGTTCAATGCCGCTGTGTTTTGCTCTTTTAGACGAAATTCACTCTTTTAGAATAACTCATTGGAGTTGTCTGCGCTGTCAAAGCACCCAGGGGCAAGAATGCACAGCCGTGCACGAATGAGAAAGCCGCTGTTATGCGCCGTCAGATCCAACAGCATGCAGAGCGTCAGAGGATTAAACAGGAACTTGGTGTGTAACTCGCAGCAGACTGCATGCACGACCATCGGCTCCGAAGAAATTTTCTGAATGAACTCCCGTATTTGCGCCGCTTAAATACCCGTATGTCCGGGGGCGGGACATGCAAATACTGGGTGCCAACTCTCATTGGCCTTTTTTCATAGTTCAGAGGTGAATATCGGCGCTCAAGAGAGACACAACGTGGAGAGAGCGACAGAAGGGGAACAGTTACTTATATTTTGTATTTTAAATATGTAAACCCGTTACACGTATTTCGCTACTCCCCAACCCTGTATATATATATATATGTATATATTGTTATATACATTTTAAACTATTTTATATATATATATATATACACACACACACACACTGGTGGCCAAACGTTTGGAATAATGTACAGATTTTGCTCTTATGGATAGAAATTGGTACTTTTATTCACCAAAGTGGCATTCAACTGATCACAATGTATAGTCAGGACATTAATAACATGAAAAAGTACTCTTATAATTTGACATTTGTTTTCCAGAACTTCTTAAACTACTTCAGATTTGTCATCAAAAAATCCTCCAAGTGCAGCAATGACAGCTTTGCAGATCCTTGGAATTCTAAATGTCAGTTTTGTGTAGATACTGAGGTGACATTTCACCCCAACCATCCTGTAGCACTTGCATAGGTGTGTCTTGTCGGGCACTTCTCACACACCTTACAGTCTAGCTGATACACAAATGCTCAATGGTGTTAAGATCCATAACACTCTTTTGTCTGTGTCTATGCGTCTTTGCCCACTCTAACCTTTTCTTTTTGTATTTTTGTTTCAAAAGTGTCTTTTTTTCTTCCTTTGTCTTAGAAGACTGTTGTGTACACATTTGTATGAAATATTCAGGTTTTTTTGGCAATTTCAAGCATGACTTTGTTCCTCAAAACAATGATTGACTGATGAGTTTCTAGAGAAAGCTGTTTCTTTTTTGCCATTTTTGACCGAATATTGACCATAAAACATTCCAGTCTATTGCATACTGTGACAATTCAAAAACAAAAACAACGACAATGTTAAACTTCATTTAATGAACCAAATAGCATTAAACTGTCATTGATATAATGGGAAGTGATTTTCTAGTACCAAATTAGCAATTTAGCATGATTAATCAAGGATATGGTTGTAGCGTGTTTAGGGGTTTCAATGAAAGTTCGCTAACTGGTTAGTTTGGTGGTGTTATGTTATGCTATTAGCTTAGCTGTACTGTGTTTACAATATGGCGTCGGCAGGTTGCGCACGCGCGGTAGATTTCCCTGGAAGAGTCTCTTCAGGACTTCCCGTGAACTTTCGTCACCATAGCAACCAACACCAGTGATTTGTGATCTGGGTCAACACTAAGGAAAACAGTTTCATCAATGCATATGAAAGTCAACGCGTTCCACAATGCACAAATAAACAGTAATAAGTTAAAGTGCCCAGATTTTCACACCAATATATGTAGCGAATTTGGTATGATACCAATGTTTGTAAGGGAAACAGTATGTGTGAGCTAGGAATTAAATTAAATGGTCTTATTTCTACATTACTATGTGAGGAAATTTATAATGAATCAGTCACGTTTGACAACCGTTATAATTTAGATAAATGACAAATAACTAGATTATTTGTCTGTATAAATTCTCCACCAATAAAATCATAATACAACATCTCGTTGCATCAGCTCACAATTTCTACTGTAGGGAATTAGCTTTAATAAGAGAATTATGATTAATTCTCTTATTAGAGTAATATTATTCTCATGGCTTATTGACGGTGATATTACACATATAGGTATAGCTTTGAAACGAAATCTTTTAGAAACAGGGATGAGATTATTTATCAAAATATACCAGAGTCAAAAATATATTTAAAAGGGAAACATGAATAATTAATCATGACTCGTTATAATGAAATTTTTTATCAGTTAATAGAATCAACTTGATGTAGCTGAATTAATATTACAATCAATTTATCTGTTCATCCAGCGAACACTCAGTATTGATCCTCTATCAATTCTAAGAAAGGATATTTTTCGTGGCCACACAAAAATAACAAAAAAACACTTTACAAGACCTATACACAATGTCCTGGGGATATACATGTGAACTTATAGACAGTTTGTCTATAATTTAGTGAAGAAAGGTCTGTTGTTCTTGGCTTTTTGTCCATTTCTTATGGGGGAAAGGAGTGAATCACGCTTTCTGCATTCCTTTGCTGATAACGATCATTGGGGGATCAGACATAAATGGAGCCTGCGTGGGCCTCTGCTTGCTAAAGTCTTGAGACATCTGTTGGCTTATTCGTTAAATAATGAAAAAATGTGTGTCTGATTGGTCCAGATGCTAAAAGGTTTTTGTGTGATGGCTGCTGGATATGGGGCCTGTCTAGATTTGATAAAAAAAATTTTTTCAAATAGTGATGGTGCTGTTTTTTACATCAGTAATGTAAACTATACTTTGTGATCAGTTGAATGCCACTTTGGTGAATTAAAGCACAAAATCCCTTTCAAAACAGCTAAATCTGTACATTATTCCAAACTTTTGGATGCCAGTATATCTATTATGATTATACATAATGATTAAACACACTCTGTATAATATATACAGAGCGTGTTTAATAATTATGAATTGGGTAGATAGCTACCTCTAGTTGTTAGTGTAAATAAGTGCAATAATACAGACCTATGGTGTTGCATGTTTGCTGTTTGATAAAATTATATTTCACATTCTCTTGCACATTAGTGCTGAATATAAATATAGTGAACTTTGAATGTGCAACACACATTCTGTACCTAATTTTTTACATTACCAGTCTGGATTGCTTGACTTAGCATGTCATCTCACTTTTTAATATTTTTTAACAAAATTCTGAATAGTTTAACCTCATATGTATTACAGTTGTAGACTACTGATGATTTGTCAGTGTCTTATTTATTATGTTTATTTTCAAGCAGACCACGTTTCCTTCATGATTAAATAAATATGGGCTCCATCTATATGGTTTACAGAAGTGTTCTGTAATCTGTGCATTTGCATAGTACCCCTTGATAAAATCAGACAGCAGTATTCAGTTATAGTTTATTTTGTCTTGCATGTAATGCATGCATGAAAGATCAAAATAGAAAAGTAATCATTACGTGTCACTTAACCTTTAATGTCAGTCTTTTGTTCCTCATATTTTAAGTATTAACAATTACACACACACAAAAATAATAATACAGAGGCCTAATTATTTTTTGTCATTTCCTGTAGCTATTATTAATCAAGTATTATTATATTAATTTACTTTGTAAGACACTCAATTTGTACATATACCCCAAAAATGTAATAATTCACAGTAATGTATGAGCATATTGACCTATTTCATGTGACATCATGGTATGACCATGCTGGGTATCTGGGGATCGTGTTATCTGGTTATGTAAGCGTGCACGTGAATAATTTTACTTGCCTTTTCAGGCGATTCATTCAATGTGAAATGCCAAGGATCAAAAATAAGATGTTTTGCTATAGGCTATATACTGATATACATGATATGTATATACACTGTCTGATGAAAAACACAAATCTCCACTCTTGGCAATTTTGACTTTTTACCATAGACAGAACGCACCGAATGACCTCTACCTACTGTTTGAAATGTGCATCGAAATGACCAATAATTGTTTATGAGAAAAAGAGTTTTTCCATGCTCTTGAAAAATAGTTTTTTAGGAGATATGTGTTTTTCATCAGACTGTGACGATATATACATTTAAAATTACTTTTGCGCTGTTTCCACTTGAATAATTAAAACCTGAATTTCACAACCTGAATTTTGTTTAAGGTGAATTCACATAAAATGTTTTCAAATATTTCAAATTAATAGCAAAATAGTTTGATAACATCAAATCTTTTTTCAAGATCATGAATTCTGAGGCTTTTTCAAATTCAAGATCTGGTGATATAAAAATGACACCATACTCAGATCAGCTGCTGTTTTATGACTTTTATTGCATCTGAACCGGAAAACTTATTATGAGATTGCAGCTTTGCACGGTTGAGTGTTTGTCGTTGCTTGAGCTTATTGCTCTTTTTTCTCCCCATTGATGCTTCAAACCTTCAAAACCACTTTTTATTTGGTTTTGTTCAGAATTGTTACTTATGAGGGAGTTTTTTTTTTCTCCTTGTATTTCTTTGTTAGCATCTAAATCTAGGCTGCTGGGCTGTTTAAACTATGTTCTCCCCGAGCTGTAGCTGCCTTAACCTACCTGCCTGACTCATGCAACAGCCTGCGTGCAAATTGCCACAAACAATTTGAAACTTTGACAACGATAAATCAGCTTCTGAACTAAAAGAATGCATACTAGAATACATCTACAATCTGGGAAAAAAATATTGACATTGAAAGTATCCCACTTTCCATTAGTGTGAGTTTCTATATTTACAAAATGAAAACATTTCCTGTGGAACTCCACATTGCTTTCACATCCAATTGCTTTTGTAAAACAATCAATCAGTGGCAAACAGGATGAAATAGAGGGAAGAAATAAAAAACAAGTATGTAGAGTACTTCACAGAAGCCAGAAAGCTGAAGCTAAAGGTATAATTAACCCAAAAAAATTCTGTAATTATCTGTCTATCTATCTATCTATCTATCTATCTATCTATCTATCTATCTATCTATCTATCTATCTATCTATCTATCTATCTATCTATCTATCTATCTATCTATCTATCTATCTATCTATCTATCTATCTATCTAATATCATCACTAATAACATCATCATCATCATCATCACCATCATCACTGATAACATCATCAACATTCTTGTATTTTTTCTTTATGCTGTGTGGGTTGGTCAGAAGATATTATTATAAGGTTTCCTGTGAAATGGGTGAGGCAGCTGGTCTCTCTCTTGTCATACCGTTTCATTCAGCTACACGTTTTCTTCTTCATGCTCTCTTATTAACCTTTTATAATTTTTCAGTTGAAGACTTTATTTTGTTAATGTTGTGGTGAAATGGTGCCTCAATACATTCTAAAGTTCAGAGGCTACACGGCTTTCTCCTTTTCATAAAGATTTCTCTTGAATGATGGCCCACACCATGCCATAAAATCACCTAGTAACAGCTAGCCTGCTAGTACAGCAATTAATTTGTGGTTAAAGGAAGCTTCAAAAGTCATAGGATATCTTTATCAAAGACAGGTGGATCCTGTGGAGTGACACTGCCTCTTAAACAGACATTTTTATTGAAAGCACCTTTAGCTTAGTTTTATGCTTTTACCTCATTTTGTCTGGATTTCACTATATACCATTCTTATCATTCAACCTGTGTGTGGGGTTTGCACATTTAAGGAGACATATAAACAAATAAACAATATTTGAATGATTAACTTAAACAAAAGACAAACACAAACACATGATTGACATACCTGTAAACAATCTTTCTCTCGTCGCACCACCGTCTGCAATCGGCCTTTATCCCTCTCGGAGGCTTAATTAGCCTGATAAGGGACCGGGTGTGTATTATCACGACCCGGCCCTGCCCTACGCCCTGTCACATTCCTCCCTCATACTCTCAGGCAGGGGAGCCTGTGCCACGACGTACAACCCCCCCCCCCCCTTTCCCTGGGGGAGGGCGGCACGCCCCGTCTGCCAGCAGGTCATCCCCGTCTACCTGGATGAGAGAGGGGACAAGGGGAGGGAAACAGAAATATAAAAAATGGGGGGTACTACACTGTTACTGGAAGACACTGTGGAATTTAAACTAGAGGGAAAAGGCCAACGCGGATTGACAGTGAGAGAGAGAGGAGAGAGAGATGAAAACTTTCTCGCCAGTTCTCCGATACGCCGTAGCTCGTTCCTCGGCCACTCCTCCACCCTCTAATGGACGACAGCCACGCCTCTCCGGGTGGATCGTAGGCAGTCCTCCAGCCCCTGGTGGACTGAACGCCCCGCCGAGTTCTCGGGGAATAGAAGGGGTCTCCTACGCCCCTGGCAGTGGTTCTCCCGCTCCAGGCAGTCGGCAGCGAGCCCCCACTCGCGGTCGGCGGTCTCAGACCCCGCTGCGTTTCAACGGCCGGTAGGGGACTCCTCCGTCCCTGGCAGCAGCCCTGACCGCTCCAGGTGGTCGGTTAGGAGCCACTTCTCCCCTCGCCGTTGGCGGCCGTTCCTCCGCTTCCAGAGGCTTAATTAGCCTGATAAGGGACCGGGTGTGTATAATCACGACCCGGCTCCGCCCTCCGCCCTGTCACAATGGAAAATAACTATAAGGATCACCTGCTTTTATATTTAAGGGATAACATGCAGTGAGCTGGTCATTATTGCAAAATAAACCCATTCATCAGGCTTCATTCTTGTATCATAAAGGTTTTCAAGCACAATGGTCAAATACACCTTATAGCACTCATTAAACAAAAAATATTTTGGTAACACTTAACAATAAGTTTGCATTTGTTAACATTAGTTAACTACATTAGTAAACATTAAAAATTAAGGCTACTTTTTCAGCATTTATTAATCTTTGTTAAACTTAATTTCAAGCTATACTAATACATTTGTAAAATTAGAAGTTGTATTTGTTAGCATTAGTTAATGCAGAATGAAATAACGTGAAGTAAAAAATATTAAATTTATTAATAACAATTAAATTAATAAATACTTAAAAAAAGACGTAGCCTATGCATACTATTGTTGATAGGGTTGATAGTGTTGTTCACTGTACTGCTAATAGTGAACCTACTGTAGGTTTTGTAAGAGTCATTTTTCCCTTTTGACGATATTAGAAGCACTAACTGTCTGAGCTAATTTCACTGACTACAGTTTTCTTGTATTGATTTTGTATAGTGAAACAGAAACTATGACAAATGCTAATTCATTTTCAGCTAACTACTGACATTAATAAAAGTACAGTGGCATTAACAGTGGACGCCTTGATGTAAAATTTTGCCAATTATGTTTTTAACAAAGGCCAAATCAATTAAATTCTGTGAAATTACCTGAAAGCAGTAATTGCTAAGCTCTGTTTATGTGCTGCATTCTAACAAATGATCTGCATTAATGAGAGGACTAATTAAAATGTTTTAAACTTTGTACACCACGTCCTGTGGGGTGACACATGTCAGACATGCAGGCTATTGTTGTTTGAAGCTGATGCTGTGGTTATTTCCTTTTGTTTTCATGAGTGAATATGTGTGTTGAATGCATCTCTCAGGTCCGGCAGCACTTGGGGAGTCAGATGTATTCAGTGGAAGCTGGTGCTTTTCAAGTGTACAGAAGCCCAACCATAATACTGCAAAATGTGTACTTAAATGTTTGTTTTTTGGGTGTCTAAAATGTTGCTAATTAAAGCTTCTTTTCAAAATATATTAAACAGTGAAATGACCATGCTGGAGAAAGAAAACAAATCCTAGCCTAAACAGGTTTGCTGGTCTTCCAGCCTGGCCAAGTTTGTGCTCAGCTAGTCTTCTAAGACGGCACACCCACGGACCACCGTCCATTTTTAACTGTCTAATGCACATACCACACAAAACTGGAAAAGGCTTTCTCAATCAACTCACCAAGAATCTGATTGGCTGGTTCGATGGATTTTCTGTGAGTAGACGAACACAAAGTTTTTCAGTCTGTCTGGAAGCCGAGTTGTGTTCACAAGGTTCTGTGTTGATCGAATGAGCACTTTTGAAGGCGACATGGTCACAGAATTTGCCCAAGTTCGCCAGGTTAGTGACATCAAATCTTTTAAATATATTCAAAGTTTGTTTGAGGTACATAGCAGAAAGTGAAGTGGATATCCACTAGCAGAGCTGCATCCAAATTGGCATGCAAATTTGGATGTTCATTTGTATGTTGTGGTATTGACAGGAGCATTCCCAGGACTTGGCTTGTTTTTGGGTGAGATATGGAGGGTGTTTGGATGGAATCTGCCAGTCTTCCGACTTCACTTAGCATGATACAGCAGGGGCAAGACAAATCTATCAAATGAATTCCCTCTGTCCGTTTTCCCTTTACATCACATACATTACTGCCAATGCAACAAATTAGTTACGATGGAGCTTTGTATCTGTGGCCCGGCATTAGCACAACCCATCTGATGGCTGCCGAGCTACTGAAACTGTAGGAACTCAGTGGGAATTTAGAGATGCTGACTGCCTCACCCATTAAAATCTCCTGGATAACTGCACCTGTGAAGACCTCCTGCTGCGCCTTCTGCCAGACACACTTCATATCTCCCCTCTGTTGCCATCCTTGTCTCCGTTGTGCCTATATATTGTTTCCTCTTCTCTTGTTTTTTCTTTGTTGCAATACCTTATATCTTAATTTCTTGCTGAATCTTGTATATCCTTGATTTTTTTTAAACGTGTATGTTGTTATAAATTCTCTCTTTCTTTTCACCCTTTCATCTAATTCTGTCTCCACTATCAGCATGGTGATCACCCAGATCTTGATGTTAGATCCATGTTTGGATCAGAGTTTTGTCTGATATTCAAAATCAGTCAGCACTGCTGTCAGGTTAACACTATTTATGTTTTAATTTTTTAAGCAGCATGTTATGGTGACTCACAGATAAGTGCCATTTCTTTTCAGACATTTTTGCTCTGTTTACCTTCCCTTACGGCCCGACCGGAAGTGTGTTGCGTCAGCTGCGCTGGGTTTGCGCATTGAAACCTGGAAGTAATTGTTGGCGCAGCCATTTCCAAATATGACAACTGGTAAATTTTATTAACTCATACGGAGGCAAAAAACATGCTTACTGCTCTGTATTCTGTTGAACCAGAACCTTTTTATTTGTATTTCCATTTATGGAAGACAGGTCACATACACATGACGTGACCATTATGCAGGCACACCTATTACAAATCTTACCACCCCCACTTGCTCTCATACTGTACAATAGTGTATACCATTATAACAACATAACACATGAATACAGTTTTGCATTTCTCTTGTGTTGGATTTACATACCAAACATGAAACTCTGGAATTTTTCTAATTTAAACTTTGTCACTGGTTAATCATGACATCAGCCACCATTTCTTCAGTGGGAAAATACTCAATTGTCACTTTGCCATCATTAAGTGCTGATTGAATGAAATAATATCTTATATCAACAGGTTTACATCTTTGACAACACACTGGGTTCTTTGATAGACCAATGGCACCTTGGTTATCCTCAAAGATTTGTACTGGCACATATATACAGCCATTTTCCATGTCGTTCAACAACTGTACTAGATACTTGCTTTCCTGTGTGGTTGCAGCCAGTACCATATACTCTGCTTCACATATAGACAAAGCAACTGTGGACTGTTTCTTTGACTTCCAGGAAATTAGAGCACCATTTTGAGACTAAAACAGTATCCTGTCATACTCCGCCTGTCGTTTAGATCTGATGCCCAATAAGCATCACTATATGCTACAAGTTTAAGTTTTCCATCACTTTTCCTGTAACATAGTTACAGTACCATATACTCTGCTTCACATATAGACAAAGCAACTGTGGACTGTTTCTTTGACTTCCAGAAAATTAGAGCACCATTTTGAGACTAAAACAGTGTCCTGTCATACTCCGCCTGTCGTATAGATCTGATGCCCAATAAGCATCACTATATGCTACAAGTTTAAGTTTTCAATCACTTTTCCTGTAACATAGTTCATGATCTATTGTAGGTTTTAAGTACTTCATCACATGTTTAACTGTAGCCCAGTGTTGTTCATTTGGTTCAGACAAGTATTGAGATTGTTTGCTGACAACACAACTTGGATCAGGTTTAGTACGTGTCATCAGATTACCTACAGCCACACGGTACCTTTTAGGAGCAACAGGATCACCATCACTGTTGTAATCTAGCTTTTGCTCAAATGGTGTTGACCTGGGTTTACAGTTTGACATATTGAATCTCTCTAGATATTGAATCTACCTTTGAAATGTACCTTTTCTGATTCATTTTTACTTTCATTTTGAATCTTGCCATCAGCATCTTTTTTCATATAATTCAGCAGATAATTGTTACAGGCAGCAATGATCAGATCATCAACACAGATTATTACAATCACTCTTTCTTTTTCAGTTTATTTACTGTACACACAGTGATCAGCTGAATTCTTAACAAAATCATTCTCAATGAGGTAGTCATGTGACATCTTGTTTCAGTTTCTACCTGACTGTTTTAAACCATACAGTGACTTGTTCATTTTACAGACTAGTTTTTCCACCTATGTCTGACTTCACTTCAAATCCATCTGGCTGTTCCATGTAAATATCAGAGTCAATTGGAGCATGTAAATAGGCAGTTTTTACATCCATCTGGTGGAGATCAAGATCATATTGTGCCGCCATTTGCATCAAGGCTCGTTCTGAAGTGATATTTGCTGTTGGGAAGAAAGTCTCTTGTAATCTACATCCATCACTTGGCTATAGCCTTTTGCTACATATCTGGCCTTGTATGTCTCAGTCTCATCTGCATTATTTTTGACAGCATAGACCCATCTACCCCCCCCACCACATACCCTCTGGTAGCATAGTTAGGGTAAATATGTAATTTTCCTTAAGGGAGTCCATTTCCTCTGTGACTCACTTGAACTCACAGCTTCCTTGAATGTTTGTGGTACGTCACACACTCTGTAACAGTAGTCAACACTGGTTAGGATCCAGTCATCGCATTCAACATCAGAAACATAATCAGTAAAATACTGGCGAGCTCTCCTATTTCTCTTAGGTTAACGTGTACTATGATCACCTCCCTCTGTCTGGGCACTACCCTGATTCCTAGTCTCAGTTTGAGGTTTATGAGCCTTTTCTTGGGTCCGATCAGTCACATTCTCTTTTGACTGGGAGGACACATATTTTTCCCCATGAAAAACATCATCTGACATTGAAATGTCAGTCTGTGTCTGGTGTTCGGTAACACACTTTGTGACAAATCTCACAAGCCTGTGCTTGAGAACTTTCCCTGTGTCTGGATAATATACAAGGTATGCAGGGCTGTTTTTATCATACCCTACAAAGATTCCTTTTACACATTGTGCATCAAATTTATTTTTGTCATGTTTGTATGCATAACATACTGAACCAAATACCCTCGTTTTAGAAAGATCAGATTTTCTCCCTGTCAGTATGGGGTTTGCCGTATTCTACCATAGTAGCACCTGTTGCAAATTACTGCAGCAGTCATTGTGCTGAGTGCTGACGTCTCATGCCTAATACAATTCTTGCTTAGTAATGACTGAATCTCTTTTGCCATAAATTCTGTGCCGTTATCTGATCTAACACACAGGCTTTATGCCCCTTTTGTCCACAGTTATAGCACGTAATGTCCGAGTCTTTGAGTCGTTCTTTCCTCCTCCATTCTGGGGCTGAGGCACTCGTTCTCATCACGTTATAATCACTTGCGCTGGTGTGAAAAGATTCCGTACTTTCAAAACTCCTCAACTTGCGACGTTAACTCTGTGTACAGGCTAATTATTTTCGGAAATAAAATTTTCCTTTACCAGCATAATAGCCCCTCAAAATCTGTAGAGCTTTCCTACCATTGTCTGCTGCATCTCTCATTACAAGAGATAAACCTTTGTCATCCAGATATTGAATCTGCTCAGCATATGCTTCCTCGTTTTTATCGGCAGCATCTTCCTCACCATCATGTGTGGGGGTCTCTGATAAAATCGTGTCCTTCAGCCCTAGCAAACGCAGGTGGCCTAAAAATGTTGTCTCCCAAAGTTCGTAGCTCTTTTCATCTCCGTCGAAACACAATCTGTTCCATCGGTTACCTGCTGCTCTCTGTTGGCGCTGCCATTTCTGAATATGATAACCGGTAAATTGTATTAACTCGGTTACCTGCTGCTCTCTGTTGGCGCTGCCATTTCTGAATATGATAACCGGTAAATTGTATTAACTCATACGGAGGCAAAAAAACATGCTTACTACTTGGTATTCTGTTGAACTGGAATCGGATCCTTTTTATTTGTAATTATATTTATGGAAGACAGGTTACATACACATGACGTGAGCAGTATGAAGGCACACCTATTACAAATGTTAACAGTAATCATGGTAGCACAATCATTGTTGAGAGAAGTTTATTGAATAACCTTAGCTGCATCTTTGTGAAATATCTGTCTGACTTTGTCTAACCAAAATAAATAAATAAATAAATCAACAAGTATTATTATAAAGAGGAAGTGGAATGGAAATGTATGGTTTCTTTACAACATTTTATGGCTTTGAAGACATTAAATGGATAGCCTTAAACAGGCCACCTACTGAGGCTATCATTCTACATCATGCTTTGTGCTGTTTTGTGGTGTAATGGGAGGTTTAGTCCCATGTCTCCTTTTGGCTTCCATAGAAAAATAAAGACAATTTGAGGATAAGTAAATAATGATAATTTTCATTTTTAGGTTAACTGTCTCTTTAAGAAACTCACTGATTTAATGCACATTGTTTCAAATCAGCTTATACGCTGATTGAACCCCAAATAGGGTAATGTAAATAAACATTTTTAGACTTTGGTTTGAGTCATCCTTGCAATTTACATCCTTTAGTTTTATGTTTGTTTGTTTGATTAATCCTTGTGGATTCTGGTGTTGAATCAAAGTGTAGTTTATGTGTAAAAGAGTGATATAAAGAGAACCTGGGTTTCATAACTAAGGGAAGCAAAGTGACCATGTCACTGCAGCCATTGGGCAACTGTGCAGTTTGGTCATTTGATAGCTATATTGAAGATCTTATGTAAAATATAGGCCTACCATAAGATTTCATATTGAATCAAGCTTAGTTAAAAGAGTTCTCAAAAAGGTTACAGTGGATATATTGATCTCTTGGTGGCAGAAGAGGGTATTCAGGGATCAAATGATCTTGCTCCAGAAAGATTCTACTGGCTGTAAACATTCTACCTCGAAATGACCAAGGACATGATACAAAGCTTTGGATCTTTATTCCAAAGGTTTCAACAGCTGCCAGGAATATCAAACATGCATACCACTCCATCATCCACAATCACATGCACCTCTGGATTCCACCTTTCTAGGCATTGAATTAAACGCACTTTTATATGTTGCAAACATTACTAGAAGAGATGAAAAGTGAATGGAAAGACCACTTACCTCACAGTGTGAATTTACAAATAGGGACTGGGCATGAAGTGATTGGTTGCCCTCCATTTTGCCTCTTAAATGGGAAAGCTTTATGATTACCAATCTGCTGCTCAACCTCCAAGTTTAGTCTTTGTACAAAAGTAGGCAGCCAGAGCACAATAAATAACCTTGCCAAATTACTGCAGCGAACAGCCAGAAATCTGCAACCAAAGGCCAAAAATACTATAACAGAGCAATACAAGGTCAAACTACATGCCTGTTTGGAAAATAAAAGTACACTTTGCACACTGTGGGGGAAAGAATTGGAGATGTGCCAGTGCAATATGCACAAATAGAATGGATATTTTCATGTGCTCCACAATAATATCCTGCTTGCCGTCAGCAGTCGCAAATGGCTCCCGAATTTCCTTGTGGAGCAACTAACTAAGATAGGCAAACAGAGGGCATTTAGACAGTACTATGAGGTAAATTCAAAACCAGATTTATTCGCTTGCATTTCAAACAGGCTACCTGTTGGTCTCACCCAGCCTGTTGTGTTATACTCAGACCCAGAAAAAAAGCCACATGAGGCATTGATGCACTCACTGGTTAAAGGGATAGTTCACCCAAAAAGGAAAATTCTCTCATCATCTACTCACCCTCATGACATCTAAGATGTGTATGACTTTCTTTCTTCTGCTGAACACAAACAAAGATTTATTGTTTATTTACACAAACAATATCTCAGTTCTGTAGGTCCATACAATGCAACTAATTGATGATCAGGCCTTCGAAGCACCAAAAAGCAGATTCAGGAGTTTGCCTGCCCATGAAATCTTGAAGTGGTAAAGCGTAAACGTATGTGGCTTGCTGTCCACAAAGGAGGTGCTCGAGGAAGAGGCTCAGCTCGAGCACTAAATTGACCCCTAAAGGACTACTTAATATATGGAGGAATTTATAGGGCAAAAATTTGTGATGGGGAGGTGGAGGGATGTCAGAAAGACTGTCACTAGAGTAAGGTAAGTGGCGGCTTATACTGTGCAGCCTGCAGTTTGATTGGCTGATTAGATGAGCAAGCTCCTCCCGAACTTCAGTTTAAGAACTCAATTTCTGGAGTTCACCTGCCCAGATAATCTTTGTGTAGTAAAGGGTAAACGTATGTGGCTTGCTGTCCACAAAGGAGGTGCATGAGGAAGAGGCTCCACTCGAGCACTAAACTGACCCCCCATAAATATGCTTACAAGAAAGGACAGAAAGCTCATGGAAAGATCATACGTGCTTTTAGATAAATATTTATAGAATATTATCTCCTTAGACATGTATGTGAACATGACAAATAATGCTGTAGTAGGAAAGTTTTAGCCAGGGTTGGGGACTAACTGAACACATGTAACAGGAATACGTATTTAAAATACAAAACATTTTTGTATTCCACTACAGTTACAATATAAATAATTGGTAATTAGAATGTTGTTACATTAAAAAGAAAATTGATTACTGAAGATATTACTTCACATTTTATTGTCATTTGTTTAATTTAATATTTAGTCCATTCAGATGGAAAACATACATTATGTGATCATCATGAATGTGTGATGTGCAACATTCATAGGAGCAGACGAAGAAGTAAGTTTGAAGTAAGTTTGGAGCAGAAGAAATAGAAATAAACCTTGTGTAAATTGTCAGCTTTACGCTACGCTAATATGCTATTTCTAGCCATTTTACATGCATATGTTACCTAGCACGATCATATTTTTATCAAGAAAATTCACATTAGATCATCATTTCTTTTTTTTCTAGTAAGACCTTTGATATTAGGGTAAAAAAAAACATATTATTGATAATAATTTTTGTTTTGTTTATTTATAAAAATATCGAAAAATCCTTAAAACAAGATAAATTTGATGTCACTTGTTTTAGAAACAACACTGCATAAGATATTTAGGTTTTTCAGAGAATGTATTTTTAACATGTGTATTTTAAAATCTACCAGTGCTGAAGAAGTAATCCAAAGTATTTAGAATACGTTACTGGCTTTGAGTAATCTAACGGAATACGTTACAAATGACATTTTACAGCATGTATTCTGTAATCTGTACTGGAATACATATAAAAAGTAACCCTCCCAACCCTGGTTTTGGCACAATGTTTAACCTCCCCAAAATGTGTGAAATAAATGCCAAATCAAAGGCTAATGGAAGAGCTAAATCTTGGTAAACTGCACCGAAGCAGCCAGCTTGCGGAGGCAGCATCACACAAGGCACTGCTCTGGGTGGAAGATTTTGACAAAGGACTTTTTTGCAGATAAAAGTGGGCTTTAACATGGAAATATTGCTCAGAAGCAACCAGTCTGTGGAGTAAGTAAGGGTCCCCTCTGGGTGGAAGAGACAGGAAAATATGGGTTCTATACATGAACAGGAGGGGATGGAAACCGTATCTGTAATGCTCATTGCAGCTGGCGTAAAGCGAAGTCTAAGGGCTTCTGCAGAATCATTGTAAAATACTGCTGCAACAGTAGAGTAGTAGAGTAAAATGGGCCTCCGGCAGGAGCAGAGTTAAGGCACTGCTATGGCAGTGAAGTTGAGTATTTGAGCATAGTAAAGAAGCTCCTGTGGGAGCACTGCTGTGTTTCCATTGTTGTAGATGCGCTTCAATAAAGATGTTGAACTTAGAAATTTCAAAGGAAATCCTCACTGATCAAGGCACAACATTCATGTCACATACACTTCGTAAACTATATGAATTATTAGGCATTTAGTCGATTTGCACCAGTGTTTATCACCTGCAAACCGACGGGTTGGTTGAACGATTTAATAAGACCTTAAAAAACATGATTTGTATGTTCAAACACGATGATGCTAAAAACTGGGATAAGTGGCTTGAACCCCTGATGCAGGACGAGAGAGCCTCTACCGGGTTTTCCCCATTTGAGATACTGTATGGGCGCCGGCTGCGCGGCATGCTTGGCGTTATTCAGGAAGCTTGGGAGGAAGGACCTTTGAATTGTAAAAATCGAATTCAATACGTTCTTGACATTGGAGCCAAACTCCAAACTTTGGGGCAGGTAACACAGAAGAATTTGCTCCAAGCTCAGGAACGTCAACGCCGACTGTACAACAGGAGCACTCAACTATGGGAATTGTCACAGGGCGATAAAGGGCTTGTATTGCTG
Organism: Xyrauchen texanus; assembly: GCF_025860055.1. Classification (NCBI taxonomy): domain Eukaryota; kingdom Metazoa; phylum Chordata; class Actinopteri; order Cypriniformes; family Catostomidae; genus Xyrauchen; species Xyrauchen texanus. Next base: position 28,269,240 of record NC_068296.1, on the reverse strand, counting down.
CCCACCTCGAGCTCCAAATTACTTGTCAAGTGGCAAGGACCCTTTGAGGTCACACGACGAGTCTGAGATCTCGATTATATAGGTTAAGCAAATGGACAGGATAGGGACATGTCAAACCTACCAACTTAACCTCCTCAAAACATGGAGGGAGGCGGAACCTGTAGCCTTGGTTACGGTAGTTCCAGAGAGGGCGGAGCTCGGGCCAGCGGTATCTCCCAAATCAAGTTCATTCACCCCGGTCCCTTGCGGAGACCATCTCTCGCCATCGCAACTTACATATGTTGATAGGTTGCAAGCGGAATCACTAGGGCTGTCAATCGATTCAAAATTTTTATCAAATGAATTACACAATGTCCCGATTAATTAATCACGATTAATCGCATTTGAAATAATTAAAAAATTATTATATATTGTATATATACATGTATATACACTCACCTAATGGATTATTAGGAACACCTGTTCAATTTCTCATTAATGCAATTATCTAATCAACCAATCACATGGCAGTTGCTTCAATGCATTTAGGGGTGTGGTCCTGGTCAAGACAATCTCCTGAACTCCAAACTGAATGTCAGAATGGGAAAGAAAGGTGATTTAAACAATTTTGGCATGGTTGTTGGTGCCAGACGGGCCGGTCTGAGTATTTCACAATCTGCTCAGTTACTGGGATTTTCACGCACAATCATTTCTAGGGTTTACAAAGAATGGTGTGAAAAGGGAAAAACATCCAGTATGCGACAGTCCTGTGGACGAAAATGCCTTGTTGATGCTAGAGGTCAGAGGAGAATGGGCCGACTGATTCAAGCTGATAGAAAAGCAACTTTGCCTGAAATAACCACTCGTTACAACCGAGGTATGCAGCAAAGCATTTGTGAAGCCACAACACGCACAACCTTGAGGCGGATGGGCTACAACAGCAGAAGACCCCACCGGGTACCACTCATCTCCACTACAAATAGGAAAAAGAGGCTACAATTTGCAAGAGCTCACCAAAATTGGACAGTTGAAGACTGGAAAAATGTTGCCTGGTCTGATGAGTCTCGATTTCTGTTGAGACATTCAGATGGTAGAGTCAGAATTTGGCGTAAACAGAATGAGAACATGGATCCATCATGCCTTGTTACCACTGTGCAGGCTGCTGGTGGTGGTGTAATGGTGTGGGGGATGTTTTCTTGGCACACTTTAGGCCCCTTAGTGCCAATTGGGCATCGTTTAAATGCCACGGCCTACCTGAGCATTGTTTCTGACCATGTCCATCCCTTTATGGCCACCATGTACCCATCCTCTGATGGCTACTTCCAGCAGGATAATGCACCATGTCACAAAGCTCGAATCATTTCAAATTGGTTTCTTGAACATGACAATGAGTTCACTGTACTAAAACGGCCCCCACAGTCACCAGATCTCAACCCAATAGAGCATCTTTGGGATGTGGTGGAACGGGAGCTTCGTGCCCTGGATGTGCATCCCACAAATCTCCATCAACTGCAAGTTGCTATCCTATCAATATGGGCCAACATTTCTAAAGAATGCTTTCAGCACCTTGTTGAATCAATGTCACATAGAATTAAGGCAGTTCTGAAGGCGAAAGGGGGTCAAACACAGTATTAGTATGGTATTCCTAATAATCCTTAAGGTGAGTGTATATTAGGGCTGTCGATTTAACGCGTTAATAACGTGCGATTAATTTTACAAAAAATGAAAGCATTTAATCGCAATGCTTTCCTGAGAAATTCCTGAGAAATGCAAGCTTGTAGTACCACCTGTTTACTCCAGAGGGCAGTAAGTGAAATTTCAGCGGTGTGAGCAACACACAGTTTATTACAGTGAACAAAACATTAACAACCCTTCAGCGGACACACAACACAAACGTGCGTTACGTTCTTGCGTTCAAAACACTTGAAGGAGCGCAAATGTAAACCAAGGGATCTCAAGATGTGTTTAAAGATTGAGTATTAAACTATATTAAACTTGACAAAGTGACCTAAACATTTGACTTTTATGATGCAACACACCCGAGACGCGACACAAGCATGTCTGACGCAGGTCGTATGGTGTTTACCACACAAATATTTAATTACCAACAAGGTTAAGGATGTGTCCTTTAAACTATTACAACGTTTTTACCCAGTCAGTCTTTATTTATGAAACATGCTCCCTGAAATAGATCCACTTTGCTCCTTCTGTAAAGCTATAGATTAATCTGCCCCTCACCTTTTTTGGGAATGTGTCCACGCTGTAGTATTTTGGAGAAAATTTTGTTTGTTTGTACGTACCTCTATTTTTATTAGTTTTTCTTTGCTTTATACAGATGTTTTATTTGGTTTTCACAGTTTTGATAACTTAAGTTAATATTTTCTGATTAATCTGATTATTTTTCTTGCCAATTTTTTTTTCATACATAAGTGTAAATTTATGTCTATAAAGCCCCTATTTGCACTTTTTTGTAAAGACTTAAAATATTATTTAAATACTCTTTGTATCTCCAACAACTCCAAAGCATTGAAAACCATTGCACTACAGGATGAATATAATGTCTTGGCATTATTGTAAAATATATCTGTAGTATTGTATACTAGGTATACCCCTGGCCCTCATAATAAATCTCCAACTCCAAGAATGTAATGCATTTTAATGATCTGAATATTTTTTTATTTTATATATATATATAATATTTTAATATTTAAAGATAACTGTATAATTATTTCATCATTATATATTGAATTATTGTTATATGAGGGGCTTTCTCAGCAAATATTTGTATATACGATTAATCGCGATTCATTAATCGGGGCACCATGTAATTAATTCGATTACATTTTTTAATCGCTTGACAGCCAAACGACGTTTACTGTTGTGTGTGTAAAATGATACTGTTAATTAAAGAACAAACTTTGAACCTGCTTTGTTGTCTCCTGACTCCTCCATTGCCAGAACAAAGAGATTTTCTACAATATAAATATATATATATATATATATATGAACCAAAACATTATGACCACCTGCCTAATATGCTGTTGGTCCTACGTGTACCTCCAAAACAGCGATGACCAACTGAGGCATGGACTCTGCAAGATCTGGCACCAAGACATTAGCAGCAGATCTTTCAAGTCCTGTAAGTTGTGAGGTGGAGCTGCCATGGATTGGACTTGTTGACCCAGCACATCCCACAGATGCTCAATCTTTTCGAAATCTGGGGAATTTGGAGGCCAGAGAAAGACCTTGAACTCTTCATTATGTTCCTTAAACCATTCCTGAACAAAATATGCAGTGTGGTGGGATGCATTATCCTGCTGAAAGAGGCTACTGCAATCAGGGAATACCATTCACATGAAGGGTGTACCTGGTCTACAATGATGTTTAGGTAGGTGACACGTGTCTCTGCACTGCATACCAAAATGCAGGAGAACTGGTCTAGCTGGGACTATGCAAACCCAGCCCACAATTGGGCTAATAAGCCGAGGAGAGGGATAAGTGCAGTGGGATACGGCAGTTCAACAGAGCTTGCCTCCTCCTTTCCCATTTTAACCTTGTTATAGCCCCATTGTATAGAAGGCTTCATAATTCTATACTAATAAAATAGTTAATAGCTTTAATAACACATAAAATACAGATATCTAAACTGTAATGAATCCAGAATGATGCCAGAAATAATCTAATAAAGTGAAACATGTAACATATAGGAATTTGTACCTTAATTAGAGCAGCAATTTTCTTTGTGCTGTTAATGAAATACAGAAATGTAATGATCACTACTGATACTTCTCCTCTAGGAGAACAGTGAATGTAGACATATTAAGTTAAGAAACACTTCGTGATTTGACGTGTGATAGCAGCAACCGGCAGAATGGCACGAGCGTCATCTTAATTGAATGGATTGTACCACCTTCAATTTATAGGTGGCACTCTTTCCAGATAAAATTTCATTTTAAAAAGTTTGTCTTTTAGCATGAAAAACAAGCTTATACAGAATGGCAATATTCATGCTTAGAACCTAAAAGGAGGTTCGGTATATCTACTATTCTATAACCGGGTCTTTTTTGACCCGAACAAAACAGTTGTTTGGAATCATCTCCCAAAACAGAAGAGTTATAGGGATAGTTCACCCAAAAAAATCATAAATAAAATGTGTCACCATTTACTCACTACAAATTCTCTGTGGACAGTACACAGACTGTTTAGAGACAGAAAGTCAGACAGTGGGACATGCAAGTGAATTAATAAATGGAGTGTTCATATTTGAGTAACAATCCGTTTAAGCAACTTAAAAAAAAGCTTGAACAAGAAACGTCAATAAAAATTCTACCTTCATATTAGCTTTTCAAAAATGTGTTTTGGAGCATATTGCAGAAGAAGAAACAGACATTAATTAGCAAAAGGATGATGTGATTGAGTAAACTAGTCAAAACCTCCCTAATATCAGAAATGTGGGAATGACATACAGGTTCAACAGCCCTGATGATCATTAATAGGTGTCTGTGGAAGATAATTGCCTGCACCCTGTCTGCACTTTAAAGCAAGTGACAATGACCTGGCAGAAAGGACAATCCTAATGGAGACAAAAGTGGCAAAAGCTGGTTACCGGATATGAAAAGACTCCAGCTGGTACAGAAAACTATTCTTGAAAATGTACTGGGCTCGCTGACACTGGATCCAACCAATATTTCTCCATAGAGAAATGACATTAGCAAAATCTGCTGGGGTCTGTTCATTAAGCTTGTTGAGTCTCGTCCTTGTAAACTGCAGGATTTTTAAAACGATAATTTTTTATTTTTTTTATTTATGTGGGGTATGTGGCTGTATGGAGTGTCTGGCAACGCTCCCAGTAAGGGACAGAGTGGAAAGATTGATAGGAGGGAAGAAGTCAATGTATTCATATGGTGTTCCAAATGGCCCTGTGATTAAACACTCTCAGATGTTTCTGGCAAGTGATGGGGAAAAATGGAGAGCTCCCCTTTCCTGCCTCACTCACTGTGGCTCAAAAAGAGATGCATTCACACACCTGCAAGCCAATTAGATTGTCATTGCCATGTGTGGCAGTGCTCCTTCAGTTTTTCACACTGGCCGGTTTCTTTTCAAAGTCAGATCCGGCAAGATTTGTATGGCAGCTTCTGGACTGTAATAAATAGTCAAATTATTGTTTTTATCGGATAACATTTTTTTGGGGAGATTGTAGCTACAAGGAGTTTATGTTGATGTGTTATGCTTTAAGCTTGGTTCAACAGCTCGTCAACCACCACAAACTCTGAGACAACAGAGGAACATGCTATCAAATGTTATCTTCTGGCAGTGTGAGCTCCTGGATTCCTCTCTTCTCCTCCTCAATGCATCTGTATTCCAAGCCTCCAAAAAAACATTCTGTCGGTGTGTGTGAATATGCATACATACAGTATATAGAAACAGGTATGAATATTTTGAAAAGAGAATACAGCCTCTTCTTTCTTGCTTTCTTTCTCTCACTTTCCATCCATCTATCCATCCATCCAGTGAATAGAAAATACAGCTTATTTCTTTCTTTCTTTCTTTCTTTCTTTCTTTCTTTCTTTCTTTCTTTCTTTCTTTCTTTCAATGCACATCTACATCATGGTTACTGTTGTAACCTCTGTTCCCTGATGGAGGGAACGAGACATTGTGTCAAATGTAGTGACACAAGGGGTCTTTCTTGAGAGCCTCGTGTACCTCTGAACTTGAGAAAAGGCCAATGAGAAATTGGCAGACAGAATTTGCATGTCCTGCCCCCGGACATACGAGCATAAAGGGAAGCGAGTGTGTGTCTGTCAGTCACGTTTTTACACTGAGGAGCCGAGAATAATGTACAGCCATTTACAGTGGTAGGTCTAGTGTCGTGGCAAGGGGGACACAACGTCTCGTTCCCTCCATCAGGGAACGGAGGTTACAACAGTAACCATGACGTTCCCCTTCTGTCACTCACTCGATGTTGTGTCGAATGAAGTGACACAAGGGGTCCCATTTAAAAACGCCATGCACTAGACCATGTTAGGTGAACTGCTGACACAGGTGCAAGGATCTACTGCGTGCTAGAAGCAACTGTATCGGCTGCATGAGTGGCGTGCAGCGACCTGAGTCGCTGCTGATTCCAAAGGAGGAGATGGCAACCGCGGCCAAGGATGCCATATGCCCAAGTAGCATCTGGAACTGTTTTAGAGGAGCCGCTGTGCCGGGCTCGAAGCGAGAGAGGTACCTGAGCACCGACTGCGCGCTCTCGTTCGTGAGTCTAACTGAACCGGCTCTTTTCCCAGTTTACCTGAAGCCCTAGACGGCTGAGGTGCCTGAGCACCTGGCCCCTGTGGGCGCATAGTGATTCTCGAGAGTGAGCTAGAATGAGCCAGTCGTCGAGGGAGTTGAGTATGTGGATGCCCACTTCCTGTAGCGTTTACTTATAGTAAATGCCATTTTAGCTTGTCTCCAAGTTGAAAGTGAGTCATCCAAAAGCACTACTTTTTATTTATAGGTTGAATTTTTAAGCAGTCTGGACAGTGGCAGCTTTTTCAGCACCTGGGACAGTGGCTTTTAAGGAAAAGTAAAATATTTTTTACTGACCTTGCCTTGGATATTTTCCTGTGAAATGTGCAAAATGCATTCTTCTCTGGCGAATCCAACAAAAAGGGCAATTCTTACTCAACTCAAATGAAAAGCTTTCTCCCAGAGTGCATGTTGTAAGAAATGTTTATGCAAGCCCCATTTTTTTATCAACAAAAGGGAGCAGAAGTGCTCCTACATTATTACAGTATTTTCTCTGGGATATTTTAATGACCCAAATTGCACTGTGTTAGACCAAACAACATGGCATTGATTAAAAATACATATAATCATATTTTTCTATCATTATATTAAAATTTTCTCTGTAGTAGACCAGCTGATAAACAATTAACAAAAACGAGCACAGCAGTTGGCATCTTTAAATCTAACAGGCTTAAATATACCATAATCAAAAAATATTCAACAATTTTTTCTTCTTTGTATAAATTAATCCAATAGTCCATTCTGACTATTTAATTTAGAGAAAAGGAGTGAAGAAGTATTTTAGTTAATAGCCTAACAAGAGATGAACTATCAGGTTTCTTTTGCCTCAATATTTGTGCGCTATTTTGTTGTGCATTACAAAATGGCAAGAGATCAGTGCTTTGGAATGTCAGTCAGTTATCAAGGTCAAGAATACAGTCAGTCCTTTAAAAAACATTTCTCTCTCTCTCTCTTTTGATCTTGGGGTGGAAAAATGAATGACCTGGACAAGAATTTGTTATTTTTGCATTTTTACAACCATTGTGGATGTTGTATTTGAAGTGTTGATGGCAAAAATACCTAAATTTTTTACATTTGCATTTAGAAAGTTGTATAACTCTGTAATGATGCCATCATCACTTCGCTTAAAGCTTTCTTTGTGGAGCCAAGAGACATACAGATCACTGCAAGAAACCTTGAAATATTAAACTTAGTTACATGGTCTTCAGTAGACAATCCCAACAGAGCAATTTAGTTAAGTGCCTTAAGCACATTAGTAATAGAGCAGTTTTTTCCTCCTAGGGTTGAGACCAGTAACCTTTGCATTAGCAGCCCAGATGTCTAACTACCACCACCGCAGGCCTCCAACTGACTTTAATGTGTTATTTTCTTGTTTGCATGGAAGTGTATGTGCCTATTTAGTTGTACTTGCTAAGGCAAGTTTCACTTGTACTACTGCTTATAGTAGACTTGTATTGAATGAGTGATCTGAGCCATATTTAATGATCCAAAAAGTCTCAGAGACTTGGATGTGAGCTTTTTCACTTGGAACAGTGAGCACACACCTAGCAATGCCCTAGCAACCACCCAGCACACCGTAGGAATGGCAGAGCAATGCGCTAAAACCCACTTAAAACCCACTTCAGACAAAAAATGTCTGAAAATGTAAAAATCTAGTTGCATGTATGTTGTTGTTGTGAAACATCTCTGTACATAAAACATTTGCATGGTGTGAAAAAGGAAGTGGATTTGAACTTCGGCATCAGATTAGAGCAAGATGACAATAATAATGAAATGGCTTGTCTTTAGTCTTGTTAGCTCAGACTCTACACACTCAAATAACATTCCAAAGATACTTTTTGAGGATTATCGACAAGTTACAATTGGGGTCTGAGAAGGCTAATTTTCCCTTGAGGTCTCATTAGTGCAGTGAGTGTGGGTGGAATAAGGCAGCTTGCACTCTGAATGGTTTATATTAACTATACATTGGCACTTATGTAGAGAGGAGAGCTTATATTTCCTTCAATTCGCTATTGATACTCCTAAACTTTATTAACCTTAGCTTTTAGTGTTAGGAAGTACATTAAAATTTTATTTTCAATTTGACCTTTCAGTTAAATTTAGCATTTACATTTTAGTTCAATGCTCTTACATTTCTTAGGGTCATCTAGTCTAGTCAGGTGAATCTGGTCCTGGTCCTATTTTACTCCAAAGTCAAAATAAACTAAAATAAATTATTTTAATGACAGTTACAAACATTTTACCTCCTAATTCTCATTAGTCATAGTACTCTCTTGGCACTGCCTTTCATTTTCTGTGATTTTTGTCATTTTAGTTTTCATTTAATGACAATAACACTGCCTTTAGCCCAGCAAAAAAAACTTTATTTTCCTTTTGTGCGTGTGTTTTTGTCTTTGTGACTTCTAACCCTAGAATCTATCCAATTCAAAGCTTTTGTTGAGTGTTGGCACATGCTTGTTTATGTCACACTGTCTGCAGGCATTTCCTGTTATCTGTTTAATGACTGCATGGGATGTAATTGCCTTTCGTGGAGCAGAACTTACAGAGGTTCATGGGGGTTCTCATCTCACTTGCCGAGGGGAACCACTGTGTTTGTTTGTTCTGCCCATGATTATCCTGGGGCTTAAATGATCTACTTATTGAACATGGCTTGAGGTTTCTTTATTTATCCAGTGCTCCACACTCTTAAAGATAAGCACGCCTTATCATTCTTACTCCTGGAGGTTCACACAGAATCATTAGAAAAGTTGTTACACAGTGCAACCAGGTTAATTGCACCATTAAAACAACACATATTGTTCACAGTTCTGTGTGTGAGGTATAAAGTCGTTTTGTCAGATGTACACTTGAGGCACTAAGAGTTGATTGTAAAGAAAGTTTTCCACATATTGTGGCAAACACAAGCAGCTCAAGCGATTGGGGTCATATCATGTAAAAAAATTTTTATAAACTTTTAAACCCTCCGATGGTCTTTTTCTCAACTTGCCATCTGAACTTACCAACAAAAAAAAAATCACTGGGCATGATTTGATAAGTCGAAGTGGTCATAAAAAAAGCGACACCTTTTGTCTTTGCAGTCAAAATTGACCAACTATTGAAAATGAACGGGAAAGTGAAAGTGAAAATGAACAAAATTACAGAGCAATTTTTTATAATCCGTCAAATACAATCAATTAATCAGCCACAATTTAGAAAAAAACACACACACAAATTAATGCGTGAGACTATAAAACATCCAAAGTGCAAAAAATACACACTTACACACACAAAAATTGTGAGACTTTAACACAGAGTTACACAATAACAAACCTACAATGCAGAACATGTGCACATGCACGCACATGCACACACACACACACACACAAACACACACACACACACACAACACACACACACACACACACACACACACTCTTGTTGTGTTTCCATGTTTTATGGGGACTTTCCATAGACATAATGGTTTTTATACTGTACAAACTTTATATTCTATCCCCTAAACCTAACCCTACCCCTAAACCTAACCCTCACAGAAAACTTTCTGCATTTTTACATTTTCAAAAAAGATAATTTAGTATAATTTATAAGCTGTTTTCCTCATGGGGACCGACAAAATGTCCCCACAAGGTCAAAAATTTCAGGTTTTACTATCCTTATAGGGACATTTGGTCCCCACAAAGTGATAAATACACGCTCACACACACACACACACACACACACACACACACACACACACACACACACACACACACACACACAGAAATAAATGGTAATAAATAAACAGCCAGGAGGCAGAACACACAACATAACACACAACAAAACACAGCCACTGCATAAAGACATTGCTTCATTCTTTACTGTGTTTTTTATTGTTTACAGTTTTTTTATAATGTATTTCTAGTTGTTCAAAATTGTTGTTCACCTGACTGACTGAAATGTTTGCTGAGAAATGTTTTACTCCAGACAGTTTGAAATTTAAAAATGTTTAAATACTGTAAATATAGTTTTATACTGTAATTGATTTTTTTACAATTTTGTAGTTGATTTCTGTTAACTGCAAAAACTGACACTTCAAATACATTTTAAAATACTAAACTTTGCCAAATAATTGTTTGATAGTGTCTAAATATATATATCCAAATGCATTACTTGTGATACAATATAAAATGTACAACAAGCAATTGGACTGCACAGTAGGTGGCTGCATAGAACACAGCAGCCATCTACTGGCTATTATTGTCATGACATGATTTTCATGTCATTTATATTTTGTTCACCAGATGGCAGCAATCTGCCTCCAATAGCTAAATGTCACATTCTCATCTCGTTCAAAACAAGGAAATAATTGCATTCGCAAAATAAGTGACAACTGAAATTTTTACTCCATTGACAATTAGGTTTAGGGTTGTGGTTTTGGGGTAGAGTTAATAAAAATATGTATTCTTCTTCACTCTATCACATATTTTTCAGCTGAAACTCGCTCTAGAACTCGCTTTTGGTGCCACTTTGTGGGCATTTCATGTTTTTCATTTCATGACACTGGAACTCACATATGCCCCTAAGTTCAACAATACATCCCGCTTCGGCCACTGGGGGCAGTGCTTCACATTTCAGTAAGCACAGCCTGACTTTGGCTCAATAATTCACTGTGAGAAATCTATTTTAAAAGTTAATATTGTTCAGGCCCCCATAATTTAGTGCAGTGGTTCTCAAACTCCAAGTACCACCTTTGGTCAGACAGAACATTCAAGTATCACTTAGTCACCATCACCACCAATGTTCCCTTTAATAATTTTCTAGCATTGAGAAAACTGACATCTCTTAGAGCGCAAGCTTATGCACTAAGCAACAAATGCCTGCCTTATTTTGATTAATATCAGTATTCCTGTAGTTAACCCTAAAACACATATACACATACATACATACGTACATACATACTGTTCGCACAGATGAGTCGTCTATTTTGGTTTTCCCTCAGAGGGCCGCCTCTTTCAAAGACTCCAGTAGAGAAGTGATAATAGCTTCTAGAACAAATGCTGTGTCTTGTAGCCCCAAAGCCGTCCTTAAATGTATTATGCTCTTGTTCTTTATGTCTGTTTCTCACAATAAAGTATCCAAATGTTATTTTAATCGCATATGTATTGTCTTTGTGTAGGAAGTCTAATGGAATGTTCTGTGATTTAGATTCGTGCAAAATTAAAAAGGTATAAAGCCTATGTCCACAGTCACTGAGCTGTCTCTTGTGTAGGCCCCATTAGTCAAGTTGGTCTGATCTCTGCTAACTCCTGCAATAAAGTCTAGCTCACACATACAATGGATGTATATCCTTCATTAGACTACTTGTTTTGTCAATGCAATAAAAATAAATATCATAATTTAGATTGATTTAGACCCTACCAGAACAGCAACTACAACAGCCTTTCTCCACAATAGTAGCCTAACATTTAGAAATTTTGCAATCCAATTAAAACATTATTTTACAAACCACTTCAAACATAAAAATACTAAAATATATATTTTGGAATGTGTAACGATGCTTGCCTAAATCTTAACTTTTCAAGACTGTCTAGAAGTGCCTGGAAGTCCTTTGTCCTTTGTCAAACTGACTGGTTACATTATCTATGCCATGTTCAAAACTGTGTGTTGAATCCAATATTACACTAAAAAGCAGCAACTATATAGAGTTGCCTTCATGAAATCAAGCATCTAAAGTCTTACTTTTAGAGCTAACAGAATAATATCTTGCCTTTGTCATTTGCCCCAGTTTTTGCAGCTCTCTTTTTTAAAGCGTGGAAAATTTGTGGTCCATGCACTCTGATTGCCTCAGCCAAACGAGTGCATTAGAAAATGGTAAACACCTGTTCACATCCCATGTTGCAGAATAACGAGAGTGCAAAAAGGACAAATCTATATTAAAATTGTGAATAAATCATAAATTAGAAATAAAAAGCTGAAACAAAATACTAAAACATTTTATTATTATTTTTAGAGGTACGCACGAAGATGAACATATAGGCCCAAGTCCAATTACACTTCCAAGGAATTAAAAAAGAAGCTGGGTGGGATAGAAATGGCAAAGATACTTCACGATGGGAATATAATAGTAAAATGTTAAACAGAGGAACAGAGAAATAAAGTGTTGCTTATTGGAAATATATGCAAAAAGACTGTAGTGGACAAAAAATGTATATGTGGAAGGAGGGGAACACAAGGAGTGATATGGGGCATTCCAATTGAAGAGGATTTGGACAACATCGAAAATAACATTCAAGGAGGAGAATTAAAGAATATAAGGAGATTAAATCAAACAATAAATGGTGAAAGAATGAGAAGGCTCTCAATTTTACTTGAGTTTTAAGATGATAAACTTCCAGAAAATGTCAAAATGGGATATATGAGCTAGCTATTTATAGCATATGTTCCACCAACACTTAGAGTATGTGTTATAAATACCAGAGGTATAGACATATAGCTACTGTCTGCAAAGGAAAACAAAGATGTGCAAAGTGTGGGGGAGAGCATAGATATGAGGAATATGGAGAAATTGTGAAGGCAAAATGTTGTAATTGTGGTGGGGATCACAGTGTAACATAGGGGATGTGAAGTAAGGAAAAGAGCGGTGGACATCCAGCAAGTCAAAACACTGAACAACATAAGCTATGCAGAGGCAGTGAAAAGAATTCAAGGACAGAAAACAATGGGAGGAACAAGAAAAGATGAAAGAATCTTGGAGTTAGGAGGGGAACAAATGAATCCAAAGAAGATATCAGTGAGTCTGGTGAATACCATTTTGTTCATGGCATATGCCATTAATTGTACAGATCAAGTGAGACATAAAACAGAGAAAATTAAAGTAATTGTGAAAGGTGCTGAGAAATTCTTGTCAGTTAAAGACATTTTGTGGAAATAAATCAATAAAAGATTTTAATCAGAAGAGAAATCATACAGCCAGAATGAACAGGGTTAATGTTTATTCTTCAATGGAATACAAAAAGTTTATTATCTAACAGACAGGATTTTTATGGATTTATTAATGACTTAGGAACAAAACTAGATATAATTTTGATGGATCAATAATCAATATATTGATGATATATGTTTCTTGTACCGACTTCTTGACCATTTCTGTATGTGTGTGTGTGCTTGCAGATATGTGGAATGTGGAAAACCAGTTTTTGCTAGATAGGGGGAGTGTGACAACCTTCACAGGACAGTATGTTCTATGTGCGTGTGTGTGTCCAAGCAGACATGTCTCATGACTTGTGTGTGTGCGCATCCAAGCAGTTTGTGTGACCACGGTCATGACCTAGTTAGGGATGTATAAGTACAGCTGTTATTTTTCAGCTCTCTTCTTTTTATTCTTCATTTTTTTTTGTATACCAGTTTGATGCTTGCTTGAGCTCTAATAAAAGCTACTCTTTTAAGCCCTTCATCCTCAGCCTCCTGTTGTCTTCCTTTTGGCTTAAGAGAAAAACATCACTCTGATCCAACATTCTACACAAGAAACTTGGCTGAAACCAAAATTAGACTTTGTAATAGCAGGATATGATAGTATTAGGAGAGACAGAGACAGTGGTAATGGAGGAGGATGTGTAACATTTATCAAACAGGAATTGAAGTAGAGGGTAGTGGCTAAAGGAAAACAGATTACATTTATCATAATAGACATTTGAACAAAAGAAGATAATATTAAAATAGCAAATTATTATAATCCATGCAAGAAACTGTCAATGGAAATATTGGATAGTTATAGAGGAATTCATGGATAGGAAAAATCTAGTATGCGTTAACAATGGAATGGAATAACAATAAATGTAAATGGGTAAGAAACAGCAGTTGACATCACAATTGTATCTGAATCTATAGCAGTGTTATGTTGGTGGGAAGAAACTAAAGAAAATTAGATGGGGAGTGAGCATTATTCAATTCTAATAGAAATAGGCTCAAGAGCCGAAATAAATGAAGCAAACGGATCAGGGGGGTAGCCGTTTAGTAAAGCAGATTGGGTGAAATTCAGGGAAATAAGTAATGGAAAATAGATATTAATCATCATATAGAAGATTTAAACCAGTTAATTAGTGGGGCTATAATAGAGGCTGCAATTCAGTCAATTCCAAGGCATTTAGGAAATTGTAAAAAGAAGATTGTTCCATAGTGGACAAAAGAATGTGGGACAGTGTAATGAGGTGGAAGCCAAGGCTGAATCCATATGTAGTCGTTTATTAAAATACACAGCAAACAAATCAAGATCGGCAGGCAGATAGCATAAACTTTAAGGCAGGCAGAGGTAAGACACAATGAGGCAGTCCAATCCAAACAACAGAGCAAAGGGGATAATCCAAGAGGCAAACACAGAACAAAGCTGGCAAAGGTCATACACGTGATAAACAAGACAATGACAAGTGAACGCTTAGCAAGGCAGGTAGACTGGCAATACTTTGCAATAGCCTGTTGGCCAGGCCATGCTTAAATATCTCACAAACAGGAAGTAACCAGAGAAGCAGAGGGAGTGGCACACAGTCAGTACTCGGGAGAGGGCTCCCTCTGATGGCGTGACGTTACAGAATCCCCCTCCCTAGGAGCGACTCCTGGTGCTCGACGAGGACGTCCCGTGGTCGTGGTGCTGGACGATCGGGTCTGGCTCGATGAAAGTCTTTGATAAGTGATGGATCCAAGATGTCATGGGCGGCTACCCAAGATCTCTCTTCAGGTCCGTACCCCTCCCAGTCCACCAAATATTGGAGTTGACCCCCTCTCCTTCTTGAGTCCAACAATTCCTTTACCGCATAAGCAGGGGATCCATCTATGTCCAGCGGTGGGGGTGGCTCCTGGTTCTCAAGGTTGGGGTCAGCACCCGGGTGGACCGGTTTGAGGAGGGATACATGGGAGGGAGAGACATGATAATTAACTGGAAGCTCTAACTGATATGTGACCTCATTTATCTGTCTTATTATTTTAAATGGGCCTACATACCTTGGGCTTAGTTTCTTGCTTGGTAGCCGCAACTTGAGGTCCCGTGTGGAGAGCCAGACCCTTTGTCCAGGTTGGTAGGGAGGATGTGGAAGACGTCGTCTATTGGCCTGGATTTCCTGGTTCCTGACAGCCCTTTGCAGATGTACATGAGCAGTGTTCCACACCCTCTCGCTACGATGAATCCAGTCATCGACTGCAGGTACCATAGATGGTTCTCCTGACCACGGGAACATAGGGGGTTGGTATCCAAGCACGCATTGAAATGGGGTGATACCAGTGGATGAGTGCCTTAATGAGTTCTGCGCGTACTCTGCCCATGGTAGAAACTCTGTCCAGCGATGCTGTTCATGACCACAGTACGACCGTAGATACCTGCCAATCTCTTGATTCAATCTTTCCACTTGACCGTTGGACTGAGGATGATATCCTGAGGTTAAGCTGACATTGATGTCCAGCTGTCTGCAGAAGGCCCTCCATGCTTGTGAGGTGAATTGTGTTCCTCTATCTGAAACAATGTCTTCGGGTATGCCATAAACTCTGAAAACATGTTGAAACAGTGCTTGAGCAGTTTCCATGGCAGTGGGGAGGCCCTTCATAGGTATTAGACGGCAGGATTTTGAGAAGCGGTCAATGATATCTACGACTGTTGTGAATTCAGTTGATGGAGGTAGATCGGTGACAAAGTCAACTGAAAGGTGTGACCAAGGTCGTTGGGGAATGGGCAAAGGTTTTAACAAACCAGAGGGTAACTGTTTAGGTGTTTTGGACTGAGCGCAGATCGAGCACGACTTGACATAGTTAGCCACATCCTTAATCATTGATGGCCACCAGAATGAATTTTGTGTGAGACAAAGAGTTCTTGAGATACCTGGATGACTGGAACAGAGTGATGTATGGACCCATTGCATGACTCTTGTACGAAGATTTACAGGAACATAGTGCTTGTTGGAGGGACAACCTTGTGGTGTTGGTTCATTCTGTTGTTCTCTTTGAATCTCCTCCATCAAGTCCCATGTAACAGGTGCAATAATAACTGATGGTGGCAGAATTAATTCTGGCCTGGATTATTTTTGGGGATGATCATGTCGCCTGGATAGGGCATCAGCCTTGCTATTTTTGCTTCCTGGTCTGCAAGTTACAGTGAATTGGAATCTTGTGAACAAAAGTGACCAGCGTGCTTGTCGAGGATTTAGTCTCTTGGCACTCTCGACGTACTCAAGATTCATATGGTCCGTTATAACCTGGAATGGGTGAGTGGAACCCTCCAGCCAGTGTCTCCATTCTTCTATTGCGGCTTTCATAGATAGAAGTTCCTTGTTGCCGACATCATAGTTGCGTTCTGCGTCAGTGAGTTTAGAAAAATATGCACAAGGATAGAGCTTGCCTGGCTGTCCATGGCATTGAGAGAGCACTGCACCAATTCCATTGTCTGAAGCGTTAACTTCTACTACAAACGGCAGATTGGGATCTGGATGTTTGAGGATGGGTGCTGTCGTGAAACTGTCCTTGAGTTTAGCGAAGGCTTGTGTGGCATTTTCAGTCCATTTTAACTTTGAAGGTTTACCTTTCAGCAGAGACGTCAGTGGAGCAGCTGTAGTGCTATAATTACGGATAAAGCGTCGATAGAATTTGGAAAATCCTAAGCGCTGAAGTCCCTTGACTGTGGTTGGTTGGGGCCATTCAGTGACTGCTGTAATCTTCGAATTGTCCATTTCTACACCTTGATGACTGATGTTATATCCCAGGAATGAGGTTCGCTTGACATGGAATTCACACTTCTCAGCTTTTACATAAAGTTGATTCTCTAGTAGTCTGAGTAGCACAGTCTTGACGTGATCCTTATGTTCACTTTCAGACTTGGAGTAAATGAGAATATCATCAATGTATGCAACAACGTACTTGTTCAGGATGTCTCTGAAGATCTCATTGATGAAAGACTGAAAGACTGCCGGTGAATTGGCCAATCCGTATGGCATGACCTGGTATTCATAGTGCCCCCTAGTGGTCAGAAATGCTGTTTTCCACTCATCCCCTTCTCGGATTCTGATGAGGTTGTAGGCACTCCTGAGGTCTAACTTGGTGTAAATTGTTGCCTCTCGGAGTTGTTCTAGGGCAGAAGGTACTAATGGTAATGGATAACTGAATTTAACAGTGACATTGTTCAAACCTCTGTAGTCAATGCAAGGCCGAAGTCCCCCACCCTTCTTTTCCACAAAGAAGAAGCCTGCAGCCACTGGAGAAGTAGATGGATGAATGAAACCAGAACTGAGAGCTTCTTCAATGTATTCCTCCATGGCCTGAGTTTCTGGGTGTGATAAGGGATATACCTTACTTTTGGGAGGCATCGCATTAGGCAGGAGGTCAATGGCACAATCCCAGGAATGATGAGGTGGAAGGAGGGTCGCTTTAGTCTTGCTGAAGACTTCTTGATATTCTTGGTAACATGATGGAGTGGTGACTGCTTTAGAATCAGGACTTTCAATACTTGTGGTTAAACATGGCTTGGTAACTATGGTGCTTAGACAGTGTGTATTGCAGAACTGTGACCATTGCGTAACCTCACCATGACGCCAAGAGATGACTGGGTCATGAACTGATAGCCACGGGTATCCTAGGATGATTTCATGGTGTGGGGAATCAGTCACATAGAATGAGATGGTTTCCATATGAAATTGTCCTACTTGGAGTTGTACGGGTAGAGTTTGTTGGTTGATGCCATCTCCAATGGGTTTGTTGTCAACAGCGTTAACTTTGAGTGGTGGGTCACAAGGTTGTGTGGGGATGTTGAATTTCTTGATGACGCCTTGATGGATTAAATTCAACGCAGATCCGGAGTCAATCAATGCTGTAGAATCGATAGAGTCACTTTCAGTAGTAATCTTGACACTGATAGTGGGGAATTTAGTGGAAAGAAGAGGAAGATTGTCAACACTCACCCGGCTAGTCATTTTGGTAGTCTTCCTGGCTTTTAGTGGACACATGGCATTAACATGGTCTGCTTCTCCACAGTAAAAACACAAATTGTGTATCAGCCGTCGTGATCTCTCCTCCATAGAGAGTTTGGCAACTCCTAACTGCATGGGTTCAGGGCTGGATTGAGCAGTAGTCAGGAATGGATTGGATATTTGGGAAGTTTGATTTGTCGGAGTGATTCTCTGTGATGGTGACTTGGTTCTTGCAGGGCTATTGTGCATGAGGTTATCAATCTTGATGGCGAGCGTCACATACTCTGAGAATGACTGGTTTTCTCCCTTGCATGCCAGTTCTGCCTGTAACTCAACATTCAAACTTCGTTGAAACATGGCCTTGAGTGCAACATCATTCCAACCACTCTGAGCAGCGATCGTTCTGAATTCTATGGCGTAATCAGCAGCTGATCGGCGGCCTTGACTCAATTGCACAAGTTGTGTTGAAACATCCATGCCTCCTGCTGGATATTCAAACACAGCTCTGATTTGTTGAATGAAGTATGCATATGATCCTTGAATCAAACTGTCCGTTTCCCAGACCGCTGCAGCCCAATCCATTGCTTTACCAGTTAACAGAGACATTAGAAAAGAACATTTCTTTTCATCAGATTCAAAATCATCCTTTTGGTGTTTAAAAAAGATCTCTACTTGCTGGAGAAACCCCTTGCATTGCTCTGCCGAACCATCAAATTTATTGTGTAAAGCAAAGCTTACCTTCTTAGGCATAGGAGGTGGTAACGAATGGAGATACTGCGTGAGGTATTCGTTAGTAGCCTGTAGTTTGCTCAGCTGTTCTTGGTATCCCTTGAGGATGTCACTTTGGTAAGCAAATGCTGCCTGTAGATTAGAAACTTCTGCTGGAGTCATCGGTGGCGAAGTATTATGTAATGAGGTGGAAGCCAAGGCTGAATCCATATGCAGTCGTTTATTAAAATACACAGCAAACAAATCAAGATCGGCAGGCAGATAGCATAAACTTTAAGGCAGGCAGAGGTAAGACACAATGAGGCAGTCCAATCCAAACAACAGAGCAAAAGGGATAATCCAAGAGGCAAACACAGAACAAAGCTGATAAACAAGACAATGACAATGACAGTGACAGTGACAATGACAATGACAAGTGACAAGTGACAAGTGACAAGTGACAAGTGACAAGTGACAAGTGACAAGTGACAAGTGACAAGTGACCGCTTAGCAAGGCAGGTAGACTGGCAATACTTTGCAATGGCCTGTTGGCCAGGCCATGCTTAAATATCTCACAAACAGGAAGTAACCAGAGAAGCAGAGGGAGTGGCACACAGTCAGTACTCGGAAGAGGGCTCCCTCTGCTGGCGTGACGTTACAGACAGCAGTTAAAGAGTGAAACAAAGCATTTAAAGTACTAAAAAGAACTCATAACTTTGACCTGGTCAAATATAAGAGAATGCAAGCAATATCACATAATATCACTGAAGAAGTTCAGGTAGGCGAGGACCTACCCTTACATTAACAAATAGAGAACTAATTTTAGAGAATGAAAATGCTAATGATACATTGAACATACCCTTTTCAATAGGAGAATGAAATAATGCTTTAAAGATACCAGACTATCAGCGCCAGGTAAAGATCAAGTTTGTTATATAATGATGATTAATCTAAGTGAATCATCCACAAAAATTATTCTTGAGTTATATAATAAGGTGTGGGAATTGGGGAAATTGCCTAGTTGGTGGAAGGAAGCTGTAGTGGTATCAGTCCGTAAAGCAAGGAAGGAAGGTAGCAGTCCAAATTATTTCAGACCAATTGCTTTAACATCCAATATGTGTAAAGTGATGGAGAAAATGCTCAATCAAAGGTTAACATATCATATGCAAACTAAATGATATATCTTACATTATTAAGTGGATTTAGAGATGAAGAAGTACAATGGATCCTACAGTGTGTTTAGAATATGAAGTAAGGAGAGAACAGATTAAAAGGGAAAGCGTAGTGGCATTATTTTTTGATATTGAGAAAGCGTACGATATGATGTGGAAAGAGGGATTGATAATTAAACTACGAAAAGCGGGAGTTAAATGAAAAATGATTAGCTAGATTAAAGATTTTTTATTTGATAGGTCTATTCAAGTTAAAATTGGGCAGAATTACTCAAGGAATTTAATTGTAGAAAATGGGACACCACAGGGAAGTATTCATAAGAAGCTTATCATCATTCATATGCTGATATTTGTGTTATATTATAACATTGACTTGAGGTGCTCAATTGGATCAGGTGATATGCACAAAATCAAAGCCATCTTTCATCAGTCTCAGTTTGTGGTATTATAATGGTATAGATAAACAGCACTTTAATATAGCAGTACATCTTGTGTCAATGCAAACATTGTCATTGAAAACCTGGATTTGAAATGTAGAGACAAGGACAGCATTGAACGTGGACAGAGAAACATCGTGAAGTACAGTAATTAATACTAAAGCCAATGTATACCTGATTTTAGAAACACAGAGGCAGGTTTATAAATTATAACTATTTGTGTGCTCCTTACCTGAAGGACTGTGATTTGTGGTTTTGCAGGTTCATGTTGTTGTCACTCTTGCATCTATAAGGAAATAAATGTAAAATGAGTGTCATTCAGAAACCTTACCAGTTCTCTTATTCCTAAACTGACTGTTCACCCAAAAAAGGAAAATTCTGTCATTTACTCACCCATATATTGTTCTAAATGCATATTAGTTTCTTTCCTTTTTGCAAAAGGATCAATCTTATCCTCAGTCACCATTCACTTTCTCTTTACATCTTATACATCTTTTTATATTTATATGGTTACTGAGACTAACATTTTGCACACATCGTGCCTTTTGTGTTCCATGGAAGAAAGAAAGTCACAGGGAGCAGCCTTGTTTTTAAGAACATGAGGTGGAGTAAATGGTGACAGAATTTTCATTTTAGCTGAACTATCCCTTAAGCCTGTGCAAAATGAGATGAATGCATACATAGCAGAAATTTGCTGATTGCCAGGGAGAAAATCCACTTTAATGAGAATTGTCTTTGCTGATAAACCTGTCAAGGAAGTATTTTAAATTTGTGTTTTTCAGCCTGGACATTTGTTATTGATTTCAGCCTTTGGCTTGCTCATTATATTTTCAGCAACATTTCTGAATAGAGCTCTTGGTATTCTGCACATTTAGTAAGGGAGTGAATTGTGGAAGCCATGAGTGGGTTTGTTTTTGATTAGAGCTGTGCACACACATTCACACACATGATTAGATCATCATTATTGTGGTCCGCACCCACCCACAGTGCCCATATAGCTGCCAGTGTCCTCTATACCAGTATGTCTGCCCACACACTGTCTAGACCCCCTTTCTATCTGACAAAGCCCAGTTTTCATCACTTTTGCACAGTGTACCTCTCTGTAAAACGTGTCAAGATTTTACATCTTGACATCATGAAGCCCTATTATTTTTCAAACCCTCCCCTCCTTTCATAAACATTTCACAATACATTTAATTACAAATGGATAAAATAAATGTTTGCCCTACATTTGATTCTCATTGAATATCCTATTTCATTCTGAAATGTGTCATGTTACGGAAGTGAAATGGAATGCAAACGCGATTTCATGTTAACTTTAAATGGACCTGTCAAAAGAGGTACCAAAATCTTAACATTTTTGCAATGAAATGGGGCATATTACTCAGCCCATATTCTGCATTTTTTGGAGATGGTAATAAGCACACAATTAGTCATCCTCTTAGGTTCTTTGAAGTTTGCACTTTCTAAGCTTATACACTCGGAAAAAGATTAGAAGTTTTAGTGATCTGTAATGCAGAGATTTAGTGTTTTCCAAGATAATGTGGAATATACAGTAATGATGTGATTAATTTCAGTCAACACACTTATTCGAAGTGTATGTTTTACTATGCAAATGTACAATTATTATTTATTTTATTGCAAAAAATAGACACATACTCTAGGGATCAAAGTACTGCATTATATTCAGCAAACTACGTTTCTCAGATCCAAATACTGTGACATTTGCTGGCACCATCAAATCCCAAAACCGTTATGATTTATAGCCCAATCTCAGCACTGGCTGGTGAATGAGATTGACATTTGGGTTAATTTATTCTTTTCTATGCTTTTTCCTATTCTTTTCCCAAACCCTCATCTTTGTTAACCGCCTGCAAGATCAGTCAATAGTAATTGATCGACATTGCGGGATTACACTGTTGCTACTTCATGATACATTCAGAGAAGTCATTTATATAATTCCTGCTGCCCATTCATCATAATATACCTGTTATAAGCAATTTCATAGACTCATAGACAAAGCTGATATGTGAACACTCAATTCTATTATAAAACAAACAAGGGGGATGAGCAACAATAGATTCATTTTCCCCATTAATGTTATCTTGTAAAAATAACCTTGGCATCAGGGAGAGGTACGAGCCGATGACTTGGACCTATTAAAAGTAAAAAAAAAAAAAAACATTTTAAAGGTTCTACTTTAGGTAAGAGTTCTACTTTGAGGCTGAAACTGCCATTTCATAAATATATTTGCCACATCAAAAGATTAACTATATTTTCACATATTCTAAAGAAAATGTGAGTTGTGCTTGTTCATGCCTTCACAGTGATATGCTATTCTGTGTGGTTGTCAATGCATTGTTATGCAGTTGCTAGGGTGTTCCGGATGGTTGCTTGCTGGCCCAAGTCAAAAGTGTGATATTCTGGCCATACCTATACCCCAGATAGTCCCTTCTTCAGTGTAAGTCAATGGAGTTTTTTGGTGCCCTCCAGGCGAAGACCATAAAGCTGCATTATTTTAGGTATTATTCATGACCATAGAACAACTGGATCAGAACGAGTTGGCAAAAAGTATTATACTTAGGAAGAGGGTTTTTCAAAACCTATTATGCCTTCTGTGAGCCTTTGCAAATACCAGTAATTTAATTTATTGCAGTAATATATTGGACACATAGGCGGAAATCGTAGGGGGACCCCCCCTATCTGAGGGTTGTCCCCCCTAAAATATCATTAAAATATGTGTATTGTAAATAATATAATGATATATTCTTAAAATAATTGTTTAAGGAATAAAATAATACAAATGCAAACAACAAAAAAACTTTTTAAACATTTTGAGTCCTCCCTCCCTTGCCTCACAGTGCTTTGGTCCACTGCCTCCGCCCCTTTTACCTCACCACCAACACACACACATTCCGGTGGCGGGAGAGAAGAACAAAGTTTTTGAGTAGTTGTGGAACTCCAGTAAGTCAAATGTTATTTTATTCACTTTAAACATCGGATGAAGTGATTGTTTTCTCTTTAATATAGATGATGCGGAGTCATTAATAAATCATGTCAAAATACAAATATATGATTGTGTACTTGTGTACCAATGTACTTTTGTCACTGATGCAGTCTGCTATGTTAGCAATTATAATGTTTAACGTTACCCTTGTTTAATACAGTCTATGCGTTTACCTAGCTTGTTTAATACAGTAGTATATCCCCACTCACACACACACACCCATAGAGTGTACGCATACACTACGTGATGTAACGTTAGTCTTGCAGATTAGACTAGTCTGGGTGCGCATTTCGATTTGACCTCTTTCACTGTGATTTAGTCGGTTTATATAATTTAATATAGCTAATCTAATATCGCACGAAGAGTGCAGTTTTTCTCCAGATATCAGCATGATAACAAATGTGATTTTGATTTTATACAAGTTTAATAAACAAGAAGTTGATATTAAGTGATGTACATTTTAGACACCATATTGCCTGTTTTAGCTCCATGTTACACTAATAATAGTAGTAAGGCTTTCCTCGGTGTACACGTATCCTTGCAAGTACAATTTTGCCTGTATTACTGGTGTCCCCGTCAAAAATTGCTCTTGAGAATTGTTATGTTTATTGTCCCCCCCAACATTTTGATGAAATTTTCACCCCTGATTGGTCATAGTGAGTATTAGTATAAAAAGTGTTAAATAGTAGCACATCTTGCTGTTTGCATAGCAACCAGGAACATGTGAAACATGGCGAGTGTGTAGTTCAAAATGGTAACTTTGTCTTTAAGGCAATTTGCAAGTAGAGGCATTGCAGAATTATCCAACCAGAGGTGCAACACTGCCATGCATCAAATTGTCACACTGTGATGTCATAATCGAAAGATCTTTCACTGTGCCTTTGCGAACAATGCATTGTGGGGCAAAGGTAACCTCTGTATTACCCAGAGGATAAATTGCCATTATCTCGTCTTCCATAGCACAAAGGGTTGGTGTTTTATTAATTGAGAATCATTAGATTGCTGTTAATGGCAAGCATTTTTCTATCTGAGCTCCTAATGAATTGACTCCCTAATGCTGAGCGGTTGTGGAGTTTCTTCTAACGCAGTGCAATTCTAAACCTTAATGGACCATTATGCCACTATCAGAATCATTTACAGTTTTTTTTCTTTTCTTTTTTTCTCAGTTATCTTTTGTCTTACTCTGCTGAAGAGGAGAGGTGCTCTCTCATCCATAACCACTCTGACTGTGTATGCCAGGAACAGATGTTCAGAAAGCCACAATTTTTATTAATCTGCATCATGTTTATAATAATGCACATCCCCATATCTGATAAAAATCAATATGGATGCAGAAGGAAGAATAGAACCTCCTTTGACTGTAACATTTGTGGCCTTAATAACAGCACTGTCCAAGGAGAAATCTTTAGAAGACTAAACCAAAATTATTTAAATATATTGTGCTATTTTAATATGATTTCTACGGAAGAGGATTAGGGCCAAGCAATAATAAAAAAATAAAACCATCTCAAGAATAAAGTCATTATAATGCGAGATTAAACTCGTTAAATTTCGAGAAAAAAGTCGAAATACAATCTTGAGAATAAACTCATTAAATATCGAGATTAAACTCGTTAAATTTCGAGAAAAAAGTCGAAATACAATCTTGAGAATAAACTCATTAAATATCGAGATTAAACTCGTTAAATTTCGAGAAAAAAGTCGAAATACAATCTTGAGAATAAACTCATTAAATATCGAGAATAAAGTCATTATAATGCGAGATTAAACTCGTTAAATTTCGAGAAAAAAGTCGAAATACAATCTTGAGAATAAACTCATTAAATATCGAGAATAAAGTCGTTGTGTTTCGAGAAAAAACTCGATTAAGTTTAATCTCGCATTATAATGACTTTAATCTCGATATTTAATGAGTTTATTCTCAAGATTGTATTTCGACTTTTTTCTCGAAATTTAACGAGTTTAATCTCGCATTATAATGACTTTAATCTCGAGATGGCTTTATTTTTTTTTTATTATTGCTTGGCCCTAATCCTCTTCCGTAGATTACACTGTGTTTGGAAACACTTGACTAAGTTTATTTTTCTCATATGACTTAAAGGTGTACTCCATAACATTTGTCCTTGGACTTACACTGACACCTAGTGGCTTGGATACTGCATAATTTAAAATCAATAGTTTTCAGTTGCATATGCTATTGTAGAAATGTAGTATTCACAGTCAGCCATGATTACTTTAATCAATGAGTGAAAGTGTCAAATAACTGGAAGGTTGGGGGCCTGGGTAGTTCAGCGAGTAAAGACGCTGACTACCACCCCTTGAGTCGCGAGTTTGAATCCAGCCAGGTCTCCTAAGCAATCAAATTGGCTCTGTTGCTAGGGAGGGTAGAGCCACATGGGGTAACCTCATCGTGGTCGCTATAATGTGGTTCTCACTCTTGTGGTGCGCATGGTGAGTTGTGAGTGGATGCAGCGGAGAATAGCGTGAGGCCTTCACATGCGCTATGTCTCAACAGTAAAACGCTCAACAAGCCACCTGATAAGATTCGCGGGTTGACGGTCTCAGATGCGGAGGCAACTGACATTTGTCCTCCACCACCCGGATTGCGGTCACTACGCCACCACGAGGACTTAGAGCGCATTGGGAATTGGGCATTCCAAATTGGAGAGAAAAAGGGGAGAAGAAAAAAAATAACCGGAAGGTTACTGAAATTAAGCGAGTAGTATTCGGCTGGTCATGTAATTCTAATATGGCAAACACTATGTGCGGACCCTGTAGAATAAAACAGCTTTTATAAGGTTACTGATATGACTGGAGTCTTCATTTTAATGTGAATGGTCATGATGTCCTACATATATACATGGAGTTTAGGAGTGCACCTTTAAAGATCTTTAGATCTAAATGCTTGTGCTTATATGTTTGTAATTCGTTTGTAGACAAATAAAAATGTTAAATAGATGAGTTGGAGCAGAGAGTGAAGAAAAACCAGCCAACAATACTGTTTAAATCCATTCCAGGTGACACCTCTTGAAGTAGGCTGGGAGAATGCCAAAGCTGTTGTCAAGAAGATTAAATATGAGTGTTTTGATTTGTTCAATATAATTTTGGTCACTATATAATTTCCATATTTCCATTCCTGCTATTTCGTAATTTTGACAACACACACTTTTTTATTATGAACTAATTATGTATTTGTTTTGTCTCAAAAGATAAAAAAGCCTTTCTCTGATCTCCCCAGGTGATTATCTGTATATTAGATTATGGTGAAATGTTGCTTCTTCTATTTTAAATAATAATTTAAACTGTAATTTCCTGCAGTCTGCTTTCAGAAAATTGCAGAACAAATTAAATCTTTCCAAATTATCTCCCTCAGCTTTCTGACACCAAGCACTACACAAAATTCATGTTAAAACAGGAATTATATTGTTTTTATGCTTATTATAAAGATAAAAGCTAACTCTTTCCTTGTAGGAGATCTGGGCAACATAATCAAACAGGAAGTCAGCATGTTGTTTCCAAGAGTTACAGTACCCTAGGATTAGCCACATTATGCCTACTCACAGACAAGCACCATCTCTTTTCAGACATTTTTTAATCGGTTCAACCATGTTTACCTTCCCTTGTTGTGCGACCGGAAGTGCATTGCATCAGCAGCTTGGTAGACCGGGGTTCTGATCCCACGTCTAACCAACTAATTGTGTTCTCATGATCAGTGAAGATCACCATTCAGAGGTTACATTTTTCCTTACTTAAAATTTTTACTCCATTGACGGTTTGGGTTTGGGAGGTTCAGTAATAAAATATGTATTCCTCTTCACTGTATTAACCCACTTCACAACTTGCTTTGTTATCACCTCCGTGGACATTTCACCCAGAAAATGTTACACAAAAACACTCACTGCTTTGGCCACTGGGGGCAGTGTTTTGCATTTCAGTAGGCACAGATCGATTTTAGCTGAAGAAAAGTCAACCTATTGTTTCTGAATTTCATTGTGAAATCAGTCTGAGCACAGGATAAGCTGTAACACAATCAATTTCACCAGTTAGATAATAGTTACCAGGGAGAAATCCCAATTTTACATGGCCACTACCCATATGAGGTGACAGTTGAAGTTGTAAGATATTAACTACTATTTTGAGTTCAAGAATTTCAGCGATTATATTAATGAATCAAAATTGCAGAACAAATCTGTGAAGCTTTTCACCTGTACATGTTTAAAAAAAATAAAGTAACTTAAAGGTGCACTCAGTAAATTTTTCCTCATTAAAAAAGTTTAACTCCTAAATACATGACTTGTAATATTGCAATATATGTAGGAAATCATGACCACTGACATTAAAATGAAGACAGTTATATCAGTAATCAGTAATCAGTAATCAGTAATGTTTTAATCTACATGGTGAGGGTCCACACATGCGGGTTGCCATGTTAGAATCACACGATCAGCCGAATACTACTCGCTTAATCTCAGTCACCATCCTGTTATTTGAGACTTTCAGTCATTGATTGAAGTAATCATGGCTGACTGTGAATACTAATTTTCTACAATAGTATCTGAAACTTAAAACTATTGATTTTATATAATGCTGCATCCAAGCCGCTAGGTGTCAGTGTAAGTTCAAGATGACACAAAGACAAAGGTTACTGAGAGCACCTTTAAAATGTCATAGCTGACTAGGGGTGCTTCTCATATCTAAAGTTGTACATCCTTGTTTCCTTTCCTTGCATCCTTACCTTGCTTCCTTTCTCCACCCTCTTAGGAGATTATTAAAGGATCCAAGGAAAGGTAACCAGAATGGAGGAATCAAAGCAAGACGGATTTGTTAAATGAAATGTCCTACTCACTCACACTTCACTTCCGAGTGCTTTTTTGCGCAGCTGCATTACATCGGCGTGCTTGCCGTTATGTTATTGAAACTTTATTTATTAATATATTCATAATAATTCAAAATAATTCAAGATGCACTGTTGAAGTTTGTGTCAATTATGATTTATATAAACTGCAAAGGTGATACATCAATTAAAACTATTGTGTCAGATATCTTCCGTATAGGATGCACCTGTGTTTCCTCGCTCAAGCGTCCTCTGTAAGCTTCCTCCATCCTCTGTCCTCACCTCCTAACAGTGCATTTAGAGATTTGATTCATCCTTCATGATGGTGGACTTTGATAGTTTTCCAGGTAACGGGGTCGAGGACGGAAGAGTGAGGAAACGAGGATGCACAATTTAGGAAATGAGAAACACCCTAGATGGTGAGCTTTCCAAATGAACTTTTACTGCGCACTCAAAGATTGCATAAAATGGGACAGTGTTCAGTATAGGCAAGGGTGCCACCAATCATGTACACTATGTTACAAAGCAGTCATTTTTAAGCCAAAGAGTGCTTAAAAAAAGTGCACTACCTGTTGCAAACATTTTTATTCATACCTTACATTTTCTGCTTGAACTATTCGTCTTGTGCAGGGTGGTCACAGAAGATTCTAGGCAAGCAGTTTCATGACAGAAGTTTAGGGCACTGATTCAAACATCATGCCTATTTTGAACTACCAGAGCCAAAAATGAAGGTTGAGCATTTTTACCATCAATTCTCCTCCTTGCCCAGTAGGTGGTGATATGCACAAAAAATCAAATCACCAAAAATATAAGAAGTACAATGTTAAAGTGAAAGTGGAGATTGTTAGTAAAAAGGATTTAAATATTGATCTGTTTTTCACCAACATCTATCATATCACTTCTGAAGATATAGATTTAACCACTGGAGTTATGTGGATTACTTTTATGCTGCCTTTATGTGCATTTTCCTTCTGGGATGGCATGAGGATGAGTAAATGATGAGTGAATCTTTGGGTGAACTATACCTTTAATAAAGCTGTACAAATGTAGAAAAGTAGTATTGCTGAACAGTACATAAACTAAAATAAATATTGCCAATACTGGTGGAGGTGGCCATTAATGTACAGTATACATATATTTGTCATTGTGAGAGTGATTTGTTTACTATTTTAAATTAAAATGTAACAAGTACATTTGATTATTAAAATAAATTAAGGCACACATAAGGCTCCATGTTTTCTATTAGCAGTGATGCTAATAGAAAACATGGAAAACAATTTTCCCATATTATCTGCTACATATTAAAGTAATACAGAAACCTATTACTTATCGCTAAGTAATAGGTTTCTGTATTACTTTAATATGTAGCAGATAATATGGGACTATTATATAAATGTTTGAGACACTTGGCTCAAAAAATCATTTACAGACTTTGATACAGAATCTGTTAAAACACTCCCATACCGATTTTTCCCTCCTCCAATATTCCAAATTCTGCCAGTGTTCCTAAAATAAAAATCATAACTGAAAGTCTTTTTTTTTTACATGCTCCAGGCAGACAGGCCCTAAAGAAGATACACAACACACCTCTCAGTTCCTCTCAATTATCAAATCGGCAAACACCCCTTCACCTTCCTCCCACAACACATGAGCCAAATTTAACAAGAGGAAGTCTCCAGTAACAGGCCATGTGGCACAAGTAAATTAATTACAGTGACGTAAATCAGGATGTTGGAATAAGATGTGAAAGCTGAACTGTTAATTTAGGTAGATCTCACCACAAAGTTTTATGAGAACTTGAAGAATGATATTGGATTTTTAACTGTCAATGTTTTTGACTGCAGCATGCTGCTCTTTTTAAAGACTGTGAACCAGTGCTGAATACTGCTGTTGGTTACTTGTTGCAAGGAACATGCTGACAGACTCAGTTCCCTCCTACATGTGACAGCAGGTAAGGCAGTGCTCTTTGTCTATTTATGTCTATTCCGTCTTTGACTCCCTGTAATTCCCTCCATTGTGCCTTACCTCTGAAACTTCTCTCACTTTTTCCATGTCTGAATCTACATGTGTGCATTTATCTGTATCTTTTATGATGTTCATTTGTTTATGTGCCTGTGGTTTTCTCTTCCATACTTGAAACTCTCACAGAGGCAACTCTGGATTTTGTATTTTACAATACGTGTTCATAGTCCTGCTGAAAAAATATTGCCCTGCTTGTGCTAAGGCCCTCAAGGCATCAAACCTAAGGCATATGGGATTTTTTAAAGCATCCACTGAGATGTTGAATCATAACCTGACAGGGAGGCTTATTAGATCTCTTATCAGATGTTTTGGGTTCTTCCTATTTCTGTGCTCCAGTTATAGTTCAGGTTGGTTTCTCTCAGACAGGAGTGAGAACTATAGGCTATGCATCCATGAGAGATTTTTCAGTAATGTCTTATTTGATTACCCAGAGACTTTTAGAATCTCAAGACACTGCAAACACATTTTGACCTGAAGGTTATTTACAAATAGCTGTTTTATCAGGAATGACATTCAGTGCTCTTTAGATTTCAAACTGAAATCTAGATGCTACAGGAATTGTTTTCCCCATACTATATCTAATAAAATGCTTTTGATATACCATTACCTCATACCGTATTTGGATATATAAGCCACTCTTAAACATGTATTAATGGCAATATTTTCTCTTTTTTTTTCTTAACTTTTTTGAACTGATACTAGACTGTTTGTCTGAATAACCTGAAATTTGGGCCATCCTACCAAGTTTGGTGTCTCTGTCATTTATGGTCCCTTTGGTGCTTGGACCCCTGATGTGACATTGCAGAGCTTTGCAGATGTACATTTCTGAAATCCAAAACTAGATATAGGTGTTAATCTAACTGAAGAGCTATGTGTCACTTATTCTTAAAAATAGTGCATTTGTGGACTCTCTAAGATTGAGGTTTGACATTATCGAAGTGAATTGATGTCAAAAGCAGAGAATAACCTGATAATTAATAACAAACTTGTTTTCATGCCTGGTTTTGATAAGCTGATAGGTTGTAATCAGCATATTGGTGTTTATATAAATGCATTCATTAACCCTATTCATGTGTATTTTTTGCATTGAAGAAAAGATAACGCAGAAGTTACACAAAAAATTTGAGTTGTGTTTGACTTCATGCAGCACTATCGCCGCTGGACTTAAAGCAGTGCAAGTTTTTCCGCCATGTCACCATGACGTATGCTATCAAAGTACCACGAGAGCAGCCGCATGGTGCAGCCGATGCAGTTTTTTCAGAGTGACTGCACAAGCTCTGAATGATGACATTATTCGTAATTGGCCAGACTCACCAATGACAATGATGATGTGTGTTTCATGGGCTGCATTCGCAATTGCATACTGCTGTGTCTTTGGCAGAAATAATAGTAGTATGGTAGTATGCCATTACCAAGGTGTTTATTCTGAACCATAAAGCATATGGCCTTCAAATGTATTTGTATTCAAACTGAAAATTTTCTTCTGGTTTTGTTTGAAAAAATGTTATCCACTTCCAATCAAAATCAATTATTTGACATTGAAGTCTGTGAATGAGGCTGATAACACTCATGTATGGCCATGCAGATTAATAGTTTGTTGTCTGTTATCTTTATGTTTACCCTGAATTGATTTAGAAATGAAAGAATTCCTGTAAACACCCTGAAGATACTTTCAGATACTCATGTTGAGAGAATTTACACAGCAGACAGTAGACAGACAGACAGACAGCAGACAGATTAGACTGCTTTTTTTTAACACAAAATCAAGTTTAAAAAACATAACCATATTTATTTCCATGATGATGACTGGACGCTTCTCGCATACAATGCGATGAGGTATATATAGTATAATGCCTACTGTTTCACTTCCCATTTAAAATAATATAGGCAGTACACAGTGTATACTGCACAGTATTTTGTTCATAAGCAAGTATTTGATTCATATCATGTCATTCTATTCCTAACCTGTGACTTTTTTAAGTAACGTTAAGCTAAATGGTTTCTGTAGCTCAGCAGATCATCCATGCATATGCTGAGCAATGGCGTCAGACGATATAACACTCGCATGTTTTTTCTTAACTGCAGCAAACACCATAAATAGGATCAAACATGCACCAAAAGTTCTTGACATTAATTTCTTCTTTATTTGCTTGGCAGACGCTTTTATCCTAACACACTAATGGTGCATTTTATTTTATTGGATATAAATTATTAAGAATGATTAAAGTGATTATCATAAAATCGAAACAATTTCTAAAATCTCAGTCATCAGTAGATTCTTGGTCCATGACAAATATCTTCAAAACATGAAAAACTGTTCATTCAAAACAGTGATTACACACTAGATCCCTTCAATCCTGTACTTCACGTAGATTTAAATTAATTAAACTAGAAAGGGCAGAACTCTGTAAATTGAGACAACATGAATAGCTAAGCATTTCCTGCACTGAAAAATCACTGTAATGAGTTTGGAGTGTCAGAATAACTGCCAATGATGTTGTCTTTATTTCTGAATCATAGGGTGAACTGAAACCAACTTTTCATTCTAATTTTAAATTATATTTATATGAATATGATGTGCAAATTCTAATTGTGGAGGGTCAAGGATAACAGTCCATGCAAATCAAATATGTTCTTGCACAAAAAAAATTTAATAATTCACATACAGGAATAAATAAATATATATATTTTTTAACTTGACAGCATCTACATAAAGCCAAGGTATAGCTGCTGGCTGGAGACTTCCAAATGAGGAAGAATCTCCAAAAGAGTGCGGGGCTACCCCAAAAGAGGGATTCCTTTCACTCACTGTTAAGGTTAAGGAAAGGATTGGGGTAAGGGGCTCCCTATATCTTTAACTGCGAGCTCTCACCCCTGAAGCACTGAAGCACTGCCTGCGGCTATATCCTATATAAAAAGCAGTGCTCCTGTGCAAGTTGCTAACACACAAGAGGCATCGTAAAAGCCAAAGATTTCTGTTTGGTGCATGTTTGCATAGCAAATCAATTATAAAATAGTGCAGACGTAAAGAAAAATGTGTTCGGTGTGAACAGCCTCTAAGAAAAACGGCACAGCATGATAAACATGTTCTATATTTTTGTTTGGACGACTTATTTTTTTTATTATTTATTTTACATAATTTTCATACATTTATTTGTCAATTATTCCTGTTTAACTGTTACAATATTACCAAGTACTTTGAATAGTTCATAATTTTAAATAATTTTCAGAGCCTTAAAGAAATTCTCTTTTCACAGCAAACTTTACTGACACTCTCATGTGTGGTGAGTCGGTGAGATATACGTGCAAAATCCTGTAAGCTGCCTGGTTTCGCCACCCATCACTAACAGCCATTAAACACTCTACTCAGCTGTCTGAACACATTTACAACCTTTCATGAACAAGATGTCAAACTGTGTATGAATTCAAAATTAACCCCCCACTGCCAGGCTTTAGCTCCATATGAATAGTTTACATGAAGCTGGTGACACTGTATACCAGGCACGGATTTAGAAAGCAGAGGCCTCTGGGCACAAAATCTTGGGCCCCCCCACCCCTCCCAGAAATTTTCAGAAATATGCTCGTGGAGACAGAGACGTCACACAGTTAGTGGGGTCTTGGAGGCCCCCTACAGGTCGGAGGCCCCCGAGCACTGACCCAATCGGCCCGGTGGTAAATCCGGCCTTGCTGTATACTAATGCAGTTTAACTTGAGAAAGTAGCAGGCTGGTAAGAACAATTGCATGCAAATTACCTAACCTATGATTTTCAAAGAGTGAATGACTTATTGCTACCTAAGAACATATGGATCTATACATAAGCACTGCTAAATAGCTGATGAACAATTTAACAATATTCCACTTTTAGATAGCACCCGTGGGATGCTTGAAGTTTCACTTTAGACCGTTTAGCATTTGCAGAAAATGGTCTTTGTGAAATTTTCACATAGCCATTGTTCTTTTTCATGTTCTAGTACAGATTTAGCCTCAGGCAGACATGATTTTTGCACTTTGAGATAGGGATGTGAACAGAGGTGGGTAGTAATGTGCTACATTTAACTTTTTGTAAAAAAAATGTACTTTCAGAGTAGGTTTAAAAGTTGGTACTTTTTATTCTCACTCAAGTAAATTTCTAATAATTTTTTTTAACTTTTACTTCTTTACAATGGGTGCCATTCCTGTCGTTACATTACTGGATTGAATTTTAATTAATGTTTAATTTATAGAGAGATTATTGAATGGGAATTTTACGAGAGCGGAAGTTCACACAGCTGCGTGCGCTGAGCCGCAGACTATCACTCGATCACAGCTGCAGCATAAATCTCTTTAAACGAGCGGATATTTCAAGATTAAAATCACAGATCCAACTTAGGCAGCACGCTGAGGTAAGTTTTGGCTCTAATCCTAACGTGGGCTTTTCTGTGTATTGAGATGGTAATTTGCAGGGTGATGATGTAACTGGGTATGTAACTCTTATGACATCAGTTTTTAAGTGTATATTTTTTAATCTGTGCAGCAATATATCAGTGCACTTTGTCATGCATGTCATGAGCTGAATTTACACATTTTCCCCACACCCTAACAGGGGTACTGGAAATTATCGCAGCAACTTCAGGCAGATGAATTGTATAAATCCATGCAAACATCCAAGTTAAGTGTAAATCACTGCCATTCATGTGATCGAAAACTGGTGCATGAACAGACAGCATTTCTGCACTTGCACAGTGAGGTGCAGGCACGAGGCAATCGTGGCGAAGAGAAACTGGCTGTGTCTGCAATGGTTCACTATTTCCTATATAGTGAATGGCAGTTTGTGAACTATACAGTATCTCAGCAGTAAGTGAACGAAATAAGTGAATTCAGACGCTGACTTATACACCGAGGGTCGGAGCTCTGGAGCTGTCTCAGAAACAACCTCACATATGAAATTAAGTATACCCACGTATAAATACTTGGGTCTTACTTGTTCTTCTTATTAAATAATATATTAATACAATAAATCTTCAATCTGTTTGACATTTTTTTATATATACTGTGTGTTAATATAAAGAGTAAATACATTTTATCAAATAAAAAGGACATTTTAAAATGTATCTGTATGTTTTGCCTCTCTATATGTTATTATGTTATTTTAATCAAGTAATCATTTTTCAAAAAGTTATATAATACATTCAGCATGAAAGAAAACATTGCAGGAGTGAAGGAAGCAGTAAACTCACAGCTTGTACGCCTTCCCTGAACCGGGGCGAGCTTGCTCTTTTCCAGTTGACCTGAAGATCTAGTGCCAGGGCGCACAGTGACTCTCGAGAGTGGGCTAGGATGAGCCAGTCATCGAGGTAATTGAGTATGCGGATGCCCACTTCCCTTAGCGGGGCAAGGGCTGCCTCTGCGACCTTCGTGAAGACGCGAGGGGACAGGGACATGCCGAAGGGGAATACCTTGAACTGATATGCCTGGCCGTCATATGCGAACCGTAGAAAGGGTCGGTGTCGAGGCAAGATAAAGACGTGGAAGTACACGTCCTTCAGGTCTACCGCTGCAAACCAATGGTTCTACCTGGTGAAATCGAGCCTGCTGCCATACCAAAATCGTCTCCATTGCCAGCCCGGTCGTCCTCAATCCCATGGGAAGAAGGAGCGACGCGGGAGTGGCTGTAGTAGCCGTGACCACAACGGTGCCATGGTGAGGTTCACGCAATGAGAACACGAACCATCCACAAATGCTGCCTCAGTGTGAATGCTGCCCAGACACACAAGGCAGCGTCTGTTACCGTCAGGAGCGGAGAGAATTCGACCACATCCAGGAACTACACAGGGTCTGAAGGACATTTTTTATAAAGACACGTCCTGAAAAGGACATTCAAATTCTGTCTGCCAATTTCTCATTGGCCTTTTTTCAAGTTCAGAGGTACGCAAGGCTCTCAAGAAAGACCCCTAGTGTCGCTTCATTTGACACAACTTCGAAGTGAGCGACAGACTTGGAAAACTAGTTAAAGCATTGTGGGATATATTATTCTGTAAGGTATACTGGACATTTTGGCAAATGTTATAGAGCTTCTGGGGTATTCTGTGCATTCAGAAAATGTGTATATATACTGTGCCAAATATGCATAGGGCATATAGAGTTCTGATAGATTATAACTGCCATATGTCATTCCTAAGCTACTTTTAAATCATGGAATATACCTATAATGATGGATTATTAAACTTATGTGTCCCACTTTACCAGTTGTCCCACTTTACCTGCACTGTAAACTTATAGAGATCAAAAGATACTCAAGGCACCATTTCAGTTTATCAGCTGCCACACCAGCAATACCCTTTGTAGATATTCCAGGCACAATTTAAAAGAGCCTCAAATATCCTATTTACTGTATTTGTCCTCAAGGAACTTCAAGATATATTTTAAGAGCCATTTAAACCTTTCTCTCATTGTTGGGTTACTGAAGGAACCATTGACAGTCATTTGAGTCATCTTAAAAACCACTGAGTTCTTTAGAGTTCTTGCAGAAATTAAGAATAAGTTTCTCAGAGAACTGAAAGAGTTCTGGACTCTGGATAATCTCCAGAGGGTTCCGCAGGTGTGGCAGAGGAGGAACCCAAAATGGTTCTTTGAGTGTCTATACTGCAGAAATAGTAAGAGTAGTATGGTAGTATACAATTCCCAATTTAGCCATAGTCTGTGTGCCACCATGAGGTTAGAAATTGTTTATTGTTTATTTCTCATTTACAATGCTTCTGACCTGGATGCTCGCAATCCCATAGCACATTGAGCGGAGCTCTGAAAGGACACATACATCGAAGCATTGAATAGACATGACAGGAGAAGGGGGGAGATTAGCAGTAATTTATATTTTCATGGACAGCCATAATTCAGCCTGCATTTTCTGACATTTGAATAAACACCATAAATTCAGGCAGCAACACCTCTTTTCTGGCAGTAATAAAAAGTAAAATGAATTGTGGATAGATTTTAATGTGCTGATGTGGAGTGATAGGCATCTAACGTGGCATGCAGAGCGAGGAGAATGGGGTTGGGGGATGGCGGTTGAATCAGAATGGAGCTCACAGGACCTAGAACTGCATTTCACTTGTGAATGTAGCTCTTTTTCATCTCTCCATTGCTCACCATCCAGCCTGACATGTGCGGCAATAACAAAGGGTTGAAAGGTGAGATTATACTGCCCTCCACGTCAGGAAGAGAGAGGGTTGGCTGTTTGACAGGGGCCACAAACCCCAGCAACCTGAAGTATTAAATCTACCCTTAGAGTGACTGAGTGAGTGAGACAGAGATGGATTGGCTGTCACTGTCATGAATGTTTATGCATTTGCTTGATATTTTTGGGCTTGAAGGTATGACATTATATACGTACGATAGTAGATATGTGTCAGCCAGTAGAGATAGTAGATATAGGCTATAATGTTCGGCTATTAGTGTGCAGGACTCTTTTGATTTATTCACACGAGAGAGGAGTAATCAAAAAATACAGTACAGAGCAGGATGACAAGGAAAAAGTCAAGACAAGGAAAAACTTAAGGAGTATTGGTAGGTACATTGCCAAGTTTAGTTATTTATAGATAGGCATGAAATGGAAGTCTGTTTTCCCAGTCTCCAGTGTTTTTGCGTCAGCAGTTTTTAGTGGAAAATGTATCATATTACATTTGTAAAAATTGTTAAAAAAAATGTAATGTGGCTCCACTGTGCCGATAATCAGTCATGATGAGAGTGCCTCAACTGTCAAAGTTTAAGGCATGGGTAGATTACATGATGTGATGGCCTGAAGTTAGCTACAGTTCGTTGATATTATTATCTAATTTAAGTTGTTATGTCAACCAACAACTGCACAAGTTGAGCCAGAACTCATTATTACTCCAACTTAAACAACTGAACAACACTCTTGATCGCTTGTTTCGGTAGTTTTAAATTGTATCTAATGGAAACGGAACCAGTGGCAATCAGAATTATCATTGGGCCACCCAGTGGTTAGTCAGAAAAACTGTGCATATCAGCTGTTTTTCAAGGGTTTCAAATATGATAAATGTGACCAAAGGAGTGTTCGGGAAATCTGTTTTGAAAACTAGCTGAAATACTAATAATGTTTTGGGTTTTCAGCTCAAATTAAAAATGTCTATATTTCTTCTCTCACTGTCGCACACCCTTCAGCTGTCTCAGAAACGTATGTACAGTATATATGAATTCATATTTTAAATGTATAATTAATATTATTTTAGCGGCTACGCAACCCCAAATGAAGCAGGGTGCGATGTACTGTGTGTTGTGACACATTCCTCCAATAAGTATCATTAACATTTTCTGTGCCAAAATAGACCTTCTGTCTGTTCAGACCATACAGGATAGCCTTTGATGCCTTAGAGCATTGTAGGGCTCTACATTTATGAGCGGGTTTGGTTAATAACCATAATGGATAATTATCATAGATAATTATCAATTATTTAAATCAATAGAACACTGATTAGAATCATAAGCTTTATAATCCTTTAAATTAACAATCATCAAAGATAACAGTCAATTATCAAATCCAATCGAATATCAATTATTATTGTAGGATATTACATATATATAATTTAGAGATAGGTGTAGAAGGGAACATTTAGTGTCTACATTCTCACACCAAATATGTAAGGGAATTTAGGGTCTTGAAATATGTGAGCTATGAACTAAATTAAACTGTCCTTATTGTACATTATTATGTAATGAAATATATAATGGAATTAGTCACGTTCGACAACCATTATAAATTAGATAATTGACAAATAACTAGATTATTTGTCATTATAAAATTCTCCACCATCGAAACCGTAATATAACGATTTAAAATAATAAGTCTAGTTCCCCTTCTGTCGCTCTCTCCACGTTGTGTCAGAGAAGCGACACTAGGGGTCTCTCTTGAGCGCCGATATTCACCTCTGGACTATGAAAAAAGGCCAATGAGAGTTGGCAACCAGTATTTGCATGTCCCGCCCCCGGACATACGGGTATTTAAGCGGCGCAAATACGGGAGTTCATTAAGAAAATTTCTTTGGAGCCGATGGTCGTGCATGAACTCTGCTGCGAGTTACACACCAAGTTCCTGGTTAATCCTCTGACGCTCAGCATGACGCTCTGCATGCTGTTGGATCTGACGGCGCATAACAGCGGCTTTCTCCTTCGTGCACGGCTG
The DNA here is from genome assembly GCF_025860055.1 of Xyrauchen texanus. Classification (NCBI taxonomy): domain Eukaryota; kingdom Metazoa; phylum Chordata; class Actinopteri; order Cypriniformes; family Catostomidae; genus Xyrauchen; species Xyrauchen texanus. The sequence continues at coordinate 28,229,699 of NC_068296.1, read as the reverse complement.
TGCATTCTTGCCCCTGGGCGCTTCGACAGCGCAGACAACTCGAAAGAGTTATTCTAAAAGAGTAATTTCGCTCTAAAGAGCAAAACACAGCGGCGTTGAACGTCCTTCTCAGGACGCGTCTTTTTAAAGACGATATTTCCGCCCCTGTGTAGTTTCTGGATGTGGTTGATGTCTCCCTACCTCTGACGGTCATAAAAACTGCCTTGCATTCCTGGGTTGCGATCACACGCAGGCAGCGTTTTTATGAATGGTCTATGTTTTCAGTGCGAGAACATAGCAATGACAGCATTGCGGTCGTAGGCTTTCTCTTGTAGTGAGAGAAAGCCGCTTCAGCCGCCCCCCCGTGCCTCGCCTCCTTCCCACGGGATTGAGGCAGGCGCCATGGCGATGAAAACGATCTGGGACAATGACGGGCTCCGTTTAGCCGGGTGAACCCCTCGAAACCCCCGCCTCCCGGCACACTTGCTTGTTTCTGTCCGAGCTCGGGATGAGCATTCTCTCCAATGGGTTATGTTTTCAGTGTGAGAACATAGCCGCGGCAGCGTTGCGATCTCTGCTTTCTCTTGTAGTGAGAGAGAGCCATCTCAGCCGCCCCCCGCGCCTCGCCTCCTTCCTACGGGATTGAGGCAGGCGCCGCGGGCGATGGAGAACGATCTGGGGACAATAACCTCCCGCCTCCCTGGCACGCTTGCCTGCTTCCCTCGAGCTCGGGATTAGTGCGGTCCGCTTAACGGCCTACCGTCCAGTCCCTCGAGCTCCCCAGCATTGGATGATGACATCACCGCTGCATCGGAGAGCGTAACAGCGGCGTTGGATGCGGATAACTCGCCTGGGCCGCCACCTTCGCGTCTCTGCCCAGTCTGAGCCTGACGCAAGAAGGTCCGCTATGATTCCCCGGGCTTAATTGGTTCCGCGGGCATGTGCGCCACTCACAGCCACGCCCCCCCCCTGGATTCCTTCCCGGACGTGCATGACGAGCTGAGCAAGACCAGCTTCCTCGCTCCTCCACTCTCGCTACCCTCGGTGGTAGAACGGTCCCAGACCGCTCCCCCCTGCACGCCATGGCCCCCTCCTGCAAGTCCACCGGGCCAGGGCACTTCAAAATCTGCACTTGGGTAGTCCTGTTCTTGACATGCTGCAGGAACTGCACTCGAACAGGCGATGGCCACTCCATGGTCCAGAAACGCAACGATGGACAGGCAGTACGGGAGGCAGACAAAGTCTCCCAGCTCCGTCCATTCGGCGACACCACTTGACGACTTCGCCCAGCCGTCCTCAGTGGTGAAGAAACAGACGAAGGCTATTTTCAAGCAAAAAAAGCATCCTGCCCTGCCGCAAACCGGCCGCCAGGGGCCATGCCCTGTCTGCTCGCCGAGGGCGTCCTCTTGCGGCTTTCAAGAAAGAAAGAAAGTGGTGCTCTGCCTCAACTAACAAGTGAGTGGGCCCAGCTCTCAGCCCCAGTGTTGAGCCCCCCGCAGAAGTTGGACGCCCATCGTCTCACGGACCCCCTTGAGGACCCAGAAGGCTCCCAGGCGCTCCTGAGATGACAGACCCAGAGACCGAGACGTTAGCTCCGGAGCTGGTAAGACCACTCCGTTCCCCGGTGGAGGGCCGGGAGGAGAATTTTTTGTTAAATTCGTTACACTCTATAGAGCTATTTCCTTGTTGTCTCTGGGGTCACCTGGGCCGCAAATGCCGTTCTCACAGCACTCTGCTTTCAGGCCTCAACAGTCCCGGCTCCATGGACGCGGTGTCCCCGCCTTCAGCCTCACGACTGTTCCCCGGCCGGCTGGTTCAGACGAGTCCAGAGGACGCCAGCATCAGACCTCCTCCTCAGTCATAAACCCACCCCCTTCCGGGTGCGCGGAGCAAGGTAAGTGCTTTGAGTTTATTCTCAGCTCTGGAGCCTCGGGACGCCACGTTGCCTCCCGACGCCGCGTCACCTGTTCCGCACCGCTGCGAAGCCCCGCCGGGTACGTCCAAAAAACTCGTCCCCTTGGTGCCCCTAGCACGGAGCTTAGAGGCGTGGCTTTCACTGCCCAACCCGTCACGCTGGCTGCACCGGACCATTCGACTCGGTTACGCAATTCAGTTTGCCAGGTCTCCGCCCCCCTTCGTGGGCATACATTTTTCCGCAGTACACGGCCAACATGCCCATTCCCTGCGCGAAGAAATCGCCTCCCTTCTATTAAAGGACGCGATAGAGCCTGTCCCTCCAACCGAAACGAAGAAGGGTGTCTACAGACCTTACTTTGTTGTACCCAAGAAAGGCGGCGGCTTACGACCGATCTTGGACCTGCGAGTTTTCAATTGGACCTTGTCCAAACTCCCGTTCAAAATGCTCACCCAGAAACAAATTCTATCTGGCATCCGGCATCTAGATTGGTTCGCAGCGGTAGACCTGAAGGACGCGTACTTCCACGTCTCAATTTGCCCTCGACATCAACCCTTCCTACGGTTCGCGTTCGACGGCCAGGCGTATCAGTACAAAGTCCTCCCCTTTGGCCTGTCTCTGTCCCCTCGCGTCTTCACGAAAGTCGCAGAGACAGCTCTTGCCCCACTCCGAGTAGCCGGCATACGCATACTCAATTACCTCGACGACTGGCTCATACTGGCTCACTCTCGAGAGTTACTATGCGCACACAGAGACCAGGTGCTCAGGCACCTCAACCGTTTGGGGCTTCAGGTCAACCGGGAAAAGAGCAAGCTCTCCCCGGTCCAGAGCATCTCTTTTCTCGGTCTGGAGTTAGACTCACTCTCAATGACAGCACGTCTCTCCAACGAGCGTGCTCAGTCAGTGCTGAAATGCCTCGCTTCCTTCAAGCCAGGCGCCGTGGTCCCGCTAAAATGTTTCCAACAGCTCCTGGGGCATATGGCATCCTCCGCGGCAGCCGCGCCGCTGGGGTTGATGCATATGAGACCACTTCAGCACTGGCTCCGGACTCGAGTCCCGAGACGAGCATGGCGCCGCGGCACGCACAACGTAAAAGTTACTTCTGCCTGCCACTAAACCTTCAAACCCTGGACAGACCTCTGCTTTCTAAGGGCAGGTGTACCCTTGCAGCAGGTGTCCCGACGCGTTCTGGTCACAACCGACGCTTCCAAATTGGGTTGGGGCACCGTGTGCTACGGGCACGCAGCCGCAGGCCGGTGGAACCGAGGCCCGCTGCACTGGCACATCAACTGCCTAGAGCTGCTGGCTGTTTGTCTGGCCCTGCAGAAGTTTCTCCCGTTAACTCGGAACAAACACGTCCTAGTCAGGACAGACAGCACCACGGTCGTAGCCTACATAAACCGCCAAGGCAGAGTACGCTCCCCCCACATGTCACAGCTCGCCCGTCGTCTCCTCCTTTGGAGTCAGCAGCGACTGAGCGCCACTCACATCCCCGGCAACCTCAATGTGATAGCGGACGCGCTGTCAAGACAAAGCTTGCCTGGCGGGGAGTGGAGGCTCCACCCCCAGTCGGTCCAGCTGATTTGGGACTGGTTCGGCAAGGCTCAGGTAGACCTGTTTGCCTCCCAAGAAACCTCCCACTGCCCGCTCTGGTATGCCCGGACAGAGGCTCCCCTCAGGGCAGATGCGCTGGCACACAGCTGGCCCGTGGGGCTGCGCAAGTACGCATTTCCCCCAGTGAGCCTTCTTGCACAGGTGCTATGCAAGGTCAGGGAGGAAGAGGAGCAAGTCATTCTGGTAGCCCCCTATTGGCCTACCCGGTCTTGGTTTTCGGACCGCACGCTCCTCATGACAGCCCCTCCCTGGCGAATTCCCCTGAGGAAGGACCTTCTTTCTCAGGGACGGGGCATGCTCTGTCACCCGCACCCAGACCTCTGGAACCTCCACGTCTGGCCCCTGGACGGGATGAAAAGATCTAGCCGGTCTACCGTCTACTGTCGTAGATACAATCAGCCAAGCCAGAGCCCCCTCTACCAGGCATCTTTATGCCCTAAAGTGGCGTCTGTTCGCGGACTGGTGTTCTTCCCGAGCCGAAGACCCGCAGAAGTACGCAGTTAGGTCAGTGCTCGTGTTTCTTCAGGAGAGGCTGGAGAGGAGGCTGTCCCCCTCCACCCTCAAGGTGTATGTCGCCGCTATCGCGTCCCACCATGACACGGTAGACGGAAAGTCTCTTGGTAAGCACGACTTAATCGTCAGGTTCCTAAAAGGTGCCCGGAGGATAGCTCCCTCCCGGCCTAACCTGTTCCCCTCCTGGGATCTCTCGGTCGTCCTTACGGGACTCCAAAGACCCCCCTTTGAGCCGCTTGACTCAGTTGGACTCAGGGCCCTCTCTCTCAAGTCTGCCCTGCTGATCGTGCTCGCTTCCATCAAGAGGGTCGGGGACCTGCATGCGTTCTCTGTTAGCGACGCTTGCCTGGAGTTCGGTCTGGCAGACACTTTAGTGATCCTAAGACCGCGACCGGGCTATGTGCCCAAGGTTCCTACCACACCCTTCAGGGATCAGGTAGTGAACCTGCAAGCGCTGCCCCGGGAGGAGGCAGATCCAGCCCTTTCACTGCTGTGTCCAGTACGTGCCTTACGTATCTACCTGGACCGCACACAGAGCACTAGACACTCTGAGCAGCTCTTCGTCTGCTTTGGGGGACAGCAGAAAGGGAATGCTGTCTCCAAGCAGAGACTCGCCCACTGGGTTGTCAACGCCATTTCCCTGGCTTATCACACCCAGGCCGTGCCCCCCCTTTGCGGGTCTGAGCCCACTCCACCAGGAGTGTTGCGTCCTCATGGGCACTGGCTAGGGACACTGCCCTAGCAGACATTTGTAGAGCAGCGGGCTGGGCAACACCTAACACTTTCGCGAGATTCTACAATCTCCGAGTTGGGTCAGTATCGTCCCATGTTCTCTCAGGTACCGAGCCCGTAGAACTCGGTGGCATGCTCACGATCTGACCGGGTGAATCGCTTGCACCTAGCTCCTTCCCCTAACCAGGGGAAACAGTGCGCCTTCATTCCCAGGAGATCTCAGGTTTGGGACACTGGTTGATTCCTCCCTAGCCCTCGTGGGTCGCAGTTCAGCGGAGGAACTCGCCGACCCAAGCCACTGCGGGTACCGCAAGCTACCCTGCACTGGTGTAGGTGCTCCACAGGTAAGGCCTCCTTCGGACTCCCCTGTGTGTAATGCCACGGTTCTGTCCCTCTGGCGAGCGGACTCCGTGCTTCCCTTAGGCAGTCACGGCTGCCTCGGTTGCCGTGCTGTATGTTCCCCCCTCTATAGGCTGGATCCACCACCGCACTGACTTTTCCACATAGGCCCTAAGTCAGGCCTCTGATGGTTTTGCCACTTAAACTTGCCACCCCTCTCGGGTAGGCGTGGCCTCCGCAGGGTCTTCTCCGCCCTGAATAAGGGCTAAGACCCCCTTCCCTCAATGCGTGTAAGGGCCCCGGCCTAAGTTGCTCTATGCGAGAAACATAGAGAGAAAAGAGGCCCGGCCAGGCTTGGCCCGTTCCCAGGTTGGCAGCCAGCACCTTGTTCCCCCTTCCGGGGTAACGATAAGGAATCCTGATGGCTTAAATGGGGCATTGGGGAAGGGTACGTGCAGCCTGATACAGTTGGTCGTCCTGCACGAAAAAGAATACCTGCTCGCTCCTGTATCAGCAGTTCACGTACACGGCTCAGCACGTGGCGCTTTTATAAGTGGACCCCTAGTGTCGCTTCTCTGACACAACGTGGAGAGAGCGACAGAAGGGGAACGTCTAGGTTACGTATGTAACCTCCGTTCCCCGATGGAGGGAACGAGACGTTGTGTCTCCCCTGCCACGTTGCTGAGCCGAGCCACTGTTGTGGCCGGACCATTTCCGGCTCCTCAGAAAAATCCTGAATGAACTCCCGTATTTGCGCCGCTTAAATACCCGTATGTCCGGGGGCGGGACATGCAAATACTGGTTGCCAACTCTCATTGGCCTTTTTTCATAGTCCAGAGGTGAATATCGGCGCTCAAGAGAGACCCCTAGTGTCGCTTCTCTGACACAACGTCTCGTTCCCTCCATCAGGGAACGGAGGTTACATACGTAACCTAGACGTTTTATCCACTCACACTTGGAGATGAACACGCTCAAAACGGTGGAGATGATTGTGGACTTTAGTCCGTCAGAAAGCTGATAATACACTGACTGATAGACATGGGAACAGGGAGTTGGTTTAACTTAGTCAGGAGAATAGCTGGGATGATGGTGTTGAAAGCCGAACTGAGTCTACAAAAAGGATCCTTGCATACAGTATGTCCCTGGTCTGTCCAGATGCTGCAGGACATGATGCAATCCCATGTTGACTACATCATTCACAGACCTGTTTGCATGATAAGCAAATTGAAGGGGAACTAGAATGGGTCCAGTGATGTCCTTCAGGTGGGCCAACACAAGTCTCTCAAATCAATTAATGACCAGAGACGACAGGGCGACAGGTCTGTAGTCATTAGGTCCTGTGATTTTTGGTTTCTTAGGGACAGGGATAATAACTGAGCGTTTGAAGCAGCATGGGACTTCACACTGCTCCAGTGATCTATTGAAGATCTATGTGAAGATGGGGGCCAGTTGGTTAGCACAGGATCAGAGGCACGCTGGTGAAATGCCATCTGGGCCTGAAGCCTTCCTTGTCTTTTGCTTCCTAAAGACGTGGAACACATCATCTTTACAGATCTTGAGTGCAGGTTGAGTAGCAGGAGGGGGAGGAGGGGGGTTGCAGGAGGTGTTGGTTTTTGTGTGTAGTGAAGGGTAGAGCGGGTGTGGGGTGTGAGACAGTATAACAGTCTCAATATTAGATTGCTCTCTTAGGAAAATTGATGTCCGGAGAAAAGGGAACAGCATTTTCAAAAGGGAACCATGAAGGCTTGAATCCGAGCACTGGCCTCCCTTGCCAGCCTTTGACACATGTGTATGCAAACCAAACCAAAACACTTCTCATTGAAATTTAACAAAGTTCATTGATGCAGTAATATAAATGAATATTCAATACAATGCAGTCAATAAACTTTGACTACTACAACTACAAACTAAATAGTGACATGATTAGATATAGTAACCAAAAATAAACATATAACACATGAGGAAGGTATGTGTGTGTGTGTGTGTGTGTGTGTGTGTGTGTGTGTGTGCGCGTGCGTCTGTGTGTGTGGAGTGATGCGCACAAAATGGCAGACATGACTCTCGTGGAGAGTACGTCACATGAGCTTTCCGGCCAGAGAGTATGGCCGCAAATGTGGGCGGAGAGAATATATGCAATAGTCAAACGTGGTTGGATTACAACACAGCAAATCTCATTTGTGATAACAGTATGTTACAGTAATTTCTTAAGTATTATTAACAGCAATGAGCGGACTCGGTGGTCCGTAATCTGTACAAGCAATAACCTTGATACACAAGAATAACACACTATAATATTCTATCTCTGCCCAGACGTAACTTCTTACTTGAACCGTGGGAGGACGCAGGTAGAATGTGTGTTCATCCATCGTTTGACTCCGACTCGGTTCCTTGAGTCTCGGGTGATGACGGGAGGCTGTTTCCTCACTCTGTCAGCAGGCAGTACGGCTGCTGAGTCTCTGCTGGCTGGCAGAGAAATCAGCTATCTCGATATGATTGAAGATGGAAGAGAAATCTTCTTCGCTTCTGCAGGCAAACGGATGAAGATGCGAATTACTCGGCTGTCTCCTTCGGATCCGTTAGTGTTCGATGGAACACAGAGTAATCTCAACTTCTCAAGGCAAGATGGAGATTGTATGGCCACAGTTTCAAATTGTATGTTACTTCCTTGTGCAACGAGGCTTCATCTGAGAGCAGCGATGAGCTGTGTCTACGTACGGCACGCAAAGAAGCTGGAAACAATGCTCAGAAGGACCCCAGAGGTATCATCATGACATCATGTTTGAAAGGCATTCCGTTGAGTGCCTCATTCAATAGGAGTTGAGAGTTCGATCCTTTGGAATTACATAAAGTAGTAAAATGAGCAAGGATTCTTGGGATTTGTAGTCTGTTTTGTACTCCCTTTGTTTGTTTTTGGCGCGTTTTTTTATCAGTAAGATTTATGACTTTGTGTTTGTGGGACTCAGTCAGGCTTTACGACTGTGTTAGGCCTGCCTTTGTCTTGTATATGAATACATGAGGACCAACAGCATTGATGAGTCTTGAGTGCCCAACACCCAATCGCTGGATTGTGGTTTGTCCCTCCTCTGACCACTGTTGGTAGGTACTGACCAATGCTGACCATGAGCACCTCACAACAAGCCTTGCTGTTTCAAAGATGCTCTGACCGAGTCGTCTGGCCAGAACAATTTGTCCCTTGTCAAAGTCGCTCAGATCTTTACTCCTGTCCATTTCTCATGCATTCAACACGTTGAATATGAGAACTGATTGTTTGCTTACCATCCAATCTACCCAGACCTTGACATGTGGCCTTGTTAGGAGATGATCATCGTTATTCGCTTCACCTGTGAGTAGTCATAATGTTTTGGCTCATCTGTGTATACCCTCTCTTTGTGGTGGGAAAGGTGTCTTCTGGCCCTGTTTTGTTCTGTTCAGTGAGTGTATGGTGTCAAAGGCCCCAGGCACCTCCATTCTCCTCTGATTTAATTTGGACTTACCTGTAAATGAAAAGCCATTGTCCCATCTGCAGAGGTGAAAGGGGACATGGCACCTGGGTGATTTACACTGTACATCAATGTTTCATGTTCATAAAGGAGACTCGTGATGGGTCAAACACTAGCTTTTATTTTAGCTCCCTTAACATAGCCATCCTCGTGCATTTTATGTTTTTACACACTTCTTCTCCTTGCCTCGCCCCCTTCCTAAGATAGCTCACTGGTGCCCTCTATTGGCTGACCTATATCGTAACATCTCCCTTCACATAACAAAGGAAAGTTCTTGAAATTGGACAACAGAACATAACCCAACTTAATCAGAAAACCCCTTATACAGATTAACAGGTTTAACAAAACTATCTGTTATTCTGTGAATAGCTTAATGAATAGTTCAGTAATTCTTTTTTTTTTTTTCTTTTTTTTACATAACATAGTCCGTAGAGTATCTAGCAGGCATTTTTATGTTGGACCTGGTTCTTGTGTGTCTTAGAATTGGGACTGTGGGTGGTACGGTATCTTCTTTGTTTGTTATTTGCTGTGCGTTGCTCTCTGAAAACTCTCCTGTCCCCCAGTAGTCATCATTTACGGTGGGTTGGTCTGCTGGTACGGTGACTTTGAGCTGTTCAGGCACGGGACGAATGTCTTTTCTGTTGCGACGGTATTTCTTGCCTTTCACTAGCAGTATGTAGGAACGGTCACTGAGCTGATCGATGCAGATGCCAAGCGCCCATGTACTGGCTGGGTTATTGGGGTGAAGAAGGACCCGCACTGTCTGCCCTTGAATTATGCTTGGCATGACGCGTGCTGTAGTGTCATAGCGTTGCTTCACTGCTGCTCGCTTGGCTGTTTTTCTTGTGACAATTTCTTGCACCACTTTGGGATGCAGAAGGGCCTCTCCAGTAGGCAGTGTAGTGCGTGTTCTCCGTGACATGAGCCTTTGAGTTGGAGAGCTATCAAGGCCTTCTGTTGGGGTGTTTCTCCATGCCAGGACTGCTCTCCAGAGGTCTCCCCCTTCCAAGGTGGACTTTTTTTATCAGTGTTTTTGCTATTTTTACAGCTGACTCTGCTTTACCATTGCTTTGGCTGTGATATGGTGATGATGTGACATGGTTAAAGTCCCATTCCTCTGCAAATTCTTGAAAGTCCATGCCACTGATAGGCGGTCCGTTGTCTGTGAAAACCTCAAGGGGAATGCCATGTCTGCTGAACTGTCTTTTGCAGCACTCAATGACTGTGGATGATGTGTAATCTGGCATGCTGTCTATCTCCCAGTAGTCAGAATAGTAATCCACCATAATTAGGAACATGGAGTCGTTTGCAGTAAATAGATCCATTCCTATTTTAGACCATGGAAGGTGAGGTATTTTGTGTGGAATCAATGTTTCTTTTTGCTATTTCACATGGATAGTGTTGCATGTGGCACAACTGCTGACAAAGTTTTTGACTTCATCTGTGATGCCAGGCCAGAAAACTGCCTCACGAGCCTTTCTCAGGCTAGCCTCAATTCCAGAGTGTCCAGTGTGGATTTTTTCTAAAAAGGCAGGCCGCAGAGCTTCAGGAATGAGAATCCTCTGTCCTTTGAATATCAGGCCACTGTCACTGGCTAGTTCCTCTTTGAAAGTCCAGAATGGTCGCAATAAGCCGTTGACAGCACATTTGTGGTTGGGCCAACCGGTTTTAATGCAGGCATGTAGTTTTTGGAATAGCGTGTCTTTGGCAGAGTGTGTTTTGATGGTTTCCAATGTCTTTGTGGAGATATTGATACCACTGGAATGGCTAACTTGTTCAAAGTCCTGTGAGGTAAGACCCATTAGCGTATACTGGAGGCTGGTGTCTGCATTTGTGAGTGTGTCATGCTCGTCTGAGGTGCTCTAGAGAGGAAGTCGGCGACGTGCAAATCCTTGCCTGGTTTGTACTGCAGGTGTATCTGATATCTCTGTAGCCTCAATAGCATCCTCTGTAACCGCTTGGGTGCTGTCAGCAAGGGTTTTTTGAAGATTGCTTCAAGTGGTCTATGATCACTATGTACAGTGATGTGCTCTCTTCCATGTAGATACTGGTCAAATTTATCACACGCAAAGACAATGGCAAGGCATTCTTTCTCAATCTGAGCATATTGTTGTTCTGTAGGGGTCAGTGTCCTGGACGCAAATGCTACAGGTTGTCCATTCTGTGGGAGGGCTGCCCCTAAGCCTTTCTCGCTGGCATCACATTGCAGTGTGACCTCCTCTTTGATGTCATAGTATTTCAGTACAGGGTAGTGAGTGACTAAATCTTTGATCTTCTCCAGAGCAGCATCATGCTTTTGTAGCCACGTCCAGTCAACATCCTTGTCTGTCAGCCGTCTGAGAGGTTCACATATGTCTGACAGACGTGGCAGGAAATTTGACAAGTAGTTTACAAACCCCAAAAGCCTTTGGAGGGATTTCACATCGGTCGGTGTTTGCATGTTCTGGATTGCAGTTATTTTCTGCGGGTCCGGGCGTAAGCCTTCATTTGTGAGGAGGTGACCCATGTACGTCACACTAGGGAGCCTCAGCCGAAGTTTCTTTCTGTTCAGCTTCAAATTGACTTCCCTTGCTCTCTGTAGTAGGGCTGAGATGTTCTTGTCATGATCTGCCATTGCCTCTTTTGTAGTGTTGCCACACCCATAGACAAGAATGTCATCTGCAATCACACTGACTCCTCTAAGACCCTGCAATGCTTCATGTTGTCTCCTTTGGTACTCTTCAGCTGCCGGTTTTATTCCGAACGGCATCCGAAGCCACCTGTATCTTCCTTCAGGCGTCCAAAATGTGGTGAGGTAGCTGCTGGCTTCATCCAGCTTGATTTGCCAATAGCCATCCTTAGCATCGAGAACTGTGAATATTTTTGCATTGGTTATTTCTGGAAGGATTTCTTCAATTGTGGGAATCTGGAAGTGTGATCTGAGCAAAGCTTTGTTCAATGGGGTAGGATCGATGCATATGCGCAGCTTGTCATTCTTTTCTATAACCACCATGTTGCTTATCCACGGAGTCGGTTCCGTAACTTTAGCGATGACCCCCTTTTGTTCCATTTCCTGAATGGCTTTGATAATTTTTGACTTGATGGGAATAGGAATCCGTCTTGGTAACTGCTGTACAGGCTGGACTGTGGGGTCAATCTCAAGGTGTAGTTCCCCTGGGAGGCATCCTAATCCATCAAACACATCATCATACCTGGAGATGATTTCATCCGTTGTATTGGGTGCACCTGACATCTCTTTCGTGTCAATATTGTGTATTACATGGTTGGTGTTTATTTGAAGTAGATTGAGTTTCTGGCAGGTTTCAGCTGAAAGCAGTGGTATGTGTGATGTCTCCATTACTTGAAATCTGAGGATGTATTTGTGCCCTTCATGGTCTGTTTTGAGGTCACATTCACCCTTAGGCTTGATTAGCGTGCCATCATACAGCTTTAGTGTGGCTTTGCTGGGCATTAAAGCTGGATTGCCGTCTTGCAGTAAGCGTTGGAGGTCACGAAAACCGATTACATTGACTGTGGAGCCTGTGTCTAGCTGGCACGTCAGGGTATAATGGGAATCGTCATTGAATGACTTTACATTGTGTGGGGTCAGCTTCAGATTTATAAACCATTTACTTTGGTTGGCTTGCATACAGTTTACATGTGAAATGTACCACATTGCATCTGCTTGTTCTTCAGACTGGACGTCTGCCTCTACTAAGTTCAGCTGTGGTTTGTGTTGTCTTTGTTTGCAAACACGTGCAAAATGATTTAGTTTGCCACATGTTTTACAGGTTACACCATAAGCGGGGCATTTGGCTTTTGCATGCAGTGATCCACAGTAATGGCATGAGTTGTTATGTTGCCTTTTTTTGTGATCCTCGGATACGTTTGTCTGTTTGTACCCCTGCCTGCCGCGTTCAGAATAGTTTTCTCGGGAAGTGAAGTTGATGACGTCATCCCGCTCCGCTCCGCTTATTTTCTGTATTTGCAGTTGCGCCTGTTCACTCGCGCGACACATGTCTATAGCCGTGTTCAGTGTGAGCTTTGGTTCGCGTAACATCCGTGCTTGTACACTTGAATCCTTTGTGCCTATGACCAGCTGGTGACGGATCAGCTCTTCTCTTAATTCACCAAATTCACATGTGTCTGCTAACTTCCTTAGCTTTGCAATGAACTGTTCTGCTGTCTCACACTGAGTTTGTTTACAGTCATTAAACACAAACCTTTCGTAGATTACGTTCTTGCATGGTTCGAAATGTGACTGTAATGCATCTAGTATCTTAGTCGGATCCTCCCTGTCTGCCGACGGCATGTGTAGATGGCGTTGAAGTTGATGGCACTCTTTACCCATCACTGTCAATAGCGTAGCAACTCGAATATTTTTGTCTTTTTTATCCAGGCCTGTGGCAATCTCATAATTGTCCCATTGTGCACGGAAAAACGTCCAGTTGCTGTATGCGTCACCTTTTATGTCCATGGGTTCTGGAACCGGGATGCTGTATGCCATGGCTGCTAGCTGTTGATCTGACTTGACTGAACGAGTAACTTAATTAACAAATACGTTGTCCGTCAGTATGTCTACTATTTACTTGCTTGTTCGGCTTGAGCAGTCTTTGTTGGTTCTGACTTCTGACACCATGTTTCATGTTCATAAAGGAGACTCGTGATGGGTCAAACACTAGCTTTTATTTTAGCTCCCTTAACATAGCCATCCTCGTGCATTTTATGTTTTTACACACTTCTTCTCCTTGCCTCGCCCCCTTCCTAAGATAGCTCACTGGTGCCCTCTATTGGCTGACCTATATCGTAACAATCAACACCACTCAACCTTTTCCCCAGCCTGCTTTGTTATTTCACGCCATTCAATTCACCCACAGTAAATTTTACAGATGCCACCTATTGCTGCACATTTGTGTATTTGTTTGAATTTTATTTACTGAATTGATTCTTTTGAAGTGCTTCAGCTGATAAATCAAATGCGTCATACTTTTCTTATGAGTTTTGATTGGCCGTATTTTATGGAGTCGTTCACAGTTGATGTTTGCGTAAAGGTCACTTGAATACTGTATAGGCAAAACAAAAACACATGGCTCTGAGGATAATGCATTTCTCTGAGCAAGTGAACTACAGTATGTAATGTTTGTTTGGTTTAAATTAAATACTCCTGACCAACCAAGCTTGTTTCCACAGGTTAGGCTGGTTTGGTTTGATGGTTTTAGTGGGTTTTTAGGCCCCTTTTAGCTGGTAAACCTGGAAGACCAGCTGAACACCAGGTTAGCCATGCTTGGAGACCAACTAGATCAATATAAACTTGATAAGACCAGCAAACCATGTATGGATGGTTTAAGAGGATTTTAACAGGTAATGAATAACATTCTAAGTATAACATGAAGTCATAGCATGAAAGTTAATAATTAAACAAATACTAACCATGGAAATACTCAAACAGATGAAAAAAAAAAAATAAAATAATGCTAAATTATTTATAAATTCATCTGAGCTGTTCAAAATTAGCTCCAACACTTTTTTTTATTTTTAGTCTGCAAAATCTTTCTTGACTCTCTCTTTTTTCTTTTCTTTTTTTAATTATTTATTAAAAATGTTAATTGTGACAAGTAATTTCCTTCCTTTTCCTTTTCAAAAATGTATGTTACTATTAGGCACTTACAATGGAAGTGAATGGGGCTAATTTTTGGAAGGATTGGCCCCATTCACTTCCATAGTAAGTGGCTCACTGTAACCAAGATTTTTACTTTTTATTTTAAGAAAAATTGGGATGAAATTTTTTTTTTTTTAATAATCAACATTATGCCACAAAGTCAATTGTGCTTGTCTTGTATTGAACCTGGAATGTGAAGCAAAATAGCAAATATTTGGCATATACACAGTAGGCAATTCAGTGGATACTGCACAGTTTGCTGTTAACAGTACGCTAGTTCCAAACATAACCTTTTTGTCATCTGGTATAATACTGATTTTTCATACATGTCATATCCACACCCAATAAATCACAGGTTCAATCTCACAGTGATTTTAATAATTGTTTACCATAAGTATTTAAACACCTTTGCTGTGTCATTCCATACCTGTCAAATACACAAAATATTTCTTTCTATATATTTTTTTGTGTACTATGACTCACCCTGTTTCACAAATTTTTGTTTTCTTCTCTCGGTATCTGTTAAATAGCACAAAAAAAAAAAAAAAAAAACAGTCTCATCTGTTTACTTTCTGTATAAGTGGAAGAGTAAATATTCACAGCAGAGAAATATCCAGCGAACAGCTGGGCTGGATGCTGAGCTCCATAACTCAAATTAGTGCTGGAAGTTGATCATAAACTAGAACTTGGACCTGGTGCTGGTCATAAACCCTTGACCCCCTGATTTACTAACCAGAGACTGCAGATGTCAGAGATTATTGTAGGATGCTGAATAAGAGAGCTGCAGGATGGACCCCTTAAATCTAGGATGACTAGACAAGCAAGACACTCTGGGTGCTGGATGCTGACCCTGCACTAACAGCAGAAACTGTCATAATGACTACTTGGGCTGCTAAGTGAACTTTCCCTCTGTTTGCTGTTACTGTCTTTGAGCGTGAAATGTAAAGACCTTAATTCATCTCTAAATACTGTGTGTTAATCATACAATTACTTTCAGTGGGTGTTACTTTCAACTTTTTTTCAACTTTTTTTTTTCAAGGTTTGTCTAACGCAACCCAAATTAACTTTGGCACCCATAGGATAGTTATCCCAAAATAATCTATGTTAAAGACAAGCAAAACTAAAGTTTATTGTCATATATTTGTGATATTTTCCAGATGAATCATCTAATACAGACAGTAACATGTATTGCTCAAGTGAAAGCAGTGCACTATTGCTAAGATTTTCTCTTCAAATCTTCGTGACTCACAAGTGTCATTTAGTGGCATGTTAAAATATGAATTTTTAACTCATATGGACTTGTGATCAAAGGGTATATTTTGAAATGCTAAGCACTCGACAGTGTGAAAAACAGAACAGCACGCAGTGAAACATATCCTATCCTTTATGTCACATCCACACCATAATCTGAAATATGTTTTTGTTTCCATTTTCTAACATCATTGTTTTTCAAAGTATGTGGTATTACAGAATTTTTTATAAATTGTAGGTTTTGGGTTGGGGAAAACGTCATTCCAGTTTGGATGAGTGTTATTAACAGCAAAATCACTGCGTTGTCAAACAAAATTGACTATTCTGGATGGGGACTAAGAGCATTGGTTGGGGGGGGGGCGTCAAACCCTGCATAATTCTCACTATGCCTTATTAGCATTTTCTCTTGTCTATAATTCTTAAAAATGTAATAAGTTGCCTTGATTCAGTGAGTATATCCTAAACTTATTTTGCTCTCTCCCATGCTAATCAGTGCTAACAGGGATAAACTGATTAAAGTAGATTCAGAGATGGATAATTCTCTGTTGGAAGACTTTCACACATTTGAAATTGTTCATTGAGCCTGTTATTCTCTCTAAATCAGCCTTTGAATGCAGTCTTAACTGAATCAGAAAAGGGATGCTATAAATGCATTCAGTGAAAGACTGTACTGACTCAGAAATGAATTAGTCACAGTTTGACTGACTAATAGGGCTGGTTGATCTCATCTGCACAGCGGTTCAGACTGTTGTGGGAGACCTAAGCTCTTATCTGCACCAAATCGTTTTTCGATTTCAAATTGCTAAATATTTGAATATGAGCTATGGCGAATGAATCAATACAGAGTTTGTGCATTAATGCATAAGGGATTAAAGAGATAACAAAAGTGAGTCTCTTTGCAGTACATTCAATTTTCAAATCTAGTGTCACGCTGGAGGGTTTCATTCTTTAGTAGTATAAATGGGCTCCATATGCAGTGATGCATTGATGTGGCTATTTTCAACATTAGTTTAGGCTTTTTGCATTTCCAAATAGATGCTGTACTCTTTGCTGAATGTGCTGTTCTCAGTAACTCATGAAGAGGTGTTTTGTGTGATGGGAACTCATCAGTAAATATAGAAAATTAGTCTCTTGAGTGGCAGCTCAATTGGGTGGCTCTTGAAACAGGTAATTTAAATAGGCAAATAACAGACAATAATAATACAGAAGGTTATCCAGGATTTGAGACCTTGATTGTGGAACATTGCGAAGGTTACCCATGGGTATGCTGCATCAAGAATGAATTAGAATAATAATAATAAAATAAAGCGTATGTGTTGGGGGTCATTGTGTCCTTTCAGGAATCAGACAGTAAAATCCAGATCAATTATATTCTCTTGTTGAGTCATAAACAACCATTGAGATACTGTATCTGTGGTTCTGCACAGTTCTGTTGTGTCCTTCACCATTTGCAACAGTTAAACATTTCTCATCTGCCTCTTTTTTGAGAATACACTTGTTTTGAGAAAGCAAGGGCATCTGGCTGTGAATTTTTAAGGGTTTAATTGGGTGCTCCATATCTTGCTCTAATTTAACCTCCACTTGAGGGATGAACAGGCCTCCATTTCGACCAGATTTGCAAAACTCAACCTTGGCATGTGTGTGATTATTTGTGTGTGTGTTTGGGTGTCTACACACTTAAGTTTATGTAAATCAGTTGAGTTCAATGGAGAAACCTAAGTGTTCTTCACAAATGTGAGGTTCAGTCATGTGACCAAAAGTCTTGCTGAAACATACTCTAGCATAGGCATCGGAGGCCGATCCAGTTGTGCTTTAACAAGTCCAATTTGCTGTATTATTTTTAGAGAAATCCACCCAAAGTTTAATTTAAATGTGAAAATAAATAAAAATAAATAAAATAATATTCAGCGCAAGAAAGATTAACCTATTTTCCTTTTAAAGTAAGGTTATTGTTCTTACCTCATTGGCAATTTTTCTAGCTTTAAGCCTGTTTATAAATTTTTACAGGAAAATAAGATAAAAATATAAATTGTGAATAGGATTTTTTGCAGTGTAGACTGTAGGCAACCTAAAAGTTGAGAAATGTTAACATTCAGTGTTTAACACACTTTCAGTGTTTCAGCAACAATGCACGCTGACTTAGACATCTGTTGTCCAATGAGTATTTTAGAGAGGCGGGTCCAGTTGTACTTTCCACACGCTCAAAAAGGATCTTAGGAATTATTTTGTCCAACACTTGGTAAGGGCTTTGTCTAGTATGTAAGTGCCCTTATAAAAAGACATGGGAGTGCTTGTGTATCCACAGTGTGTTTGATTTAACTCTATGTTTAATATGTCACATTACCTTAAAAAAGCTGTTGGCAAGGAGGCAAAAATAGATAACACCGCCAGTGCATCTTTAATGAAATTCACTTCAGTGAATGAACATTTGCTTTCAGTAGTATTGGTTGAGAAAATGAACTTCGACTTGATTGCAACCCAGTGCTTGTTTTTCCTATGATAGAATTATGCAGACAGGACCCCCCTGTTGAAAAGCCGAAAGTGGAAAGATGACTTTTCCATTTTGTTTATGGCTGTTTGCATTTGCCACATTTATGTGCCTCTAATATGTTTGTGTATTTGTTTATTAGTATATCCACAATACAAGATGATGTATTTACTATAGGCCCAGAGGGCAAATCAGTTGAGTAGATATTTAATTGACACAGGGCAGATTCATTTATCATGACTAATAAGAATGATTTATAGTTATCAGACTAATTTATTCTTTGCTATAACAATAGTTTATGGTAATCAGGGCATGTTCTGAAGCTCAGTGGCCATGAGGCCACTTGCTTCAACTGATGAATCAGTGCCTGTAAATTATGTCTAGACAGAGCCTGTGCTGAGCTTTTGCATCTACCGGAAATTTCCCATGAATTATTTGGAATTGTTTTGGATATAGTTAGTGGAGATTGAGATTCTCTCATGTAAGACTAACCCTTTTCTGAAGTTCACCTCAGGTAGGCCAAAGCTGAAAGTCTAAAGCTTGGAATATATGTAATCTAAAAGTAAGCAAAAAAAAAAACAACTACAATTGTAATCAGCAATCGGATATACAGAATACATGCCATCAAATGTAAATGACAAGTTTTTTGTCATGTACAATATGCAGAGGCCAAGATATTGCTTGCATCATTTCATATACGGTGCTACTAGCTAAACTACATGTTTGCAAGGGGGCACACACAAAGACAACTATTTATTGAATTGAGAATCACTTAATGTATTTGAATCACAAATGTAACTAAATACAACACAGATATAAAACAGAGTCCAAGCTTGATGACCCCCACATAGCAATTTTTGTCTAGCCCAGCTCTGGCCCATATAATCAGTTTTCCCTCTGCCCACCATACAGCAATGAATTACGGCCCTCTAGTGGAGATGATCCACTAGAGGATCCGGATTCCAGATCCGGATTTTCAGACAAGGGTCCCGCATGGGCAATAACTGGCCCAAATCTCAGCTGATCAGTAGCCCATAACCGGCCCTGCACTGGGCCAGAACATGTATAATATCAGTACCGGATCTCAGCCTTATGTATATCATATCAACACCAGCCTTTCCCCTTCTGTCACTCACTCGACATTGTGTCGATGTAGTGACACTAGGGGTCGCTCTTGAGAGTCCCGCACACCACCCATTCTTTGAGAAAAGGCCAATGAGAATTGGCAAGTGGAGTTTGCATGCCACTCCCCTGGACATACGGGTATAAAAGGAGCTGGAATGCAATTCCATTCAGATTTTTTCTTCAGAGCCGAGCGGTTGTACTATCAGTGAGCTGAATACTACTGCTGTTCCATTCACCTCTTAAGAAGCGTATGCTGTTGAATATACACTGTATTTCCAGCGGCTTTCTCTCCTTTCACCCCTGGTGAGAATCCTTTTGCAAGATTTCCTGTGATATTATGTGAAATTTTATTCTATAAACAATGACTCATGTTTATGTACAAGAGAGCTTTTGAAAAATGTATGGTGAGATGCAGTGTGACAGCTTGAAATAGCTTCAATCTGTATAGCTGGTATAGACCTAATACATATGCTATCATCATTTGCTACTAGCAAGCATGGCTGTTTTTAGCAAAACAAACATTTATTTTTTATTTTCTCCCAATTTGGACTGTCCAATTTCCATCTTGCTCTATGTCCTCATGTTGGTGTAGTGACTCACCTGGCGGAGGACGAATCTCAGCTGCCTCCGCATCTGAGACCGTCAACCCACGGATCTTATCACGTGGCTTGTTGAATGTGTTTCCAAGGAGATATAGCATGTGTGGAGCCCCACGCCATCCAACACTTCATCTACGCACAACACACCATGCACCCCACCGAGAGTGAACCACGTACATTATAGTGATCATGAGGATCACGTGTGACTCTACTCTATCTACCTCCTTCCTAGGCAGCTCTGACAGAATGTACAAAAGATCCAAGGGGTTTTTATAGGCCTATGAGTGTCTGGATGGCTTCCTATAGGATAAATGTATTGCTTATAGGTTGCTTTTTCATTGTTAAGATTATTTTAATGGTGTTCTTATTTCGGTTTCATTTAAGTATCTTCATCTCAGATGTTTCTCCTAAATTTCCTTAGGAGAAATAAAAATAGTAAGTAGTATTAATAGTAATACAGTAAGAGTACAGTATACTATACAATTAAACATTTGTGGTGTTGCTATATTAACATCAGCCAACATTTAAATTAGAAGCCAAATTTGTGTGCTTTCAATTCACTGCCACTTGCATTCCGTTCAATGTAGTCTGATGTAATGGATTTGAGAGACCACAAGGGGGGGCAACATAACATTTACTGAAACCGGTAGCAGCATGGACAAGGAACAGATATAACACACATTACGAGATGATGGCAGTCCAAAGTTAACAAGGTTTATGTACTTCAAGAATTAAGTGACATTGAGTTTGCAGTTTAGTGTATGAATCTGGTGTAACTGTGCAAACTGTACAATTAGAATGGCGTTTATGCAATTTCTCTGCATGTTGTCTTGAATAGGTCTTTTATTCAAGCTGTAAAACCACAAAACGACATACTTGTAACCAGGGTTGGGGAGTAACGGAATGCATGTAACAGGATTACGCATTTAAAATACAAAACATAAGTAACTGTACACTACAGTTACAATTTAAATAATTGGTAATTAGAATACAATTACATTCAAAAAGTATTTTTATTACTGAAGAGATTACTTGGCATTTATTGTCATTCGTTTAATTTAATATTTAATCCTTTCAGATGGAAAAATGTATGCATAAATTATGCGATCCTAAGTGCATTTGAATGGCGGTGAAACACTTTATGATGTGTTACATTCATACAAGCAGACAGAGAAGTTTGAAGTAAGTTTGGAGCACAATAATTAGAAATAAACTTTGTGTAAATGATCAGCTTTACACCAAGCTAAAATGCTATTTCTAGCCATTTTACATGCATGTTACAGACAAGATAATATTTATCAAGAAAATTCACATTGGATCATGATGTCTTTTTGGTTTGTTTTAGAAACAACACTGCATAAGATATTTAGGTTTTTCAGATAATGTATTTTTAACATGTGTGTTTTGTTTTACTGTACTCGCAGAGTTTTTAATAGTCAAAACAAGTAATCCAACGTAATTAGAATACATTTGTCACGTTCCTGTCTTGTCTGCCCTATGTTCTCTGTTTCACCCATCACGTTTATGTCATGTTTCCGTGTTGTCTGGTCCGTGTTTTCTGTTTCACCCGTCACCGATCCCGTTCCATGTCACGTTTTCCCTGTTGTCCGCCCTGAGTCTCACGGTCCGTGTGATAAACTACAATTCCCACAATTCCTGGCCTCTCTCACTGCCTACACTCTTCATTGTTCTCACCTGTGTCTCGTTTAGTCTTCATTGTGTTTGTGTATATAACCCTGTTTATTTCTCCATTCCCCTGTCGGTCTTTAGATGTTGTATGTAGATGCCTGATGTCCATGTTTTCCGTCGTTGTTTTCGCCCCTGTTATCTCCTTGTCTGCCATCCGTGTTCCTGTTAACTCCTTGTGTGCCTTCCGTGTTTTTGTTTACCTTTTTTTCCCATCGTGGATGTTTTCCTTTGTTCATGTTTTTGTATTACCCTTTGTTTTGTTTCAATAAACCGCTGCTGCAGATAGATCCTCGTCCTGTGTCTGCCTTCATCCATAATCGTGACTGAAAGACTGACCACTAATGGATCTAGCAGCGGTTTTTCTCGAACTGGCCCGGGCGAACTTTCCCGTCCGTGAGTACTCACGACTCTTCTCCACCCGAGGAACCACCCCTCGTGATTCCGGCTGTCGAGCCTGAGCCCTTGCCTACCCGGATCGATGAGCCAGCGCTGCCAACTTCTTCCGCCTGGAGGAGGAGGAGAAGGAAAGTCCCTGAGCCAGCGCCAGTAGCCTCGACTGTCCCTGAGCCAGCGCCAGCAACCATGACCGTCCCTGAGCCAGCGCCAGCAGCCATGACCGTCCCAGGGCCAACGCCAGTAGCCATGACCGTCCAAGGGCCAGCGCCAGGAGCCATGACCGTCCAAGGGCCAGCGTCAGTAGCCATGACCGTCCAAGGGCCAGCGCCAGTAGCCAGGACCGTCCAAGAGCCAGCGCCAGCAGCCAGGACCGTCCAAGAGCCAGCGCCTCTCAAGCCTCTTGAGTCTTCCAGGGCTCTGCCTCCCAAGTCTCTCGAGTCTTCCAGGGCTCCTCCTCCCGAGCCTCCCAGGGCTCCGCCTCTCGAGCCTTCCAGGGCTCCGCCTCTCGAGCCACTCAGGGCTCTGCCTCTCAAGCCTCTCGAGCCTTCCAGGGCTCCGCCTCTCAAGCCTCCCGAGCCTTCCAGGGCTCCGCCACTCAAGCCTCTCGAGCCTTCCAGGGCTCCGCCACTCAAGCCTCTCGAGCCTTCCAGAGCTCCACCTCTCGAGCCTTCCAGGGCTCTGCCCCTCGAGCCTCTCAAGCCCTCCAGGGCTCTGCCCCTCGAGCCTTTCAGCGCTCCGCCTCTCGAGCCCCTCGAGCCACTCAGGGCTCCTCCCCTCAAGCCTCTCGAGTCTTCCAGTGCTCCGCCTCTCAAGCCTCTCGAGCCTTCCAGGGCTCCACCTCTCGAGCCTCTCGAGCCTTTCAGAGCTCCACCACGCGAGCCACTCAGGGCTCTGCCTCTGGAGTCTTCCAGGGCTCCGTCTCCAGAACCTCCCGGGCCTCCTACGGCTCTGCCTCCAGAGCCTCCCGAGTCTCCCATGGCTCCGCCTCCCATGCCTCCTACGGCTCCACCTCCCGAGCCTCCTACAGCTCCGCCTCCCGAGCCTCCTACGGCTCTGCCCCCACAGACTCCAGAGCCTACCGGGTCTTCGCCTCCGAAACCTCCCACGGCGCCACCTCCCTCGGCTCCGCCTCTAGAGCCTTATAGAGCTCCACCTCCCGAGCCTCCTATGGCTCCGGCCCCAGAGCCTCCTACGGCTCTGCTCCTAGAGACTCCAGAGCCTACCAGGTCTTCGCCTCTGAAACCTCCCACGGTGCCACCTCCCTCGGCTCCGCCTCCAGAGCCTTCCAGGTCTCCACCCCTAAAGCCTCCTACAGTGCCACCTTCCTCGGCTCCACCTACCGAACCTTCCTCGGCTCCGTCTCCGAAGCCTCCCTCGGCTCCGCCTTCAGAGCCCTCTACGCCCTCACATCCTTCGACTCCGCCTCCTGAACCTCCCTTGGTTCCACCTCCAGAGCCTCCTTCAGCTCCACCTCCTGAGCCTCCCTCGACTCTGCCTCCAGTGGTTCCCTCAGCTCCGCCTTCTGAGCCTTCTACGCCATCGCCTCCCACGGCTCAACCTCCAGGGTCTTCTGCGGCCCTGCCTACGCCTCCTTCGGCGTCGCCACCCAAGTCTTCGACTGCTCCGCCTCACGCGGCTCCGCCAGCTTCCCCAGTGGCCACTCCTCCTCCCAGGCCACCCAAACCAGTCCCCAAATTGTGGCCGCCTCCCAGTCAACCTAAACTTGTCCCTGCTCGGTCGATACCTCCCTGGCCTCCCAAGCCTGTCCCTACCCTGTGGACGCCCCCCAGGCCACCTGACCCGGTTCCCTTCACACATCCTCAGAGACTGCTTGCTTGCCCTCTCAGCCTCCCTGGTCTGCCTGTCTGCTCTTTGTGCCCCCGAGGACTGCCTAATTGCCCCTTGTGCCCCCGTGGACTGCCTAACTGCCCCTTTTCCCCATGGACTGCCTAATTGTTCCTTGCGCCTCCTTGGTTTGTCTCTGTGTCACTTGTGCCTCCTTGGTCTGTCTTTGTGTCCCTTGTGGCCCCTTTGGTCTGTCTGTTTTCCCCCTTGTCTAGCCCCCTCTCCTTGAACCTTTGCTCATTTTTTCTATTCCTTTTTTAGGACCGTCTGGAATCCGGCCCTTTTGAGGGGGGCTATGTCACGTTCCTGTCTTGTCTGCCCTATGTTCTCTGTTTCACCCATCACGTTTATGTCATGTTTTCGTGTTGTCTGGTCCGTGTTTTCCATTTCACCTGTCACCGATCCCGTTCCATGTCATGTTTTCCCTGTTGTCTGCCCTGAGTCTCATGGTCCGTGTGATAAACTACAATTCCCACAATTCCTGGCCTCTCTCACTGCCTGCACTCTTCATTGTTCTCACCTGTGTCTCGTTTAGTCTTCATTGTGTTTGTGTATATAACCCTGTTTATTTCTCCATTCCCCTGTCGGTCTTTAGATGTTGTATGCAGATGCCTGATGTCCATGTTTTCCGTCGTAGTTTTTGCCCGTTATCTCCTTGTCTACCATCCGTGTTCCTGTTAACTCCTTGTGTGCCTTCCGTGTTTTTGTTTACCTTTTTTCCCATCGTGGATGTTTTCCTTTGTTCGTGTTTTTGAATTACCCTTTGTTTTGTTTCAGTAAACCGCCACTGCAGATAGATCCTCGTCCTGTGTCTGCCTTCATCCATAATCGTGACAACATTACTGACCTTGAGTAATGTAATTAAATATATTACAAATTATATTTTACAGCATGTATTCAATAATCTGTAGAGGAATAGATTTCAAAAGTAACCCTCCCAACCCTGCTTGTAACTGAAGATACATTGTGTAGGCTCTATCAAAGATACTTTTACACAACATATAATCCAGTAATGACTATAGCAATAATATGTGTAATAATTGCTGGGAGTAATCACAGAAGGAATGGATCCAAATGCAAACTGAGGTTTATTTAAGTGCAGATGGGGTAAACTAATTTAAACAGTGCAAAACTCACATGTAATCCAGTTGCAAAACACAAAAGGTCAATCCAAATGGGTAGATTCAGAATACAGGCAAAATCCGAGCGGTTGTAATATCAGCGAGCTGAATACTACTGCTGTTCCATTCAACTCTTAAGAAGCGTATGCTGTTGGATATACATAGCATTTCCAGCGGCTTTCTCTCCTTCTGCAGATCGAGTGCAGATTTTGCCCCTGGGCGCTTCGACAACACTAAAAGAGTGTAGATTCCTGCTAAAGAGTATATTTTCTCTATTAGAACACACACATTGATGTTGAACGTCTTTTAAAGACACGTCTTTATAAAGATGCCTTTCCATCTTTGTGTTATTTCTGGATGCGGTCGTTATCTCTCTGCTTCCAACGGCCATGGGAGCTGCCTCACATGTCTGGGCAGCGATCACACTGAGGCAGCATTTGTGGATGATTCATATACTCATTGCAAGAATATGACCATGGCAACGCTGCGGTCGCGGCTTTCCTTCCCCCTCCACCCTCCCCTGAGTGCTCGCGGGCTGATGATTGGTTCCTCAGTTCAGGGCGCCGCTCACGGCAATGCCCCCCCTCCCCCGGTCCCTTTCTTCCCAGAGATGCATAACAAACTGATGAGGTCATGGAGGGCACCTTTCGATGCCCGAAACAGATTTCCGGGTTTGTCCACTCTCACTACCCTCGACGGCGGAGCGGTCCACGGGTACATGGAGGTCCCTCAGATGGATAAGGCTGTTGCGATTTACCTGTGCCCGCTAAAGGCCGCCACCTGTCGGGATCGACCGTCACGATCGACCGGCACTATTTGGTGCTCAGGCACCTCAGCCGTCTAGGGCTTCTGGTCAACTGGGAAAAGCTCTCTCCGGTTCAGAGCATCTCTTTTCATGGCTGGTGCGGCCTTCTCCCATGCTAGTTACGTCGCTTCCCCCCTACAGGGATATGGGGAACTACATGACGTCTTTTGGGGTCTTGGGGGAGGTTACATGCAATCTGATGCGCCTGCTTTTACGCATGCAGCAGCCTGCATGCACCCTTATCAGCAGTTCACGTAACACGGTTCAGCTGTTGTGGTGTTTTTCTATGGGGAACCCTAGTATCACTACATTGTGTCGATGTAGCGATACTACATTGTGTCGATGTAGTATCACTACATCAACACAATGTCAAGTGAGTGACAAAAGGGAACGTCATGGTTACTGTCGTAACCTCCGTTCCCTGATGGAGGAAATGAGACATTGTGTCCCTCTTGCCACAACACTGTACTAGCCACTGAAATAGCCAGACCTTGTCTCAGCTCCTCAGCACAAAACCTGAATGGAATTGCATTCCTGCTCCTTTTATACCCGTATGTCTACAGGAATGGCATGCAAATTCCACTGGCCAATTCTCATTGGTCTACTCTCAAAGAATGGGAGGCGTTCGGGGCTCTCAAGAGCAACCCCTAGTGTCACTACATCGACACTACGTCTCGTTCCTTCCATCAGGGAATGGAGGTTACAACAGTAACCATGACGTTAACCAGCCACACCCCTCATCTAACGCAATTTCAGCACAGAATCTCTTCTCAGCCATAAAATCCCCAAATCATATGCATGTAGATAAAACCACAAAACAACTATGCATGAAAAGGTTTTATATTTGTAATAAATAAATGTGACTGGAGTGGTATGCAGAACAAAGCATATTACAAAAACATTTTACAGGTTTAATAAATAATTAAATGGCAAATTGACAAATTCTTACATTTTCCTTGGTCTAGCCAAGATGTTTTTCTCAGTGGTGACAGCCCCTTGAGAGTTAGAAAGAGATGAGTGAAAAATCTGCTGTCCACAACGCAGTTCTTCTAGTCCACACACTAAACTCATGCACAAGAGAGAGAGAGTGAGAGCGAGAGAGAGAGAGAGAGAGAGAGAGAGAGAGAGAGAGAGAGAGAGAGAGATCTCATAGAAAAACAAATTCTAGCAACTGAAAATTAAGCTTTGGTTTCTTCTTAGCGAATAAATCCTCTTGGAAGTCAGGAACCAATATGTGTAAGATCTTCGGTGCACTAGACAGGTTTTCTGGTCTGTACAGAATGAGAGTGAGAGGCAAATATAATAAACATGTCATAAATTGCTTATAGGAAAAAAAGTCAAACACAACCAAAACTTACATTTTCTTTGGCTTAATTTTTCACACTTCAGTGGTGAAGAAATACCCTTGGGAGTGAGGTAATAAGTGAGTAAAAGATGTTTGGTGCACTAGGCAGTTCTTGTGATCTGCATACATAGTGAGAGATAAGCAACTATAATTTCAATCTTTTTATATTGTTTACAGAAAATTTTACCCAGAAAAGCTACAGAAACCATGCTACAGGTAATCATGCTAAATTGCTAATTTGGTACTTGAAAATCACTTGCCATTATATCACAGATGAAACCTATTTGGTTTATTAAATTAAGCTTAAAATTGTCTTTGTGTTTGTTTTTGAGTTGTCACAGAATGCAATAGACATGCAATAGCATGTCTTAAGGTCAATATTAGGCCAAAAATGCCAAATAAGAAACAATTTCTCTAGAAACTCATCAGTCAATCAGTGTTTTTATAAATGAAGGCTATACAATGGTTGAAATTGTTAAAAGATTTCATACAAAGGTGTACACTACAGTCTTCAAAGACAAAGGACAACTGACTCTAACAAGGACAGAAAGAGATGTTGTAGGCTAGCTGTACAACTAAACAAGAGGATAAGCAGATCAGAATCTGTAATTTGAGAAATAGCAGCCTTACATGTCCTCAGCTGACAGCTAAAGGGAAGACTCGGGGGTGCAGGCCTTATGGGATGAATTGCAAAGAAAAAGCCACTTTTGAAACAGAAAAACAAGGTTAGAGTGCTACTCTAGGTTAACCCTCCATCCTCCCACAACCCTCGCGGCTTGATGATAGGTACCTCGGCTCCGGGCGCCGCTCTCAGCCTCTTTCCCGAAGTGCATGACGAGCTGACGAGTTTGTGGAGGGCACCTTTTACTGCCCGGAACCGACCTCCTCGCTGGTCCGCTCTCAGTACCCTGGACAGCGTACATGGAGGTCCATCAGGTGGACAGGGCGGTTGCTATCCACCTGTGTCCCGAGAACGCCGCCAACTGGCGGGACAGCCAGATACTCCCCTCCAAGGCCTGTAGGACAATGTCGTAACTGACTGCGAAAGCCTACAGCGCCACTGGACAGGCTACCTCCACCTCGCCCCGCAGGCGGCGTACGCCCCCCATTTCCAGGACCTCTTCTAGGGCCCGTAAGACCCCTAAACACTCCTGAGACAGCGCACCCAGGAAGCCAGATGTTTGCTCCGGAGATGGTAGCAAGACCACTACATCCCCAAGTGTAGTGCCGGGAGGAGAATCCTCAGTTCTCCTTTTCCTTTCGCCATACACCCTTTGGGCAGCAGTTCCCAAATTATCAATAAAAGTGCAATTCCCTCAATTTCCACGCCATTCTCATGGCACCCTGGCACCAAAACCTTGCAGTCCCGGATCCCCAGATGCGGCCATCTTGCGCTTGCAAGAGCCCTGAAAGAATAGGAATGGGAAAGGACGCCTTCCCCGACGCATCTATAGCGTTAAGATAGCCCCAGCCACTTTTTAACTCTATGACGAGAAACATAGAGAGAGAAAAGGCTGCGGCTGGCTCCCATACAAGTCTTATCGCCTGTTCCCGTATGGGTACTGGGAAACTAAGAGCGGTATATTACACCTTTTAGTGGGGACGTTGGGGAGGGTTACATGCAGCTGACCCAGCTTCTTCTAGCACGCAGCATCCTGCTTGCACCTGGCTCAACAGTCACGTTAACACGATTAGTGCATGGCGTTTTGAAGTGGGACCCCTTGTGTCACTACAATCGACACAACGTCGAGTGAGTGACAGAACGGGAACGTCATGGTTACTGTTGTAACCTCCGTTCACCGATGGATGGAATGAGGGGTTGTGTTCCCCTTGCCAGGTCACTATCCCTACCACATGCACCGTAACCGTATTCTCTATCCATATATACTAACTGCATAGTCTGACATTCGCTCCCCTGCTCCCCTTTATAACCGTTTGTCCGGGGGCGGGGCATACAAATTCTGTCTGCCAACTTGACATTGGCCTTTTCTCAAGTTCAGAGGTACGCGAGTCTCTCAAAAGAGACCCCTTGTGTCACTACAATCGACACAACGTATCATTCCTTCCATCGGGGAACGGAGGTTACAACAGTAACCATGACAATTTCTTTCCAAAAGAGCAAAATCTGTAAATTATTCCAAACTTTTGACAGTGTGTGCGTACCTTCAAAGAAAATAATTGTTTTCAATTTTAGAACGCACGCACGCACTATATCGTCCGCAAGATGCTTCCAGTGCATGACCCACTTTAACTAAGCCTTCTGCTTACACATTACCAAAGTTGTGTAGAGAAATATTTTTGAAAAGGCAAAGACTATTGCACAACAAGCAGCCTTATTTATATATATAAAAATAAATATATATATCGAAAATCTTCCGATTATCGATACGTGAAAACGACATTGATTCTAAGCCTAGTGGAAAGCATAGCTCAAATAATTTGGTCTTGGAAAAATATTAGATTAAAGAATTAGAGACACTAGAGAACAAGATCACTTTTTCTCAGGAGAAAAATCGGAGAAGCAAGACTTCAAAAGTCTAGGAGATACTAAAGTTCTCCTTTGTGATTTGTCTTTCCTATAGGTTTTGCTGGAGCCTTTGAATACTTTCATACCACTTCCTGAAAACAAAATGTTTACCTAACATGTTTGACAACACCTTAACTTTTGCTTTCATGAGGATACCTGAAAATAAATTAATAAATAATGCATGTGTTAAAAATGTTAGAGCCACTTAGAGAGAAATGCTTGTTTCTTAGGAGAAAATGCAGATACATAAGAAAGAGAGTAAATGCTATAATAAAGCATCAGATGGAGGGAACATCAATCTGCTGCTACAGTGCTGGCACATGGGAGCTTTCCCTGGCCAACCTCCACCTTTCTGGTAGTACATCACCTGCTTACTCCAGAGGACAAAAGCTTCTTGCCTGGCCAGAGAGATAGAGAGAGAGGTCAATTTCTCTGGATGCACTATCCTGTACCTGCTTAGAAGGAAGCTTTTGCCTCACCTAGTGTCCAATATGTGTAACTGCATTCTCAAGAGAAACATGCTGCCAGAAGCTTGTGCAAATGAGCTTATGGATTCCGACCAGCTGATATATATTAATTTGTTGGGCATCCTTTGGATAGTCAGAGGTAGAAGAACCATATATTGTACTACAAACATGAATATTGACTAAATATAGTAAGTATGGCCGATTCACACAGGATTACATTTACTGACAAGCCATAATATTTATTACACTACCCCACGTCCCCATATTAATCTAATCCCATCCAAATAGGTCTATTGTCATTGTTGTCATAGTTCTATTTCGTTCTTACTGACCGCCAGAGGCAGTGATTCACACTGGATATTAACAGAATCAAAATGAGCTTTTTGCCAAGTGTTCTCACGTACACAAGGATTTATTTTTTTTTTTTGGTGATAGGAGAAACAAATGCTCACAGAACATTACAGGGAGACACAGAATATAAAACCAGGTAAGAGTATAAATAAACATACAAATAATAGGACTTATAACATAGAATGGCAAGTAGTAATGTATGTGCAAGGTAGGTGTATGTACAGTTATTGAATTAAATATGTGAATTACATTGTACATTCTATATTTATTTACATTATTGCACTTAAGAGGAGTCCTGAAGGCTGTTTAATTGTTCATGTGGAAAATGGCCTGAGGGTAATAACTGTTCTTGTGTCTGGATGTCCTAGCACTCAGTGCTCTGTAATGACAGCCAGAGGGCAACAGTTCAAAGAGGGATGGGCAGGGTGTTTGGGGTTCAGAGTAATTCTACCTGCACGTTTCCTCACTCTGGAGATGTACAGGCCTTGGAGGGTGGGCAGGGGGAACCAATAATCCTCTCAGCAGTTTCCATCTGTCTGATTTGGTGGATGAACCAAACCAGAAAGTTATAGATGTACACAGGACAGACTCAATGATGGCCAAGTAGAACTGTGTCAGCAGCTCCTGTGGCAGGTTGAACATCCTCAGCTGGCAAAGGAATTACAACCTCTGCAGAGCCTTCTTCACAATGGAGTCTATGTGGGCATTCCACTTCAGGTCCTGAGAGATGATAGTGCCCAGGAACATGAATGAGGGGGAGGGGGGTGTTCTCTTTAAGTCCACTAACATCTCCTCTGTTTAGATCATGTTCAGCTCAAGGCCATTGTGACCGCACCAGACAGACAGCTATTCAACCTCCCATCTGTATGCAGACTCGTCACCGTCGCGAATGAGGCCGATGACTGTGGTGTCATCTGCAAACTTCAGGAGCTTGACAGAGGGGTCCTTTGCATTGCAGTCATTCATTTACAGGGAGAAGAGCAGTGCAGAGAGAACATCTCTGAGGAACACCAGTGCTAATAGTGAGGGTCTCGGATGTGAGTTTCCTTTTTATCTGTCAGAAAGCACTGATCCATCGACAGATTGGGGTGAGGATGTAGAGCTGGGTCAGTTTGGCTGAGAGAAGATCAGGCATGATGGTATTGAAAGCTGAACTGAAGTCAACAAATAGGATCCTTGTCTAAGTCCCAGGTCTATTGAGGTGTTGCAGGATTAAATGCAGTCCCATGTTGACAGCATCATTCACAGACCTGTTTGCTCAGTAAGCAAACTGAAGGGGATCTAGCAGGGGCCCAGTGATGTCCTTCAGGTAGGCCAAAACAAGTCTCTCAATCGTCTTCATTTCCACAGACATGAGGGCGACAGGTCTGTCATTATTATATCATGTGATTGTTTTATTTTTTTTGGGGGGTTCTGGAATGATGGTGGAGCGTTTAAAGCAGCAGGGGACTTCATACTGCTCCAGTGATCTATTAAAGATGGGGGGTCCAGTTGGTCTGCGTAGAATTTAAGAAAGGCAGGTGAAACACCATTTGGGCTTGAAGCTTTCCTAGTTTTTTTTCTGAAATACCTGGCACACATCCTCCTCACAGACCATAAGTGCAGGTTGAGTAGCAGGAGAGGGGAGGAGGGGGGTTCCAGGAGGTGTTGGTGTGTGTGTGAATTGAAGATCAGAACGGGATAGGGGTGTGAGACTGGGCTTTTCAAACCTGCAGTAAAACACATTCAGGTCATTAGCCATTTGTTGATTCTCTACAGAGTGAGGGGGTGGTGTCTTGTACTTGGTGATGCTTTCAGGACTTTTCACAAAAAAAACTTTGGATTCTGTTCTTCACAGCCTCATATTGAAGTCGTGCAATAATGCATCCTCCCAAGGCTGTGGAGGATTGCAAGCTGATTTCATTTGAAACAACTCACCTGTGGTTGATACAGCAGACGGGGGAGCCAAGTGAGTAACCGTGCTATGTTTCCTCTGTCTGTATTTCAGAGGCTGTCTACAGGAAACAAAGACTTGGCTGATGAGTGTTGTTTACATATATTAGGTCTTCGTTCTCATTCTTCTGGAAAGGTATTTTTGTGGATAGTGAGAGTGTTTTTGCTCCATTAAACTACCATACAGCATCTGCTAGTAGCCTGTTTGCTAGTACAGCGGATCATTCAGCTGTACAATACTTCTGTAAGAGTATTGTGCTCTGTATAGCTGTATAGTCTTTGTGAGTTGAGTTAGTATGATTCCTACTCAACGAATGGTTGGTGAGTAAAAACATTATTCAGCAATGCATAAGTTAATACACCTACTTCATTCCCTTACCCCAATTATGTGACATAATTTGAAAGCGGAGATTATGTTGAAAAAAAAAGAAAGAAAAAAACATAAAACACAAAACTCAATATTTGTGTTATTTGCTTAATTTGCTCAATGCAGCTTCGATGCATTGCATAATTTTAAACTTGTATTAATAAATTCAGCAGGCTTACGAGTCATGAATGTGAGACCATGCCTTGCGTTTCTTGAATTCAAGCAGATGGCTATATCTGGGGTATATAAACTGAAAATGCGAAGACAGAAACTAATAATAAAAGTGATATTGTTAATATATTTTACATTTGACTTGTGTGGGCTTGTGAGTAAGATGTACAAAATACAGTCTTGAACTGTTGAGCACCCTCCACCAGGAGTGTCTACACTTATCGGTGGAAGCTGTTCTCTGATTGGTGTAGGGAACGCCTTGTATTACGTTTACTACAGTCCCTGCTAAAAATCAATAGGGCGGCCTCTAACCTAAGAGTATACTGTACGTGTCTGGAATTACGGCACAACACGTAAAGGTAGATATTCAAACATTGGTGTCCCACATTTTGTTTCCTTGCTTTTTTGGAGGTGCTCAATGACTGCAGCCCCCTCTGACCATTCGGGTGCCCTCATGGGATCTGAATCTGGTTTTAAGATCACTTACACGGCACACTTTTGAGACCAAGGAGCAGTGTAATCTGAAGTGGCTTTCATTGAAGACTGCATTCTCCTAGCTATTACTTCAGCTAAGCTTGCAAGTGAGCTCCACACATTGTCAGTTAATGCACCTTGCATGTCTGACTCTTTTGAAGCAGAGGTTGTCGCACGTGCTGGAGCTGATCAAGCTTACGTGGTCAACAACCATCAGTTACCAATTGGTATAAAATCTCGACTAGAGGTATCTCCTAGTCTTGAGCAACACTAAATGGTGTCCATCTAGGTGACATTTCTGTGACAGCTAATTGGCCATCAACAGATACTTTTGACAGATATTACAGGGTTCATGTGACTGCCTGTGGTGCTATTGAGACTTCCTCTTAGGTCTAAGCATGGCTTCTTCGTTTCCTTGCTGTTATAAATAATCCAGTGTGAAGCACTGCTTCTGGTGGTCAGTAAGAACGAAACAGAATGAGAGTTACCTATGTAACTGGTGGACCACATAAGACTGCAAAGTTCTCTGTCACTCAGAATCTGGGAGAGAAGATTCTGTAGAGACAGTTTGCTGGAAGACACAGGGTTAAATAGGGGAGGACCCCGTGTCATCCTGGATCACGAGGTGACTGTTGATATTAGAGTCGGATATCGGAGTATGAGCGAACAGAGATAATATAGAGTGTGAAGCACTGCTTCTGGTGGTCATCCAGAACTCACAGAACTGCAGTTACATATACAACTCTCGTTATTTTGCTTTGCCTTTTTCCCTCCTTTCATTGCTTGTGTCTGCTATGTGGCCTTGTTATTGTTCCAGCAAAGGTATTAATCAGTTTATGTAAATAATTGGGAAAAACGCAGATAGACATTTTCATTTAGTTGTTTAGTTAAGGTTCAGCTCTCTCGGGACACTGGTGGTATTTCTCCACCTGGACATTGATTTTATTATCTATATCTCAATGACCTCAACTCACTACAAATCACAACACAATGAGCAGAATGGATGGAAAGCCATTATGAAAGTAAATCAAATTGATGTACCTGTTGTAATCAATTCATATGAAGGCAGAGCTAGACCGGTTAATTGATTGTCAGTGGATGTTAATCTGCATTATGA
Organism: Xyrauchen texanus; assembly: GCF_025860055.1. Taxonomy (NCBI): domain Eukaryota; kingdom Metazoa; phylum Chordata; class Actinopteri; order Cypriniformes; family Catostomidae; genus Xyrauchen; species Xyrauchen texanus. The sequence goes on along the minus strand of NC_068296.1, from coordinate 28,195,399 downwards.
AATCAGACCTTGGATTTTGTTTGGCAGTTATGTGCAGTAAAGAAAGATGAGATGCAGTTGAGCACAGTTGGTGGCATTTAAATTTATGAATTTGATAGACACTTTTATCCAAAGCGACTTTAAATCAGAATGAGTGTTCAATGGTAATTAAACAATTGACCATGTATTAATTTGCACATAAGTAATCTCTCTCTCAGACACATACACAAATATATTTATATACACATACAAGGAAAAGTGTGCACATTTTTGGATTCTGCTTGTGTTAATAATGCATGGACTCCAGCTCTTAGAAGGCAATACGTACAGTATAAGCACACAGAACTATAGCTTGAGATTATGCCATTTTGTTCAGCTCTCTTAGAGATTTATACCTCCCTGACCTCTTTTTCTCTCATGGACATCACTTTACGGTATTGTAAACACTTCCTTTACTCCTCTGTCTTGTTTTTCTACTTTTATAATATTACATTATTCATCTCTACCTCTTTCTTGGACATTTTTCTTAACTGTTATTTAATTTGGCCCTGCTACCAAACACTTCCCCTCCAAGCCCATTTCTCTTTAGAGATGAAGGAGTGGATTGTTCCTAATAAAGAATATTTTTGGTGCTCTTACTCGCATTTAATACCAGGAGTTTAAGTAAGGATCACATGACCAGTGCAATATATACTGTAAATTCCTCAGAGTTTGTTCCAAATACAGTTTTTGGTATAGAAACAGCCCTTTGAGTACACTAAATTGTTGATCTATTAGCTACGAAGATAGAAAAACAAAGACTTGAAATGCTTAAGTTGCACCCTTTTGCATGTTTCCATCAAGAACATTTTATATAAAGTAGACATAGTCAAGTCAAGTCAAGTGGTTTTTATTGTCGTTTCAACCATATACAGACAGTACATAGCGAAACGAGACAACGTTCCTCCAGGTCCATGGTGCTTCATAAAACAACATAGGACAAACCCAGAACCACATGACACTACACCGACTAAATAACATACCTATATAACGTGCACGTGCAAATGTGAGCAAAAAGTACGGGTCAGTACAGTAAATGACTAACAATGAACAGGACAATAAACACAGTAAGAGACAGTGCAGCGCCGACCAGTACACAGTAGTGCAAAAGATGACAGTTTCTAAAAATGCCAAATGTAAACATAACATACTATGAGATAGGGTTCTATGCACATAGCAGTTATTGAGGTAGCGGCCAGTTATAAAGTGACAAAATTAAAGTGCAACTCAGGAAATGTGTGTGTGTGTCAAACAAGTCTCTGAGAATTGAGGAGTCTGATGGCTTGGGGGAGAAGCTGTTACACAGTCTGGCCGTGAGGGCCCGAATGCTTCGGTACCTCTTGCCAGACAGCAGGAGGGTGAAGAGTTTGTGTGAGGGGTGTGTGGGTTCGTCCACAATGCTGGTTGCTTTGCGGATGCAGTGTTTTTTTGTAAATGTCTTTGATGGAGGGAAGAGTCCCAAACCAGGCAGTGATGCAGCTGCTAAGGATGCTCTCAATAGTCCCTCTATAGAATGTAGTGAGGATTGGGGGGTGGGAGATGTGCTTTCGAATCCTTTGAAGAAAGTAGAGACGCTGCTGGGCATTCTTGGTAATAGAGCTGGTGCTGAGGGACCAGGTGAGGTTCTCCACCAGGTGAACACCAAGGAATTTGGTGCTCTTGACGATCTCGACAGAGGAGCCGTCAATGTTCAGTGTAGAGTGGTCAATCTGTGCTCTCCTAAAGTCAACAAATATCTCTTTTGTTTTGTCGAAATTCAGAGACAGGTTGTTGGCTCTACACCAGTCAGTTAGCCACTGCACCTCCTCTCTGTATGCTGACTCTGAGCAGAGTGAACAGCAGTGGACTGAGCACACAGCCCTGGGGGGCCCCAGTGCTCAGTGTGGTGGTGGTGGAGATGCTGTTCCCAAACCGGACTGACTGAGGTCTCCCAGTCAGGAAGTCTAGGATCCAGTTGCAGAGGGAGGTGTCCAGGCCCAGCAGGTTCAGCTTTCCAATCAGGTGATGGGGAATGATTGTGTTGAATGCTGAGCTGAAGTCTATGAACAGCATTCGAACGTATGAGTCCTTTTTATCTATCAGCATTCCATGATGATGGGTGTGAGTGCGACGGGACGGTAGTCATTGAGGCAGGACACTGAAGACTTCTTTGGCATGGGGACGATGGTGGTGGCCTTGAAGCACGTTGGAACGACGGCGCTGCTCAGAGAGATGTTGAAGATGTCGGTAAGAACATCTGCCAAGCTGGTCTGCACATCCTCTGAGCACTCTGCCAGGAATGTTGTCTGGTCCAGCAGCCTTCCGTGGGTTGACACTACGTAGAGTTTTCCTCACATCAGCTGTGGTAAGATAGAGCACCTGGTCGTTGGGAGGAGAGGTGGTCTTCCTCGCCACCACGTCGTTCTGCAGTTCAAACCGAGCATAGAAGTCGTTCAGCGCATCTGGAAGGGAGGCATCTTTGTCACAGGCAACTTATGTTGTCCTGTTGTTGGTGATGGCCTGGATGCCCTGCCACATGCACCATGTGTCACCGCTGTCCTGGAAGTGACTGTGGATTCTCTGGGCGTGTGCGCGCTTTGCCTCTCTGATGGCCCGGAACAGTTTGGCCCTCGCTGTTCTTAGGGCTGCCTTGTCGCCTGCTCTGAAGGTGGAGTCTCGGGTCCTCAGCAGCGTGCGTAGTTGGTAGAGTTGACATATGTTTCAGCCTCCCTGAACATTTGCCAGTCAGTACACTCAAAACAGTCTTGAAGAGCAGAGATGGCTCCTGCTGGCCAGGTTTTCACCTGCTTCTGAAGTGGTTTTGTGCATCTGACGAGCAGTCTGTATGCTGGAATTAGCATAACAGAGATGTGGTTTGAGTAGCTGAGGTGGGGGCGGGGCTCTGCCCGGTACTCGCCTGGGACGTTTGTGTAAACAAGATCAAGCGTGTTCGCCACTCTTGTTGCAAAGTCCACATACTGATGGAATTTAGGGAGCAGTGTCTTGAGATTTGCATGGTTGAAATCTCTGGCGACAATAAACAGTCCGCCAGGGTGAGTGTTCTGCAGTTTGCTCATAGCTCGATACAGTTAACAGAGCGTTTCCTTAGCGTTAGCGCTGTGGGGAATGTAAACTCCGGTTATGATAACAGTGGTGAATTCCCGTGGTAAATAAAAAGGTCTGCATCTAACAGTGACAAGCTCCACCAGCGATGAGCAGTATCTAGAGATTAGCATAGAGTTCTTGCTCCATTCCGTGTTGATGTAAACACACAAGCCACCACTGCGAAGTCTTACGGCACAGAGCTGCATTTCTGTCGGCGCGAAACGAGGCGAGCCCATCTAGCTGAATGGCGGCGTCCAGAACTCTGTCGTTGAGCCACGTCTCCGTGAAAACAAAGACGCAGCAGCCTCTAAACTCACGTTGCGCAGCCTGCTGGAGTCGGATGTAGTCCAGTTTATTGTCCAGGGAGCAAACATTTGAGAGCAGGAAAGATGGGAGAGCCGGTTGACTAGGGTTTGTTTTTAGCCTAGCATGGACCCCCACCCTCTTGCTGCGCTTCCGCTTCCTTGCACACCACTTACGACATCCTCTCCCCCGGCCACTGGCATTAGGCGACGCCGAGGACTGGAGGCCTGGTCTCCGCAGCAAGCCGAGTTCGCGTAGCGCCTCCTGCAGGTCATCATGCAGCTTGGTTGTTGCATGAATCCTATATTTGAGCAGTATCTGTCGTTATGTCCATGTGCCGCAAAAGTCGGGGTATTTAACAAAAATAGCACCAGTTTGGATCCGGAGCGGCCGGTGCACGCTTAGACCAATTTAAGTGTGCTCAGGTGTGGAATATTGAATCAGCAGAGTATTTCTTTGGTATTTGTACATAACACTCCCTAAGAGGAGATATGTTATCTCTAACAGTTTTGCTATTGTCTTGACATTTTAATCATTATCATTGCTACATATTTCTTGATTTTTCAGTTAAAATTGCAAGTCCCTCACTTGCTCCCTCTTTATTTATTCAGAGAATATCCAAGATACTGGAAAGCTTTTCCCCTTACATTTTTAACACACAGAATGCGTTTTAGACAAATCCACAGCACCCATAATGCCATTTCCCCTCGGATCATTTGATAAAGAGATATAGTGCAACAATCCTGCAACATTGTCTTGAGAAAGCAATTCCTCAGAACATCACTACAATTCCTTGCCTCATTTTTCACAACCAGACAGAAGAAAGGGAGAGAGAGGGAGCCTGACTGCGCCCCTGAGGGGTTGAGAGATGATGGCACCTGAGGTGGCGGTACGCATCATATCCCTCCCTTTTATCTACTCCAAAAAGATATATCCACAAATCTTTCTATATGTGTGTGGGTGTAGGCGATTGTTGGGGATAATTTCAATGGATTAAAGAGTTTTTCATTATCTTTTTGGTCACACTTCATCTTTTGCCATTGAATTAGGAATATTGCAGAACACATACAGTCATTCAAAGTTTCGAAGATAAATCTGTGTTAAAATTTAAATGACAGACAGAACTCTGTGGGATGCTAATGGACATCTGACCTTTGAGCCTAAAAGGGAAAAGTTTGGTATACCCTCCTGAGACAGACCATGACTTCTGTGTGCATTTTCCGTTTCCATTTTTTGATTTGTATCTAGTTGCACCTAATAAACATGCAAAAATCTAGAGCAAATTGTTTTCCTAAATTTTATGTCCACATACTCTATTTGGACAGCAGGACTAAGTTGTGAAATTTTAAATAATACCAAGCTATAGAAATTGTTTATGTTTCCAGGAGTGTTGGTTATTCATGTTTTTGAGACATTACGGATAATACAGCTGATTTTATGTAAAGCTGCTTTAGAACAATGCGTATTGGGAAAAGCACAAATGAAAAAATAAATATACAAATAAAAATTATTTGACTTGATTTTTCTATGTTATCAATATACTTTGGCAACATTATCTCAAAGTTCTCTCTTTGACCTGTCAAACAAACAATTCACAGCCAGTACTGAAGCATGTTACCAATCAGAAATTAACATAATTCATTCTGATATATGTAATGGCCAGCATCGTCCAATCACTGCCAACCATGTTAAAATAAAATTATACATTATGAATTCTAAAACTAAGTACTGATTACCATTGTCCCATGTCTGCCAAATATGATGAGTGGTTAAAACATCATCTGCAAAAATAAATGGGATCATCAACTTTTTAAGACCATACATCAAATCAAACTCTGTGGTTCTTTGTTGTGTAAAATTCAGATGTTTATGGTAATTGTCATACTGCTATGTTGCTTGGAACTGCACCCATGACTTTCACCCAGTGTTGCACTTGTGTACATGGTTGAGTAACAATAAAGAGATTTGATTTGAAAATTTCACTGTCACTTGGTAAAAACTAGCCAAATTAGGCAGAGGCCAACATGGGCAGGTTGCATGACATGCCCTCATTATCAAAAACAAGGAACAAATACTATGGAAAACCCAGACTACATTAAATTTGTTAAATTTACTCTGTTGTGTCACCACTTGATGTCCAATGTAAAATCTCGGTCCTACAGCAAACCCAGTTGAGAACCACGAACCACCTCGAGTCTAAGATGTGTTTTTATGTGCAATTCCAGAATTAAATAAGCTGACATTAGGTCTGAACTCAGGTGTCTTGACATTCTAGATGTTATAGATTTCGAGTTCAATGATCTGGAGCTTAGTGTTTGTCTGTGAGCATCAGGCATGGCTGTCTTTCATAACATGAAGTCTCAAATTCTCTTGACATGCGTCTAAGACATGTTGATATCAAAGTTGTTTTCCCACACCAAATATAAATCTCTCTACCCCTGCTGTCCCTCTTTTTGAACAATTTGACTGCAACTACCATGATTATTGGTCAAAGTGTATTTGTTTATACTCATGGTGGGAGAGGTCATTATGATGGATTTTTGTACACTTTGTAGTTGTAACATCCCTGTTCCTCATAGCTCATGTCCAGCTGCACCATATTAGGGAGACGGAACAAATGAAGGGTCCAGAGTAAAGCAACAGTATGTAAAAATGTTTGCAGATATACAACAAATACGCCAAAAGAGCTATTTCAGAGAGCTGCATGGATGTGGCTTCTGTAATTCATGGTGAAATCTGCAGAAATCCTCAGTCCACCTATGGCTATTTTGGACAGTGTCTAAGACACCATCTCAGACTTCAACAGATATTCTGTCAGACTTCTCTGAAATCCATCAGAAACCCTTTAACACTTAATGTTTTGATGTGACAAGTGACTGAAATGCATTTTCACAAAGAAGAAAAAAATCCTCAAATATCTTTTAAAAGAAGTTTCTGGTGCAACTTTAGGTTACTAGGGTAAACAGAGAGTTTTGCTTAATATCACAAAACCTGCAAGAGAATGGGTGATCAGCCATCACTGTTGTGTTGTTGTCCGTCAAGTTAATTATTCCGTGCACTGTGTTTTTGAATGGAAAGGCCTGAAACACAGATGTCAGATTGACTCATGGTTGTAACAAATTAAAACTTTGCTGGATAGCTTACTGCTGTTTTGAATCTCAGTGGATTTTTTGTTCAGTATTTGTTGTGAAGAAAATGACCTCGACCACATCGTGACCTTCCAGTGAATGCACCTCCCTGGTCCCAATAAGGGTGGTGGTACTTACCCAAGGATTCTACAGGTTGTGGCCTTTCCTGATTTATGTATTAAGCAATTTCCCACCGAGCACCTAATAGAATAGCCCTGATAAAGTGCTCTTCCTTCTCCAGGAGGGAGAGTACTACTGAGACCACATCCTATGGAGTTTAACACGTGGAGAATAGCTCACATGGATTTACCGACTGGGAAGATCACATATGGAATGAAACCACTGGGGAGTACCCTATCTATAGAGAGGGTACACAGCCACAGTGGTTGAGGCAGAGCGAGGGGAAGGCTCGAGGGGAAAAACACAGGGTTCACCCAGGGGGAAACCGAATGGTGGCAATACGTCATACGGTATTACCGAGGGGGGAATCACCACGTATCGAGCACTGAGCACAAGTATGCAGGCTCACTTTGGAGAGCTTGCTCTTTTCCCAGTTGACCTTAAGCCCCAGTCAGTCGAGGTGCTGAAGCACGAGGTCCCTTTGCGCACACAATAGATCTTAAGAGTGAGCTAGGATCTGCAAGTCATCGAGATGTTTGATGATGTGAATGTCCTTCACCCTTAGAGAGGCCAGGGGAGCCTCTGCAACTTTGGTAAAGACGCGAGGAGACAGGGACAGACCGAAAGGGAGGACCATGTACTGGTACGCCCGTCCCTTGAAGGCAAACCAAAGAAAGGGTCTGTGTCAAGGAAGGATCAATTCACGAAAGTATGCATCCTTCAGATCGATGGCCGCAAACCAATCCTGATGTCGTACTGATGCCAGGATGCACTTCTGCATCAACATCTTAAACGGAATCCTGAGTAAGGCTCTGTTCAAGTTGCGCAGATCCAGAATGGGGCGCAACCTACCCCGTTCTCTTGGGCATGATAGAATAAGGGCTGTAAAAGCCCTTGTGCATCTCAGCTAAGGGGACGGGCTCTATCGCTCTCTTGGCCAGAAGGATGGCGACCTCCATCCGAAGGACCGAGGCATTCTCATCTTGCACCACGGCAAACTCGGTCTTGCAAACTGGATCGTGTAGCCAAGACGGATCATCCTGATGAGCCATTGAGACTGGAAAGCACTAACCAGACTCCCAGCCTCTGCACTAATGGCACCAGGAGGACGATTGGTTTTATCATGCCCAGGGTGGGTGGTTCGTGGCAAGGCAGAGCAGACACCCCGCCAGGAAGGTCGTCCGGGGGAGGCGTGCTGCTCCGCCAGTCTGAAAGTGTGGCCGGTGGCTGCTGCCCTGAGAACCACTGAAATTACCTGATTGCCTTATTCCTTTCAACTGAGAAAAAGGGAACACGAGATACCAGTGTCCCGCTCGTTGACTGGAAAGCATCTCAGCACCTGGCCATCGTGAGCCAGGCGCTGAGGGCACCTTGTGATGTTGTGAGTGAAAGCGTACGCACCTTGTGCTGGGCCAGGGGCGGAAGTGGAGTCCGTACGCTCACCTGTCTCAGGGCCGCTTCGAAGCCAGTACAGGGTTCTACCGGCCACTTTCCTGCTGGAGGATCTTCTTCTCAGAGGTTGATGTGTGGTCTTTGATGGTGGGGGAGCCGGGGCTGACAACGCAGGAGGACGGCCTTGGCGAAAGGCAGATGGCGTACCGTACTTCAGAGGCCTGTAGGCGGCCGAGTCGTGCCACGGCAGAATGGGTTTTCACTTGCCACCGTCTGCTTCTTCACCTTTGAGAAATGATGGGCGAAGTCCTCGACAATGTCGCCAAAGAGCCCCCCTTGGGAGATGGGCGCATCGCCGGCGTTATGCATCTCCATAAGGTTGAGCCACAGGTGTTGCTCTTGAACCACCAAAGTGGACATTGTCCAACCCAGAACGCACGCCGTGAATTTCATCGCCCGTAGAGCGAGGTCGTTGCAGTGTGCATTTCCTGCTTGAACCCTGGGTCGGTCCTACCCTCATGCAGATCTTTTAGCACCTTGGCCTGGTAAACCTGCAGGATGGCCATGGCGTGCAGTGCGGAGGCAGACTGACCGTGGCATTGTAAGCCTTCACCACTAACGACAAAGAAAACTTACACACCTTGGTAGGGAACCTTAGTCGGTTCCTCCAGGTGGCTGTGCCCTGCAGGCACAAGTGCACTGCCACGGCATGCTCTACCTGGGGAAGCTCGACATATCCCGCCGTTGAGGGTAGTCAGTGTGGATGAGCCCGAAAAGCATGTACAGGCAGAGAAAAGAACCTTTCATGACATTGCAAGCTCATCATGTACTTCCGTGAATCGTGCTCCGAGCCCAGAAACCAATCGTGAACACTCAGGGCAGGGAGGAGGGTTCCTCTTATGCCCGATGTTCACAGCTGCCCGGGCAAGCACGGCTGCCAACTTAGTGTCCGATTCGTCCTGAGCTGTATCGCCCGAGAGTGGGAGCTCAGTAGATTCGTCCGCTTCCGAAAGCAGGAGCCCACCCTCTGATGCTGCGACCGACAACTCATCCTCATCACGAGCCCCAAATGAGACATTAAATCTGCACTGAGATGTACTGCCTGCCTAGCTCGTGAACTCAACCGGGCAGGACGTGCGTGCTGGGGGATGGAAGGTCCGCGGGGACTGAGCTGGCAGGAAAAACTTGCCGTTTCAACACAGGACGGACCAGGTTGGGAAGAATCCTATGTATTGGCCCTCCAGCAGGGAGAGATAACGGCCACACGCAGTAACAAAGGCGAAAGGACATCTTTAAAAAGACACAAATATTTTGTACAGCTCTTTTATAGAAAATATTCTCTTTTTGAATATACTCTTTTACACCTGTGGACTCAGCTGCCGAACCGCCCAAGGGAACCACAACACTCGACCGTGCGATGGTGACCGCTGATACGCAACATTAATCCAGCAGCAATAGAAAGGTAATGGGATAAACACACATGTGTGCTCGGCTCTGAAGAACAATTCTGAATGAGTGGTGCACCATCTCTAGTTTATACTTGTATGTCCGGGATGGAGAGCGGCATGCAAATTCCACTCGTCAATTTTCTTTGGTCTTTTCTGAATAAATCAAAGGTGATTGGTGCTCTCAAGAGCGAACTCCTTGTGTCACTACATCGACACAACTTCAGGTGAGTGACAGACAGGGAACTATAAGTTTGGACACATTCTGCAGATTTTTATGTTTCTTGTAATCTCAAAATCCATTTGATCCAAAAGGCATATGCTTAAATGTTTGAAATGAGTTTTGTAGACAGATATATAGTGAAGGAAAAGCACCCCAACAAGTGCCCCACATAGAGTACATTGGAACTTACTGTGAATACAATACTGTTTAAAAAGCATCCCAGTTTGTCACTAGCACAATTTCCACACTTCCGGTCATGTTATTTGACAGTTTTGATGCCTTTATCATTGGCCTATTTCTAAAATGTGGAAATTACTACTAATAAAGAATGAGAAGGTGTGTCTAAACTTACTTTGCTAGTGTAAAATGTGTACAGTATTAGTCAAACACATGCAGATTATTCTGTCTAGAGCACGGTCAAATTCTGAATGAAAGATTTTAAACTCTCTGTCAAAATTCTATATTTTGGGGCTTCTTTTCTAAATGATTATATTAAAAAACACAGATTTTCCTTTCTGCTAATATTAGACACCTTAAAATACAGCAAGCCTTTTGGAGCTACTGCATGTCAAGTTATTCAGCTACAACCTTTTACACGAAGTACTTACTAAAGTGACTATGTATACCTCACTCTTTAAAACACTTTACTGTTATTGTCTTCTTAACCCAAATATAAAGTTTGAAAATGCATCAGTGAAAGGCAGGAATGCATAGATGCTGAATCTATAACTTGAGCATCAATACAAACGCATCAGGTTCAGGCGAGCGTCAAAGACAACCCCCCCGCCCCTATCCAATGCTCTGCTCATGAGGCTGCAGTTCTATTTGGGAAGTTGGCAGCTCGAGGCAGAGGGGCTTTACTCTCGCGACTCTGGAATTATGAACAGAGCTGGTCCGACCAGCACCTTGATTTGAACGTTATTCCCAGTGATCTGAGACCATGGAGTTCGGAACCCGCATTTTCATCGCATTCCTCGTTTCCCAGGTAGGCGCGACAGTTTTTATTTCCCTGTCATCTCTCTAGCCCTATAGCTTGAGCGTTTTATTTAATTGAGGAGGGTCTCGGTTTCATTTTGCATTTATTTACTGTCGGGAAATTGTAAAAATAATAATGTATTTCACGTTTTAAAAACTCATCAAGCAGCAATAGTTGCACTGCGAAATACTTATAAATGCCATGGGAAAGAGAATAGTGATCAGTGCAATAAAACCCTCGTGTAATTGTTTTTATGTATTATTTCTTTATGTATCACAATAACGAGACCGCTAACACATGGACAATACATAGGTTATGTGACTACGTTAGACGTTTACTATACACCGTTCATTTAAACCAGTCTAATGCAATGGGCTCAGATAGGAAAAGGGGCTCCGCGCTAATCACGAGCAAACTCTGTTTCTGATCGCATTTATATTCCGCTCAGATCTGAAGTTGAGCGCTCCTTTGGCTCCCTTCATCAGGAAACATTCACACGGCGGTCTGACTCACAGAGCTCTTCTCCATTCAGTGAAGAAAGCTGAATCGATTAAGAAACGGACAAATAAACAAACTATTTAAGACAATAATAAAGAGAGTTGCCAAAATAAATAATCGATTAACAATTAAAAAGAGCCCTTCTCCGTTCACTAAAGACAGCTGAAACGACCAATAAACTATTTAAGACTTAAGGGTGTCGCTAAAATGTCATAAAGAGCAATGAAGTAATCAAATAAGCGACTAACGATTAAACATAGCGCTTCATCGTTCACTTCAAAGCGGTGAAACAAAATATACGAGAATGACGACTAATAAACAAACAATAAACAAGCGATTAATGAGAGCCTTCCATTCACTTCCAACAGCTGGAATAAAATAAACGCGCCAAACAAGCGATTAAAATATACCAAAATAAACCATTAGAAAACCATAGAACTGAATGGAGAGATCTCGTTAGTTGCGCTTTTCTAAAAAACGCTTTCACTTTCGCGTCCATTCGGATTACTATCTTTCCTAAATCAATGCCATTTCGGCCTGGAAGCTCATTTGCATTGCCAACAGCTGTCTCAATCAGTCAACTGGGGCTGTTGATACTGTAGGACTATTAATACATGACCTTGTTCTTTTGACGCACTGTTATACTACATTACACCACCCCCTCTGCATTTTGAAATGTTGATATGGCTATTTTTTAAGCTATTGGCCAATCCCTTTTATTTGATATTGAACAACAGGTGTTGTGGTGGTGATTCTAGTTTAATGTTAATGTATGGTCCTCATATTATATGTGACTTCTGTAGCCCATGATGACGCTGGCACTGTAGAAAAGGATACATTTACAGTAAAAAAAACACTGTAAACTTGGAAGAGTTTGGCTTGGTCCAATTGCTAGACATCATTGCATTATTTATCACTTTAGAGTGTATGATTGTTGTGATTTTACTTCATGACTTGAACTTAGCACGCTGCACCTCTACTGTTATTCATCTTACTAAAAGCTTCAGTCAATTGCATTGTGTGCAGGTTAAAAATATACTTTACTTTTGAGAACTTCGAGAGATCTTCGATTGCGCACTTATTATGCATTAGTCACATAACAACACTTCTCAGATGCCTCATTGGGCTTTTACATTCATAACTGTGAATCATCACTGTGCTCTGTATCCTCAGGGAGCTTGCCAAGATTACAATTTATCCCTTGTAAGCAAGCTATTGTCTTTGTTTGGCTCCTAATAAACAGATTTGTAGTTCTAAATAGATTATAGCCTCATACGTTCAATTATATATGATAATCTCACTCTCACATTCTACCTGGCCAACGGTGCAAAATCCCCATTTTCCTCTCTGGCTCAGTGTGTGATCAAGTGAAAAGGATCTTATTTATAGTCGCGCAGGTAGGGCGACGAAGTTTCTCTTGTGTATCAGTGGCCGTGAATTCCCCCCTCTATAAATCCCTGTTTCTAAAATGAAACGTTAAGCTGTCACTGCGATGATTCAGAATAAGCTCAGCATACCCGTAAGGTGCAGACATTTATCTCCCCCCTCCCTCCCGCCTCTCATTGCTTTTGTGTTTTATTTTATTTACTTCTCTATCTACCCGGTATCCTCCAGCACAGCATTGCAAGGCATTAGAAAATGGAAAAAGAGAAAGAAATGGAAAGGAAACAATTTGCCTCTCTTGTTGTAAGATCCCTAAGTGGAGGATACCTAGGGAAGGAACATACATCCCTATATCTCAAGTAACAGATAAGTCAGTGCAACCATTTAAAGTCGAGAGAAGTAGTTCTCGCCTGGAGTTTACTGTGATAAACAAATTTGCTACACATCTGGTAGAAGCTACTGTAGGCCAAACTTAACACTTTTGAATTGCTATCTGCATCACTTTCCTGCTTGGCAACCTTGTTCTGCAGCACTGATGCCTGGTGTAGGCACACCTGTAATTGCACGGCAGTTGAATTCTACAGTATTTTGATGTGCCAAGTTGCTAAACTCCCCCTTATTGACAAGTTAGGGACACATCACACTCTGTATTTTCTCATTACTCCTTATTTCTAGTCTCTCTTATGTTAAAATAGTGTGAAGCAGTCCTGCCCACTCATAGCAATGTGAATATAAACTCGCTAAGCACTTTGTTAAGAAACACCTGTACACCTTTTTGTTCATGTGATTATTTAATCAGCCAATTGTGTGGCAGCAATGCAGTGCACAAAATCATTCAGATACGAGTCAGGAGCTTCAGTTAATGTTCACATCAACCATCAGAATGGTGAACAAATGTGATCTCAGTGATTTCGACCGTGGCATGTTTGTTGGTGCCAGACGGGCTGGTTTGAGTATTTCTGTATCTGCTGATCTTTACACACAAAAGTCTCTAAAGTTTACTCAGATTAGCGGCAAAAACAAAAAAACATCCAGTTCTGCGGATGGAAATGCCTTGTTGATGAGATAGGTCAACTGAGACTGGCCAGACTGCTTCAAGCTGACAGAAAGGCTACGGTTACTCAGATAACCACTCTTTTCAATTGTAGTGAGCAGAATAGTATCTCAGAATGCACAACATGTCGAACCTTGAGGCAGATGGGCTACAACAGCAGAAGACCATATGTGTTATAATAAATACACTATTATGACCATAGTGTTCCTAATAAAGTGCTCAGTGAGTGGTTCTACCATGGTATAAGCGGGATAGCTAAATCTCTACCAGCTGGCACATTTCTGCTCTCACACAGTATATACCGGCATACCAGCCAGCCCTAACTAATAGCGTACATTTTGATGACTGCACATATTTTATTCTCATTTTATATCAATTTTAACAAGAGAGATGCGCTGCTGTAGCCTAGTGTCATCTCTATTTCTTGCAAGGGTAACAGGTGCACAAGCAGTACAGAACTCAGACACACACATTGCACCAGCCGGGCACAACAAACACATATACACAAACACAATCACACTTCCCCAATTAGCTGAAAAGCCTACAGGCAGTCATACAGAAGGGCTGGCTTCAGCTGTATCCACTCTCTGTTTTTGGGATGCTTATAACCAGCAACAGAGCTGCCATATATATAGCATCCCTACTCTGTGAATGACGACTTAAGGTAGCAACACTTTTGCTCCGAATTTCCTCTCCAGAGTAACGGCACACAAATGCGAAGCACCATCAAGACTCCGAGCTGTTTAATGATGATGCACACACTATGCATTCAAGCCATGCATTTTATCAGTATGTATGTTTCCTTGGAATGTAACCTATAATCTTGGATTTCCTAATGTCATGTTCTATCGGTTGAGCTACAGGAACACTCCTGCATCTTAATGTGGTTGTCACTGCCAAGACTTTTCAGTTTATGTGACCAATGTCTCAGTTTTAATCCTCTTTTAATCCACTTTAAATGCAATCAAATGTTTTAGGGTCTATTGTATTGTTACTCTGTGTCCTCACAATGTCCTCAGGTGACCTTGTACTGAAACTCAAAGAATTTGGGAGGTTTGGTTCAGTTTAACATTACAGAGCTGTATCTGTGACTCGTATTGTCATATGTGAAGTGCGGCATTAAGAGGAAGCTTGTCTTAGCAGAGTGAGAATTTCTTGATTAATTCACACACTAGCTGTTGAGTACAATATGGTAAATTAAGGTCTGGTAATGACGGAGATAATGAGAGCACCCAGTCATTAGTGCTGCTTTGGATCTGAATGGATCTCTCCCTGCGCCAACCCTCATTTGTACTCACCACCCATCCTCTGCCAAGGTCACTGCTTTTCTGCACAGGTTAGGTTTGATTTTGCCTTAATTGCATGACTCTTTCCTGGGAGCTATGTTGTGCATGCATGTGCTACAGCTGATTGTGAAGAATGGGTGATTACAGAACGCTCCTGTTAGTTATGTTGCCTCTCAGAGTCTCAGCGGTCAGGGTTCAGTGACCATTACCATTTTGTTTGGTTCCTGCAATGAGAGAGTGGAGCACTTTGGTGTAGAGAGAGATTTATTCTGCTGTTTGATATGGAAGGATTGAATTTGAGACACAAATTGGTGTCTTTGTACTAATGTGTGGTAGATGCTAAAGACTTTGTTAATGGTAAAGAGGTATCAAAGCAGAGAAATTTGCTGAGCTTTTTGGAATTCAAAAAGCAGGGAGAGAGATGTCAAGAATTTGTTCCATCTTTTGTATAATCTTGTTTGTAATGGTCAAAAAACTACTTGGACTTTAAAAGCGTTGACAATTTAGACTTACAGTAAATGGACTGGAGGGTCAGTAGGAGAACTTACCCAGCTCAGACATACTTCAACCTTGTGAATAACCCCAGCACTCATGTTTCCTATTGTCCCAATAGACCCATAAAACTCATTGCATTGCCCAAATGTACATTATGTGGTCTTGTTGTGATAGAGACATAGTGAAAGTTTCTTTCTTTTCTTTCTCCTTACTTATCTTTATGTTCCTGCTTTATTTTTTTGGGTGTTTAGTAGAAAGAGATATTACCAGCCTTCTCATTTTACATGGTTCCATCCTTCTCTTCCTTTCCCTAATGCCCTTCTTTCCAGCCTTTCCTGTCTATCTCCAATCTGTTTGCAGAGATCATCCCTCCATCAGGAAGATAATTGCAAGGAGCCACAAAAGCCTAGATCTTCTAATCAACTTCTCAAACACTCTGCATCACATGCAATGCATGCAAAAAGTCCCTGGATCAGTATTTTCCCATCTCTACTACTGAAACAATAATTTTATAGAATTCTTCCAAGGGCATAGAAACAATCAGCATGGCTCATGAATATTAATTCAGTGATGTAGCATTTGTCCATAAAGGTTTATAAAAAAAATACTTATATAGTTGGCTCTTCATTAGTGTTGTCACGGTACCAACATTTCAGTAGTCGGTACCAATACCAGTGAAATTTCACGGTACTCGATACCATTTTCGGTAAACAGGTTACTAAACAACTCTCTTTTAATAACAAAGTCTACAAAACATTAGCAGCAGAACTAAGAACAAAAATATGCCATTGAGCAACACTTTAATATAAATATATTATTTTTTAATTATAACAAAACACTTATATAAGATTTTTGAACACTTATATAATATTTGCTTCAACTTTTGCAACTTTTAATTTAAGTTTTTACCAAGTACTAAAAAACAAATCCTAAATAAACAAGCATACAATAGAATTAATAAAAAACAATTTCCAAACTAATGTGCAATGTGCTAATGTGCATATTGACATTTTTCTTCACGATAAGAAATCGGGTAGACCCGGTACTCGGTACCCCGGTACCTTCAGAAATTCTGGTACCGACTTGGTACCGGGGTACTAGTATTTTTGACAACACTACTCTTCATAGTAAGCAGTGATAAGAGAAAGTGTTTTACTCTACCTTTTAAAAAATTACACACTTCGGCTTTTAAAATATTTTGTTTTTTCCCTAAAAAGTGGAAGGGGTGAACATATGTTAAAATGTAATGTATTACAAATGTTATAATTGCTATTTACATATTGATTCATAGGCAGTTACTGCTAGATTCTACTTTTACAATCGAAAACAACCCAGTTGGTTTAGCCTGCACATGCCGATCCAAATTTAATTGCAATGACTCATGCGGTAAACACGGACAGTGCTATCTGTGACACTGGACTTCCTACTCAGTAGTTGCAAGCAGTAATTTATTGAATGATATCTGTGTGGTTTTTTTTTTCACATATGAATTTGTGTGCTGTGCACAGTGACCTGTGGATTCAGATACAATATGGGATTGGTATCAAAGACATGCACACGTACACAGATTTCACAGTGAGAACAACAGAATGTCATGGTTAACATGATATGTATTTATCTCTGGATGCTTATGCTGCACTATTCCTTTTATATTAAAAAAGGGGCAGAGAATACTAATGGCAGAAGTGTTGACAGTGTGATAAAGAGGTACTCTGCATTCCAAGCAAGAGGCTCAGGGAGTGTGTGTGTTCTTTTGAATGAGAAAGATGCATTTTGTTGGTTTTGATTAATGGCAAGTAAAGAGATAAATGGAAGGCAGTGATCTGAATCTCTTGTGATAAGATGGCTGGATATGACTTGGTCAAGCAGTCAGTCTGACTGTTGACCATTACATTAATTTTAAGCATTAGGCAGACCTTTTTATCCAAAGCGACTTAAGAGTTCATTCAAACTGTGAATTTGATCTATGCATGTGCATTCCCTGGGGCTCAAACCCAAGACTTTGGCATTGCTAGCACCAGTTGAGCTACAATAACAAACTTCAGACACATGCAAGGATATGCATTAAAATGTGTTAAAAGTGCATTAAAATGTGTTATCAATGACACATTGTGTCTCATTCTATGAGCAGAATTCACATGAGGTCAGTGAATGAAGATGTTTTAACCACTCAATTATGATTTAAAGTAATATATATATATATATATACTCACCTAAAGGATTATTAGGAACACCATACTAATACTGTGTTTGACCCCCTTTCACCTTCAGAACTGCCTTAATTCTGCGTGGCATTGATTCAACAAGGTGCTGAAAGCATTCTTTAGATATTGATAGGATAGCATCTTGCAGTTGTTGGAGATTTGTGGGATGCACATCCAGGGCACGAAGCTCCCGTTCCACCACATCCCAAAGATGCTCTATTGGGTTGAGATCTGGTGACTGTGGGGGCCATTTTAGTACAGTGAACTCATTGTCATGTTCAAGAAACCAATTTGAAATGATTCGAGCTTTGTGATATGGTGCATTATCCTGCTGGAAGTAGCCATCAGAGGATGGGTACATGGTGGCCATAAAGGGATGGACATGGTAAGAAACAATGCTCAGGTAGGCCGTGACATTTAAACAATGCCCAATTGGCACTAAGGGGCCTAAAGTGTGCCAAGAAAACATCCCCCACACCATTTCACCACCACCACCAGCCTGCACAGTGGTAACAAGGCATGATTGATCCATGTTCTCATTCTGTTTACGCCAAATTCTGACTCTACCATCTGAATGTCTCAACAGAAATCGAGACTCATCAGACCAGGCAACATTTTTCCAGTCTTCAACTGTCCAATTTTGGTGAGCTCTTGCAAATTGTAGCCTCTTTTTCCTATTTGTAGTGGAGATGAGTGGTACCCGGTGGGGTCTTCTGCTGTTGTAGCCCATCCGCCTCAAGGTTGTGCGTGTTGTGGCTTCACAAATGCTTTGCTGCATACCTCGGTTGTAACGAGTGGTTATTTCAGTCAAAGTTGCTCTTCTATCAGCTTGAATCAGTCGGCCCATTCTCCTCTGACCTCTAGCATCAACAAGGCATTTTCGCCCACAGGACTGCCGCATTCTGGATGTTTTTCCTTTTCACACCATTCTTTGTAAACCCTAGAAATGGTTGTGCGTGAAAATCCCAGTAACTGAGCAGATTGTGAAATACTCAGACCGGCCCGTCTGGCACCAACAACCATGCCACGCTCAAAATTGCTTAAATCACCTTTCTTTCCCATTCTGACATTCAGTTTGGAGTTCAGGAGATTGTCTTGACCAGGACCACACCCCTAAATGCATTGAAGCAACTGCCATGTGATTGGTTGATTAGATAATTGCATTAATGAGAAATTGAACAGGTGTTCCTAATAATCCTTTAGGTGAGTGTGTATATATATATATATATATATATATATATATATATATGTATATGCAGTAGAACATTTTTAATTTGTCTTGTGTAGATTCTAAATTCATGACACTAATATGCTAACCCGTTATACACGGCCATAATATGCGCTGATTACACTCTGTTATTGTAATATATAATGACACTTATACAACTGCAAAGACAGGTTTATAAAAGAGAATACAGACAAAAGAATGGTTATGGAGGCATATCTTACTTTGGGCAGATGTGTGAGTGTATGAGATGACATGAATGAATGTGCACTTGTGAATATATGAGTAGATTTTAACTTTTGTAGACTAATAAAATAAAAAAAAATAAAAAAAACGCATGACATGGTCTTTCCACCGTTGAATACTGACTGAAAAATATAAGCAAAGTAGTAGGTGGAGCTTCAGGTCACACCCACAGATGACCAGTGGCATCTCAGGGTCATTATTTACTGTGGGGCACAAACAATCACTTAATCAATTATTTGACTGATCTTTGAAACGTTGATGAATAATTCCAAATTACATCCATCATTTTGACAGATAAAAAGGAAGCAAGAAGAACATTATAACCTAGTGCATCAGTTTTGAGTTCACTCTTTGTCCCTCACATTCCCACTGTGCATGTGCCCTGTTTTTTCCCTGGTATTAATATGTGTATAAGATGAATATTAACTGGTGCCGTCATCATTTACACCTGGTATTGTGCATCTCTATTGTGTTTGGATTTTGAGTAGAAGGTATCTGATTTTATGACTGCATACATCAATCATTCTTCAGTGTTTTAATGTATGATAATTAAGCGCTCAATGCATAATGACAAAAAGAAAACACAAAAAGCAGCGCATCATTTTTGTATGCATTTAATATAAGCACAAACATAGCATTTAGAGCAGAATTGTCCATATTTTAGTGGAGTAACTGTGTTAACTGAGCTTCACTGATGTGCTTTCATGTTACACTTTAATTTCACATCAGGAACTATGAAGTTCTGTGTACTTCTGAACATGATGCCACACAAACATCCCTAATAATTTAATCTCAGCACAAAACACCACTAAGTCGTGTACATTCACGTCAAAAAGCTCACGTCACAAATAGGCAAATCATCAAAGGGTGTCACTAACTCGAATGAACAGCATAACAGACTCCCAATATTTACCAGTCATTCCAATATAATACAAACCAATGCATAAACACAACACCTCAACGCAATGGCATACAATTGATTAAAATGATGAATGGTGCACTAATCCAACCAGCAGCACATTATAAAACAATTAACTTTTCAAATTTACCAATGAAGTTCTCTACGCAGGTCTGCAGTCAAGAGCGGTAGTTTCCGAAGCTCATTTCAATGGCTGATATAAATATGATCGAAGCTTTTGATTGGCTATGGGGAAAATGCAAACTAGCCCCTCAGGCCATCATTGAATGCTTGTTGCACATGAGCTTGACGTTCTCCAGATCTCCATTGATTAACAATGAGGATGAAGGGCTAGCCCCACTCACAGCAAATGAGAATGATTAAATGGCTTTTATGCAACATACCATAATAATAATATAATTGTATTAAAATAATATTAACTTTTTTCTTTTATAATGGACACAAAACACATTTAAGTTACAGAAATATATTATTTCTTAAAATAAAGTTAAGATGATGCCTTGCAATTTGCACAACCTCTGGCAGGGCTTAGCCCCACTTGACCCTAATGTAGAGACGCTGCTGCTGATTAGTGATGGGTTGTTCGCGAACGAGTTGGCTCTAGGTGAACGTTGGGAGATGTCTCGCATAAGATTGAAGAACATATTAGCGTAGCCGATGGATATGATATTTGGTCAGTTTGCAATTTTCAGCTTTAGTAGGTAACCATGCTTACTTATCCAGTTAAGAGAAGTGGTAGCTCCAAAAACAGCTTAGTCAAAGTATTATAAGCATTTCTGTTTTCAAATAGTTTTCATTGAATTTTGAAGAAACATGATGTCAAATTTGCTTCATGGTCCAATTGCATTATTTTTGGTGCATTTAATTTGTTATCATTAAATTGTATTAATGTATATCGGCTGTTCTCGGGATTTGCATCAACCATTGAACTGATCATATCAGTGGGTGGACCACTACACAAAAGTCTGGCATCGACCGTAACTAGAATGATAGATTGCATCTTTTCCACATAATAGAATTGGATGGATACATTGAGTGCTTTGATTTACGTCTAACTGGCGCATTGCTGATTTTTGCATTAACCACAGATGATCAAATTATCCTTTGAATCAAAGCCTTACCTGACTCTTTTATGCTTTTGCATTGATCTCTTCCCTACATCTCACAAACAGCTCTCTCCCTTCTGTAGAGCCATGTCTCAGACAAGACTCAGGTACATGGCAGAGACGTGAAGGGACATCAAGTTCCACAGCTCTCTCCCTCTCTCTCTGCCGGCTCCTTCTGTGTTCTTTAATTTGCCATGATCCACAGCATATCGTCTCAGCTAAGTGCCACATCTGAGAGAGTGCAAATCAATCTCTGCTCTGCAATCTGCCCTCTCCCCAATCTCAAAATCCACAGTACTCAATCCCACCATCTAGATGGCGATATATTGCCAGCAATTCTGAATGCACAATGCAGTAGCACAATGCAGTTTAACAAACATTAACAGTTGAATGTCGGCACCGTAGCAAGAATAGGTTTACAAAATATTCTGGAAGAATGTTGGATTTGCAACATGCTGTTATACAACAACATATCAGAGGAAAAGAAGTCACCTATTTAGTTTTATTCATTCATTGTCAACTCGAGTCAACTGTATTCAGTGGAAAAAGCCTGCATATCTTAAATGTTTTAAAATTATAATAATAAAAAAAAAAGGCTAGCTTTCAGCTTACCTACACTTTACACTTCACACTTTAAAAAAAAAAAAAAAACACACATTTAAGATATAGCCATGCATTGAGAATGAACTCGATGTCTATGCAGGCCTGCACATGTATTTAGCAGTGAATTAAAAAAGGAATGTCTGAGGGACATGAATTGTGAGTATAAAACACCCTACAGTATATTCAAGATCTAAGCTCCTCTCTCATAAAGACCCAACCTCCTTTGAAGTAGTGTGTTGAGTCCTAAGAAAAGACGACAAATCCTCTATCTGGAGCAACCTTTTCTGCTCAGCTAAAAAACTGGCATGATGCTGATGTGGCAAGCAATTCGTTGATTAGCGTATCAAAAATCTCACTGTGTATTAGTGTTTAAGCAGCTTTGCAAAGCTATTTTTGGGGAATGTATGCTGTTGTTGTGTATCGTTGTTTTGGAATGTACAGACACAATTCCCAACTCTGTTTGAATGTGCATTTCTGGAGTTGGGTGTCATGAGAATTGGCCCTCATCCTCTTAACCTGTCACACAAATATACACACAGCATGGTGCAGTCTCTTTCTCTCTCTTTTCTTACTGTGTATCTATCTCTCTCTCTTTCTCTGTCTCATGTAGAGTCACAGAAAGTCCCTAGAGGCACAGATTAGTTTCTGTGAAGGCTTTATAACCAGAACTTTTGAAAGGGTTGACAGCCCTGTGAAGACTTCATTAGACCTCAAAATGAAGTAGGATGGATGTACTTTATTGAAAGTATTGAAGTATGGACTTAATATAGACCTCAAAACTGACTTTCTGCATATGTAATAAGAAAAACAAGTGGAAAGAACAAATAATTCTTTGTGTTGAAGACTCACTTGAGTCAGACATCACTACCGAATTGCAAATTAAGATTGTCTGAACTTCATACACACCTGATGGGCAAAGCAAGTGTTTTCATTTAAATAAAACTGAAAGTGGTATTGTGCTATATTTAACCTTTTGTTTGGCAGGTAAACATGTACAGTTTATTTGAAAAGTTAAATAGTACCGCCACTCCCTATACACATATTATGCTGTCTGTGTAGGGCACCAACTCCCTAGGGGGCACCAGAAACTCTATTGGCTGCCCTTCCTCGCAAGTTATACATTATTCAAGAACCTGATCTTACCCCATTGGCAAATATATATATTTTTCCTGTTTTAAACATGAAATTTACTACATTTAGTTAGATTTATCTGAAAACAAGACACATTTTTGCTTCTCAAGTTATCTTGTTTTAAAATTGCACAGATATTTTTACATGAAAAACAAGACAAAAACATTCAGATTAAACTAGCTTGGTCAATGTGGTGCTCAGCTGGTTTAGCTAGTCGGCCAGCTCATCTTCTAGCCTGACCCAATTACGTGTTGCCAAAACCCCTCTAAAACTAGCAAACTACCATTCTGACCAGGATCGGAATCCAGCTAAGACCAGCAAACCATCTCAGCAAACCTGTTTAAGCAGTTTTTTTTCTCTTCGGGATGTCATTATCTGGATTGAGAAATCCCATCTGCAAAGTTTGGAATGTGAAGAGGTGGGATTCCAACAAATATGCATTGCATATGATTTGGTTTTCATTAGAATTTCTTGTCTAGGCTGTCATATACTCTGCTCACTCTGCACGCTTTGCTGGACACAATTTTACGCTCCTTTGGACCCACATGGACGGGCTAATCCTCACCTCTCTGTTTGCCAGCTATCACACTGTCCAAGCGACACGCAAGCTAGACGGTTAGCAGCATCTCTCCATCTCACTCTGCCGAAATGGATGGCACATGTCATGACCTCTGTAAACTTTTTTCGATATGTACACATACCCACAAAATACAGAACTGTCAATTTGCACAAGAATTTCAGACTGTTTATTCTTCTGCACTTCGATTGAATCAATGGGAGATAATTTGGTGCGTCACAGTGCTAACAGAATATGAGACGGACAGAAAAGCAGAGGAAAATATCATCCTCATTCTCTGTGACTTCAACACCTCATTGAAATGCCAAATGGCCCTGTTTACTTAACAAGGCAAATACGGGCTGATTGTCAGACAGAGTGACTGTTAACCTTCGTTGCACATCTTCAAACAATGAACTTGGTTACTCATTTAGTCTTGCGTGGACAGATGTGTGAATTCTTGCATTACTGGCAATTAAATTCTGCCTGGTTCACTGTTGTAAACCGAAATGCTCAATTTCTGATTGTCCTTATGTGATCGGTAGAGCATGCGCATCGGCTACGGGCTTCATGAACAACGTGATTTGCCATTAATCTCTTCCAATTAAACCATGTTTTTTGATTTCCTGTGGCTTTCAGTACAGTACCAATCTATAGATATCTGAATTAGAGGCAGACCTTCCCCTCCGAACCATCATGCCAGACGGATATCTATTCAGCATGAAAAAGGGAGGGAAGAATAATAACACTCTCTAATTCTGCTCAGCGAATATTTAGACTTTTACCAAATAAAGTATCTAGGTGCTGCACAGCTGTTCTGCCAGCCAATGACTGTCTCTTGTGTGACGTGTTGGCTGCAGGGAGTGGTTGATAGTCATGTGATGATCATGTCCTCAAGTTACCAAGCTATTATAACAAAAAAAGAAACAACTGTCATCATATGTCTTTTTAAAAACCGAGTTTGTGCCAGTGGCATTTCCAATCATCGTAGTACGTCATGTTTTAGTGACCTCCACTTGTAGACCCTCATCTCTCGAAAGTTTAGCTGGTAGAAGATTTATTTGTGTTTGTAAATGTAGGCAAATGTGCATAACAGTTACATCAACTGGCTTATCAGTTGGCTTATTTATAGGATCTCCTAATGAGTTGGGATTAAGCTTGGCAACTGCAGGTGCACTCAGATGCATAGATGGAGAGCACTTATAATAAGGGTCATATCCTATTTCATGGTTGTTATTTTTTTTTTATTATTTATTATTGGTGTAGTTTCACTGTACAATATGAAGAGTGTGATTTCGACCCCACTTGCTGCTCCAAATGGAATTGCAAAAATAGTAATGGTTTCTAAACAGGTTTCACAAACTCTTCTGCTGCATCTACAACTCCATCTTCCATTGGCTGACTAAACAGGTAGTTCTGCCCCAAACTCTCGCCATTGGGCAAGCCAAAAGGCGATACCTCAAACAATTAGAGCAATGATTTGATAGCACATCTGATGCACAGTGTTTACCCTTTTCATGGAAATCAACACACTAATGGCTCACATATAGTTGTTTTTGCACTTTAAAGTTTAATTATATTTCTCACATTCCAGCTTTTTGTCAATATGCAGTCAACTGTAAGTAAGCCACTTGTAGCTTGTAACACTATCTACCTCCTCCATTGGCTTGACTAATGGTATGAGTTTGTGACAGGACTGCCTGTGTGTACAGCTAATGGAAGATGGGGACGTTTTCTGAGTCTGTTTGAAAACAGTCATAATTTAATACATTTTGTTTGGTGACTCCAGTGGCAGAATTTTTAACTTGGGATAGAGAATGTATTTTAATATTGGAAAAACGCTTTGCCTTTAAGTATCACTGTATAATGCTTAGATGAATGTGGGGATCATTCTTTAATTAGGCTTATTAAATGCATGTGTTAAATGCTTATTTTAGTAAGCATCGTGCCCAGTTGTATTGAACTTGGACTAGACCAAGTTGCTGGAAATGGCATCCATAGACTCTTATTACAGAGGAGACAATTTGGAGCCACTTGAGGCCATGTGGCTTAATGCAGCAGAAAAAAATGGCCATTAAACACGTCCATGGTGACATGTCCATGGCAGTTATTTTTAGGCTAGTGTGAACGCAATCTCTGAGTCTGCGCCTGTTCCAAGGCCATTAATCCCTCGCTTCTGCACCTGACAGAATGAAGAAAGCTGCTTTATTTTCTTAATGATCTGTTTACTCTGGTATGTTTACGTGTAACCAATGGGTTACATTCCTGTGTGTTTTCATTAAATGGCTCTAGATTCCACTGCGCAGATGCAAGAAACCTTGTCGCAGCATCCTCACTCCACTTCTCTTTCCAGCAATTTCAGTTTTTCTCAAATGTAATCTTGTTTCTCATGTTATTTTTTCTTTCTATATTTCCTTTCCTGTTTTTTCATTGGGCTCCTGAACATGTAGAACAGGTGCAAAGAGCAAAACTGTAACCCTCTAACAACCGTCTCGAGGTAATCTTTACAAAAAAGTTATTTGGAGATGCCATGGTACAATGATGGTGTTTGATGGTAATACCATAGTACTTTGGTATTTACTATGGTACTGATGATTACAGTATTCATATACCATGGTATTTACACTAACTGAGCACCTTTTAAGGGACACCTGTATACCTACTTATTCATGCGATTATCTAATCAGCTAAATGTGTACAGAAGTGCAATGCATAAAATCATTCAGATATGGGTCAGGAGTTTCAATTAATGTTCACATCAATCATTATAATGGGGAAACATTTTTATATTAGTGATTTCAAACATGGCATGTTTGTTGTTGCCAAACGGGCTGGTTTGAGAATTTCTGTCACTGCTGATTGTTTGGAATTTTCATGCACAACAGTCTGTAGAGTTTACTCAGAATGGTGCCAAAAAATGAGTGGCAGTTCTGTGGACAGAAATGCCTTGTGGATGAGAGAGGTCAACGGAGAATGGCCAGACTGGTTTGAGCTAACTGAAAGGCTGTGGCAACTCAGATAACCACTCTGTACTATTGTAGTGAGCAGAATAGCATCTCAGAATGCACAACACATCAAACCTTGAGGCAGATGCGCTACAACAGCAGAAGAGCATGTCGGGCACTTTATTAGGACTATAGTGTTCCTAATAAAGTGCTCCGTTATTGTACATTGTACTTCCATGGTACATCTCGAAAAAAAAAAAAAACAAACAGTAATACCATGATCATTTTTATAAAGAAAACATATACAGAAGGAGATTAAAATAGAGGGAGATACAGAGATTATTTCTGGTGTACGTCTACCCGCAGGTGATTGGGGAAGGTGAATTGTGGCTCTGCAATGGGACCTGACAGGCACACATCTCAGCTGTAGATTTACCTACCAACTTTCCTATGCAGGGCGGAAGACAATCAGCTCAAGCCATTGAATATTTATTCAGCAGACGATGGGAATGGTTGATTAAGGGGGTATTCTGGATTTACTCTAACTGTGTTTAAAAGTTAAAGTAAGAGCTTGAGGGGACAAGTAATAATGTGACCCCCCTCCCTCTCAATTTCCATTCTCTTATGAATTGGTAGAAAGGTCAATTATCCATGCTGCCTGGAGGCAAGTGACAGCATTGAAATAAATCCATGTGCAACTCTATACCTGTACACAAATTCCCCGCTTTACCCCAACCAGACTCAGTTCGGCTAGAGCACTTTGACTTTGTCATACAGGAAGTGTTTAAATGAATGAATAATGGGTGTGCAGCCCGAAAAAAGCTTTCACTTGACACTTATTAGGCTGATTTTCATTCTGGCCATCTTGCATCAATTCGAATCTCTTCCCCAGAAGTAATTTACCTTGCTATCTACTTCATCAAGTATTATGAGCTAGCTCAGAGATTAGATCATTCCCGCACCCTGCTTACTCAAGACAGCTTCAAGATTTGCATAAAGTACTAGTACAGGAGTTTCTGGGAAGGCATCCATATCCTGAGCGAGAAATAAATCTCTCTCACCATTATGGTCTTGTAATAGGACCTCCACATTGATTATTTGTATTCACCTTTATAAATTAATTTTCCATATTTGACACATCACTTACAATATTGATTAGATGTTTAAAGTGTTTTGACCATGCACAATTTGTGAGGAAATCTGATGCTGTTTCAGAGAAAATTCACCCGTTGCATCTGTTTCTAAAGCAAGAGTTGCATTGTCAATAACGCACTCGTTCCTCAGGCAAATGAGTGGTTTTGTGCTTTTATGGTTGGCCAACAAGACACAGATTAAGTCAAAAGGATGCTGTCATTTTCAGAGAATGCACTGTCTGTGAGTTATAATGCTGTGGACTGCAAATCACAAAACATCTAGTTAAAAAATAGGACGTTCAGCCATCAGACCTTTTCAATATACACTCACTGAGCACTTTATTAGGAACTCCAGTAAAACCTACTTATTAATGTGATTATCTAATCAGCCAATGGTGTGGCAGGAGTGCAATGCATAAAATCAAGCAGATACGGGTCAGGAGCGTCAGTTAATGTTTACATAAACCATCAGAATGGGGGGAAAAAGTGATCTCAGTGATTTTGACTTTAGACATGATTGTTTGTGGCAGATGAGCTGGTTTGAGGATTTTTGGACCTGCTGATCTCCTGGGATTTTCACGCACAACAGTCTGTAGAGTTTACTCAGAATGCTGCCAAACACAGAAAACATCCATTTAGCGGCAGTTCTGCATATGGAAATGCCTTGTTGATGAGAGAGGTCAACGGCAGCGGACTGGCCATTGGCAGAACCGAGACTTTTCCCGGTGGGTCGGCTGAGAAAATGGGACGAACAAGTGGCGATAAGCTGAAACTGGCTGCCGCATTATGCAGAGCATGCCGCGAATGGCCAGACTGGTTTGAGGTGACAGAAAAGCTACAATAACTTTGATAAACACACTCAAAACAGTTTTGCGATTAACAATTTTAGTGAGCAGAATAGCATCTCAGAATGCACAACATGTCGAACCTTGAGGAGGATGGGCTACAACAGCAGAAGACCATGTCAGACACTTTATTATGACCATAGTGTTCCTAATACAGTGCTCAGTGAGTATATGCCATATATGATCAACGACATTACTTTTAGCTTTAGATATTCATTCATCTTAAAGGGATCGTTCACCCAAAAATGAAAGTTCTGTCATAATTTACTCACCCTTGTTTAGTCAGAATGTTGTGTATGCAATGGACGTGAAGGTGACTGAGGCTAAAATTCTACCAAACATAACATTTTGTAGAAAGTTTTAGGAAGATTTGGTACAACAAGAGGGTAAATAAATGTTAACAGAATAGTTTTTATTTTTTTTTAAATGGCCCTTTAAATTAGGGCTGCAACTAACGATTATTTTGATAATCGATTAATCTAATGATTATTAGAATGATTATTCAACTATTCAGTGATTATTGCAAAGATGAATCATTACCTTTTAACCAATTATTCAGCTTGTGTACTCGCTGAAAGGGGTAACATTATTTTTATTAAGTTTAATTCAGTGAAGAAATTCACTGTATAATAAGCCTATTGTTAGCAAGTGTTTTTGTCTTGTTTTCCATTTAAAATTGTCAAATAAAAAATCCTTAAAACAAGATAAATTTACTTGAAAAGCAACATATAAGATATTTAGACTTGCTTTAAGAGGAGGTATCTTAAATGTAAGTGTATTTTCAATTTTTTTACTTGGTTATACTTCTGCAAGTGCAATAAACACAAAATATACTTATATTCAAGATCTATTCTCTAAAAGAAAGTCTAAATATCTTATATGCTGCTTCTGAGGTGAATGATTTTTAGATATTTTTAAATATTTGTATTTTTAATATTATAGTCAACATTCTCAGATAACAATTTTTCTTCTGCATTATAGCTGCTAAAGAAAATGTACATTGTTTTATATGAGTTTTAGATATTTTTTATTGGAAAACAAGCCAAAACAAATCATAAACGTATTTTGTTGCAGTGTATAATGGGGCGAAGTCTACCCTCTCTTACCTTTCTATTCACTTCAATCCATCTTTATCTAAAAAAAAACAAACTCTCTCTTGAACTAGAACTAGAGAAAAGCCCAATGAGAATTTGGCAGACAGAATATAGCATGTCCCTCCCACTGTTGACGACTTCGCAACATCATTCCACGCCGCCGATCCTGCGCTGGCCATGCTCCGTCTGCTCGCCGAGGGTGTCCCACTGCGGCTCCCAAACGCCAGGCAGCTCAGCCTCAACCTTGGCCCAGCTCTCAGCTCCAGCGTCGAGGAAGTGCACGCCCCGTCTCCCGAACACCCTACGTGCGGAGATCACGACCCTCGTACTCAAAGACGTGATAGAAGCTGTTCCTCCAGCCGAGATGAAGAAGGGTTTCTACAGCCCTTACTTCATCGTACTCAAGAAAGGAGGCGGGTTACGACCTTTCTTGGACTTGCATGTTTTCAACCGGGCCTTGCACAAACTCCCGTTCAAAATGCTCATGCAAAAACACATTCTAACTTGTGTCCGGCATCAAGATTGGTTCGCAGCGGTAGACCTGAAGGACGCATACTTCCACGTCTCTATCTTGCCTTGACACCGACCCTTGCTATGGTTCACGTTCGAAGGCCAGGTGTACCAGTACAAGGTCCTCCCCTTCGGCATGTCCCTGTCCTCTTGCGTCTTCACGAAGGTCGCAGAGGCAGCCCTTGCCCCGCTAAGGGAAGTGGGCGTCCGCATACTCAATTACCTCGACGACTGGCTCATCCTAGCCCACTCTCGAGAGTTACTGTGCGCCCACAGGGACCAGGTGCTCAGGCACCTCAGCCGTCTAGAGCTTCAGGTCAACTGGGTATAGAGAAAGCTCGCCCCGGTTCAGAGCATCTCTTTTCTCAGCATGGAGTTAGACTCAGTATCAATGACAGCATGCGCAGTCGGTGCTGAAATGCCTCACCTTATTCAAGCCAGGTACAGCAGTTCTTCTAAAACATTTCCAGAGGCTCAAGGGGCATCGCGGCGATCATGCCACTGGGTTGATGAATATAAGTCGCTTCAGCACTGGCTTCAGACTCGAGTCCCGAGATGGGCATGGTGCCGTGCAACATACCATGTGTTCATCACCCCTGCCTTCCACCAAACTTTCAACCCATGGACAGACCTCTGTTTTCTGCGGACAGGAGTTCCCCTACAGCAGGTGTCCCTATGCATTCTGGTCAGCACATACAGGGTTGGGGCGCTGTGTGCAACAGGCACACAGCCTCTGGCACCTGGACTGGGCCTCAGCTGGGTTGGCACATCAACTGCCTAGAATTGCTGGCTGTAATCCTTGCCCTGTGGAGGTTTCTCCCTCAAAATGAAGTATAAGATCCTAAGTTAAAGCAATACATTAATGACTTTATTCTAAGTTCATTGACACACCATGGCATCGAACTGTATATAATTCTCATCATCTCTATGAGAATAATTAATCTGTCAAAATCCTTTCATTAGGATCATTGGGATAAACAATGTTTCACTTTTAACTTTAAAGTAAAGTGACTGATTAATTGTTACCATTTTCCATGCCTGATTCTGGCACAGCTGCTGCTGCTGCTCCTCAGTCTGTTGCTCATCTTTGCTACCCTCTACAAAACCATTTAATCAAATCAAAGTGTATATTTACTACAAACTAATATCACAAAACAAGTCACACATACATTTTATGCTAATGCTAATTGGCTATCCTTAGTGAAAACAACACCTGATAAACAAGAATAGTATACTCTGAACGGGACTCGAACCGATGTCTCCGGCGTGAGATGCAGATGCGCTAACAAGGAGGCTAGAGGCTACAACATGTAATGACAGTCGGTAGTGGACCTCTTGAGGTTTTGCCTACTGTAGGTGAAAGCCAGCCAGATGATGACCTTCAGACTTTAAGGACAAAAACAAATGTGAATTCTTACCCACTGACTTCTTTCGGAAAAATCCCCAAAGCCTCATTTGCTTAATTTTTGCTGTCTTTCCTGCTAACTGCTGTTAACTCGCCACTAAGTAACGTTAGTTGATGTCAACGACTGTGCAAGCTCCTCCCCTACCTGTTGCATATTCAACAGAGAGGAAGAAACGGAGTCGCCCATAGGCTACCGACAGCAAATAAACTTATTCTATAGGCTAGATTATGCCTATGTCTATTTTTACAGGCTGTATGCAGTATGTGCAAAGCCAAAACACAATGAAATAAGGCAACTTATGATTTCGGGGGTTTACATAGGCTATTGTCCGGTTTCATATTTGTCAGTCAGCTTTTCAAAATACATTCGGGGCTACACTCGAAACGTTCGGGGCTGAAGCCCCGGGAAAATCGGCTGCCGCCGCCTCTGAGTAGAATACTCCACTGATATGAACATGAAATGTAATTATTAGGCTTGATTTTTAATGCTTTTACCACTCACAGAGTTGACACATTAACATAAGTAGTGGATTTACCTCATGCATTATTAGTAGAATGCAAATTTAGTACTTTGGATAAAATCACATACATTGAGCCACTTATCACGGCTAATCCAATGATGTTTTCACTAAAAAATAATGGAATATAAATGCACTGATTGAGATGGCAACTCGTACTCTCTTGTCTTTTTCAGACAGTTTTGTGAGTCAGATTAAAAGAATAAAATTAGCTGCTGTATGATGTTGCACTCAATGGTATTGTTTTCTGCTCTGGTTTTTATCGCAACAACAGGAGCACAGGGCTAATAGTCAGCCCTGCCACAGGGAATAACAAATCGCACTTGTGTTTGAGTTTTGGTATGTAGCTGCATAAAGAGTCAGAATTTCAACATAGTCTGAGCTGTTAGACAGCCCATCATGCTTTGAAGATGTAGTAGTCTGGGCTGAGGGAGAAACAGACGTGCACTGGTTGGGTTATGGTGAGATGGGAAAAGTGTCTACAATGTAATTGGAGTTTTGATGTTTGAATTTATAGAAATCACTCAATTTTAAATTGAATTCAGCTTGAAGAAACTGATAGTCTAGGGGCAATTACTGTAGTTGTACTATACTGTAAACATCAGAGAATGTCGATATGTTTGTATATCAGTCAAGGGGGAAGGCCGATATTTTCAAGAAATTCCTACCAGTTCAGTTCCATGT
This sequence comes from Xyrauchen texanus, assembly GCF_025860055.1. Classification (NCBI taxonomy): domain Eukaryota; kingdom Metazoa; phylum Chordata; class Actinopteri; order Cypriniformes; family Catostomidae; genus Xyrauchen; species Xyrauchen texanus. Next base: position 28,162,870 of record NC_068296.1, on the reverse strand, counting down.
GGCATTTTTTCAAATGGCTGTGTCTGGAAAAATTAGAGCTGTCAAAATAACATGTTAATGCAGGTGATTAATTAAAGTTTAACGCATTAATTTTTCTTAATCTTGATTAATGCATTTACCTTTAATACAGCATAGCCATTACACACTGGACGCGGAAATTGGTAAAACCACATAATCAACAAGAACTACATTGCGCGAAGTCACCTACACACACACACCAACAGCAAACCATGTTTTCAGCATTCTGCCATGAGCTCAGTAAAATTTGTATGATTGGCTTTGAATAAAGTATTTAGAGTATTGGCTAAGTCAGACGACACTGCCGCAGATGCTCAGAAAAAAGTGTTTTTCAATGCTAAAAATGTGTTCTCGTGCTTGTGAAAATCAGTCTTAACTACCTTGAAAGAGCGAACTAGGAAGACTTGAGGACGTAAAACGTATCTAGTTTTGAGAGTTTTGAGATGTGCTGTGATATGTAGATTAAACAACCTTTTAACTATTTAATTTTTAAGTGGGTGATGGTGTTAAACAAGTCCACAAGAATGTAAGAACACCAAAAGAATGGACATTGAGAAAAATTGATCTCTCACATCGCCTGCTGCAAAGAGCCATGTACATGAAAGCAGCAGGATTTTGGGTATAATAGCACCCCTTGTGCCGCCAGCAAAACCGCCTGCGATTTGCTTCATGCAGAAATATGCAGCTTCATGATTCATGATGTATGAAAGCAGATAACCACAGTCTGCTGGCAGATTAATATTGTGGAGGATAAGAGTATAAGAGATTTAATGCTTAGTGCAATGAAAATGCAACCTGTAGGAGGCTAGTTCTTTCAATTAGTCAGCCTTCCAATTAGACTTTGGGAAATGTTAAATATTACTTGAATTGGTGCTATTTTAGTGCATTTCTATCTTTATTTTGTGAAAGGCTTTGTTTGTAAAATGTTAACAAAGCATTATATTGTAACATTTTGATTATATTCTTTCCTAAGATGGAAATATATGCATTTTGACAGGAAAAGAAGTATATATAATGTCAAAGTATATATAGTGCACTTTTATTATTTTTGCAATTACCAAAAATAATATGTGATTAATCATGATTAAAAATGCTAATTGACTGATGTTGTAATCGGTCCTGCTCGACCTTCTCCGAAAGGGACTCGAACCAGGATCTCTGGCATGGGAGGCAGGCACACTAACAAGGAGGCTAAAGGCTACAGAATCTAGCATCAGTCGCTATTGCACCTCTTGAGGCCAGGGGATTGAGGTTTTACACACTGCACAACACATACCAGCTGGCTCCCGTTACAACTTCACTAGAAAAAATGTATCCAGGAGAAAGATTTTGGTGTTTGTAAGCATGCAGGCGTGGTTTAAGAGGTTTGGATGAGGATACTGGAGGCAGGAAGGGCAAAAGAGCAATGGAAGTTTTGAGGGAGACAGTTGCCCACCTATCCCAAAGAAAAGGTCAGATATGGTGAGGCTTCTGTGTGTACTTGTTGAGGAAAAAAGGGAAATAGCGTGTTACAGAGATAGGTCAGTGTGAAAGGACAATACAAGGGGATTGCTGATTGGTGTTTAAGACAGTCTGGAGAGTGTCTGGGTTTTTAACTCCTCTATGCAGCCAAGTTTGAGCTCCGGTCCCCTGAGTCCAGCATTAGGCAGAGAGAAGAATCTAAACCAACAGCTATTAGCCTCTTCATGGACACTTTACTGTAATGTGTGTCACCTTGTAGCAAAGCCTGTAGTCTGGCAACTCTTTGATTACTAGAAGAGAATGTCAGCTGTGGAGGAGTGGACAGGATATGAAAAGGGCAGTTGTCGAAAATGAGGGGGAAAAAATCTCTTAGTAAATTTGAAGGTGAATTTTCAAGGACATAGGCTTATGGTTGAGTTAGATGGGGCAAAAATATATCAGAAGAAACAGGGCATCTGCAGGATTTAATCTGAGGGTACGCACAGAAATATATATCTAATAAACCTTATATCTAGGGGGGTCCAGGGGCATGCTCCCCCACAAGATTTTTTTTGTGTGTGCAAAAAACAACACCAAAGTGTTCAATCCTGGTGACTTTGAGATACGCATTTGTTTTGTTTTCTTGAGGTTGAGTAGCATTCATGTAATTATTGGCTAAAGCATTTCTTCCAGTAACCGTTCATACAGATGCAATTTGGCACCTAAAAAGCAAAACTCACCTAAATAAGTTTTTACATGAAACAGCACTAGCTCAATTTTCTCAGTTACCTCTCAAAAAGACAGCCTTTTGTTTCAGTTGATTGTTGTTACATTTACAGTGTGTCCAGCGCTGTTTGTTCTCTGTATTCATAGATATCCAGAAACTGTTTTACTATGTGAGAACCCGCTCCAAATGATTCACTGAGAGAGCGGTCCGAACGAATTATACTGAATCACGAGTCGATTCAGACCTTTTGGCAAGCCTGTTTGGCCAATTCACTGAAAAGAACCAACTCAAATGAATTATTCATTCCCAAATTGGGCATTGCTAGTTCTTTTAAACGGCCAACAGAAATACGAGACACATTTCATAAGTGGTGACATTTTCTGAGAGTAAATATTTCTCAGGGCAGTCGGAGCGCTCATTGTACGCACAGTGCGCATGGCCGTACAGCTGCAGGCGCCCCTGAGGATCAATAAAAACATATATCTATGTGGATAAAAAGATTTTATGAAAATGAGACTGCAGGCAGTAACCAAGGTGATGTGTACATATTTGGCAGATGAATAATGATTGAAGATTGTCCCTTGAGCTTTTTTATATCCTTTCATACAAGCAGAACTCCACTATAGAAAGATATACAGCCGCACTGTAGCATCTGTTATTGTAGTACTGAACTGAATATGTTGGGACCATATGCAAACATTTTAAATTAGATGAAATGATGCAACATTAGAGTAGTGCCGCATAGTCTCATTTTCTTTTGAAAGAAGCAGTTGATACAAAAAATAAAATATCAAAGATGCTCGCTGCAAAAAAAAAACAAAAAACAGATTGTCACACACAGAGCATGTTTCTGTCAGTCATTTCAGTATTACTGTACATCTATATGAGGATTTTATACTTAATGATTTTTGAGTTAGGTATCTATTTGCATTTGTGGGTTGACAGTTACTTTCGCTTCTTGACAATGGGCCCCTTTCAGATTTCCGGGTTTCAAACATGTAAATAAACTATGGTTGGGTAAACTTTTAAAGTGATGGATTTTGTTTTTGCATTCCCATTTGCTCCTAAACGAAAAGATAAAAAAATCCATTATTAAGTTTCCATTACTTTCCAAAAGAGGAAAAAATAAAGAGAGATGGATTACAGAAAAAAGATGCCTTATTAACTGAGTGCACCAAAAAATAACCTATAAAAAATACCTATTTATGCACCTATAAAAATAAAACACAATAAAAAATATTTTTTCATAAAAAATAAAAAAAAATAAAAAAAAAAATATTTATTTCACTTCCCACTTAAGTCTTGGTTCCCCTTGCATTTGTTTAAAAATATATACTGTACTGCCAAAAACGCCCACTCCAGTGAATGTCCTTAACACTTGTGTCTCGCTCTTCATTTTCAGTGTTTTTTTGTTATTCTCCATTCTCTCTGTCCTCCCACTCCCTCTTTTTATATGACCTGTGTAAACATTACATCGCAGTACCCACATGTCCAGTTCAAGCATCATTCTCATGGACAAGGATTCACTCAGTACAATTTGTTACTATGGTGAAGTAAAGCTTTTTCTGCATCGCCTGAGAGCAAAGGCTTCCAATTAGAGGAATGGAATCTTGTATGTGTCGTGCTCCGTTAAAGCATGGTGAGGACTTTGAGGCACTATTTTACTATGTATGTCTCCAAGTAGACTAGACAACAGTATAGTCAACTGTGAGAGATAAATGAATTGTTCATAACTCGTTTTCTTTTTGCATTTGCATGGCAGTATATTGTATCAATATCTCCTGCATTTACAATGTTAAAGTCCTAATAGAGCTGGGCATCATCTGTGTCCTGCCTGGTTTCATTACTCTCATTGCTGCCCTGCACAGCAGTGGCTACAGTCCCGACTATGATTTAGAGGTATTTGCTTTTTGGCTGCATATTTATCTTTGTCTTGGCATACCTCTAAGCCATCCAGTCACAGCAGCTGAGGATAAAAGAATGGCAAAGAGCTGCCAAACCCTTCCTATACAACTCTTTTTTAAATTGATTTCAAGACTGATGGGGGTGAATAGTAGACTTGTGAATGATGTAATTAACCATTGCTGGATTACAGAGGGGTTTGGCGGTGTGGGTTGGCGTGATAGATGGTCTGAGTTATTGCCACGAGGCACGTGAATACTCACAACTATAAAAGAAAGTGAGGGTAAGAAGTTGATGTTGAAAAATAAGAAGGTTGTGAAAGAAGGATTTGACAAGAAATGCTTTTCTGCTCTGTGTGAGCAATCGAACAATGCAAAGCTTCTTGGGAAGATGAAGGTGGCCTCCATGCTGGAGACAACATTGTTGAAATGGATGCTGGAGGTATTTTATTCTTTCCATCTTGAGCAAAGTTTTCTTTATATCTAATGCCATTTCCAGCTGAAAGTAGATAACAGGGGTGACAGGTTTTCCAATTGACTGAATGTGGAAGCTTGTGTATGCATTTGCTCAGTGTCTCGCACAGAATTTTCCGACCCAGACATCAATGTTGGTGGCCAGAGCCATTTGCAGAAGAGATTTAAAGATATTTCTGCTTCTGCTTGTCTGCAAAACATGGAACCATGTTGGCAAACTCCAGATAATGTGCCAGAATCTCCATGACTAAACAGAGCAACACGCTTCAGACGTTCTCTCAGGACTGCAGTCTAAGTACTTTGACAATTGGCTGGCTAAAGGGTGTTTTTAGGCATGATTCACTGTGGAGTCACAATATATACAGTTACTAAATTATAAAAATATTAAGGAAACAAATTTTCATGAAACACATTTTTCAGTTAAGTCCAGTTATTTATTATGCTGTCAGTGGATTACATTTTTAATTGCAATTATTTGCATACTTTTTCATAGTAATCATAATTAATTGTAGATTTTGAGAGTGCTGAAATTTTACTTTATATATATTTCTTTTCCTGTCAAAATGCATTTTTAAAACAATATTTAGCAATATAATGCTTTAGTTACATTTTCCAAACAAAGCTTTCCACAGTATAAGTGGTAGGTTAACTAATTCAAAGAACTTGTCCCCACGTAGGTTGAGTATTTATTGCAATGCATATTAAATCTCTGAAACTGTCATCCTCCACAATATAAATCATCTGGCAGACAGTGGCTATCACTTCACCAAAGCAGCCATGACACCGCATTCATGATTTGCATCAGGGTATCAACGCCACTGTCAAACGGCACTTTGAACACAACATGATATGCGCAGCAGAGATCGGCTGACTTTGGAATGGCATACTATCCATATTACTCTTATTACTTCTTTCATTTCTATGTAGTAAGATTAGTATGGTAATATGGCATTCCAAACACAGCCAACGTCTTTTTTTGATTTTAGCGCTAGCACTGGATTCGTGAAAGTAAAAGTGAGGAAATTATTTTTAGGCAAATTATCCCTTCAAGACAAAATAACCAATATTGTGACCAATCAGAATATGAGAATGGAACTGTCCATTAAAAAACAACAACAGCAACAACAACAGTTGTGATTATGTCAAATAGATGAATGGGAGTAAAATATCTTGCTCACTGAATTAATCTTTTACAAAAAAAGTTTTTTATTCTTGCTGCAAATAGTATGCGCTTTTTTTCTGGAGAGTGAGACCTTTAATTCACATTATGTATGTATGCCAGCTGTCCCTTATCTCTCTCTTACTTATCCTGTTTTTAAAATTCAGTAGGCAAGTAGTACATGATACAACAGTCATCTTTAATGTGCTTTAAATCCTATACCTTGGCTTCCTCAACCTCAGGGTACATCTCCGCTCAATTTCACACTTGAGGTCCAGAAGAAAGTCCTAATTTAATTTAGCCTGTTTAAGAAGGCAGGGGGCTTCCCACTCCAGGGCAAGTTTATCTCTGCAAGAGGCCAGGCATGTGAGATTTGAACAATGACACAGCTACTTCCCATTATTAGAATGAAGTATGTAAATCAGGTAGGGTACTAAAGCCATTAAGATGACCCTGTGCAATCCCCCACCTATCTTTAGCATTAAGATACTGCAAGGTCAGCTATTCTCTGTGAGCTCATGTTGCAGGACTTATAATGCTTGTAATGCTTGTGTGTACTGTCTTTCAACATTACCTTCAGTAGGATGAGATGAACCTCTAAACTTTTCATGGTAATAAGAGCTTCAGCCTCTGCAAACTAATGTGCACATTTAATCCAGAAATGCAGCCCATAGATATCTGTCTAACTGCTGCATTTAAATGCACAATGATAAAACTGTGTTCACATTTTCATTGATGGTCCTATATCAACTAATCAAGAGTATGGCATTTAAAAATAAGGCTTACACTATTTAACACCCAAAACAAGTTGTGCAACAGTCACAAAATGTAGATGTTCATCTGTTGTCACACTGAAAATATTGAAAGCATTTAAAGGTATACTTTACCCAAAAAAACAAATTCTGTCATTATTTGCTTACCCTAATGTTGCCCGAAATCCGCACAACTTACTTTCTTTTGTGAACAAAAGGTGAATTTGACAGTCTTCACAGGGTTAATTTGACATAATGCGAGTGAATAGTGACCCTTGTCTGTTAAGCTTGAAAAAGGACAAATAATAAACCACAAAACCACAGTAAATGTAATCAATGAGATTCATACAATATATTCCACGTTTTCACTCTCAAATCAGCGATATTTGATTGTAGTGCTATATTTGATTTGATTTGAGAGTGTATAGCAATTTAAATTGTATTCTGATTATCACACAAAGCGATCAAATCGCTTCAGAAGACTTGCAAAATAGAGTATGAATCATATTGATTACTTTTACGGTGGATTTACTGTATTTTATTTATTTTTTGCCATTTTTCGAGACCTTAGTCACTATTTATTAACATTATGTCAATAATAATAATAATATTAATAATAATAAATCCTCTGACTTCACTTTTTGGGTTCCATGGAAGATTCTGAGGTTTGGAGTAATATTAAGGTGAGTAAATAATGACAGAGCTTTCATTTTTGGGTGAACTGTTCCTTTAATTAGTTTGTTTTAGATATAATTTCCCCATGTTTAAATGATGCCAGTGGAACCTCAACTTTTCTTACATACAGTATTTCATCCTCCATCAGGAGTCAATCTCATTGTCTGTACAAGCAACACTCCTAAATTAATTTTGATATTACCGCCTACAATTCTGAATCAATCCCTGATAGTATCAGATGTTGTATGTCTAAAGATCAAGTGATGATGATCAATAATCTTTAGGGTAGATGCTTATTAAGCAGTACACTTGTATACAGCATACTTGTACAACTGTATACTTTTTCAATACAATGGTAGTGGATAGTGCCTCAGTTTAAATTTTTTTTAAAAGGATTTAAAAGTATCATAGGGTTAGTCAATGTGACTCTTGCATCATATTCTAAGTTTTCTGAAGGAAAACAAAAAACAACCCCTTATTTATGTGAATTAATAAGTAAATATTGATGTCCATTGGATCTCCTTTTGTTTTCCACATAAGAAAGAAAGTCATGCGGGTCTGGAACAGCATGAGGGCGAGTAATGGATGACAGAAACGTCATTTTTTTGGGTAAACTATTCCTTTATTTCTGGTGCAACATAGACTGGAAAACTGAACTATGAACTATTCTACGCTCTCACAGTGGCTATGCACTGGCTTGAACCAATGTTCACATGCAAAAATAAATAATTTTGCCTTTAATAATTAGATATAAATAAGATAATGATAAAAAAAATTAATTTATCAAGCCTCAGTCTGCTTTGTGGCACAGCTTGGCTAGCTGAGTTGTCCTCTGACATGATGAAGGTCAACGCTTTTGACGGATTTCTTTGCTCAGTGCATTTCGCTGGCACCCTCAATGTCTGACCTTTGGCTCCCACCTCATTCGCAGTAGAGGTCAGGCTTTGAAAGCCTTTGGTGGGCAGCTACATACAGATCCACTCACATGAATGTGACATGCCATTGTCAGGGTTAACCACGAACCTTGTGCACTGAAAGCACCTGGAGGCCCCAATGACATTTTCTCGCAGAGCCAGTGCCATCCTGAATGTCATTTTCTTTTTATACCTCCCCTTTCTCCATTGTGTGGGTGTCTACGCTGAAGAGACAGCTTGGCAGGGAGATGGAGACATGCACATAAAAGGGAGGACCACATGCGTTTGCGCACTCCTCTGTAGCCTGACTGCCTGGAGAGGTATCTGGGTCTCGGCAGACACTGGGTTTGTTTGCGCCTGTTTATCAGCAGAGTGCAGTCAGTATGTGCTCCGATAGAGCTTCTATAGATGGCTCTGCGCCTGTATTTGTGTGGGTTGGGAGCCCACTACTGTCGGTTTTGGAGTCCCTGCGGGCCCAAGGATGTCATCCCCTGTCTGTTTTCCATCACAGGCCTCCGTTGTTCTTCATTCATTCACGAAAGTGCGGTGCAGTCTCGAAGATGTCACCAGTTAATTCAGTTCAGAGCTCTTACAAATGGGCTGCTGCTTCATCCAGAACTGTTTACACTGGCTCAGACTGGAGCAGTATTTTAGAGAAACAAAGGCAATAAATGAAGGTCACAAGCTGCAGAACTGCTACTGCTACGGTCGGTTGAGCACTACAGATAGTAAGCCTATAGAGGCATAACACGAAGACTTCTTAAATTGAAAGCCCTGAACCTTCTCAAGACTCAAATTTGGGCAGGCTGCAGAGGCACGTTACCTTTTTAGAATATTATTAGTCTATTAGAGTCATATTTTTGGGCAAAAATGTCATTTAAATTGAGTCGTTCCTTAAACTGATTTTCATGCGAAGGGAGCGGGTCACTTTTGCCATCCAAAGGAAGACGTTTATGCACGCTCCCGAGAGCCTTGCCTCAGTGCTTCTCTTCCGCTATTCAACAGCGACAACAAACTGCAACACTAGGTAACATTTTCTTAGAGATGGAATCCAGCAAACGTCCTGCTCCCAGCACAACACTTCTACACACTTCTACACACTTTGTAAGCCAAAAAAATGTATCAACATAAAAACATTTATCTACTTAATCCTGTCTGGCTAAGCAGAAATGTGATCGTGGTCGAGCAAAAATTACAGTGAGCATCGACAAGTCCTTTGATTCCTGGTTTTGGGGGATCAAAACCAACCCTGAATTGGTGTTATTCTTATTGGACAGGTAAGCTTACATAACTGTGAAACATGTGAAATATAGTGCCGTAAGGATTGATCTGTGTAATTTTAGCCAACTTGATCTTGCCTGGTAATGTAAGCTACCTTGCTTCGTAACTTTCAAATAATTTCAACAATTCTCTTTATACTAAAAGTCAGGTAAATGTCAATGTTAATCTGTAATTATTCTGCAAGGTAAACTACAATAACACATTAAATGAATGCTAGACAATGTTCAAGATAATGCAAAAAGCTCCATTCATTAGTGTAACGTAACTTGGTTATACAGAAAATATATACAATCTATTGTTATAAAACAATAGCACATCAATATATCAAAATGACAGTTGTGATGGAATCACATCCATACTGAATTGTGTCAACATATTTATAATGTCCATTCTATTTTATAAACTGCTACTATCATCATCAACCAAATTTAGCTAACAGCTATTGATAAAGCTGGCTAGCTAGCTAACGCTGACATAGGCTATCGTATAAATGCAGTCAATATATCATGCAAAGGATTACTTCAAACTACATTCACGCATTGCCAGAACTATATCCACACATTGTTTTAGCCCTGTTGCAACACTGGAGAGTCAAATATAATATACAGTCTCAAAGTTTGTAGTAAATCAATCATAACTGTGTAATTTTAATTGTGCTAACTCATCTGTCAGCATGATGTCGGTGAATAACATTCAGCCTCTTTGTACATTGTCAGTGTTTTGGTCAACGCTCACATCCCTATGGAGTGTGTGCGTGAGCATGAGCAATAGGTAGCTGGCTGCAGTTCACTTAACAGCCACAGGTGTCATTAATAACAAGGGTTTCTGAATCTTATATACTGCACCTTTAATAATTGTTTTATTTTACTGACAAAATTTTATCTGACTAAAATGGCACATGATTTTAGTCACTCAAACAACAAATTTTAGTTCAAAATAATGTGCAAAATGACATCAAACTTTCAAACTTTAACACACCAATATTTAACCAAATATTCAAACATTTAAAAAAATGTACAGTATAAACATTTAATTATTCAAGATGAGAAATCTGTCTGGAAAACCTGAGCTCCTCAATAGCATGTAATAAATATAATATACTGAAGTGCAGTATTAGTTATTTTTTAGAAGTTACTGTGTAATATCTTCAAGGTTTAGAGAGTACTTCATGTTCTAAACAGTTTAGGATATTGCATTGTATAGCGTGTTTTTACAGAAACAGCGTATTCACGATGCATTTAATGTATTTAAACGTACATTTAATCATGTATTTTGTTCATGTTTGCTTCATTGTCTGTGCAGATGTAAGTTGTAATAGGAAGTGTATGTTTTGTATAGCTGCTTAAAGGAATATTCTGGGTTAAATTTAAAGTTAATTTCAATTGACCGCATGTGTGGCATAATGTTGATTTACCACACAAATGTATTTTAACATGTCTCTCCTTTTCTTTAAAAAAAGCAATAATCTGGGTTACAGTGAGGCTCTTACAATGGTGCCAATCAGTAAACTTTAAAATACTCACTGTTTCAAAAGTATAGCCGAAGAAAACAATTTGCATGCTAACATGATTTTAGTGTGATACAATGCTTACTAGACTTTTCTGTGTAAAGTCATTTCCAGTTTTACAACTTCGTTACCATGATAGCGTAATGCCGTGAACCCTAAAATGACTGTAATAACTATGATTGAATCAGTTTTAACATCAAATAATGCACAAGTTTTAACAGATGGATTAATGTAAGTGTTTTATAAAATTATAAGCTTCACATTTCTTCCTTTAAAGCCTCCCCAAATTTCCCATTCACTTCAATTGTAAGTGCCCCACTGTAACTTTGATTTTTGGAGAGACGGGACGAAAATACTTTTTGTGGTAACAACATTATGTCACAAATACTGTCAATTGAGCTTAACTTGTATTGAAACCAGAATATTCCTTTAATCTCATAAATAGTGCAGGGCTGCACAGGCCCAAAATCCAAGATGGCGGATATATCACCCAAAATTGCAAATAATCGCCTTTTTAAACATTTCAAATGGATATATGTTAGGTATATCATTATATACATACATTTTCTAATTAATTGAATGACTTAGGTAATAAATATGACCATGGGTAACATTAATTATCATGATTATCAACCAATGATGGGTGTATAACCACCATTATGCTATTTATTGGCATACCCGGAAAATCACATTGACTGATTAAAAGTTTCCTTCATATAACCTAATAATAATTTTAATTAAAATAATGTTCTGCGCTCACCACAATAATTCTGTTAACAATCACATGACATGAAAAATTATTGGGGAGAATGGATTACATGAAGCCAATGAGAAAGATGGGAAAGATAGCCAGCCCTTGTTACTAGGAAACGATAAACAAAATGAAACTTTTGAGCTTTTGCAGGGAGAGGGAAATTTTTTTTCCAGCCTGGAGAAGAACAGCACATGTCAAATGTGCTATGAAATGTAAGTTCACATTTCCCCCCTCTACACCCAATGTTAGAAATTAATAGGGCTGGGTACCGAGTTCGATACTTTTTAGGTACCGACCGAATTGCCTCGATACTATCGAGTATCGAAAAATGACTTCTTGTTCGGTACCAGATTTCGATACCTAAGGGGTTAACTTGTCAACGTCAGTGCTCAAACAAATACATGTGAAATGCAAAACAACACACCTAATGTTGATACATATGATGGAAAGAATTCATTCCATGCAACAGCCATGGCTGTCTATCAACGAGAGCCTAGAATGGATGACACTGAAGTGGTATTCACAGAGTGGGCAAACCCTTCACAGTGCAGACCAATACGTTCATTGAAGGATGTCCCCAAAACGGTCATCCCACTGATACCAAGCAAGATAACTGGTGCTCCTAAGCCTCACACCAGCCCACAATATCCAAACTTCAAACTGGGAATGAATGAGGAAGAACTCAGAAAACCTGCTGTAGATGACCTAGCTTGGCTGTTGGTACGTCATGACCATCGCAACAAAGGCAATCTTTTTAATTTGGACTTGGCTGAGTCACTTGATGATTTTCTACAGAGTGAGGTGAACTGTCAGCCTGTACCTGTATGGTCAGCATATAACTCAATTGTGTGTACATCAACGTCCAACACTCAGTCACTTGACAAAGTCCACACCCTGCCAATCATAAATTCACCAGCCCATGAATGGACAACTCTCACTACAGCATTAACTCAGTTCTGTAATCTTAACAAACTGATGGCAGGGGACCACCAGAAAAATGAGCCAGCACTTGTGTGGTTAGACATGGACTTGTATAAAAGAGTTCGAAAACTGAGTTTTCTGGATCTGCAGTTCCAAGCTAACATCATACCACATCCAGGTCCTTTCCATGTAGTACTCTGTGCTTTACGGTGTCTTGGTGCAACCCTTGAGGGCAGTGGTCTGGATGAAGCCTGGGTTCAATCTGGTCTGTACAGTAGTGTTACAGTAAGCCAAATACTGAATGGTAAACACTACAATAGAGCATTGGAAGCTCACCAAGTCATTCTACAAGTTCTATTTGACTTATGGATTGAGGCCTTCTATGAACATCACCCAGTGTTGCGTCGTAAATTGTCACCTGTGCTAGAGGAAGTCAGAAAAACTGTTCAAAGTGGTGAAGATGTTCCTCAAGTTCATTGTAAACTGGTTGAAATGGTATCTGATCTGAACTTGATGGAAATGTTGGAACAATTTGATCGCAACAATGAAAAGAATCCAATGTACCAGTGGGCTCGTATGTACATGAGACAGATCAGCAACCTACTCCACTTCATACGAAGTATTCGCAGTCAGAACTGGCTCTTGCACCTGGCTTCACTGGAAAGGATGTGCATTTACTTTTTTGCCTAAAACAGGCATGATTATGCCCAGAATAGTCCTGAGTACATTGCACATATGTATCACCTGGAAAGAAGACAGCCTTCAATTTGGCAAGATCTCAAGAGTGGTGACTTTGTTGTTAGTACGAACCCTATTCCCTTCACATCCATTGGACCTGATCATGCTCAAGAGCATGTGAACAAGATTCACAAAGGAGAGGGTGCCATTTCGGGCTTAACCACTGACAATCAGGGCCTGTTGAAGTACTGCCTGAGTTCCCCGGTGCTGGCTAGACTGGCTGGTGAGACAGAGCTGAATGCTTAATATAACCGGTCCCACAAGAAACAAACATCATCAACATTCTTTATACAGAAATACACTTCAGGAAAAAGCAGTAAAAAATGTGAAACATGTGTTGAGCATCACAAACCCTTTCAGCCCACCAGAGAATGATGATGCATCTGAAATGAAATTGGTTAACTTTGTCACCAAGCAAATAATGCCAACAGCAGTGCAGCATGATATTTTGGACACAGAGTTACGAGGTGCAAAAGCACTTGAAACTTATGTTAATGAAAGGGTCAGAGGAGAAAAGAATATGTGGGACAAAATGTCAAAGCTGAAGTATTTGACATGGAAAGATGGATGCAAAACTATCAAGCTTAAGTCGTCTTCTGAGGTTGTTCAGATGAAAGCAACCAACTCCCTGTTTGTTCGCTTGCTCCTCATTGCAAAGTCCTCAAGAGAACTGGACTTGCAGGACATTGTGGGAACATATGAATTTGCTGATTATAACGCAAGCCTAATGGTGCCTGATGGTTCTTTGCCGCCCACTACAGCTAAGTCTGCCCTCATCCATGAACTGGAGGGACTGGTTTCAGAAACAACATCCTCTGAACAATCTACAGAGAGTAGCTCTGTGCAATCAACACAGACATTGGATAGCATCTTAATAGATGGCATGGCTGTTGTGCAGGAGATGGTTGTCAGGAAAAGTGACATAAACTGTTGCCAAGATTTGGCAGAATGCTTCATTCAAAGTGTTGAAAGTAAGGCACAAGGCTACAATGACATATACTTATTATTTGACAACTATACCATAACAAAGTCCATGAAAGACAGAACAAGACAGGTGCGTACAGCGGGAAAAGCACAGGATAAGGGATACAAAATACAAGATTCTACACCAATCAAAGACTTTAAAGCTTTTCTGGGATCTAAGGAAACCAAAGCCAACCTCGTTCTCTACCTTGCTCATAAAGCTGTTGAACTATGTAAACTGCCAATCACAGTTCACACACACAAAGGTGTTATGGCCTCAAAAGTTAACATGGTGAGCATGAGGAGCTCACAAGAAGAAGCGGACACTATACTGATCATGTATGCAGTAGCAGTAAGTCATTTTGGCAAAACCCCACATATCTACACATGTGACACAGATGTCTTGGTGCTTGCCCTACGCAGGGTACCAGACCTCAACAAAGACAGTCTCATTATCATGGGCACTGGAGATCGTCGACGAAAGATACAACTCCAACCTATTTACGTGGCTCTTGGCCCAGAGCGTGCAGCAGCATTACCAGGGTTCCATGCACTCACAGGTTGCGATACCACAGGCCATATCCGTGGGAAAGGAAAGGTTTCTTGTTTCAAGTCATTCATGGAGACAGATAATGATGTCATTAATGCACTTTGTAGGCTTGGTGTAGGTCCTCATCCATCTCCAGACGTGTTAGCTGGATGTGAGAAATTCATGTGTCTGGTTATGAAACAGCTAAAGCCCTTCGGTGGAACATATTTAAAAATCTAAAACCCAACCAGGGAGTGGAAAAACTATGTCCCACTTCAGGAGCAGTTACAGAGCACATTCTGAGAGCACACTGGCAAGCAAATGTTTGGGCACAAGATACAGTGCCTGCTCCAAAGATTCTTGACGCACTGGGATGGAGGCAAATTGATGATGGGCAATGGGCTCCTGTCCTGTCAAAACTTCCACCATTACCAGAGGCTGTTGTGGAGCTTGTGAAGTGCTCTTGTCTTGCCAGCCAATGCAGTAGAAGGTGTTCTTGCAAGAGCAACAACTTACCATGCACGCAACTTTGCAGGTGTGAGGGCTCTGAGGAGACATGCACCAATATTGAAAAGTCAGACAGTGACAGTGACAGTGAGAGTGATGAGGATAAACACTTGAGTGACAATGACTGACTGTTTTGTTGAACTCTTCAATAATGAAACAAAATGCAGATTTTTCATTTTTTCCAATTTTTTGGCAAATGATCCAATAAATATTTTGAAAATAGTCTGTCTCACTTGTCTGCCTTATTAGGAATACATTCATCAAAAAGTTTACATTTTAAAGCCTTTACAGAAGTGAAAAGACCATATATTTTATTTTCTGTGATTTTTCTGCATTTATTGTCTGCCATCTTGAATTTTGGCACTAAAAATGAAGAAAAAAATTGGAAACAGGTTGTTTTGTATTCAGTGGGGTCCTAGCAAGTAAAAAAACACCAGTTGCAAAAATCTATATGCACCGTTCCTAAAATAACACAATTCCCTACACTAAAAGTACATAGGATGCTTTTGAGTGAGGTAATTAACCAGAGGAAATCCCCAAGGCACTGTGAATGGATTATCTCAATCAAATCTAAATGAAAGAAAGAAAGAATAAACAGTGTTAGTGCATTGTTAATATCTTACAGTATTTTATTTTATTGTTATATTTTCATCAACAGTATGTTCTAATTAAAATAATTTGATTATCATCATAATGCATATTTTTTTCAAAATAAAAAAAACCCTCAGTCAACAAACAAATATTGTCAGTAATTTCGTTGACGAGATTAACACCGCAGAGTTCATTCAGCTTTTATTTCAATCTCTCTTTAAGCTGGCTCAGCTGTATGTTCTCTCTCGGGTTAGTGAAACTCAAATGCCTGTGGGAAAGTTACCACCTCCCTTCCATTAATATTTACAGGACTCTAAGATGCTCAGGTGTGGCTGAAAAACAGCCTCATCGGTAAATCCAAGGTTATAGAATATTCACACGAAAACTCTTGGGCATTTTTTGTTCTAGTAATGCTTCTGCTGGAGCTCAATTACCCATGTAAAACAATTATTTTTGCATGGATTAGCTTTCCACGTCAAGCGACAGCTCATCACACCTTCCTTATTATACAGCACTAAACCGGGAGATATGGGGCACTACAGAGGTGATGAATAATGTGTGTCAGTGTGTGCGTGATGGATTTTGCACTTTTGTCCTCGCATATTCACATGCGGAACACTTTGCAGAGTGAGAGCGAGTTTAGCTTTAACCACAGGTTTAAATGAACGCCCGTTTTCATGGATCAGCCCCACATTTAAATGCATGAAAGTGAAGAATGGGGTCATAGATCATGCTATGACTTGGTGAGCACTGGCAGCCCCGAGGGGCTTTGACAACCTGATCCTCATTTCAGATCGCACTGATTTCAAGCTATTAGCTTTGAAAGTCAGCCATATGTTGCACACTTTACAACCCAAACAAGAACAACCCATTTTCAATTTATTAGTCCTTATAGGCGCATGAAAAGAAGTTGCACAAATTGAGATTAAAATAACGCTGAGTGTGATACCTTGTTTTATATTTGCCATTACATATTCATTTGCATACTACAAATTTCCCTAGGGTAAACAGTTGCCAGTGGCATTGGTCTGAAATGCTGGGAAAAGGGGCTGGTTGTATAAATTTTAAGACTGTAAGACTGTTTTAGACTAGTCTTACAAGTTAGTTTGCAGCATTTTGCAAGAACACATAGAGGTTAATTAATCAATTGTGATAAACATTTTGATGTTACCAACAACAGGTCGAAATTACTTTTTGTGGTAACAATGTTATGCCACAAATCCACTTGATTGAGCTTCTATTGAACCCAGAATATTCCTTTAATCTCATAAAGTACATAGGATGCTTTTGAGTGAGGTAATTAACCAGAGGAAATCCCCAACACACTGTGAATGGATTATCTCAATCAAATCTGAAAGAAAGAAAGAAAGGAAGAATAAACAGTTTAGTACATTGATAATATCTTACAGTATTTTATGTTCTTGTTGTATTTTCGTGGACAGTATGTGTAATTAATTTGATTATCATCATAAGTCTTTTTTCAATATATAAAATCCCTTCTTCAACAAACAAATTTTGAGAGTAATTTCGTTGACTACCAGTTTACATTTCAAACTCTCTCTAAGCTGGATCAGCTGTATGTTCTCTGGATCAGCTGTATGTTCTCTGGATCAGCTGTATGTTAATTGTTTGTTCATGATATCTAATGCATTAACTAATGTTAAAAAATGGAACCTTATTGTAAAGTGTTACCAAAAAGTCAATAAAAAGGGCTTTAGAATCCAATATTGTTTATTTCCATAGTATTGAACATAAGACAATCATTACTGCAATTCATTTTGCAATTGAATTCATTAATCTGTCTGATGTAGACTTATTATAAGCGCTTTTCCAAGGACACGTCAATGTACATCTGGATCAGACAGACGTTTTTACGACGTTTAACGCATAATTTTATATAATTAATCGCACTGAATTAATGCATTAAATTGACAACCCTACTTATAAGTGTTGCCATAGAAACGACTATCTTACGAGGTCTGAGGACTTGCTGAGCTCCGAGTAGTGTCTTTCTTTTCCCACAACACAATGCAAATTAGACTGTCATACTAAAGAGCAGGGGTGGAAAGAGTACTGAAAAATCATACTCAAGTAGAAGTACTGTTACTTCCCAAAAAATGTATTGTGAGTAGAGTAAAAGTAGCTGTCCTAAAAACTACTCTAGTGAGAGTAAAAGAGTAGCTCATTTAAAAGTACTCATGAGTAGTGAGTATTGAGTACCGAGTTGCAAAACCTATGCCCCATTATAATGAACACTGTATGCCAACTTTTAAAATACATCACTTATCTACGATAAACTACATGAATCTGATTCCAAAAAATAAAAGGGAGACATGATAACAGAAATGAAAAGATTAAAAGTTATTTTCAATACACCGATCACCATTGTAAATCGTAATGTATGAAACAATTACTTTAAAATCAGTTTAAGTGTAGGGTCTAAATTTCCCTTAAAGCTGACAGAGCGTTATTGTTATACATGTTCAAACATGTACATGTTCAAACAATGCAAGGAATGCAAAAAAAAAAAAAGAAAAGCTAAATAAGCAGGATCACTTGGGACAACATGTCCTGCACAATAGAGGTGGTAGAGCAGTCATGGGAAAAGTTGTTTTGTACAAGGGCTACATCATGCTTAAAAAGGAATAATTCACCCAAAAATGAAAATTCTCATCATTTACTCACCCTTATGCCATCCCAGATGTATATGACTTTCTTTCTTCTGCAGAACACAAATTAAGATTTTTAGAAGACTATCTCAGCTATTTTGGTCCATACAATGAAAGTGAATCGCTGCTAAAATATCAAAGCTCCACAAATCACATATATCAGCATGGGGGGGGGGGGGGGGTTGTCCTCCTTTTGAGATACAGTGTTCAACATTGATTTAATTCTTGTATCCTTTAAGCCCAGAAATATGTTCTCATTGTCATTCTCATTTCAAAATTAACTTTATAATGTGTATTTGATCATTTAGGCGCGGACCACATTAGTGCACAAACATTAACCGCCTGTCAATCAAACAGCAGCAGCTACAGACGTCAGGAAATAAAAAGTCAGTCTTTTATATTTCATCTAGATTAACCAACCAGTGGTGCTCTTGCTATTGTGATTGATGTAATGAACACCCCTGTTCTAGATGTAAAACATAGGCTAAATATAGTAAACTACTCAAAAGTTTGATCGAGGACATCTCTCTTTTTTCCGATAAACATCTAGATCATTTTATTGCCTAGCCCTATTTATAACATTGCATTAGTCTCTCACAGCAGCCCAATAATAGTGACATATAGTTAAATTACAGGCTATGTTATATACACAGAATCTAGTAAGCTGAAATATGAAATTTACCTCGATATGTTTCTTCAAATTAGCGGCAGGATTAATGCTGATATTTGGCTTGAGCAAGATAAACTCACATGACACGATCAAACAATTTACCTTTTTTACTGCGAAAATCCCTTTCATGTGATGTTCAGCTGTAAACTGTGCTTGAGGCATTCTCCATATCCATAACAAATGGCACCAGATCTACATCTGCCATTCAAGTTTTTTATGTGTGATTTGATTTGACGGGAGTAACGAGACTCTCCCTAGCCAATCATGTTGATAGATAAAAATAAAATCAGGACAGAGAAGTAGCGAACACAGACGGTGGGAATATATCACAATAAAAGTACAGTTACAGCACTTAAAATATACTCAAGTACTGAAAAAAGTACAATTCTTGGGAAAAAGTAGTTAATTACAGTAACATGATTATTTGAAATGTGTTAATTTACATTCCTGCTAAAGAGAGATGTGAGCTTTTTTTATTCAATGGGCTTTCTCCAGCATCTTTAGTTAGCCAGACTAATTGTTAGAGGCAGTCTTAAGTTAATAGCTATATTTATGCAACCGGTCCTAGGTGTGGTCTACCCTGCTCCCGGTGTGATATGCACCAACAATGAGCAGCAGCAGGCTGTGTAATTGAGAGGATGGTCTGTTAAAGGCATGGGGATAGTGATGGGATGGAGTTTGGGTACTGTGGGTTGAAGGATTGGAACTATGGAGAATGTGATTAAATCCCCCAGCTCTCCCTCTGTGGTCTTTATCTCCCCCCTGCCCAGGGCACACAGGCTGCATACTGAGTGACACTTTGATTACTGCTGTTAAATCACCTTTATAGGGGCTTGTAAAACTGGAAATATGTGTTGGTATAAGTCTTTAGGAAAATGCTTGGGACACACCAGGCAAACATTTTAGATAGTATATGCTATAAAACTAGAATAATAAAAAAGATGGAGAACAAAATGTAGAGGCTAAATGACTGCATGTATTTATTATCTATTTGTGCAATGCAAGTGTGATGTTTGGTTTTGGGTGGAAAAATTAACCACAATAACCAAGACGTAGCCAGAACATAGATGCTTGTGTACCATTTATATAATGGATGCTCTTATTCAGAATCCAGGAAGTCATTCACATTAATTGACATTTTTGTCAGCTTCTATACAAGAAAACCTTTCACATTCACAGTGATGTTTTCCTGTGATGCCTGAGGGCAGTAATTTCAGTAAAGCTGATGTCAGAAATTCACAGTACTGTTTTGAATCATAAAGAAAGAGAAGTCTTCTTAAAACCCAATTTGTTGAACATATTACACAGACGACTGGACATTTCTGTTGTGAGGCAAAGAAATCATGTTTAAGGGTTATTTCACCCAAAAATGAAAATGGTATAATTTACTCTCATGACATTCCAAACCTTTGTGACTTTCTTCTGTGGAAAATATAGGAGACATTTTTAAGTATGTTGATGTTGCTCTTTTTTTTTCTTTACAATGAAAGTTAATGGCGACTGAAGCTGACAGTTTCTAACATTCTGCCTAACAACTCATTTGTGGCCCACAGATGAAAGTCATAACAACATGAGAGTGAATGAATGGACAGCATTAACATTTTTGGGTGAACTATCCCTTCAACAACCCTTAAGAAAATTGAGAGTTCATGGACAATATGCCGAAACTTGATGCAAATTAGCCACTGGTAATTTTCACATGTAAATGAGCTTTGCAAAAAACTTGCCGCAAACTGTTCATTGTTGCCAAAGGTTTACCGGAGGTTCACCACTACTGCCGAAGAGCTGCAAACTTCTGGCAAACATCAACTATCAAAAGCTCATTTACATGTGAAAATAATGAGTTTAGATTATTTGAAAGGGAAACTGAAGCTAGCACAATGGTTGTTGCACACATTTTCAGTTACCGAATAACATTTCCATCAGAATGATTTCATCACTCTATTTTCTAGCTTCTTTTTAAATCTTTCCCATATGCAACAACATTATATACAAACAATTTGTGTATTCTATCTGTTTAATAGTGCAGAAATACCCTATCACTGGCCTGCTATTTAACAGCACTACATACTGAGAATTTCTGACTTGGTGGTATAATCACCACCACTTTTAGCATCTCTCTGGCTGTCAGAAAGGGACATACTTTTTTTTTATTGGACACTCTTCGTCTGCTACAGATAAGAACATGATGATTCCCTGTTTTACCATTTGTGCCAGCCAGGATGTGTTCCTGTTGGAAATGTGCCGGAAATGTTCCTTAATGTTTGCACAGACATAATGGCAGCTGTTTCACATGTCACAGCTCTTGGCATTATGATTCCAGCATGTGGATAATGGGAGCGCAGGTGGAGAAGACCACCAGCCTTTGAAATGCTTGACTAGTCTGGTTCTCATTTGTGTGCTGTTGAGAATCAGGTGTGGTTAGGGCTGTTGAGAATCAGGTGTGGTTAGGGCTGTTGAGAATCAGGTGTGGTTAGGGCTGTTGAGAATCAGGTGTGGTTAGGTGAAAATGATGACAACGATTAATTTGCTAAAGATTTTAATCATGATTACCCAGATAGCAAATCGACATAGAATCAACGATGTCTCTCACTGCATTGAAACGCCGTTGTCCTCCGAAGTTGATTCTACTTCTTTTTTTCATCGAAGTTACGTTGAATCTACGTCGGTCACAACAGGGACGTCACTAGGCCTATTTTAGGGCGTTTAGCCCCCCTAAAACACACTAGACTACATATATTTTTAGTTTAGTGTGTTTTTATTTTAATTACAGCTCACAGGAAAACCAAATAATAACAATAAAATAAAATCACACAAAAACAAAATAAAATAATTTTAATTATATATATATATATATATATATATATATATATATATATATATAGACATAAGGTTTTATCATTTAAAAACGACAAATAAACAAATACAATAAAACTGCCCTTTTATATACTATTACATTGAGAGCAGGTCTTAAGAGTTAACAGCAATACCCATATACAGTTGAGTGTTGCCAAATGTAAACAAATGCATGCAACAGCACTTGTAGATTCATTGTAAATTTAGAACTTACCTCAGTCTTGCATTGAAAGACACTTGTATTAAAGTGCTCTATTGCCCTCAACTTTTTATAAGGATAAATTAACAAAGAAAAAAACATGGGATGCTGTACCTAGCTGTTGGTGAATATGGTGAGTTAACCATAGTAGGGATGCACCGATATCTGGATCAGTATCGGCTCCGATACTGAAACTTTTAGATGGATCATGTATCGGCCGACGAGCCTGATCCAAATATACGGAAATTGTTTGTTAGTCATGTTCGTTACCGTCAAGCTCCAAAAATGACATAAAAGAACCATAAAAACACAATTATAGTAGTTAATATGACTCGTGCATTTTATTCAAAGCCACTTGAAGACGTGCGATAGCTCTGTGAATCACAAAAGGCTGTGTTTAATAAGTAAATATATAAAATGCATGCGCAGCTCCAGCGCATCAGGGAATGGCGCTGCTCTGTTACACAGACTTGCGGCTATTTTTAACCTTCACGCGGTGTGCAATATTTGAGCATGAACAACATCTCAGATATAGATGCTCAATAGTTTGTTCACTTATAATATGCATTTAGAACGAACCCCTGATCTACATTTGAGCAGAATTTGAATAAGAAACGAA